>NC_136069.1:471665062-472265062 GCF_964261635.1 Lissotriton helveticus | reverse complement strand
ACGCAAGATGGAAGCTCAGACGGTAACTGATGCGCAACACTGCCAGTGGCAGTGCTCCCAACAAATGCAGCATAAGTGCACAGTACAATTCCATGTCACAGGGTTTGTGCATGTGCCCAGGATGTCCTGCCATTGCGTTGGTGGGTCTCGCAGTACCGGCACTCTTCTGACCTGCGGCAGTTATGTGGATGATATGCCACAGCTCGGAGCAATGAGTCATATGTGCATGCAACATTTGGACGTATGGGTTGTTGTGTATGTAAGTGTCAAGGACATCCCATGCAGGAGTACCTCCAGCAGGGACTTCTGTGTGTGGGGCATGGATACTGTTAGATTTGGGGGTCGCTAGTTGACACAGGTAGGTACTTGTGACAAATAGGGATCCTTGCCTCTAGTAGGGTAAGGGGGTACACTCCTAAAATAACCCCTGCTCAACCCCTTGGTAGCTTGGCAAGAGCAGACAGGCTTATCTCAGAGGCAGTGTGTAAAGCATTTGTGACCACATACAGTAACCCAGTGACAACACTAGAGATGGACACCACGCAAGGTTTTATATCAAAAATAAGTATACTTTATATAGAATTACCACAAGACCATAAACGACAAAAGTACACAATACTGTTACTTTAAGATGGTAGTTTTAGCTTAGTTAAGTTCAGTTCCTAGGATGCGACACTTTGCGTCAATGTACCTTACGATGCATTGCGCTTCCACGACAGGCAATGTCGCAGCGAGGGAAATGCGGCAAAGTTCAGGTGCCAAGAAATAACGATGTGAAGAGCTTCCAAATGCGGCACGCTTCTCCGGGGATGCGAGAAGTTCTCAGCTCGATGCGTGGACTACAGCGGTGACACCCTTGTTCAGCAATGCAATGGCAACAGCTTCAACTGCGACACTCACGATGCATGAAGCTTCCGCGCAATGCGACAACTACAGCGGCGACATCCACGATGCGATGGCAACAGCTCCGACGGTGGTGCGCTTCTCGGGGATGCGAGGCGCTTTTCTTCGATGCGGTGCAGTGCGACAATTCCAGCGGCGACTCCCTTGCTCAGAAATGCGACGGCAGCAACAGCGACGGCGACATGCTTCTACTTCATTGTGAGACTCTTCTCACGATGTGGTGCAGTGCGACAACTCCAGCGGCAACACCCTTGTTCAGAAGTGCGACAGCAGCAGCAGCGACGGCAACACGCTTCCTCTTCGTTGCATCGCGCTTCCAGCTCCTTGCGACACGCAGTTCCTCAGAAAGCCCAAAACAGCAGCAGGCACTTCCAAAAGAACTCTGGGGAGCTGGAGGTTGAAGTCTGTTGTTCCTGAGACTTCAGCAGGAGGCAAGCTCTTTTCCAAACCCTTGGAATTCCTTCACAAGTTGAAAGCAAAGTACACAAAGTTCCTTTCTCCTTCCTGTGGCAGTAAGGCAACCACTGCAGGAAAATCCCCTAAGCAGCACTTCAGCTTAGGAATAGTCTCTCCTCAGTTTCTTCAGGTTCCTCTCCTCAGTAAAGGTTTCTTCTTGTAGTCCAAAGTGAACTAATTTCTTGGGATCAGGGTCCCAATATTTATACCCCAAAATCCTTTGTCCTCTGAGGGCAGAGGGTCCTTTGCCCAGTCCAAATCAGTTCTGGAGCACTCTGTTTACATGACTCCTTCTTTCCTTTCACAGTGCAGGGCAGAAACATCAGCCGCCCCACAGGAGGTGGAGCCAGCATTGTAGAGGGAAAGCACAGCCCTGGAGCACTTTGTTGACATGATTCCTTCTCTTCTTTCACAGTGCAGGGCAGAGACATCAGACGCGCCACAGGGGGTGGAGCCAGTACTGTGGGGGGCGGGCACAGTCCTATTGAAGGTTCAGGTGCAACTCCTCCCTCCCATCTAGATGCAGATCTCTCTATTCACCACTGGGCTGACTCATCCTGTCTCTTGGAATCCCCCAGCCCTGTCACTCACAAACTCCAGACAAGGAATACACAACCTAGCAGAGGCAGGCTTGAAAGGTTAGGCAAGAAAATACCTACTTTTTAAAAGTGGTATTTTCAAACACAGAATGTTAAAACTAACTTCACTAAAAGATGTATGTTATCATTCTGAGTTCAGGCATACTAAACTCGAATTTCTACCATGTTCTCTGAGTCAGTTAGGATTATAATATGCAATAATCTAACTGCCCATTCTGGCCTATGGAGAACAGGTAGCCTTGCAATAGTGAAAAACGAAAATGGCTGTAATTCACGATTAGGACATGCCACACACATAAGGGCATGTCCTACCTTATACTTACAATGCACCCTGCCCTTGGGCCTACTATAGGGGAGACTAATATGAAGAAAAGGAAAGGTTTATGGACTGGCAAGTTTGTGCACTTGCCCAGTCAGCATGACAGTACCAGACTGCACACAGGCTCTGCAATGGCAGGCCTTAGACACATTTTACAACGTTGCTTCTGTGGGTTGCACAACCAGTGCTGTAAGCCCACCAGCAGCATTTGGATTTACAAGCCCTGGGCACACTCAGTGCACTGTACTAGGGTCTGACAAGTAAACCAAACAAGCCAATCATGGAATCACTAATCCATACATTAATTTATAATAGGGAGAGCATATGCACTTTAGCACAGGGTTTGTGCATGTGCCCAGGATGTCCTGCCATTGCGTTGGTGGGTCTCGCAGTACCGGCACTCTTCTGACCTGCGGCAGTTATGTGGATGATATGCCACAGCTCGGAGCAATGAGTCATATGTGCATGCAACATTTGGACGTATGGGTTGTTGTGTATGTAAGTGTCAAGGACATCCCATGCAGGAGTACCTCCAGCAGGGACTTCTGTGTGTGGGGTATGGATACTGTTAGATTTGGGGGTCGCTAGTTGACACAGGTAGGTACTTGTGACAAATAGGGATCCTTGCCTCTAGTAGGGTAAGGGGGTACACTCCTAAAATAACCCCTGCTCAACCCCTTGGTAGCTTGGCAAGAGCAGACAGGCTTATCTCAGAGGCAGTGTGTAAAGCATTTGTGACCACATACAGTAACCCAGTGACAACACTAGAGATGGACACCACGCAAGGTTTTATATCAAAAATAAGTATACTTTATATAGAATTACCACAAGACCATAAACGACAAAAGTACACAATACTGTTACTTTAAGATGGTAGTTTTAGCTTAGTTAAGTTCAGTTCCTAAGATGCGACACTTTGCGTCAATGTACCTTACGATGCATTGCGCTTCCACGACAGGCAATGTCGCAGCAAGGGAAATGCGGCAAAGTTCAGGTGCCAAGAAATAACGATGTGAAGAGCTTCCAAATGCGGCACGCTTCTCCGGGGATGCGAGAAGTTCTCAGCTCGATGCGTGGACTACAGCGGTGACACCCTTGTTCAGCAATGCAATGGCAACAGCTTCAACTGCGACACTCACGATGCATGAAGCTTCCGCGCAATGCGACAACTACAGCGGCGACATCCACGATGCGATGGCAACAGCTCCGACGGTGGTGCGCTTCTCGGGGATGCGAGGCGCTTTTCTTCGATGCGGTGCAGTGCGACAATTCCAGCGGCGACTCCCTTGCTCAGAAATGCGACGGCAGCAACAGCGACGGCGACATGCTTCTACTTCATTGTGAGACTCTTCTCACGATGTGGTGCAGTGCGACAACTCCAGCGGCAACACCCTTGTTCAGAAGTGCGACAGCAGCAGCAGCGACGGCAACACGCTTCCTCTTCGTTGCATCGCGCTTCCAGCTCCTTGCGACACGCAGTTCCTCAGAAAGCCCAAAACAGCAGCAGGCACTTCCAAAAGAACTCTGGGGAGCTGGAGGTTGAAGTCTGTTGTTCCTGAGACTTCAGCAGGAGGCAAGCTCTTTTCCAAACCCTTGGAATTCCTTCACAAGTTGAAAGCAAAGTACACAAAGTTCCTTTCTCCTTCCTGTGGCAGTAAGGCAACCACTGCAGGAAAATCCCCTAAGCAGCACTTCAGCTTAGGAATAGTCTCTCCTCAGTTTCTTCAGGTTCCTCTCCTCAGTAAAGGTTTCTTCTTGTAGTCCAAAGTGAACTAATTTCTTGGGATCAGGGTCCCAATATTTATACCCCAAAATCCTTTGTCCTCTGAGGGCAGAGGGTCCTTTGCCCAGTCCAAATCAGTTCTGGAGCACTCTGTTTACATGACTCCTTCTTTCCTTTCACAGTGCAGGGCAGAAACATCAGCCGCCCCACAGGAGGTGGAGCCAGCATTGTAGAGGGAAAGCACAGCCCTGGAGCACTTTGTTGACATGATTCCTTCTCTTCTTTCACAGTGCAGGGCAGAGACATCAGACGCGCCACAGGGGGTGGAGCCAGTACTGTGGGGGGCGGGCACAGTCCTATTGAAGGTTCAGGTGCAACTCCTCCCTCCCATCTAGATGCAGATCTCTCTATTCACCACTGGGCTGACTCATCCTGTCTCTTGGAATCCCCCAGCCCTGTCACTCACAAACTCCAGACAAGGAATACACAACCTAGCAGAGGCAGGCTTGAAAGGTTAGGCAAGAAAATACCTACTTTTTAAAAGTGGTATTTTCAAACACAGAATGTTAAAACTAACTTCACTAAAAGATGTATGTTATCATTCTGAGTTCAGGCATACTAAACTCGAATTTCTACCATGTTCTCTGAGTCAGTTAGGATTATAATATGCAATAATCTAACTGCCCATTCTGGCCTATGGAGAACAGGTAGCCTTGCAATAGTGAAAAACGAAAATGGCTGTAATTCACGATTAGGACATGCCACACACATAAGGGCATGTCCTACCTTATACTTACAATGCACCCTGCCCTTGGGCCTACTATAGGGGAGACTAATATGAAGAAAAGGAAAGGTTTATGGACTGGCAAGTTTGTGCACTTGCCCAGTCAGCATGACAGTACCAGACTGCACACAGGCTCTGCAATGGCAGGCCTTAGACACATTTTACAACGTTGCTTCTGTGGGTTGCACAACCAGTACTGTAAGCCCACCAGCAGCATTTGGATTTACAAGCCCTGGGCACACTCAGTGCACTGTACTAGGGTCTGACAAGTAAACCAAACAAGCCAATCATGGAATCACTAATCCATACATTAATTTATAATAGGGAGAGCATATGCACTTTAGCACAGGGTTTGTGCATGTGCCCAGGATGTCCTGCCATTGCGTTGGTGGGTCTCGCAGTACCGGCACTCTTCTGACCTGCGGCAGTTATGTGGATGATATGCCACAGCTCGGAGCAATGAGTCATATGTGCATGCAACATTTGGACGTATGGGTTGTTGTGTATGTAAGTGTCAAGGACATCCCATGCAGGAGTACCTCCAGCAGGGACTTCTGTGTGTGGGGTATGGATACTGTTAGATTTGGGGGTCGCTAGTTGACACAGGTAGGTACTTGTGACAAATAGGGATCCTTGCCTCTAGTAGGGTAAGGGGGTACACTCCTAAAATAACCCCTGCTCAACCCCTTGGTAGCTTGGCAAGAGCAGACAGGCTTATCTCAGAGGCAGTGTGTAAAGCATTTGTGACCACATACAGTAACCCAGTGACAACACTAGAGATGGACACCACGCAAGGTTTTATATCAAAAATAAGTATACTTTATATAGAATTACCACAAGACCATAAACGACAAAAGTACACAATACTGTTACTTTAAGATGGTAGTTTTAGCTTAGTTAAGTTCAGTTCCTAAGATGCGACACTTTGCGTCAATGTACCTTACGATGCATTGCGCTTCCACGACAGGCAATGTCGCAGCGAGGGAAATGCGGCAAAGTTCAGGTGCCAAGAAATAACGATGTGAAGAGCTTCCAAATGCGGCACGCTTCTCCGGGGATGCGAGAAGTTCTCAGCTCGATGCGTGGACTACAGCGGTGACACCCTTGTTCAGCAATGCAATGGCAACAGCTTCAACTGCGACACTCACGATGCATGAAGCTTCCGTGCAATGCGACAACTACAGCGGCGACATCCACGATGCGATGGCAACAGCTCCGACGGTGGTGCGCTTCTCGGGGATGCGAGGCGCTTTTCTTCGATGCGGTGCAGTGCGACAATTCCAGCGGCGACTCCCTTGCTCAGAAATGCGACGGCAGCAACAGCGACAGCGACATGCTTCTACTTCATTGTGAGACTCTTCTCACGATGTGGTGCAGTGCGACAACTCCAGCGGCAACACCCTTGTTCAGAAGTGCGACAGCAGCAGCAGCGACGGCAACACGCTTCCTCTTCGTTGCATCGCGCTTCCAGCTCCTTGGGACACGCAGTTCCTCAGAAAGCCCAAAACAGCAGCAGGCACTTCCAAAAGAACTCTGGGGAGCTGGAGGTTGAAGTCTGTTGTTCCTGAGACTTCAGCAGGAGGCAAGCTCTTTTCCAAACCCTTGGAATTCCTTCACAAGTTGAAAGCAAAGTACACAAAGTTCCTTTCTCCTTCCTGTGGCAGTAAGGCAACCACTGCAGGAAAATCCCCTAAGCAGCACTTCAGCTTAGGAATAGTCTCTCCTCAGTTTCTTCAGGTTCCTCTCCTCAGTAAAGGTTTCTTCTTGTAGTCCAAAGTGAACTAATTTCTTGGGATCAGGGTCCCAATATTTATACCCCAAAATCCTTTGTCCTCTGAGGGCAGAGGGTCCTTTGCCCAGTCCAAATCAGTTCTGGAGCACTCTGTTTACATGACTCCTTCTTTCCTTTCACAGTGCAGGGCAGAAACATCAGCCGCCCCACAGGAGGTGGAGCCAGCATTGTAGAGGGAAAGCACAGCCCTGGAGCACTTTGTTGACATGATTCCTTCTCTTCTTTCACAGTGCAGGGCAGAGACATCAGACGCGCCACAGGGGGTGGAGCCAGTACTGTGGGGGGCGGGCACAGTCCTATTGAAGGTTCAGGTGCAACTCCTCCCTCCCATCTAGATGCAGATCTCTCTATTCACCACTGGGCTGACTCATCCTGTCTCTTGGAATCCCCCAGCCCTGTCACTCACAAACTCCAGACAAGGAATACACAACCTAGCAGAGGCAGGCTTGAAAGGTTAGGCAAGAAAATACCTACTTTTTAAAAGTGGTATTTTCAAACACAGAATGTTAAAACTAACTTCACTAAAAGATGTATGTTATCATTCTGAGTTCAGGCATACTAAACTCGAATTTCTACCATGTTCTCTGAGTCAGTTAGGATTATAATATGCAATAATCTAACTGCCCATTCTGGCCTATGGAGAACAGGTAGCCTTGCAATAGTGAAAAACGAAAATGGCTGTAATTCACGATTAGGACATGCCACACACATAAGGGCATGTCCTACCTTATACTTACAATGCACCCTGCCCTTGGGCCTACTATAGGGGAGACTAATATGAAGAAAAGGAAAGGTTTATGGACTGGCAAGTTTGTGCACTTGCCCAGTCAGCATGACAGTACCAGACTGCACACAGGCTCTGCAATGGCAGGCCTTAGACACATTTTACAACGTTGCTTCTGTGGGTTGCACAACCAGTGCTGTAAGCCCACCAGCAGCATTTGGATTTACAAGCCCTGGGCACACTCAGTGCACTGTACTAGGGTCTGACAAGTAAACCAAACAAGCCAATCATGGAATCACTAATCCATACATTAATTTATAATAGGGAGAGCATATGCACTTTAGCACTGATCAGCAGTGGTAAAGTGCCCAGAGTCAGAAAACCAAAAAAAACAGGTCAGACAAAATACAGGAGGAAGGCAAAAACTTTAGGGATGACCCTGCAAAAAGGGCCAAGTCCAACAGATACGTTCGTCTTTCATTAGCGTTGTGCGTGGTGTGGGAGTCGTCATCATCTGATATGGTATCTCTCTCAGGGGGTGCCAGCCGCATTCAAGACCAAGGTCGGAGGTGCAGATGTCCTTCCGCCTTATGTATTGAGACAAAGGAGCTTTCATCCCTAATGTTAGTCTGACTACTTCTTGCATTCTGGAAATGTGATGTGGCTTATGCGCTGCAATTGAGGCCAGGCCTTAGGCTTATGGTGCACCAATAGCGATACACACACGACAGTTGGCATGTATGAGCCAAGAGCCAGATAGGCCTTGCACTCGAACAATCTCTCTATTTCTCTCTCTCCCTCTCTCTCTCTCTCTCTCCCTCTCTCTCCCTCTCTCTCCCTCTCTCTCTTGCTCTCTCTTTCTTGCTCTCTCTTTCTATCTCTCTCTCACCCCCTCCCTCTCTCTTTCACTCTCACTCAATCTCTCTCTCTCTCTCTCTGTCCTTTGATGAGCACATGACACACCTGCTTATCTTGAATTTTGTATTGCAGGCTGTGACTTACAGATTGTCCAGGGAAGACCCGCCATCACTCTTCCAAATAGTTGTTTTGAGTTAAATTTGAATGTAATATTTTGTTTGAAATTTCAATGATGAATGAATGATTCTCCTTTCTCTGACCACACATGAATGTTAATTGTTGCAATTGTGCGACATCAGGCAAATTGTAAAGTTGATGTAAAATATCTTTGTCCAGGGGGTGCCCGGCGTAGGACCCGGGAGAGGGGGTGGCCCTGGGGGTGGTGGCGGTGGGTGTTGTGGCCCTCTTGGGTGTCCGAGCTACTTGATAAGTAGCTGCATGGCATCCGTTGTTTATCAGGTGTGGCTCTGGGCTGGGCTCCCTTTTATGGTGCAGGTTGTCGTCCGACTTGACACCAGGTAAGAGCAGGTATTAAATCCCTGCTGCTAACGCGCCCTATCGTATGTTTTGTGATGTTATCACCGATCTGGCTGGTCGTTAAGAATGTTGCAAAGTGGTGTTCTTGTGCTTTTTGCACGGGAACGCCTACTCTGCATATCATTAGCTTTAGTTGCCGGTGTCATCTGTGGCGATGTTTTTTGCGGCTGCTATCCCAGGAAAACTGGTGATATTGGCTGTTAGCACCAGCCTGTGAATAGGGTGATCCATTTATCACCACTTTGGCTGAGATAAAGTGCCGATAACTCAGCGATGAGAATATGCCCCCAAGTCTCTTGGTGGCAGGTGATTGACGGGTTTAAATTGATAGCGTATTGAGTTTGTGGTAGTGCAGCCCTGCTAAGTTCCAAGAAATGATCACCAAGTTATTGTTAAAAGGGGATGTTAAAGGCACTCTTCAATTTTTTTTAATTGCGTTTTCTAGGGAGCCAAGACCAAGAAATGTCATGATTTCTAAAATCCGGTGAGAGCGTATTATTATTTCTAACTCGTTTTCCTTCTTGGTCGACAGGTATAGAAAACATATCAGAGAGACCCTTGTTAGCTACACTTCCTTGAGTGGGACGACTGGAATACATAGAATTAGTCCATTGCAGAATCTTGGCTGAAACTCCGGTAGGAGGTGGCTGGAATGACTTGTGCCACATACACCAAAACCGATTTGATAGAGAATATCGCAGTCCTGTAAGAATATTGACGGGATCAAATTAAAACAGAATTCTGTTTATGCAATTGGCATGTCATGTTTTTGAGGAAAGATTCCAGTTTTATTTCAGGAGAAGAAAGTGACTGCAGTTTAAGTGATTGTGCAGTAACCCTAAGAGCCTTTGTCTATTTAAAGGATTATTGCCATTTGGAAAAAGGCCTGTGACCTCTAACAGTGGTGAAGAAGTTATAGAGGTAATAGGTATGTTTTCTGCCTTTGGTGGCTCATTGTTAGAGCTTATTACTGGGGCAACACCAATGGATAGTGGACCTTCAAAACTTGGTTGGTTGTCAATGAATTTAGGAGTGTGCGGATTTAATATAACACGCAACTCTTTAATATGTATGGAAAGAGGGGCCAATGGCAACTGTGCCTCCTTTTCAGGAATATATCGGGGTGAATTGCTATTTACTTTAGTGACGTGATAGGTGCACACGTCCCTTGTTTCAATGTGTGAGTTAAATGTAATACTTCTGAACTTTTTTTGATAATTTTGAAATTAGATTTTCTTTTTTTACATCTTTTCCTTATTTTAAGAGTGTTGGCCACTTTTGAAGAAATTATGAATATAGCTGGGGGTCAGTAGTGTTTCAGCCTGATTTCTTTTATCACCAGATAATTGATGCTTATTGAAAATTGGATAATAGGAGGAGAGTCTGGTTTCGAGGATGAGTCCTGGAGTTCAGGTGTTGTCTGAGAAAAGCTTTCATAGCGTATATACAGTGGCCTTCTCGTACTCCTTTGTTCCATTTGATTTGATTTTACCCGTTGTAGTCGCAGTAGACCTTTTTGGACGATTCCAATCCGACTCTATAGCTATATTGATTAGAGAGATGATATTTTGTTTTCCTGCTTTATTATTGTTTATTATCAAAAATAAACCATTTTGACTTGTTACATTTTTTTAATTGCTATTAGAATTTCGAAGTTGTGATCAGAGTTTGAAGTTGCCTTATCGAGGAGTGTTAAGATTGATTCAAGCATTCTTTGCAAGGTCTGCATAGATTCGGGGACGTGGACATAATCTCTGGGGGGATGGAAAGAAGGTTAGCATGGGAGATCCACCACAGACTCTGGCTGTTACTTGCAGCGCTGTTAAAAAACTTTAGAGTCTCTTTTGTAGGTTTATTCCTATTTGTGGCAGATTAGCTGGCTCATGTCTAAATAAGGTAGTGTGATAACAAAAGAGGATGAGGATGGTGGTAAAACCTATTTGACGGAGTGCTGTCCAAGTGAGTTAACTAACTAGAGGAGTGGACCATTTACACTCACCTTTGGAAAAGCTTTTTATGAAGAGGCATTCTTGTTTACCACTGAAAGGTCAATGTCTTGTTGGTTAGTATTTTTTATTTGATTAACTTTGAGTGTATTTTTTTTTATGTCACTACTTTATTCCAGAACTGGCGCAGTATCACACAGCCCCACACCATGTGTATAAAATCTGTGCCCAGTAAGTTGCACCTCGGGGAGTTGTATACCTCTCTCCCATGTATTATTCGCAGCCTGCATGGGGTCATGTAGGTCATGTTTACATAGTTGAACTGGATGTATTTCAGCCTCGTGTTACGAGACACTGACTTGGGTGATGCCTATACTTTCCCCCATTCCCTATCTGTAAGTTCCCTATTTAGGACTTGCTCCCAGCAACCTTTGACTTTATACAATGGTGTCAGGGCTGACTCCACCAATGCCATGTAGACCCATTTCACCTGATGGCTAGCTGTGCGCAGGGAGAACAGAGCACGTAATAGACGGTGTGTCTTCAGTTTCTCCCTGCCTCGTCCCCTCAGTGTTCCAAAAGTGTGTGTCAGGGCCTCGGACTGTATGAAATGGCCTACCGAGAGTCCATGCTGCTCCATCAGGTCTGCAAAGGGGATCATTGTCTTCTCCCAGTAGCAGTCACCTACTGTCTTTAAACGCACATCTGTCTAAGCTACTTCATTCCAATCTTTATTTCGGCCATTTGGCCATAAAAGATAACAATACACATATACAATCACAATAAATCAGCACATTTACAATGTAAAACATTGGAATTACATATTATTAATAAAAATGCCTTAAAACTGTAAATCTTAAAATTAGGTGGAAACCAGTGTCTTTAAAATGCGGTTGCGGGTGTGCCAGACATTGGTAAAAAATTTTGCCAGTGCAAACACAGTTCGGCCTGAGGCATCAGATTTTAAAATCCTATACATTGGGGCATATTCCCTGCAGCCCATGTTCCTAATCAATGGAAGAAGCCAGTATTTCCTCGCAACCCTGTAAGCTGGACAAAAAAGGGCCACGTGTAAATCAGTTTCCTCCGTGGCGTCACAGGCCGGACACTGCTTGGTAGAAGGAGGTGATGACCAGGAGCTGGTGAAAGACCGAAAGGGCAATGTGCCGTATCTCCACTGGAGAAACAGCTTTCTGGCAAGCACTGGGGAAATGGCGTCCAAAACCCCCTCAAACCTATATAGGTCCTTACTTTGTAAAAATACAGAGGATAATGACCCTTCAGCCTGGCTTTCTAGGACCCTAGCTCGTTTTTGTTCATGGTATGCATTGGCCAGGGATCTTTTAGAAATATTTGGTGCAGCATTGGCAGGGTCAGTCCATAAATCAGAGAACCCCAATTCCATACAAGTATTTTGGATGTGCTTTATCCAGGGGATCCGAAGCGCTTTTGGATGGGTCAATAGTTCCATCAATTCCGCCCTATAGTTTGCAAGATCGTTACTACTCCACAGCCTACGCCAGAAGGCTATGGGTCTCAAACCTATTTCTTCGGCTATTGGGCGTAGGCCCAGATCAAGCCTCAAAGGGAGGAGCGGGGTGCTGGGCGGAAGCGCGGCTATCTGTCTGATGAAATTATTCTCAGTTAGTGACAGACTACGACAAGATATGTGTCCCCACAGTTCCGCCCCATACATGGTCGCTCCCCTGGCCTGGGCCTTGTATATCTGGATGAGCGACCCCAGCGGTCGGTATGAGGAACCATTCATCATCCGGGCGATGCCCCCAGTAGTTTGTGTCAGTTTGAGGTTTGCCCTACTCTGATGGGATCCCCAGGACATGGTTTCATTAAGAGTCACACCAAGGTATTCGAATGTGGAGACTCTCTCTCGAGCCGCGCTGCTCCTAATAACGGGTTCGGCCGCAGTTTTTGGCTCGGATTCAAAACCATAAACTTGGTTTTGGCCGCATTGATTTCTAACCCCCTGTCAGAACAGAAGGCCACAAATGAATCGAGGATCCTCTGTATCCCCATAGGGGTTTTAGATAGCAGCAGGGTGTCATCTGCAAACATAATTGCAGGCACCCTGCTGCCATTCAATTTGGGGGCGTCAGTGTAGTCAGTGGCATTCAAGTGGGCGAATACCCCGTTGACGAAGAGGCAAAACAGGGTCGGTGCCAACACACAACCCTGTCTTACCCCTTGGCCAACGGGGAATCTTTCAGTAAGTTCCCCGGACCTCCCACACCTCACTCGAGCATAATTATTGTGGTGTAGCCTCTGCAAGATTAATAGGATGTCCGGGGGAACGCCCATCTCTGCCAGGACGCTCCAGAGTTTCCCTCTGGGTACCAGATCGAAGGCGGCCCGTAAGTCCACAAAAATTGTGTAGAGACTGCCGCCCTCGAATATTGCTGCCCTCCAGTAGATAATGTTCAATCTAAAAACCTGGTCCACTGTGGAAACTCCCTTCCTAAATCCCGCCTGGTAGGGACTAAGGACACCCACCTCTTCCGCCCAGTCCTGGAGCCGATTCAGCAAAACCCTGCCAAACAGTTTCTGCGCTACATCAATTAAACTGATGGGTCTGTAGTTGGCTGGGAGGAGAGGTGAACCCTTTTTGAAAATGGGCACCACCTCCGCCCCCAGCCAAGTACTAGGGATTTCCATGCCGCTAAGAACTCCATTGAAGAGAGCAGTAAGGTAGGGGGCCCAAACGATGGGCTCCTGCTTGAACAGGTCCCCGGGTAGGCCATCCAATCCCGGCGCCTTTCCCGAGGAGAGTCCTGCTATAGCAGCAGTGACCTCACCTAGTGTTATTGGATCCCCTTCATAATCTGGCCAACCAACCTCAGTATCAGTAATGAATTCTCCCGGCTCAGAGCTATATAGGGACTGGAAATGTGCCTGCCACACCCCTGGAGCGATGTTTGGCTCAATTGCCGATTGGAGGTTTCCCGACCCCCCACTCACTATCCTCTAAAACAGGCGGTGGTCTTTAATCGCTAGGGCCTTAGTGAGTTCTTCCCACTGGTTTTCCTCGCATTCGGCTTTGGCGTGGGCAACGTGATTTTTATAGGCCCGTCTACTTTCTCTTAGGTTATCCCCCCCTAGACCCTCCTTGATAGATCTAAGGAGTTCCCCTTTTGCCCTTCTGCATGCTGGGTTGTACCATGGGGATTTGCATTGCCGCCCCCTACTTGGTTTCCGTATATTACTGAAGAGGTTAGGGGCCGCTGCTTTTATGAGGTCCTCATGAGCCTTACATAATTTCGCCTGGGAGTCTTTATTAATCACCTCGGTCTCCAAACCCCCCACAATTTCCAAGATGGGAATTATCCCGTCGTAGAGCATGGGAAGTTTCTTCTTACTGTCTAAGCAGTTAATTGTTCATTCGAGAATATCAATTGTGGGGTTCCATAAGGCAGGTCCGCCAGTGGCAGCAGTGGTGTATATTTAGAGACCTCTGCTAGACAGGACATGCTTCTTTTCCAGCATTGCAGCGCTGTGGTTTGCAGTATTGTCTGGCAGGGGCCGCCACTGTATGGTCCAGTACTTTTTCTAGTAAAAGAGTGGGGCGGTCACCAGGTTCATCCAGGAACGTCCCCTCCGTGTTGGCTCCTTCTAGCCATTGCAACTGGGAGGGCAGTTAATAAAACTCAAAGTTGGGTACCCCCAGGCCCCCTCCCTGTACTGGGTGATGCACCGTTGCCAGAGAGACCCTTCTGCATCCGTCTCCCCATATCAGGTCCCTCACTAATGAATCCAGCGGGGCAAACCATCTTCTTGGCAGCACCAATGGAAGGTTTACAAAATAATATAGCAGGCAGGGTAGCATGACCATTTTAGTTAATGAAATACTTGCCATGACTGGAAGTTTCAGGTAGTTTCAAGGAGCTCCAAAATGTTACGCAGAATTTAAGTGACCTAGGCTCTCTGTCTAGGTTACCCTCCTGTATATCCACCAGGTAATGATAAATGTGAATACCTAGATATTTAAAGTAGTTTGGGCCCAGTTACGGTCAACCAGCAGCGTTGAGGTCTCAGCAGGGGTCCTGCCACTGGAAAGAGGTAAGTCTTGGACCTATGAATCCACAGCCCTGACAAGGCAGCAAATCATCCCATGAGTCTGAAGGCAGTATCATATCTGGCCACAGCCTCATTTAGGTAAACCAAAAGGTTGTCTACATACAGGGAAATTACATGGTGGTGTCTATCCATGGTCAACCCCATCTCATTCCCACCCCATCAAAACAGGGTGTCCAGCGGCTCCATTGTCAGGGCGAACCGTACAGGTGACAGTGGGCACCCCTAGCGTGTGCCACGGGAGATCTCATTTTGGGTGAATACTGTCCTGCCTGTTCTGACTCTCGCAGTTGGATACATATACAGTATATTGACCTACTTGATCCAGCCCTCTCCCTGCCCCATCCTCCCCAAGGTCTCAAAAAAATAATCCCAGCTGACTGTTTCGAAGGCCTTCTCCAGGTCACTTGATAAGATTGCTGCCTGCGTAGATTTGCCTCAGATTGGATGAGGTGCTTCGAGATGGGATGAACCCGTTCTGGTCAGTATGGATTACTGTGGACATATGAGGGAGCAGTCTCAGTGCCAGGACTTTACTTAATATCTTAAAGTCCATATTAAGCATAGATAAGGGTCTGTAGTCTGCCACTCGGGCTCCTGAGGTTATTTTCTTAGGGAGCAGGATCAATATAGCAATTCACGTAGCGTCAGGAAGTCGTTCCAGTCTTAGTGATTCAGTATATAAGGCCACTATGTGGGGCGCTAGTTTAGGAGCGAGGACCGAGTAGAATTCCAGAACGTGCAAACTCCCAGAGCCCAGAGCAGCTTGGCAATGGCCAGCCACCCAAACCTTAACAAAGTCACCAATCACCAGTGTCAGCCTGCTATGGGACCAGCCCGTCGAGGGGGTGCACCCATAAGAGAAGAGATAGCATCTCACCCTGGTCGCAGCAGCCCAAGTTAAATTCCGGGCTTGGCGGCTTCCGGGCGGCCAGAAGGACATTATCTCCAACTATGGACATCTATGAGCCAGGGCCTTGCAGATCACACATCAGATAATATTTTCCGCAGTTCTCGGGGTGACCTTTAGCAAAACTATGCTGCTGTCTCTAGAGGCTTCAGAGTCCGAGCTCTCTTTTCCTTGATTTGAGCATGTTCCTGTTTCTGATGGGGTTCAAGTACTTTGCATAATTTCAGCCACCACCTGGAATGCCGTGGCTCTTTCCTTTTCAGTCTGGGAGGGGCTGGGCTTTTTCAGCAGATGTCTTCAGGACCTTCTCCAGGGTCTTTTCCTATTAACCCCATCTTGTTGCACCTGAGGGTGTCCTCCCCCGGCTTTGCATGCCTCTATCCAGTTCAATGTCATTTTGGGGTCTTCACAGAAGTGGGTCTGACCATCAAGTAGCATGCAGAGGTGGGCGGGGAACAGCAGTGAATATTGGATGGTAGAGCCTTTTTCACCTCCAAATATGAAGCCCTATTTCTATGGACCTCCAACATGTAGTCGGAGAATAGGGAGACCTTGATTTTGTTTTACTGTGAATGGGACATCCGATTGTGCTTTCTGCATGAGTAGGTCTCTGTCTTTGTAGTGTAGCAGTCTTTCTACCACAAGGCGCAGAGGGTGGCCTGGAGCCGGGGGTCTGGCTGGAAGTCGGTGTGCACTCTCCAGCGTACAGTAGGGGGACAGTCCCTGTGGCGCGACCACAGATCGTACCATGGCATGATATAGCCAATTATGTCGCCATTTTCCACCTTTTCAGGCAACCCCACCCTGCGGATATTTATTTGCATAGTTTTATATAGCGCTGGCTAGACCCGGAAGTATCAGAGCACTTTACATGAGGATTAGCGAGATACAAAATGACATCAATTACAGGAGCCCTGTTTCTCTTTTTGCCACCCTCCTCTACTTCCACCCTGGGTTTGAATGTTACCACTCTAGTCGAGAGGTCTGCCAACTGGTGTGACAATGCCACTGTCGTGTAGCTCCTATAAACCTATATAGGCTCTGTGTGTTTAGACAACATAGACTGTTTCCATACACCTCCATCGGGTATGTTTGCCTGTATACCTAGCTAGCTCACAGTGCCACTGTAAACTCCTCTTAACAAGGAGAGATTAGTTCCGGGCAACTATCGAACATGACAACTGTGTCTCATCAGGGATCATGGAAACAGTACAGTACTTTTCGCTCAGTCACTCATGTTCACTTTATCTCAGAGAAATACACAGAATAAATGGTGGGGATGTTTTCAATAAGCATTTATTGATCCAGCGTTATTCTAGTGAAAAATAGGTGTGCTGAAACAACCCCAAGACAGAAACAGATATAAATTATTATAAGCACCAACAGAGTAAATGTATGGTAGATTTCTTGCAATCAATGAATATATGCAAGCATATAAATACATGACAATAATAATGCATACTCCTACGATGCAACCATAACTAGGTGTACCTGAATGTACCTAGCACGTATGTAGGTGTAGAGCTAGGAATTCCCTTAGGCTGAGCCCAACCCCATTACCTGGAGTGAGAGACTGTGGAACCCCGTTTTGGTCTCGAGATAAACACCCAGCGAGGGATGTCAGACCATTGCCAGCTGGAATGTCTGCGTGCAGGAACATCAGCGTCTCGCGTCAGCATGGAAGTCTTTCTCCTCTGCCTGCTCTGGCAAAGATATGGTGTATATACACCCAAAAGGTACCCTCAGGTTCACTACCTTGCTGTGTCATGTCGGCCGAGGATTGCGGCAGGGATGACCCTTATACATAGTTATTTTTCAGAAGATGGTAATCCTGCTGTGATTCTGAGATCCTTATGCATAATTAATTAGGCTACTTTTCGGGAGAAACCACCCAACATGTATGCATCACTTAACTAAGTAAAAGGTCAATACCAAAACCTGTTATGTAGTGTAAATGTAGGTGAAGGGTTAAGGAACAGCTCAAGCCTATATTGGGGTACCCCATGAAACATAACACCGCCTGTACGGGGGGTGAGATTTGCTATGGACGACTCCGCAGTTTTGACGCTGTCAGACAATTTATGGTGTTTAGCTCGCAGAAGCCCCAGGCCAATGAGACCCTACTTATGTCTTGGTGAAACATAGCTTTAGTGTCTGCTATGGCTTCCATGATCTTAGCTAGTTGTTTCTGCACTGGTTCAGCTGGTGGTAGATTCGACAGGTTTGGTTGCTGGGGGACCTGTGCATCATCATCTTGCACAGGAGGACCCCCATTGATTTAGTTCTAGGCTTGCCCATGAACTCCCGTGTTCTTCCGTCAGGTACCTCCAAATCCTGGAGGTCGTTCATAGGATTTCTGAGCCAGAAAGCAACAGGACGAGGAGGAAAGTGAACCTGGTGAACTGCTGTGAGTGACTTGGTGTCCTCGATAGCTCCCTGAGTGTTCATCACGCCCAAGGGTCTCCCCTCCAAACCTTCGCAATTCGTGCGTGCCTGGCTGCTGTTTCAGGATCACCTGGCGGCACAACTCTGCATCATCAACACTGCTAGGTCCCAGCCACTGCTCTCTGGACACATGTTACTTTCTGAGGATGAGGGAAAAGAGGCACTTAAGGGGATGAGTATTAGTCCTGTTGCCGTTTATTTAAAGTCTCATCATTACAGATGCACTCAACCACATGGGTCTGGGGCGGAGGTGGTACACCGACTGCCCTGAGTCTCAGAGGCGCAGGGAGGCCAGCCGCAACGTCCCAGGGGTCATCGACTCCAATTCAGGCTCCTTACCAGGTCTCAGGTTGTTGCCCATTGTCAGCAGGAAGTGGGGGGCCCTCTCCATTATTGTGTCTGAGTCTGCCGTGCCGTAGAGAGAGCAGTAATAATCCCTTTTTTTATGTGGGGGCTGTCTGAGGGTTGCCTTGGTTAATTGTGTCTTGCTGTAGGATTTTGAGCCTCCCCTCAGTGGACACCAGTATCCTCTTGTTTCCTTCTTGGTGCAGCTTCCCCCAGTCAGGCACATGTGGCACTCTATGAACTGTACACTTGCCTTCTGGTCAAATCCCAGCGCACACAAGAAGGCCCACTGATTACAATCCAGGCCCTCGCAATGAGCAGCCGTCGCTGCACATGGGCCTACTCACAGTTCAGCAGTCCTCTGCTCCCAGCACAGTCTTTCCTCTCTCACCCAGGCCCGTCTGGCCCATCCACTGCACAAGTGCCACAACCAGACTCTTCACACCATCCGGTGCAGCAGCGCCCTGAGGTCCGCCTGTGCCACCAGCTTCAATGTTAGCGGTGGGCAGCCCATATTCAGGCCGAGCTACAGTTCCATCTCCGTCTCTCGGGTCAGCTCCCAACTCAGTCTCTCTGTCTTCACCTGGGCCCGCCGGGTCTGCCCACGGCACACGCGCCGCAACCTAACTCTTCTCACCATCCAAGACTGCAGTGCTCACAGCCCCGCCTGTGTCATCAGCTTCAATGTTAGTGGTGGGTAGCCCCATTTCAGGCTGAGCCGGGGCTATGTCCCTGTTTTCCGGGTCAGCCGGTCCATCAGTGCATCAAAGCCTGCGCCTCGCTCGACCTCCACCCTCCGGGGAGACCCGCGTCGCACTCAGGCTGCCAGCTCATCCTTTGCCCAGGCAATCACGTCCGCCTCTGAGGGCATCCTCCTAGACCAACGGGCAGTTCGCCATCTCCAGATGTCCTCGTTGGTTGACCAGGCGCACTCCGGCCCTGGGAACCACCAGGAGAAATTGTGGCCCGAGGGGCTCACAAGTCCGCCATGCTTGGCTTCCAAGCCACGCCCCCTTCAGTCAGTAAGGACTTACAAATAAGTGCTGCACCTTTGGGAATTCTTCGAAAGAGTCACACAGATGCTGTGCCTAAAACCTGGCTCCCCCCAAAAAAGGGTGCTCAAAACACACACCAAACTTCTGAAATGGTGAACACCCGAAATCCCTGGCGCCCCCCATGGAATCATCAAGACCTTTCCATCATAGCCCTCCATAATGCTGCTTCTGCAGGACTCTCAAGAGAAAGGGCTGCAGATCACAGATAGCGAGCTTCTGTTAGTCCGCCAGGGGTGCTAGTACAAGAGATCCTATTGAGAAGACATGGCTTGGTGAAGAAACCATCCAAAGCCCAGAGCATTGTGAGGTCTGGAGGCCGCGGAGGAACGACACTGCCCTGAAGGGCAGAACAGCAGGAACAGCCAGCGCTGGTGGTGCAGGGTGTGCATTATACTTTGTCATCCTGCATTAGACTTCCTGCTTCCTGTGAGGATTTTGGGTGGGCACAAGCATGATTTTAGCTGTCTAATTCAAATAGCAGGTAGGTAGGAACTACAATGGATCCCGCTTCACAAATGTGCTCATTTCAAACTCCACACACACACATCAAAGGCACTACACAACTTAGGCCATACTTACCTGAACAAGTGCATCTTCTTCCACTAGCCACCCCAACACCTCCGCTTCACAGGACTCTTACACACACACATCCCACCCACACAGAACCAGATCAGGACAGGCTTTCTCTTACACTCTTTTACTAAAGTGTGGAACAGCCTCCCACTCTACATTAGACCTTCCTCTGCAAGAAGTTGAAGACCTGGATTTTCAATTACCCAACCTACCATAGGGAGGGCTAGCCACACACACCTGCTCAACGCCAGAATACCCTCACTGGTTATGTTATGTTATGTTATAGGTTTTTATTATGCGCACAGCTACTCCAGCTAAGGAGCGTCCTGGCGCATTGACAAGGAAACAGCATAAGAAACATAACACAGCTAAAAGAACCAAAGAGGACCACTCTAAATACATAGCACAGACTGGGGGTAAAAAACTA
Source organism: Lissotriton helveticus (assembly GCF_964261635.1). Lineage (NCBI taxonomy): Eukaryota > Metazoa > Chordata > Amphibia > Caudata > Salamandridae > Lissotriton > Lissotriton helveticus. Next base: position 472,244,580 of record NC_136069.1, on the reverse strand, counting down.
AAACAGGAATGTTTTCAGGGCTTTCCTAAAAGCCATAAGATCCTCTAACAGGCGCAGTTCCACCGGGAGGGAGTTCCAAGCTGATGCCGCCTTTACACCAAAGGAACGGCCGCCCATGCGGCAGAGCCTGTATCTGGGGACTACAGCCAGGGCCTGGCCCTGGGAGCAAAGAGCGCGAGTAGGGACGTAAAGGGAAAGAGAGCTAGACAAAATTTCAGGACCCATGCCTCTCAAGATCTTAAAAGAGAGGCAGAGTATCTTAAAAAGAATCCGCTTCCGTATTGGGAGCCAGTGTAGGGAACGAAGAACATTCGCGACCGAACAGAATTTAGGGAGGCCGACAATTGCCCTGGCTGCGGCATTTTGTACTCGTTGTAGTCGAGTAAGTTCGGCCTGGTTGGCCCCGGCGAGAAGGGAACTCGCGTAATCCAGGCGAGAGATGACAGTAGCCTGGATTACAAGCTGTCTGGTTGGGGCATCAAAGTACTTAAGAACAGGTCTTAAGCCTCTCAACAGACCAAAACAGCAAGCCGCTGTTCTTTTAGTGTGCCACACGAAAGTCAGGCCCGAGTCTATCCACACTCCCAGATTTTTCAGCTCCAAAACCGGCGCCGGGGATGGTCCCAGCTCAGATGGCCACCATTGGTCGCCCCAGAGTTCCGCTCCCCTGCCGACAACCATAACTTCTGTTTTAGTGGCATTGGTGACAGTGTACTTTACAAATACACATAACATAACAGTAATGGGGCCAAGTTTTATTTTGGTGCCCGTTCCTATTTTCTGTACCAGTCCGACCATGGTTGTGTGTAATTGACAGAAGCTGCTCTTATGGTATCACTGTGAAAATGTAGCTATGCTTATGCGCTGAGTGAAGGTGTGTGAGGGATAGCTGCATGTGATCTTGCCTAGCATACTTCGGGGAGATTCTGTTGCTTCCGATTATTGGATGAATGTCATCATGAGTCCTGTGCCATATCTTCCTTGTGATGGTGAATGGTTCTTTCTCTTGGACTGTGGCACTATTTTCGGTGTAAGCACATTGCAGACGTAATTTTTTCCTAAAATGTGCCCACTGCCTGCACTTAACACCTTCCGCAAGTAGGGTAAGGTAAAGTGTCAAACTATGTTTGCATGTTATGCTATTCTTTTTTTGTGCACTTTCTGCGCCACTTATCAGGAGTGATTAGGGTTCAAGCTTGACGTGTGATGATGTGAACGCCCAAGAAGTTGTTATGGTATGCAAGTAACTCATTCGCATTACTTGCTACAACCTTTTCACTGAGAGCATCCACTGACGGGTTTCCTGAGTGTGTAATGTACTATTAATTTATTTAGCTGCATAGTTTTGTGAAACGTGAACTAGGCCCCATGGACGCTGGCACCAGAGCACTGCACAGCGGAAGTTTAGTATACGTATAGACTTTACACATCAGTGCATCGGTTTCCATAGTGCCTTAGTGGAGCAAGATTACAGTGCAAATTGCTAAAGATTTAGGGCCATATGTATCAAGCTAATTAGCATTCGCAAAGGCCTAAATTCTGCGAATTTCGACCTTTGCGAATGCTAATTACCTAAATGGTATGTATCAAACATGTTTGATGCAAAATAAGGAATAGCAAAATTTGCTATTCCTTATTTTGCGATTGCACTTAAGGAATCGCAAATTTTGCGATTCCTTAAATGCAATGTATCAAACAAAAAATATGCAAAAAATGCCATTAAGGATTCGCAAATTACCACCAACTTCTAGTTGGTGGTAATTTGCAAATTCTTTTCAAAAAGCTTTTTTCCAAAAAACAAAAGGTGCCATATGACGCCCATACATGCCCTTAGGGCATGTATGTGCGCTATATGCCCCCAAATGTCTTTTTCAGGGGTGCAGCAGGGTGTTCTTGAGACACCCCTGCACCCTTGGAAAAATTCCTAATTTGCGATTAGCAAATTGCTAATCGCAAATTGCACTTTCATTCCTATGGGGCTCCTGGCCCATGGAAGTGAATAGGTAATTTGCGATTAGCAATTTGCTAATCGCAAATTAGGAATGCTAAGGATTCGCTATTGAAAAGGGATTTTGTACATACATACCGTTTTGCATTTCCTAAATAGCGATTCCTTAAAATTCGCTATTTAGGAAATGCAAAATAGTTTGATGATACATATGGCCCATAACATCCAGAGTACAAAACATCCGCAGTACTGGAATTGCAATCACAGGCGAAGTATAATTAGGGTAAATCCAATAAAAATGGTTTTAATTGCCAGACATGGTAAGAGGGTTGAAGCACACCTTTCTGGGTTGAGGCCATGGTAGAAGTTGAAGACTGAGCTTTGCAGAGGCCAAGAAAGAATTACAATGTTGCATGTGAAACTATTGAACAATAGCTTCAAGGGACCGATTAACAAGGCTAGAAAAAATAGAAACAGTAAAGTAGAACGTGACAGAGTGAACTGGTCGACAGTCTGGGCGTCGTAGGTTAGCTGTTGTCCATGTGCTCCCACCTATGTGCATGAACTACACCTGACTTCAGCTTGTCACACAGGTGTACAAGTCTGCTATTTCCAGGCACAACATGGGAAATCACTCATCAATCTGTTAAAGACTCATGGCCCTATCCACTGTTCTTTGCACTGGTTAAGGTATGAAGGTTGCAGTGAATGATTGCTAATTGCAAAAAACAACTATGATGCAATAATATACAATGTCTCTGAATGCTATTTATTTTTGTGATTTTGTATAGCACAGGCATGGCCTAGAGGTATTAGCCCGCTTTACAAGAGCACTTTTACTAACTTGAAAATGCCCAGCCCAACAGATTTCTCCACTTCCCTCTCCCTCCAACCATGGCAGCTCAGAAGTGGGCTACAACTATAACAGTCAGTCAGTCAAAAAATACTTTATTTCGGCTTTGCAGCCTTAAAAGCACAATACATATTACATCCAATAATAAGTTAAAATATTGCAATAAAAAAGGGCGATTTACTGTACAAGTTGAAAACAACCATTCATTAGACAGCAAGATATGTAAGTTCTTTAGCTTAACTTTGGTAGAGAAAGGATAAGTGCCTGAACCCCAAGATGATGGTGTGCAGTTTGTCAATAAGACCGAAATCACTTAATTCAGAATGATAAAACTTGTTAAAAAACAATATCACAACATTATCGCAAATAAATAATAATTTCAAGTAGAAAATATTAAAAATTACATTCCTTCATAACCAGAGTAGATACAATTAATATCATCAAATTCTCAGGACGATACCATATAGCAACAAGAGGCAATAGAGATTGGGCATAGAGGGCAACATCATCTATTGCCCAGTTCTTTCCCCTTCAAAATTCGTTTCCGTGTGCACCACATTGCATAGAGACATTTCGAGGTGGCAACTACAAATAAGGGTATTGTCTCAACTTTGAGTAGCCTAAAAACCTCGATAAGGTTTCTAAGCCCTAGATTTCTGCATAGTTGAAGGACCCACTTTGATCTCGACCTATGATATGAAGGACAGAAAAGCATTACATGGTGCTCTATTTCTTCCAAAGCAGAGCATCCAGGGCAATCTAAATTTGCTGCACCCTTTCATTTTTTGTGAATGCACGCAACAGGAGTGTGCCATGCCTAAACTGTAAAAACTGTTTTTTAGCCATAAATGGCTGGATGCTGTCCAAGGTCGTTTCGAGTTTATATTGCTGCTTCACATCTAGAATCCTAGATGTCAAGGAGCATGAGGTTGAACTTAGAATTAGTTGAGCCATATTAAGATCCTTAAAGGCTAGAACTAGGTTTTTTTTCGGAGTACTAGGACAGGTCACCTCCGGAGTTAACCACATGTTACCACACCCCAGTGCAAAGCAAAGACGCTTAACATAGGACAACCATGGTATAACCAGCTATAACCAAAATCTCATATTGGACAACTCAGAGCAGTATACCAGCTAAGCAGATTATGGGCCTGATTATTTGTTTTGCGGATGTTATACTCCGTCACAGGGGGGGGGCGCTAGAGGGCGCACAGCAAGATGGTCGCACTGCTGTGAGGCTCTGCGTGACCGGGAATTTATCCGCCAAATATCTGCTGCATCCTGTGCTTCTGCAGTGATTAAAGGCCTGGTGTGCCTACCTGCTTGGATTCTGTGCTGCCTGGGCCGATTTGCTGATTCATCTGCCTGCCATTTGCGGTGATTTTGGACCCCTACACCTCCTAGTGGCGAGGCCTGCATATGGCGGCTGCTGGACGCTGGTGAGCCGCGGTAGACCGGAGCTGCGGGCGACCTCTCTGCTGTCTGCATGGCCCCACTGAGTGTCCTGAGGTGCCGGTGACGCTCCCTGCGGGCATTTGTAGTTTTCGATTGGGAGGCATGCCTGGAGCCTTCCCAATATCTGCCTGGACAAGCGCGGCCCGCTGGGGCTCGGAGACGGCCTGCCTGGGGCAGATCCTGCGGTGGCTGCGGGGGCGTGCCTGGTGCCTCCCCGGCCTGGCGATATAAGCGCGGCCCCCCTGGTGCCAGAGGGGGCTGCGCTGGAGGTGCGGAGAAAGAACGAGAGGTGACCGGTGAGGGAGGCGTGTCTGCGCCCTCTCGGCCCGGTAGAAGACTGCGTCGGTGCTCCTTAGCCTGTGGCGACGGCAGCGGAGGGGAGCCCTGCGGCGGAGGAGTGAAGTCCCCAGCGCTCCTGGATAGCAGCGCCCGTCGACGCTGGACGCGGGGACTGAGTGGGCCTGTACCCGGCCCGGGCCGTGGAGGTGGGATTGGGCTCGGGGCTAAGCCGCGCCTTACTTGCTGGGTCTGGTGCGGGGCAGTGACAGTTGGTGGCGAGGTGGCGGTTGTCCTGCGGAGTCTGAGGCTTGCGGGGAGCTAAGGTATAAAAATTGACTGGCCTGCTGGAATCTGGGCCTCCCTGGAAGCTGCTGTGCTGTGTGGATTGGGGCCTTAGTTGTGCAGGGTTAACAATGGATCCCTCAGTGATGGCCTATTGAGAGCTGCAACTCTGTCAGATGTGAAGACCTCTGTCATCTGTCTTCCCTGCTGCACTTCCTCGGATTTGGGACGTGGATCAGTGGCTATGGCTGCAGCAATGTATACATGGGTGTAGATGCGGTGGGCACTGCTCCTCTCCATTAGCTGCTAAGGATCACATAGCTGGTAGAGCCCCAAGGCGTAAGGTTTGGGGGAAAAAGGTTGCCGCCATCGTGCATCATTATACCCTACAGGTGCCGGTGGTAAGGGGGAGTTTTCTCCATGCGCAGTGAGTGGAGGAAAGCTCCATGAATTTTTTTCATGCCTACTGGGACATTGGGGTTTATGTTTTGCAGCCATCATCTCCTTGGGCGTAGGATTGAGAAGTGAGGTCACAGCACTCGTTAATTCTGCCTCCTCATTGTGTGAACCTTAAGGGGTGCACCTACTTAGGTCAGGCCCTCCTCACGACTGGTCCCATACTGTTCCACTTGGCTCCTTCCTTACCTCCATTTCTGCCTTGACTGACATTTCGCGATCTGGGACCTTGGGTCGGTCTGATAGGTCACAGCCTAAACTCTCCTTTGAATCCCGGCGTGTCACTAAGACCCCACAAAAGACTGCCTCGGACTCTGAGATGGATGCAGTGTCTGATGGGCCGCCACTCTTGAGGCTACGCTGGTTGCCATGCAGCGGACTTTGCAATCCATAGAGGGCGCTATGGCAGCAGTCAACCACAGACTAGACCACATGTACTCACAGTTAGAGAAACAAAGTGCGCGCATGGGTGAGGTGGAGCAGAGGGTTTCTGCCGCAGAAGATGGTCTGTCCACGGTTACAGACAAGACACTAAATATGGAGAAGGTCCTCTCTCTCATACAGGCGAAGAACGAAGATTTGGAGGCGCGGTCCCGATGCAACAACATCCCTGTTACGGGATTGCCGGAATCCACGAATGTGGGCAAAATGGAGACCTATATGGAGCGCCTTATCACGGACATCTTTGGCACGGAACAACTATCTCCTATGTTTATTGTAGAGCGCTCCCACCGCTCGCTAGCTGCCCGCCCAGTCCCTGGAGCCCCTCCTCGTCCTATAATTGCTAGGATTTTAAATTATAGGGACAGGGACACGATCTTACACCTGGCTAGGGAGAAGGGAACGATAGACCACCAGGGGAACTCGCTTGCCTTTTTTCCCGATTTTACTGTTGCAGTGCAGGCTGCACGAAGGGAGTTCGCCACCGTGAAGCAGTTTTTGCGCACTGAGGAGGTCCCCTATGCAATGTAATACCCTACTCGCCTTCGCATTGGCGCTGCTTTGGATAACAAGATTTTCTCTTTCCCTAAGGCTGCTATGGATTATGCAAAAAAATTGAAGCGAAGGAAGCGGGCCTCTGTGGAGGCGATGGGAGGGGAGGAGCAAGAAGACACTACTGAGTGCTGAGGGTTCTTCCCGATGTGTAGTGCGACTACTGCGCTGGAGACAGCTGGACATGTCGGACACTATGTATGACACTGTGATTGTTAGTTCCCATGTGTTATTAGTCCTGTAAGTTGCTCTGCTCCTTGTCCCATGAAGGGAGGGTTTTCACAGGTATAGCGGCACTGAATAGGCTTAGGATGTCAGGAGTATTTTATCTTTGTTTTATCTGATGGACTTTAGTGGCGTTGAATATTTCACCTCTTACATTTTATCTAACGCTGAAAGTCTATGTGTGATTCATGACTGCCTGGGTCTGGTCGTTTTTTTGGGGCGGGGGGGGGTTTGGGCTTGGAACTCTTGAGATATATCATATTACTCCGATACAAATGCACTAATAACATGGCGCTGGATGTGCTATATTGTCACCTCGGTCAACTCCTGCTATGCGGGATATATGCGCATCTGTGCCCCCTTCATATGGGTGTACCCCAAATTTTGCTCTCTGTTGTTGTTGTAGGGGGAGGGTTAGGTTGGGACTGGAGATGGCTTTGGCATGATTGGGGTGCTGAAGTGGGAGGTGGGTGGGATGGGATGGGACGGGGGAGGTGACTGTTTGTTGTTCACTACCAGGTGTACAGTTCGGATATGGAATGCCCGATGCGCTCTGGGGACGCATCGACTTGGAACTACTGTTTGCCACTTATTGCTCTTACAACCAGATAATGGGTGGCTCCATCAAATTTGCCACTTGGAATATGCGTGGGCTGAACTCCCCAAGGAAGATCAGGATGGTGTTTGCAGGTCTGGATAGAATGGGTGTAAATGTGGCTTTCCTCCAGGAAATGCATTTGACCGCTGCGTCGGTACGGAATGTTGGTGCCCAGTGGGCTGGTGTGAGGGCTTCCTCCTCCTATTCTTCGTTTGCTAGAGGCGTGCTCACATTGGTGAAGAAAGGGGTTCCCTTTATCGAAATTAAGACTGAATTGGATGACTGTGGACGATGTGAGATAATACAAGGCAGACTTGGAGGTGAGAGTGTGTTATTGGTGAACATCTACGGGCCGAATGTGGATGATCCGGCTTTTTTCTCTGATGTGTGGCGCAGGAGTCTGCGTTTTTCCCGGGCTGAAATTATTTGGGGCGGCAATTTTAATGTGTATTTGGACGCATTTAAGGATAGACATGGAGTGGGTGACACACGGCAGAAGAGTGCATCGGACCCATTCACTTGGTCCTGCTGATTAATAGCAGGGACACTCACCTTCCATCCTGCCTGTTACTCTCCTGGAAACCAGCCACCCGCTGTGGGCTGACCGCCTAACGGTGCTCCCCAGCGGCCGCCATCTTGGGGTGGGTTGGTCGGCGAGTTCGACCTCCGCCACACCTCCCCCCTCGTCATATCCTATTTTAGGAGCGATCCCTTCTCTCTCTCAGAGATCGCTAACAGCCCGGTGGCAGAGGGCTGTGCGCGACTGTTGGAGCGCTGAGGCAACTCAGTTTAAATTTTGCTTTCCTGCTGACTGCGAGCAGGGAATCGTATCTTTTTAATTTTTATCCTGCTGACTACGAGCAGCAATGCTACTTTTTTAATACCCCCATTCACTTGGTCCTGCTGATTAATAGCAGGGACACTCACCTTCCATCCTGCCTGTTACTCTCCTGGAAACCAGCCACCCGCTGTGGGCTGACCGCCTAACGGTGCTCCCCAGCGGCCGCGGGCGCCATCTTGGGGTGGGTTGGTCGGCGAGTTCGACCTCCGCCACACCTCCCCCCTCGTCATATCCTATTGAAACATTTACTATGCGTCAGCGCAGCGGACGAGCGCAGCGGGCGCGTCGTAGGCGTGCCGGAGTTGCGCCTGAGTTAAGCCCGTCTGCGCCCGTCCGCGGCCGGCAGGGGCCAGGGGCATGTCACCCTGCCCTTTCATCGCCTACTCCTCGGAGAGTCTTAAACATCTGCAAGGTAATTGGCCGCTTCCATTCTCCATTAGCAGCACTATCTCCGCCCTTGGTCTCACCCCTTCTCCTTTGTTGTCCCGTCTATCCTCTCCTACTCCCCCTTCTTCCCTGTCCTTCATCCTATTGAATACCAGGTCGGCGGTGAAACATCACCAAGATCTGTTTATCTTGCTTGACTCCCATAAGCCAGACATATTGTGTCTAACCGAGACGTGGTTTTGTGAGACCTCCTTGCCATCCCTCCTAGCAGCTCTCCCCCCCCCCGCTTACGCGGCCCTCCGTGTCGATCGCCCGGCAGGGAAAAAAGGAGGTGGCGTGGCATTCATTGCTAGATCAGAGTATAATTTTCAACTCCTCCCCTTTACTGCTATTGACTCTACTGAGTACCTTGTGGCTCGTTCTGCCGCTTTTTCTCCCCCACTCATTTGCCTTTTAACTTATCGACCACCCCAGACTACTCCCTTGTTTATATCAGCCTTCCAGGATCTATTGGCCACGTTAGCGGTCAATTATGCTTCTGTCCTAATATTAGGAGATTTCAACTACTGGTCCAATTATCCGTCCGAATGCCCAGCCTCAAAGCAATTTACAGATTTGCTTCACTCATTAAATTTTACCCCCCATATCCAAGTCTCCACACATGTATGTGGACACGTGTTAGACCAAGTTTGGTCTCTCAACCATTCTATCTCTTCTATATCAGTATCCCCTTGCCCATGGTCTGACCATGCCTTTATCTTTTTCTCTCTTCATCTTAACTTCTCTGCTAAGATCCCGCTGGTAAAAAACATCTGGGCACGGAACTGGAATCGTGCTGATCTGACTTCATTATCATCCTCTCTTTTAGTCTCGGCACCCGATTTAGCTGGTCTTCCTTCCTCGTCACAAGCAACTGGGATTGATACCTGGCTGTAATTTATCAGCCCCCCTATGCCGGATATCAACCAAAAGATCTAAGGAGGCGAATCGGTGGTTCAACGAAGACCTAAAGGAAAAAAAATGTCTCTCCAGCGTGCTGAGAGATCATGGAGAAGGGAATACTGTCCCCTACAGAAGACCTGCTACCTCGTATTATTGCAAGAGTATAAAAAAGCTATTTTAGGAGCCAAAACCGCCTATTTCTCCTCTAAAATCGTAACAGCAGAAAATCAATCAAGAGAAATTTTTACCATCGTCCACGAGTTAGCTTTTTCAGAGAGGAGCATGTCTAAACCCCCTCCCACTCAATCCCTGTGTGACTCTCTGAATCACTACTTCCTTGACAAAATCTCCAACATTAAGAGCAACATCCCTCCTCCTTCAGCCACTTATGCTGACCCCCTCCCTCCTACCCTTCAACCTTGTCTAACTTCAATCCCTCCTTTCACGGAAGAGGTGTTCCTGGAAACACTTCTTAAAGTCAAGTCAGGCTCCCCAGTTGATATTTGTCCGGCCCGCATTCTTCAACAAATTTATTCCGTTTGCACTCAGCCCCCGATCACTTTCCTCAATAGTTCTCTCTCACAAGGGGTTGTGACTCCAGCCCTTAAAGCGGCCACTATTGTGACTATTTTGAAGAAACCAGGTGCCGACCCATCCATTCCAATCAACTATCGGCCCATCTCCTTGCTGCCCTACCTGGGCAAGGTGCTTGAGCGCCATGTTGCCTCGGTACTTAGCGCTCATGTGGAGGCTACTGGAGGTTTGGCGTCCTGTCAAGCGGGTTTCCGTCCTAAGCACTCTACCGAGTCCGTCGTGGTGGCGGTCCTGAACAACCTCAGGGAGGGCTTGGACCAAAACAAACATCAAGCCTTGGTGCTCCTCGATCTCTCCGCCGCTTTTGATACGGTGGACCATTCCATCTTGCTTTCACGTATCAGAGCGGCGGGAATCGGGGGCTCAGCACTAGTCTGGCTCTCGTCCTTCCTGCGGGATCGCACACAGGCGGTCCGGCTGGGGGAGTTCACGGCAACTCCACTTAAGATCACTTGTGGTGTCCCCCAGGGTTCTTCTCTTTCTCCCTTACTGTTCAACCTCTATATCTACCCTCTTATCTTTGCACTTCAGCAGCTGGAGGTCACTGTATACAACTATGCAGATGACCTCGAGCTTGTCTTTAATCTCTCTTCTTCCCCTCACGCTATCTCTAATTTTCAAACTATTATGATTTTCATCAGGGACTGGATGAGCCACAACCATCTGAAGCTGAACCCGGATAAAACCGAATTGGTGCTCACCGGTGGCTCTTCCAGTCCCTGGAACTCTTCATTTTGGCCTTCTTCCCTTGGTTCCCCTCCTGTCCCTTCTTCCACAGTCAAGCCCTTAGGTATAAAAATCAATAATAATCTTACCCTCCACTCACAAATCAGTTCTGTCGTCTCGTCTTGCTTCCTTATGCTCCGCACTATTCGCATTGTTTCCCGGTTTTTTTCCCCTCTGGCACTTAAACTCATCATGTCTGCCCTTGTGATCTCCCGGCTAGACTATGCCAATGCCCTGTACAATGGCATTCCGGCCTATAGCCTACGTAAACTCCAGCTTGTGCAAAACCAGGCAGCTCGGTTGGTGTACGGCCTCCCCCGCTTTCATCATTCTACACCACTACTCAAGGCACTGCACTGGTTGCCTGTTCTGCAACGTTCCCTTTTTAAAACCGGTTGCATGGTTTTCCAGGCACGTCAGGGAACGGCCCCTGCTTTTATCTCTTCTTTGTTAAAAGAATATGTCCCCACTAGACAGCTTCGATCATCCCCTCAATCCCTTCTACAAGTCCCTCGCTATAACAGGAAAAAATGGGGGGGTTCCAATTTCTCAGTTTTGGCTCCCAGTTTTTGGAATTCCCTCCCTGACCATTTACGTGCGACCAAACAATACTCCCTCTTTTGCAAGGGCCTGAAAACATTTTTGTTTGTTCAAGCCTTTTCACAGTAATTCTCCCCTTTTACTTTTTTGCTCTCATGCCTCCTAAAGCGTCAAGAAACCGTATGGTGTACGCTGCGCTATACAAATATTTTAAATTCAAATTCAAATTCAACTGCTGTGGGGTCTGCTAGATGCAGGGCATGTGCAAGATGTGTGGCGACTGCACCATCCGGAGGCGCGCGAGAGTACGTGTGTGTTCAGGGCGTGGCTCATGGTCACGCATTGACTACTGGTTGATCTCAGAGGGGGTGTATCATTGGGTCAAAAGTGTGTGTTATGCGGTCAGGACACTCTCCAACCATTCTCCAGTGCTCCTGGAATTAACATTGCTGGATTATAGGGTTCCGCGACTTTAGCCGTTTGAATTGAAAGACCCGGTGTTTAAACACACTATAGAAGAGGCGATCGGGCATTACTTTACAGAGAATGAGGGTACGGTTGACAGTGCCGGAGTCTTGTGGGAGGCCTTTAAGGTCACCATAAGGGGAGCATGCATAGGGGCTCAGGCGGCAGTACTGCGCGATATTAGGTACAGGATACGGAGATTGGCTGCGGAGATTAGTGATCTGGAGCGAGCTTTTGACGCTGACCCGACGACGGATAAACTTGCTCAGATTTGTGAACTGGTCTCGGAGCATAATGATACTGTAGACCAGGAGCTGCGGCATTGCTCTCGGCGTCGGATAGCACGGTATTATGAGGAAGGTGGATGGCCGAGCCACTCCCTCGCTCAGAAGTTGAGGGAGCTCCGAAGACAGGAGCCCATACATGAGCTCATCGATGATGCTGGTGAGGCTCGACACTCGACTGAAGACCTGTACGAGGTTGTATTGAAGTTCTATACTGACCTATATGCTGCCCGGGAGTCTCCTTCAGACGAGGAAACACATGGCTACCTGGACGATGTGGCACTGGGCTGGTTGTCCAATGCGCATCGAGACTATTAACTGAGCCGTTCGGGGAGGAAGATGTGCGAGATGCTATAATGGCATTACCTACGTGCAAAGCTGCTGGGCCGGACGGGCTGCCAAGTGAATTTTATAAGACATTTGCAGCACTTTTGGCTCCCCGGCTGTTGGAGGTATTTGCGGAGGCATATGACAATGGACACCTGCCGCCGTCACTCCGTGAGGCCTTGCTAGTCACAATATTGAAACCGGACAAACCCCCTAATGAATGCGGATCGTACAGACCACTATCCATCATCAATATTGATACCAAAATTTTTGCGAAAATGAATGCCACTCGGCTTCAGCCCCTGGTACCCCTTCTGGTTTTGCCGGATCAGTCTGGTTTTGTGATGGAGAGGTCCACTACGCATAATTTGCGTACACTATTTTCCACACTGCACTATTTCGAACCTGACTTTCAGGCCCTAGCTGTGTTACTCGACGCAGCAAAGACCTTTGACTCTGTGCATTGGTCTTATATGTTCACGGTCCTGAGTCAAATGGGGTTCCCCCCCTTATTTCTCCAATGGATCCGGGTTCTTTACAGTGGTCCTGTCGCCAGAGTCAGGGTCAATGGCAGGGTCTCGCCCCTATTTTTTATTGAAAGGGGCACCCGACAAGGTTGCCCCCTATCCCCGATACTCTTCTCCTTGATAATAGAGCCCCTAGCATGCAAGCTTTGCCAATAGCATTCGGCCGCGGCTTTGAGATTTCGGCAGCGCCCCTTGATAGTATTGCTGTATGCGGACGATATGTTACTGTTGTGTATCTGTATCTTTATTTTATTTTGTATTTTTGACACTGTTATGAACTGTTAATTATTATTCCATGCCTGATTTATCTCATACTGTATGGTTATACAGTTTTTTAACGAATATGTATTTAAAAAAAAAATGTTTTTTATGAATGATTAAAACAAAATGTTGACAGTAAAGACAGAATTCTCTTTGATGTGTTAATTTCCACATATTCCATTGTGCAGACAGGAATATACAATTGCCTAGGTTGTTTTCCTCCATAACTGTACGACCAAGAGCCATCAAACTATTTATTGCCACTCCTGAGGGAATATGTCCAATTCGAAAGGTTTTCTGGCTTGGGCATTAATTGGTCCAAGTCCGTGGTTTTTCCTTTAACGGAACGCACGAAAGAGGTCGACCTAGACTTCCATCTGTCCTGGACTGCAGAGCCAGTAAAGTATCTTGGGGTGATGATCCATAGAGACCCAACGATGATGGTCGCAGAGAACTATGGGCGCGCCGTTATGCGTATAGTGGAGCAAACGGAGAGGTGGGCACGTCTTCCCTTGTCACTGGCAAATAGGATCGCGGTTGTTAAAATGGTGTTCCTGCCTAAATTGATGTACTTCTTCATTAACATCCCCATCAGGCTGAATCTGGCTTTTTTTCAGACATTGCAGTCAGCTCTACTTACTTTTGTCTGGGGAGGTAAGCAATCACGATGCCGCTGGGACCTACTAGTGCAACCGTTTGACAGAGGCGGCTTTGAAGCTCCGGATATCCGCTTATACTACCTTTGTGCACTAGCGCACTTTGCGCATTATTGGCATTTTACGCAGCGCTTTCAGCCGCATGTAGCGATTGAAGCAGATGTGGTTCGCCCTATCTCGGTGCAGGCTATGGCCCTGTCGGGCGGCCCAGGTGGGCCTCATCAGGAAATTAACCTTTCCTGGTGTACGTCTTGGGCGTGGAAAGCTCTGGCTGCTAGGGTTCCGCTTCCATATCTATATGCTTCTCTCCTGCCCATAGCTTCTCATCCGGGAATTTCGGATGCGAGGGAGCCCGCTGCTCTGAAGGAGCTTTCGGCTGCGGGTATAGTTTGTATGGGTGACCTGTACGCTGGGGGTCGTTTCAAAACTATTGAGGAAGCCCAACAAGACGTTAATCGGCCATTTATGTTGAGATTTATGTATATTTGCGTCCGGCAGGCAGTACTGGATGTTTACCCAAACTTTCCGGAGGGACCTACAACCCTTAAGGCCTTGCAGGTAAGGTTAACGGGTGCGAGCCGTAAGGGCCTTATTACCCGACTTTACTATGCCTCTCAGAGAGAAACGGAGTTTGACGATTATCAGTCGCGTCAACGCTGGCAAACTGCGATGGGCACCCCACTCCCGATGGAAACATGGTCGGCTTGCTGTCAACTCACAGGGCGCTTAACGGCCAATTGTAATCTCAGGATTATTCACTTTAAGTTTTTGCACCAAATATATTATACTCCTTTACAACTCCATAGGTATGGTCTGCGTGATTCCGCTAAGTGTGTGAGATGTGGAGTTGAGGATGCGGATTTCTTTCATGTGGCCTGGGTGTGTGGGAAAGTTTCGGAGTTCTGGGCTGCGGTAGCTTGCATCCTATCGGAAGTGGTATTGGAACTAGTTGAGTGTACTCCTGAACTACGCCTCCTGGGCTACGTCAATTGTCTAAAGCCCGCCAATCGCCGCCTTGTAACGGTCTCCACCCTGATGGCAAAATGTGTGGTGGCAAAGAGATGGGGTTCACGATCAGCCCCCACAATAAAATTGTGGCTCACTGACCTGTCATACTGTAGAGACCAGTTGCTGGCTTACGGGGAGGAGCTACCTGAGGCTTCCCGCCCCAAGGACTTCTGGAGCCTCATGACGGCATACATGCTTGCACACCCTGATCTGTTTGGGGAGGGGCGGATCGACACATAGGTCGCTGTGAACTTTGTTTTGAATTTATCACTGATTGAAAACATTCTACATTGTTGGCTGAGTGCTATATTGTACTGTTGCTATGATCCTACTCACTGTAAACTCTATCCAACAGGTGGCACATGTCCTAATGGAGCTGGTTTGATGAGAAGGCTTTAGAATACTTGTATTACCTGGTAGATAGGGAAGGGGGTGGAAGGGTTGGGGGGAGTTGGGTGGTTTCTACTGTATAGCAATGTCTGCATATACATGGAGATATCTATCTGAGACATCTATACTACACTGATTTTCTATGTATTCTGGCAGCGATATACATATGCTTGTAGATGTATGCTGTATGTTGTATTCTTGAAATGCTAATAAAAAATTAAAAAAATAAAAATACTCTGTCACAAACGTTCCATATGATATAATGGAATTGTAATACAGCAGACAGGATATCTGTAATGTTTGTAACAGTGTATCTTATCCGGCAAACTCGTAATCAGACCCAATATCATAACAAATACCACAAAGGGACCTGCAGAGTTGTTCAAAGCTACCAGCATACTGAAAACCATAAACGCAGCACCAGTCACTCATTCTCATGGCCTGCTCTAGGGCAGTGCGACCGGTGCCAGCGCACTGTGCTCTCACTTGGTATGGAGGTGCATTGTTCGAAAGTATATTATCATTTTAAAAGCAACTACTGCCACGTCAGTGCTTCCTTGAGAGCGACTGGAGTTTTGTCTGGTGGAAGTTCTGATTCATTGTAATGTAGTGTGGAGGGTTGATGTGCCTGCTACAAAGAAGGTGTACCATTCAGATCACAAAGTGCATATAATGTAAATAGGTCAGTGGTTTACTGCTTTTGTCTGAGAGATCCTTTTGTTACTTGCAGTTTATAAGTTAAAATCCTAATATAGAGCGGTGAGGTATTAACTGTCATCAAAGAGCTGCATGCAAACTTCAAGGTATATATTAAAGCTATATGTTTTTTTGTCCAGTCTTTCATTATCCCAATTTTGCTAAAAGGATTCATTTGGGTAAAATTAATTCTTATTATTAAAGAGAACTCCTAACAATGGTGTTACGTTTTACATTCTGAGTTTGTGCTTTTCCAGACCAAGGATTCTTAGACTATAATGCCTGCCTTATGGATGGCATGTGACTCCTACACCTTATAGTCTTCTATCTTATGTAACGTTTCTTATACACTGATTTACACATGTATGATTGTCTCTGTGCAATGTATGTGTATTGTAAAGTGCTCTGTAACCTTACAGTAGTATGAGTGTCTCTATAAAACTAAATTAATCTGAGAGAGAGGGGTTGAGGAGACTTGAGGGTCACTGTTAAATGGTAGTAGTGAGGGAATCCGTGGCCGAGGTGGTCATTGGTGGGCACCAACAAATATTGTCATACAGGGCACACCACCAGTGCTCACACTGCGGTCATCACGCACATCATGGATTATCTTCCCATGTAGAATCTAAACAAAGACAACAAACATATTTCCAACCACACACCCTACTCGGGGCAGCATGCTACCCACGTAGGCATATGCGTTAAGTGCCCCACAAAGGGGTAGTAAGGGCTGTATAAATTCTGCAATACACCAATCATTGCGAGCACGGAAATAGAGGAAAACATGCATTCGAGAGTGTATGAGAGAACATAGATGTAGCCCAACATAGTTAGTTCTGTTTTTAATGAGGCACTGAGTACGCTCAGGAGTATGAACGTTTTGTGGCTGTGGCAGGCTCCCGTTTCCTGATGCCAGTCTGAGGGTGCGTGGGGGCGTCGGGTCATGGGCCACCTGGTCCCGCTCCTTGGCTCTCACAGCAGCACAGTGTGTGTCTGAGGCGGCCTCTATTCCTGGCCGCACTGGCAGCAGATGGGCCGGGCTCAATGTGCGAGGGCGGGTTATTTCCGGAGCAGAGGGGAAAACCGGGCAAGCGGAGACAAGCCGCAGAGAGGTCACGTGGGCGATAAGGTAACCCGGCCCTGGGCGGGGGCGGGGAGGAGGGGTGAGTGTGTATGGAGGAAGCGTACATCTGGCACCACAGACATAATACAGATTTTTAGCCGATCACCAACATCGCTCACACACACACCGAGCGACATTTAATTAATACATCACATGATGCATCCAGCACATCCCACGGTGCACTCGCACACAAGAAATACTACATTTACATCCAGCACACAAAAGTGTATCCACACACGAGTATACAGGCATTTAGGGCATCGCATAAAGACGAGCAGAATAAGAACACACGCACAATGGTGCAAGCTCAATAACAAAAAAAAGTTAACAGCTTGAATAACAACTTGAATAAAAACGCACAAATCGCGCGTGTAATGCACTATAAGAAGGAAAGCAACATATTAGAATCAACATTCCACGCAACTACTATATCACTGTCAACAACGCACCCACAAACCAACAATACAATCATTTTCGTATCTGCAACACACACATACTCAAGAGTAACTCAATAGTCATCTAGTAGAGAAAGCACACAAGTGCTACTCGCCGAAAAGCGCTTCGACGCCTCGTCATGGGTAGTAAGCGCTACATAAATGCAATTAAAATACAATATAATACAATAAGCACCCTCGGGTATAAATGATACCATGGCCTAGTCCTACACATAAACGAGCAAAGAGAATAATACAAAATACTGATGTTACACAAGTACTCGAAATAAAGGTATACAACACAGAAGCGCACACGCAGGAAGACATAATACATAACACAACACTCCCAATATATACATCTAGCACGGCAGACTAAAACGCAACACTCTCATTTAGCATAGCATAGGCAATAAAACATATAGAAGAACATACAATTCACACATCTTTAACATTGTGCGCTACCACACTGAAAAATAAATATATTCACCAGCCACAAAACACGAACACCCGCTCTTAAATATGCGCTCAACACACAAAAAAACAGCCGCAAATACCACAAATACAAATTTGGGTTACATATACTACAGGGAAGAAGTCCCTACCTGGAAACAGAAACCGGTAAGTTGAGAGGGTGGAGGCAGAGACGGTGGTAACACAAAAAAGGCCACTCTCATCCCCCTGTGGTTGCAAAAGAGAGCTACTCTGAGATTCAGTCAGTAAATACCGCAGCGAGCGGGGAGATGGCCGCCCTCTAGAATACCCTCAGAATACACTAGAAAATGCTATAGAAGAGCTGAAATGGCCGGTGGAGAATCAAGGGAGAAAATATTGGAGTAGGATAGAGCACCACGCGGGAGTCTCAGTGGCCCTAAGAGCAATTATCACAGGCATAAACAAACAATCGAAGCGCGTTCACAATCAGGTATTGAGACATGTGACGTACTGCCCATTAGTCATGACTGAAGCAGCTGTGCGTGAGATAGAAATGGACACACCAAACACTAAGTGACTGATCATTATAAATGCGACTCTGGACCCACCCAATAATAAATGTGTACCTGAAAGAGAAAGAACATCACCAACATTTGAAGTCAGTTTCCAAGTATAATAAAATCTAGGCCTCTCAACATCGAACTAGATTGTGCCCCCAGAGATATTGAAGGAAGTCATTAGCATTGTGAAAGAAATACATGACGGATCTGTATGTACACCTAGAACACAACGCAGGAGAGTGAGGGATCCTGACACTGTACAGTTTAATATTGATAAAAATAAAGTCAAGCACAAAAACTCACCACAAAAGCTACACTCGCCTAACATTGAGGGAGAGACTGCAAGGCTGGTTAAAGAAAAAGTGGGACGGATGATACTTTTCAATAAGCCCCAAAAAGGCGTTCTAAAAAGAAGATTGAGTATATAAGATTGAAATGCTCAGAAGAAGTCTAACCCTACAACCGCAGCAGTCTGGTTTGACAGATGAGCCCTTAGAAGTAGTTAGACAGGACACCTTCATAAAATCCACAATGGTACTGTCGCAAGCAAGAGCGAAAGATATTCAAGAAGGTGGGCTACTTGGTAAGCGGGCACCCACAATTTCGTAAAAGGACTAAGCAAATTACGTATTGGAGATAGTGATGGTACAGTGCCCTCTATTAATCAATATCCTCCATTAGGATTAAGAACATTCGAGGAATCTAGCTGCGATCATGAAACAATAAACACCCGGTGTCTCATCACACTCTGTGTCAGAGCCAACATATCATGTGGAGAAGAGGACCAAGCAAAATTTACAAGTAAAGCTTTCAGCTAAGATCATGCATAGAATGACACTGAACGAGGTAAAATAAATTAAATCAGTACAAGCTATACATGTTGTTTTAAAACTCTGAAAAACAAAGTTGACAAACTGACTGAGAAATCGGTACAATTGGTTATAAATGTATGTTTAGACTTAAAGGCATTGTTCACTCAGAGCCAAACTGCCAAGAGTATAAGCTTGGGATCCTGAATGGAAATGTGAGTGTGAGAAAGTGCCCTTTTTGGCGTGATCCCCTGCTTTTTTTTGGGGACTGATGCTGCCTCGGTGCACAGTGACAACACTAATCAGGCCCCAGTGTACGTGCTCTGACCCCTAAAACATGATAACATTGGTAAAATTGGCTAAATCCTAATTGCCTATTTAACTTTTGTATTAGGCCATAGTATACAGTGCCATAGTATACAGTACAGAAATAAACCTAGGGTATGGAAAGTTAAATGTTGCAGAGGGACTGCATCTCTTATTGTGCCATCCACTAGTGTGGCAGGGAGAATATGGCTTCAGGCCTACCAGTGTAGCCTGACTCCTGCAGTTTAAACCTGCAGTCCAACCTGTCAAAATAATAGGGCAAAACTTCCTTTTTAAATATTGATGTCATTTGTATGTAAGCCTTGCATCCAACAAGGATAGGATGAAAGATATTTAAAAGTGGGGCATGTAGAAATGTAATGAATTCATCTATCTCAGGTTTGGGACAAGCTAGAAAAGAGTGCAACCACTATTTTTCAATTATTTTATTATTTATTAAAAATCCAGTTCAATGGTGATGTTAGATGTTTAGTTAATATTTATCAAAAGTAACTTTTAGAAAGATTTCCTCTTCCTGAAGTTCCTGGAGGCTAATTTGGATTAATCTGCTAATAGCTGCCCAATCAGTGCCTGACCTTAATAAGACACGAAAACAATTTCTAGATCAGAATCAATGGCCTGGATGTGGCGAGGTCTTTTTCTTCCCCTTGCACAAAGACCAGTTAGGGTGGACCCAGAAACTTCATGAAATTGTAACAGGCCCGTCCTTTCATGAGTAAATGTAAGTTGAGACCCAGTGAAGGCAAGCTTTTCAACACCTAGTCAGGCTAGCTCAAAACCCAGGGGGAAGGAAGCTATCCACAATACCAGTTTTGAGTGACCACAAAGAAGGCGAATACTCATTTCCCTTGTCACACCTTTGGGCAAACACACAGGCCCTGCACAATGAAGAAAACCAACCATAGATGTGACATCCAAAGCCATCTTCAGAACACTTTCAGGGCATGTGAAAGAATGAGAAAAGGACCACACCTGCTGTGATTTGTGAGGAGAATTGAAGGGCTGGAGCTGCTCCCACCTTTATCCAGGACAAAGAAGTGGACTACAAAGGTCAGAAGGTAAATTCAGCTACAGGGACACAACAAACTGCAAAATGTCCTTTTCCTGAAGTGCCAGCCTGACCAGTTGAATGAATGAATTTATTAACTGTTCAATTAATTAAAATCATTAGAGTAAGACAGAATAAAACTGGTGAGTAAAACAATGATCACATTAAAACTATAAAGACTGCTGGTTAAAAAGTTTTTTGTTCAAGTAATATATCTCCTCTCCGCTGCACCCACTCGGACCGTCAGCCCCGGGTCTTTGTCATAAGACTTTGCATCAAGTTTCTTAGACATCTTCATAATCCTTGGTGGTTTTCTCATTCAGTAGTCTGTGGATAGTTCTCCTTGTCCCTTCCTTTTCAAGCCATTGGTGTGATGTGATTTCTGCAGGGCGGGTGGATAGAATCATGGCTCATTTGAGGGGTGGCTGCCTTGATCCCCTTATTGTGCCTCGCTGGTGGTCCTGGTTTGTTTGTGATCATTTGCTGCCTTTAAAGCCATTCTAATCAGATGAATGAATTTCCCAAGACTCGCCAAGGTCATCGTGGTTGTTCTAGAAAAGCACAAAGCTAATGCTTCGCGGCATGTCTTGATTCCCTTGATGATGCAGACTGAGTAGTTGCAATTGGATCTGGACCGGACCCTGCTGGTGGGTTCTGCTGGATTGGGTCTTGACCCCAAGTGTTGTCCCTGAGGTCCAGGTATCCTTCGCTATATTTAACAGGACTTCTCCTACAATCTCTGGAAAAGCTGTGGACTTAGAAAAATTCTGACATCCAGCTGCCAGAGGACTTGGACCAACCACCCATGCCGATCGTGCCACGGCACAATTTCTCTGGGTTGAATCAACCAATCAATCGATCACTCATGGTATTTATAAAATGCACTACATACCTGTGAGGGTCTCAAGGCGCTGGAGGGGGGAGGACGCTGCTACTGTTCGAAGAGCCAGGTCTTGAGAAGTCTCCTGAAGGTTAGGAGGTCTTCAGTCTGCCGCAGGCGGATGGGGAGGGTGTTCCATGTCTTGGTGGCGAGGTGGGAGAATGATCTGCCACCGGCGGACACTCTTCGGATGCGGGGGACGGTGGCGAGTGCGCCGTCTGCCGAGCAGAGCTGCTGGGTGGGGGTGTAGGGACTGAGTCGGCAGTTGAGGTACGCTAGTCCGGTGTTGTGAAGTGTCTTGTGTGCGTGGGTGAGGTGTTTGAAGATTATCCTCTTGTTGATGGGGAGCCAGTGCAGGTCTCTCAGGTAGGGTGTGATGTGTCTGCGGCGAGGGATGGCGAGGATCTGGCGGGCGGAGGCGTTCTGGATGCGTTGGAGCAGTTTCAGGAGTTTGGCCGGTGCTCCTGCGCAGAGTGCGTTGCTGTAGTCCAGTCTACTGCTGAGGAGGGCCTGGGTGACCGTCCTTCTCGTTTCGAAGGGGATCCACTTGAATATCCTGCGAAGCATGCGAAAGGTGTTGAAGCAGGAGGAGGAGATGGCGTTGACCTGCTTCGTCATGGAGAGGGTGGAGTCGAGGATGACCCCTAGGTTGCGTGCATGGTCGGTGGGTGTAGGGGGTGCTCCTAGTGCAGCTGGCCGAGGGGGTGGGTCTGATGATGAGGACCTCCGTCTTGTCCGATTTCAGCTTTAGTCGGCTGTTTCTCATCCAGTCGGCGATGGCCTGCATTCCTTAGTGGCGGTTGGTTTTGGCGGTGTGGGGTCTTTGGTGAGGGAGAGGATCATCTGGATGTCGTCGGCATAGGAAATTATGTTGAGGTTGTATTGTCGTGCTACGTGGGTGAGCGGTGCCATGTTCACGTTGAATAGCGTTGGGCTGAGGGATGAGCCTTGGGGGACGCAGATGATCACGGTGGCTTCGGAGCAGAAGGGGGGGAGGCGGACGCTCTGAGTTCTGCCGGAGAGGAAGGAGGTGGTCCAGTCCAAGGCCTTCTCTTGGATTCCGGCGTCGTGGAGGCGTGTTCTTAGTGTGCGTTGGCAGACCGTGTCGAAGGCGGCTGACAGATCCAGGAGGATGAGGGTCGCGGTTTCTCCGTTGTCAAGCAGGGTCCTGATGTCGTCGGTGGCGGCGATGAGGGCAGTTTCGGTGCTATGGTTGCTGCGGAACTCGGACTGGGACGAGTTCAGGATGTTGTTTTCTTCGAGGAAGCTGGTCAGTTGTTTGTTGACGGCCTTTTCGATGACCTTCGCCGGGAACGGAAGCAGGGAGATGGGTTGGAAGTTCTTGAGGTCCTTGGAGTCCGCCTTGGGTTTCTTGAGTAAGGCGTTGATCTCTGCGTGCTTCCAGCTCTCCGGGAAAGTCGCTGTCTCAAAGGAGATGTTGATGGCTTTCCGGAGATGGGGTGCGATGGTGTGCTGGCTTTGTTGAAGATGTGGTGTGGGCAGGGGTCTTCCGGGGTTCCGGAGTGGACGGTGTTCATGAACTTGATGGTGTCGTCGTCGTTGATGTTGGTCCAGGCCAGCAGGCGGTTGGTGCGGGTGGTGGTCGAGGGAGAGGGGATCTCAGCGGTTGCTGGGGTGGTGACGGCGTTGAAGCTGTCATGGATGTCTGCGATCTTGCGATGGAAGAAGGTGGCCAGCGAGTCGCACAGGTCTTGAGATGGTGGGATGTCGTTGGTGTTGGAGCTGGGGTTGGAGAGTTCCTTCACGATGCTGAAGAGCTCTTTGCTGTTGTGTGCGTTGTTGTCTAGGCGGACTTTGAAGGAGGCCCTTTTGGCGGATCTGATGAGGTGGTGGTGTCTGCGGGTGGGGTTCTTGTGAGCTGTGTAGCTTTCCGGTGTTTGTTCGCGGGTCCAGTTCTTTTTGAGTTTTCGGCGCATTCGCTTGGAGGCCTTGACGCCTTCGGTGAACCAGCTGGCTCTCTTGCTGGTGTGGGTGTTGGGGGGTTTCTTGAGCGGGGCGAGGGTGTTTGCGCAGTCGTCGATCCACTGTCTGAGGCTGCAGGTTGCGACATCGGTCGGGTCTGCGGGTGGGCTCTGGGCTAGAACAGTAGTAAGAGTTGATCCTCTGTGACCTTGCTCCAGTTGCGGCAAGGCATCTGTTGGGTGTGGTGGTGTGTGGTGGGTTTCCGGAAGGTGAAGTGGATGCAGCGGTGGTCTGTCCCGTGGAGTTCGGTGGTGTGGTTGAAGGAAACGTGGGTGCTTGCTGAGAAGATGGGGGTCAAGTGTGTGGCCAGCGGAGTGGGTGGGTGTTGTGACGAGTTGTCTGAGTCCGAGGTTGGCGAGGTTGTCGATCAGGGTGGAAGAGTTGGAGTCGTTGTTGTTCCCGAGGTGGAAGTTCAGGTCCCCAAGGAGGATGTAGTCCATGGAGGCGAGGGTGTGTGTGCTGATGAAGTCGGCGATGGAGTCGCTGATCTGCGGTCGGGGTCTGGGGGGCCTGTAGACGAGGGTGCCTCTGAGGGTGGGGTTGGGGTCGGTGTGGATCTGGAAGTGCAGGTGTTCGGTGGTGCTGAAGGTGTCGTCAGTGTTGGTTGAGACTTTGAGAGTGTTCTTGTGGACGATGGCGATTCCTCCTCCTACTCCATTGGTGCGGTAGTTGCGGGAGATCTTATAGCCTTACGGGATGGCTATGGCGATGTCGGGTGCTGAGGAGGGGTTCAGCCAGGTCTCCGTCAGGAAGGCAACGTCTCTGACGTTGGTGTCAAGTAGGTCCTAGAGTTCGACGGCGTGTTTGCGGGCGGAGCGGGTGTTGAGCAGGATGCATCTGAGGAAGTTGGGTTCTTCGGTGGGCGGGTTGGAGGGCCGGATGCTGGTGAAGCTGCAGTTCCGACAGGAGAAGGGTCCTTGGGTGCGCTTCGGAGTGGCCAGGTAGCAGGTGCGTGATTGTCCGGCGTTGAGTGCGTTGAGGGTGTTGGAGTCGTAGCGGAGGGGGGCTTTGTGGTGTTCGCGGGGGCCATTGGTCCTGGCGCTGGGCGCGGTCCAGGAGCGTGCGGCGCAGATGGGCATGCCTTAAGCGTGCCTTCGGTGCGCCTGCACCCGCCCTCTGCGCACTTCCGCTACGCACGTCTGCTGTGCGTGTCCGTTGCGCACGTCTGCTGCGTGCGTCTTCTGCATGGCTTCCATATGTGGGGCTGAGGGAGGGAGGAGCAGCTGGGAGACGGGAGCAGAACAGTGAATAGGAAGCAGGGGGGCGGGGCCGCAGAGGACGCAGCGGCGGGAGATACGAAGGGTGGAGCGGGCGGGGGTCACAGAATGCAAAAGGGGATAACAGTGCTGGAGACAGTCAGGGACACAGAAAAATACAGAGGAAAAAGACAGTGGTTAATACAGCAGATCGGAATGCAGGCGAACGAAGAGGGACACAACCAATGCGAGCAGCAGCGGTCTTAGGGCACACAGGGGGTCTGCGTGGCGGTGAGGGGAGCGACCTGCCTGGTGACAGGGTCAAGGGTCGCACTTTAACAGCAATATAATGTCAGGTGTGTGCCTCTGAAAGTTCAAGCTCAGGCAGCTGGATAAAGAAAAGAAAACTTAAAGTAACACTGCCTAAATGACGATGAAGCAGATGCTGGAAAAACAGGCACAGAAGAAAACAAAGTATCAGGCAGCAGAAAAACAATAATTAGCACAGCACAAGATCACAGAAACCTTGGAGGCAGCAGCCTCGAACACCCAGGGCCGGGGGCTCCGCAGGCAGCGATGGCGAGCAGGAGCTGCAGGGAGAGTGCAGGCCTATGACCAGAGTCATGGTCTTACAAGCGCCTCCCTTGCAGCGGTCTGCATAATATAAGGGAGGGGAGGGAGGCTCAGCTGGAAGGTGGGAGAACAGGCGTGGGTAAAGGGGGGTGGGGCTGGGCAGCAGTGGTGGGAACGGGGAAAGCACTGGAAATAGCGGGCTCAGAAAACGAAAACTTAAAGTAACAAGGCCTAAATGAATATGAGGCAGAAGCTGGAAAAACAGGCACAGAAGAAAACAAAGTATCAGGCAGCAGAAAAACAACAATTAGCACAGCACAAGATCACAGAAACCTTGGAGGCAGCAGCCTCGAAAACCCAGGGGCTCCGCAGGCAGCGGCGGCGAAAACAGGTTTCTCCCGGTTGGAGCTTCTCCACAGCAGAA
Organism: Lissotriton helveticus; assembly: GCF_964261635.1. Taxonomy (NCBI): domain Eukaryota; kingdom Metazoa; phylum Chordata; class Amphibia; order Caudata; family Salamandridae; genus Lissotriton; species Lissotriton helveticus. The sequence goes on along the minus strand of NC_136069.1, from coordinate 472,219,058 downwards.
AATCTGTTTCAGAAGGTCCTCGGCAAGAAGATATCTGCCCTCATGGAACTCATTGTCAGATGAAGCTGGTCCCCTTGTTCCACCGGAGGATTCTGAGGTCTGACAAAGAGATTACGATCTTGGCGGACAGGGTTACTCCATCCCAAATGTGATAGATATCCCGTCTGCCAAATTTCAATTCCATTATATCCTATGGAACTTGCAATACAGAGGACAGGAGTATCCCATCCGCCAAGATCGTAATCAGGCCCTCAGTCTGAACTTAGAAACCTTGACTGGGTGAAGGCACAAAAAGTATCTAGCCAACAAGAGGATTCCTTGGGTGCAAAATTTGAACTTTTCCCCCTCTAAGCTTTTCTTGCCAAAACTAACCCTGGGCGTAGTGTGCAGAGTGGGGCTCCGCGGAGCTACGCGAAGTGGGCACACAACTACGCCCACCCGCGCACTCCGGGTAGCCCCACTCCGCGCCGCCCGCCTCCCTCCCGCCCTCCCTAAATACATCAATAAAAGTATAAAAAGCTATTAAAAACACTTACCTTGTCTGCCGCGTCCCCGGGGCTCCCTCTCGCCGTCCCGCGATTCGCGCCGCCACAGACCCGGATACTAATGCGCATGCGCGGGCGGCCGCGCATGCGCATTCCTCATGAGAAATGCGCATGCGCGGCCGCCCGCGCATGCGCATTAGGACCCGAAATGGCGGCGAGAATCGCGGGACGGCGAGAGGGAGCCCCGGGGACGCGGCAGACAAGGTAAGTGTTTTTAATAGCTTTGCATACTTTTATTGATGTATTTAGGGAGGGCGGGAGGGAGGCGGGTGGCGGCCGGCTACGCACCGTCTGCGGAGCGCGCGTAGTGCCGCCTGGCTACGCCCGCTACGCAAAATGCGTAGGAGACGGCACTCCGTGCACTCCGTGCACGGAGCGTAGCTGGCCGCCCACCCTTAGCCAAAACCAACATATTCAACTGGTCTACTTCAATGACAGTTCTGTTCCAAGAGGACTTCCTCAGATACCCCCTGGAACCTTGTCCTATTGTAGGACTAAGATACTAAGTCCTATTGTAAAATCTTTGACCAGGACGGACGTGCTTCGTGTATCTCACCAACGCTCCATCATGGGTGACCCATTCACCAGTGAACAGTGATTACTGATTGGTGCTTTACTTTTTCTAGGTGCTTTTTCAAAATGTATAAAATTCATATCTCTGATTCTCCTTATTGGGTTTTTGTTGTTTTAGTGTCATTTTGTTTACTACATTTTTCTAAATTGAACAGTATTTTTACTGTGCTATGTTTTGTTTTACTTTTTAACTGTGTAGGTACTTCTAAATGCTTTACACTTTTTCTTAAGTTAATCCTGACTGCTGTCTGCCTTAGCTACCAGGGGTTGAATTTAGGTTTACATTTCTGAAACCACTGCCTGGCGGTAACAAGTTAGTGACTTTATTACTTCAACGACTCATCATATAAAGACCATTTACTTGTGGTGGGCTATCATCCAGCCCAATTAATAATTCACTTTCCTACAGTAAATATACAGAACAAATTCCGAAACTCAAATATTCGCACCTTTCCAATCACTAAGTGGATACAAAACCAACAGGTTGCCACAAGAACTACTTAACATCAATGGTATAATGGCTTGCCATCCTACTATGTAAATAAGTACTATGAGAAAAACCAGAGACATTTAAAGGCATAGTCAAAGTGGGCATTGATCAGAGCCCCATCTTGATAAAGACATCTACCTGGCAAATGGGCTAAACAAGTAAGGGCCTCTGCACATTCTGAAGGTCCCTCAGTACCACATGTGGGTAGTTTTTCACAAGTACATCTTAACCCCGGTACCAAAGGTCATTCCAACTCAATTCTTCAGTTAATACAGCGGTGTCTTTTCCCCTGAGTTGGTGGGGGGCAAGAAGTTGAGGAGCCAGAAATCGACAATGAAACAAACTAACTCCAGTAACTCCTTTTTTAGGGTTAAGGCTAAAATAAGCACGGTTCCCCCAGACCAAGGCATACCGCATATAATGTCTCTAAGCAACTCCATGAGCAAGATCACCAATCTTCATAAAGGCAACAAGCACACATACTGCCTGTTGATTCAGATTCAAAGTCAGCCAATATATGTGGGGCTCCAGCAGTGATTAACATGGTTGAACGAGACGGCCTGTATGCCATAGATTGGGTTCAAGTACAAAATAGATTTGAGGCCATGGCTATTTTGGTAGACGTGTTGAAAGGAGATGTAGGAATAGGTGGAGGGGCCAGGAATGTGAAGACGAATGGAAGTGGTAAACCGGGTTCTGAGGCGTCTGCGGGTGTGAGAAAGAAAAAGAATATGAATGATTTTGAGACGTTAATAATAGGGTTGCAAACAGAGATCCATAAAGGATTTGAAACCTTTAAAAGCAACCAAAAAGATATCTAAAGTATTTGCCATACCCTAGAAGAGAAGTGAAATCCGGTAACACAGTTGGAAACTGCTTCGGAGGTTAAAGTGGGTGAGATGAGTAAAGAACTTATGGACAATTCCTCCAAGATACTAACACTAAAAAAGCAAAATCGGATTCTGTTACAGGGCTTTGAGAGTTTGGAGAATCACTCACGCCAGACTAATCTAGAAATATGGAATGCTCCAGAGGGCGTAGAGGGGGAGGACCTGGGGGATTTTATTATTAAATTTCTTAGAGAGAAGAACCTAAATGGTAAGATAGATCTAGAGTTGGAGAGAGAGAATCAACAGGTGCATAGAGACACCTATAAGTTGAAGGAAGGGTGGAAGTGACCCAGGAAAATCCTGCTGAGATTTTTGTCTTACTCTGTGAAGAAGTCCAGAACTTTGATAGTGGGGGAGAATGTGTGTTGTGTCAGGTCAGATATAAGCAGTGTAACAGTGAAGAGGCAGTGGAAGCTGGGCCAAAGAACGGATGAGATGGTGAAACCTGGCGCTCAGGTACAATTGAGGTTCCCAGCCTTTTTAAAAGTAATGTGGACCAACGAGATGCATACCATAAAGAAAGTAGATCAGGCTGATAAGCTTATAAAGAACATGCACGCAACAGGTCACAAAGTTGATTAGGATACAATTGATGGTTGAGGGTCCTCACAGTTAAGTAATGAGTTATATGAAGTCCCCCGACTATGCTAAGATCCATATGGGCATATAGGAACATGTAGGTTGGGTTCTTCTGGGAGTAGGGAAGGGGACAGAATGGATAGGGTGCACTCAGTGGTGAGCAGTTGGGAAAAAAAGACAAAAAAATTGTATTAATTTGCATCTTCACAATATAGGCTAGCCTTGTGGTTCATTTATTGGTATTGTAGATTAAGTCGTAAATCCCCGCACATGGTGTTCAGATTAAATGGCATGTTGATGGTATAGTTAGAGACAGGATGAAGCAGATCCAGATATTAACTTGGAATATTAATAGGTTGAGGACAAGCAGAAACAGAGGTTATTCTTACAAAACCTTCGAGATAGTACTGCACATATTCTATATTACAGGAGACCCATTCTACCTGAGGGGAGAGCAAGATCTTGTTTGGAAGGCAAAGGTTGATACAGTAGATGATATACACTGCTCAGTTAATCTATTCAAAGGGAGTCGCTCATATAGTAAGAAATAATTCAGGAGTGGATCTCTTAGAAATAGGGTAGATGCATCAGAGAGATGGGTAGTTGTGAAACTTAAGTGTGATGCATTAGTGTTTAGTTGTATGGGGTTTTATGGGCAGAACTCTGATGTTACTTGGCCACTTGATACATTATGGTTGGTTATTGCAGAATTTCTCAGCCCAGTTATTAGGGGAGATGATTTTAATGCCCTTTTGGATAAAGAGCAGAATATCACATCAACCAGCAAAGAAGTCTGCATTGTTAAGTTTGTTATAACATTAAGAGACTTGATGTGGCTTGACACATGGTGTATGAAGGTAGGAGCTGAGAGAGGGGATACCTTCTATAGGAAGAAATATCAAACGCACTCTAGAATAGATTTGTTTCTGGTGGATAACACCCTTAGAAGTAAGATTAGGGACGTAGCCCACATACCAGCTCACTGCTCGAACTATTCTGCCGTATTGCGAACCATCCAACTATCAGGGGCTACATTGAAGGGGAGCTGGACAGTGAACAGAACACTGTTAACAGATCAAAGGGTTGTTCAAGAACTTAAGACGCATACTAGGCACTTTTTAAAGGAGAACAACGGTACTGCAACAGCTACTATGGTTTTAGATGCCTCTAAGGCATACATGTGAGGGATCGTGGTAAGATATGGGATATTAGGTCCAGAACACTGTGAGAAGAAGTAAAGAGAAGAGGTTATTGGGAAGGTAGAGAAACTGATGTTAGAGGTGAATTCTGCTGTGGAGTTTCAAATTATAAGTAACGAGTTGGTAAAGAAACAAGACGGTTTGAGGGAATTGATTGAGAGGCAGGTAAGAGCTAAGTGGCAGACTTCTCAATTAGCTGTCTATGAATATGGAGAGATGAGTGGCCAGATGCTTGCATGGAAAGGAAGAGCAGACATGGTAAGGAATAATATTAGCAAACTGGTGACTGATGAGAGTGGAAATGTTTCTGAGAATCCTACTTAGATTAAAGAAGGAATAAGTAAAGTATATGAGGTATTATATACTGAGACTTGTGACTTGGATGTGGGGTGATGAAAGAGTAGCTGCAAATACAACAATTATTAGGCCTAGAGCATGATGATAGGAAGGTATTGAGTGCCGAATTAACAGCAGAAGAAGCAGTGGAGCAGCTGAACAGTTAGCAGCAGGGTCAGATACTTTCCCGGTTGAGTTCTATAAGCTGTTGTAAGAATGAATAGTCCCAGTGTGGGTGGTAATGTTTAACCAGATATATAGTAACAAAGGAGGTACACTGCCTAGCTGCAACAAGCCTATAATAAATATGATTTTAAAACCTAAACTAAACTCCAAGAGGGTGGAGTCCTATTGGCCCATATCACTGCTTAATAGTGACTATAAGGTTTACTCAGGAATATAAGCAAGAAAGTCGGCAAGGATAGTGGGGAAGGGTAATCCGTGTAGATCTGAAAGGTTTTCTTCCAGGAATGAAAATGCACGGTCTCACGCACCAGCTAATTTCCACAATAGATCTTGCAGTGAATGGGAATGAGCCATTAGCCATAGTGATAATTGGCACCGCTAAGTCATTCAACACTGTATGTCGGGAATACTTATGGGACATTCCGGAAGTATTTGGGCTTCCCTCAATCATGATTGAGGGTATTAAAATGTTGTTCGGGGCCCATTCATCTTAGGTTTGTTTAACAACTCCTTAACAGATAGTTTGAGAATTAGTAGAGGGATACGCCAGGGATGCCACCTCTACCCAGTTCTTTTCAGTCTATATATAAAACCCATGGCACAGGCTTTTGAGAGGGGATTATTCCATTTTGCTCACCATATTCTGATGACTTCATTATTATACACAAAAGACCCAGTATCAACTATCCCAAGGATGGAGGAGTGTTGTACCTTTTCTGGTTACCAAATAAACAAATCAAAAACTGAGGTTGTGAGTTAGAACCTGTTAAAGTACCTTGGTAAAACACAACCTTCATTTAGATATTTTGGCATCACAATTGTAAATAAATTAGCGGATTTGCCAACGGTTAACCTTAAAAAGGTGCCGCGTGAGGTAAAGGATATGTTAAATAGATGGGTGTATCTCCCCCTGACAATTTTTGTCCGCATAAATCTGATCGAAATGGGGGTTCTGCCAAAACGGACATATCTTTTTAACAAATTACCTCAGTCCTTCCCGAAAGATTACGTAGTAAAGATACAAGGTATTTTAAGCAGCTTTGTATGGGCAAATAAGGGACACTGACTCAGTTGGAAAAAGCTGAGGAAGGAACTAGGGAAAGGAGGTTTAGCTCTCCCAGATCTTTGGGTGTACTCCCAGGCTTTCCAAATTAAAAACGGCAGAATGCTGTTTTCTAGGCCAGACCATTCATGTAAAGGCCGGATGTTCTCTGCCTTGTTACACATGTTAGATCATGAGTGGTTTCTGCACAGGTTTGGGGAGCCCATATTCTTAAAAAAAAGTGAGGTTGAAATTACTTGGATCAGCACTGGAACTATGGTAGGAGGAAAACTTTGGGGATTAGCTATTATGCTCGGCTTGCTCTGAACTGGGATTATCCAGGTACCCCTCTTTCTTAAAAGGATACACTCAGTCTTCCCCTATGCAAAGCCAGTCTGATACTCTGATGCCAGTTGTTAGAACAGTCTCTGAATGAGTCGCAATTATTGAAGGGGGAGACAATGATAGAGGTCACACCTAGACCTTTTCCAGATTTCAATACTATCAGCTTAGATCTTGGTGGCATGCAGAAATAGGTCCTGCATATGTTGAGCGGCTGTTTAAGGAAAGAATATAAGATTCAACCATTAAAAAGGGAGGTCTCACTGTGATAGTGTGAGCTGTGGAAAGCGGATGACAAAAACATTAACAGCCTGTAATAAACGTGGGAAGGACACCTGCCAGTGCCCCAGCAAGTATCCGTGAAACATTTGTATTCCTTGGTGAAGCCTGCTACATTAAAGAAGAACCATTTTTATACCATTCACAGAATCTAAATGACACCGGGCACGATAAGCAAGCTTACAAGAAGCACAGTTTCAAGCTGTAGGAATTGTGGTGAGTCAAAAGCAGATGACATTTACATGGTTATGAACTGTCCAATGCTTATCAAATTTTCGGACGAAGTTAGCGATACCCATTTATGCTGGATCGGGCGGCTGAGTGGACACAGTAGGGGCCGGCGTTTGACCGCATATTCACAGGTTCAAATCCCAGCAGATCCTCCAGCCTTTCATCCTCCTGAGGTCGATAAAATGAGCACAGTTGGGTAATAACCAACATCTGTTATTTAGCGCCACGATACCCTTCAGGGTGAACGTCCGCTTTTCAAATCCACATGTCATGTTATGTTTCAGACATATTAGGACGAGCTGTGAAGGTAAGCTTGTAATTCGTCTTCTTTGGTACAGTCTATAAGACAGTAATGTCCTGGCAGAATGCAGAGGTTAAGTTTTTGCTTCTTATGATTTTCCTGCCAAGGAGAAAAATATGTCTGAGGTGGTTACATCACCTTCCTCTGGGTTACAATGCCTGGCTTAAGGCTGTTGGATAAACAAGCAGATTGGAATTAACTCCCAGCCCTACTAAGACAGTACAAGATATATGGTTTAAATATCAAGCTTGGCTAGTGTGGTATCCTGGCCAATGAGGTTGGATGGAATCTTTTTGTGAGAACTGTGGGGTATATTATCAAGGACAGGCGATACATTATCGCTGCTTTTATCTGCAGGAAACTGCCGATAAAGCGGCGATAATGGCCTTGATAATATGCTCTATGAATTCCAATCGAAGCCCATGTTAGATGTCAACACATCTAACATGGGCTTTGATTGGAATTCATAGAGCATATTATCAAGGCCATTATCGCCGCTTTATCGGCAGTTTCCTGCCGATAAAAGAGGCGATAATGTATCGCCTGTCCTTGATAATATGCCCCTGTGTTCCAGATTCCTGACAACGACAGTTGGCCCACACTTTTTGATGTAAGAACTACTGGTTTTATGTATGGGAATAAACTTACCTTTAAACCATCACTGGATGATGTATGTTCTGTATAAGAGGAACATAATATTGGTGACAAAGGGGATCAAACCAGAGGAAAGAGGAAAGCCTGGGGCACTGCCGGAGTCCATGGTGCTAAGACTTCGGCAGACCAGAGAGCTGCGATAAGCACTTGTTGGTGCTCTGGAGAGCTGCTGAGTGGAAAGGAGCTGCTGGATGCCGTGGGGGTCCGATTTTGGGCCAGGGTCAAACCGTGAGTGGATTTGCAGAGATTGAAAAAGTAAAGAACAGCAGCACAATCTCACGCCACATGACTCGCGCTGCAGACATTTCGCATGCTTGAGGGCCATTGCTAGCAGCTTGACTTGTCGAACGGACAGCCAGGCACAAAGAAACAAGCATATTGGCCTTAAAAACTGGCCCGGATGTTCTACGGAGGCCATCTTGGAGCAGTTAAACTATTTGAGCAGGGTGATTTGAAAACCAATGTGGATACCATCTAATCTTGAAACAGTTCAACAATTTGAGTACGGTGAGTCGCACACCAATGCGGATAGCATCTATATTGCGCTTACAAAACATGGCATGTTACATGGAAGCAATTATGTACTCCCTATATTGATTCAAGTATGGTGATTCGCACATGTGTGGACACCAAGTATACTTTGTGCTCAACAGTCACACCAGTGAAAGTTGCATGTATAGCCTGGAAGTAATGCAAATGCGGTGATTCACACACCTGTGCTGACACCTGATAAAGAAAATAAATATTACCTACTGGCGGTCGCCAGTAGGTAGTTATAGTTAGGACCTATTTTCCAAAGGATATCCGCAACATTTTATTTGGAATAACTTTGGCGCTGAATCTTCGCGAAAGTTTCAAAACTGGTGGGGCGTTCCGGTCTGCTCCTATCCTGAAAGTCTTGGGGTGATTTGTGAAGCGGGGGCTGAGAAAAAAGGGGAGTCCCAAAACGTGTTTTTCCCATGCAATTTTCCAATAGGTACCATTCATTGCGGCTACAGCCCGAACGGCTGAATGGAATTACACCAGATTTGGCAAAGTTGTGGTCCTTGGTTCGGACTCGTGCCTTTTGCTTATATGGTGTAAATCTGTTCAGTAGTTCCTGAGAAAATTACAATTAAAAGTACGTATATATCTATGGCCTCGGTGGATGAGCAGATTATAAGCGCACCGCCCCGATCACGTGCAGAATGCTGATTGGCTGTCAAGAGGTTGTCAACATTCAAAACCAGGAAGTTGGCAGCCATTTTGTGCCTCGGTAGAAGGGATCTAGAAATTAGTGGAACAAGTGTTTAAAACGTATAAAGGGGACTGGTAAGAAATATTTTGACCCTCTAGACCTGCTCAGGGGGTCCCACAAGGACATAAATAAACAAAGTAGAATCCACTAGGGATCAAGAAAGCGGTCCATACTATGGTGGGGAGCACACAGTGTTGTTTTAATACCCCTCACACACCAAAAGGACCCTTGGTGTCATTCTACTATCATTGGGGTCTTCGCACCCCTCTACGGAATGCGGCGTGCTGCGACCAAACGTCTACGCTGGAGCACTTTATTGTGTTGACTATGTGTGGTAGTGTGTGGGGTATAGAAAGTGAGTGGTGGAGTGGTGAAAGTGATGTTAAAAAATACCTGGCTCGTGGGGTTGAAAAAACTTTTATTAAACCCCCGGCTGGTATTATTAAAAACGTGCTTTACGAGGTAGTGGCTGTAAATTTAAGTACAGCTACCTCTCTAGTGCGTCGACATGGACATGTTTCGGAGTATCCAACTCCTTCTTCAGGACGGGAAAGCACTCAATTCCCCACCTTACTCACATGTGGTATATATTTAAAAGTGTATTATACAGAAAAATTACAAAAAAGTTTTTATTTTTTATAAAGGAGAAATGTGCGGTGGGTGCATGGATCCACCGTAAAAAAAAAAAAAACATAGCGCAGGCTCCTGTGATTGTTTAAAAATGAGCTACGTGGAAAGGAGACATCCCGGGGTCTAAAATATTGCATTTGAAGCGGGGGGCGAGAAAAAAGGGGGTCCCAAAACATGTTTTCCCCATGCAATTTTCCACAGGAATCGTTCATCACGGCTACAGCCCGAACGGTTGAACGGAATTATACCCAATTTGCCAAAAAGGTAGTCCTCGGTTCAGACTTGTGCCTTTTGATTAAATGGTGTAAATATGTTCAGTAGTTTCTGAGAAAATTCCAAGTAAAAGTACATAGATATCTATGGCCTCGGTGGATGCGTGTATCTTGCGCACACACTAAGGGCACCATCCTGATCACGTGTTGAATGCTAATTGGCTGGCAAGTGGTTGTTAACATTCAAAACCAGGAATTGTTGGTAGCCATTTTGTGCCTCGGTAGAAGCGAGGATCTAGAAAATAGTGGGACAAGTGTTTAAAAGGTTTAAAGGGGGCATGTAAGAAATATTTTGATCATCTAGACCTGCTTATGGGGTCCCACAAGGACCCCTAGGCCTAAAATGTTTGAAAAAACTGAGAAATGTGCTTTAGGTGCATGGATCCGCCATAATAAAAATAAAAACGAAGCGGGGGCTCCTGTACTTGTTTAAGCATTAGCTACCTGGTAAGGTTAAATCCCGGGGTCTAAAATATTACATTTGATGGGGGTCCAAAGGGGTTTGTAGCTCGGGGACCGCCATTCCTCGGTGCTACTAAATAAATGGGTGAGGGAGCTCAAAGGTCCGTCTAAGCCCCAGGGATAACCACCTTCCGGGTTTTTATATTTTGGGAGATGTGCCGCGTGGTCTGCATTCTGAAGCAGTTGAAAGCCTTGGGGAACACCACCCCCCAGGAGCGGCTCCTGCTGTGTCTCGGGGTGTCTACCCCCGGGACACTGCTGTTTGCTATGGCGCGGCGGGAGCTGAGGTTCCCGGTCTGTCATAGGAAACTTGAGGGCATATTAACAAGTGTCATTAGCCGCAATTTTTTAAAAAAAGCCAAAAATGCTGTGAAAATTATATCGCCCTAGCAAACCAGCCGGTTTGCTAAGGGCTCGCCTCGTATCTCCAATGAGTTGCAGTGGGAAAGTAGGTGTTTCTATGAGAATATAAAAAGGAAAAGGGGGGTATGACAATAGCGTTGTATTTACAAGGCAGCCCTGGATTTGAGGACCGATAGGAAAACTCTTGCTAATTTTGGTTTATGTCGTATCCTAAAATCTGTTCTGAAGTAGACTTAAGCATGTTTAATATGCGATGTGGCAGATTTACAAGTTCCTTGCGTCACTATTGCATCACTTTTAACATGGGAAAAGTGACACGAAAGTGGTGCAAGGGGCTTGTAAATTAGCTACACAGTGTTCTGTCTTAGTTTACTTTTCTTTCTGTCATGTAGAGGATCCTGGGTAAATATAATGGTTTCTGTACAGCCAGTACCTTTCAACCCTACTTGCAAACTGCTTACTGCCTGTTACCATAGTAACAGCTCATGGAATACTTAAGTGAGCACATAGGTTACAAGTTCACCACATAATGTTGCCAATCCAAACAGTTACTGTGCTGGAGTTTTTAAAATTTTCCATAGGATCCGTTAATCCCAGGTACAGACTTTGGTAAAGAGCTGGTAAAGAGTTAGCCGTAGTATTATACTTCTAGTTATAAACATCATTTTTATTTTTATTGTAAATGTTTTGTTAGCATATGATTATCACACTAAATAATAGTGAAATGTTGTCAGAAAAAGATGTATATACTTTTTAATTAACTTTTATTAAAACAACAATAAATAACTTCAAAATAACAATATAATAAATAACTAGTAACATAACTTTAACATAACAATATAATAAACAAAATGTTTGATGGACTCCAATGCAAGGAGGGTAGGTAATCTGCAAAACAAAAATGAAAATAAGTGTTTAAAATTAGATCAATGTGACTGAATGAGGTCAACGATCACACATTAAGGTAACACTTGGCAATATTTGTTAATTTGCACGTCTGTAGTGAGCCTGATGCATTCCACCTCTCTTACAGCCCACGTTGAAGAGGTGTCTGTAAGGAAGTGCGTACTGCGTCAGATTTACAGTATGGACCAACAGGCCTTTAATATGATTCAGAGATGAGACAGAATTAGGTGAGAGATCACGTCATTATGCAGGACAATATTCTTTATTTGGAACGCGTTTAATCAGAGGCATTGTGTATCCAGGCCGCTCTGCTTACCTTGTGTAAACACTGTGGTGAACAGAGTTCACAACTTGAACTCAGCTTTGGTTCTACACTGCAGACTGTATTAAATTCAGCCTTCATTTTTTTAGGTCTCGCACCTGGTGATAGAGCGCGAAGCGCTGTCACCAGCGCGACCTATAGTCGTTGGCTATGCTTTCAAGGGCTTAAAGGGAGACAGGAGATGGGCACGCGCACGCTGCAGGCCGGACTGGGGTACGCGCAGGATGCAGGCCAGATCGGATCGGACTGGATATGTGGACACGCGCACCGTGCGCATCTCCTGTCCCACTTGAAAGCCCTTGAAAGCACTTTCACTTTCCATGCCCAAGACATGTCAGCGCACTGGCGTGCCCCACTCACCGGCTCCTGGGCAATGCGATGCCAAAAAACACCCCACCTCTCTACTTTCACCCGGGCCCCCTCCTGGGACCCGGGACTTCTCTGGATTTCCACCGCTACCGCGGGGCTCTCCCTCCCTCATGGGATCCCTGCATCAACGAACAACACCGGCCTCTTCCGGCCGCGTCACAGGCCCCGCCCATGTTACGGGCAAGGATGCCTGACTTCCTGGTTTAGCCCCCGCCCGCAACGGTGATTTTGTGCTTGTTAGTTATAGTGTCGGTCTTTTCACTGCTCTCTAGATGTCCCATGCCCACGCAAATCTCCACAACAGGTGCATTGACTTTCCGAGCTCTCTGTAGGAGAATGCGAACTGCGGGTTCACAGACATCTATGCTGCAGAGTCAAGGCAGCCACCTGGAGGCCGCACACAAACACATCTCTGCAGGATGCGCATGAACCCTCTGAGCACCTTTACTTTCAGCATGAAACCTGCAGGCCTCAAAGGGGTCTCTTCAACGAGACACTCTGTGGCTATGTATCTGAGTGGCTCCTCTCCCGCAGCCGGGAACCAAACTACACCCGGGCCTGGTCTGCGAACCCGAGGGAGTCCTAATTCATCCCATCGTGGGAAGCCTTCCACTCGTGACCATGTCCGCGCACCAGAAGGAGTCCAGACTTTCCTGACTCCGAAACAGGTCCGCGACTAAGGAATCAGAACTTTTCCTGCGTCGTCCGGAGCACCGTCCGCCAGGAGGACTCCGTGTCTGGATACTCCCTCTTACCCCGGCCTCGAGTCACCGGCTCCGTGTTTTAATTTTTGGGTGGATTCCGGATCAGTTTCTGGTTGTTGGTGTTTTTTCGGGTCTGGAGTGTTTTCTGGGCTCGAACCCACATGTTGCCCGGTTTTCTGGGATGGACCCGGGTCGGCGGCTGCGGACCAGTGCAGGAAGATCCGCTTAAGGCACAGTGTGCAGTCCCCCGCCAGAGAGAGGGCATCCCACCCTGAAGCCCTTCGCCCGCCCCCAATCCTGGGTGTACGTCGGTGACAATGATATTTGCAATTTGTTATATTTTATTATTTTTAATTTTCGGATTTCTGGTGGCGATGGAGCGCTTTCTTCAGCTGTTCGCTCTGTTCCTGTCCCTCTGCCTGGCTCTGGAAGGTATGTGCCCCCCATGTGTCTGCTGTTGTTTGTGCCTCTCTTCGCCAAATGTTTGCCAAACGTTTCAGAAAAACAAAAACATGTTTCATCTTGGTAGGTGCATCACTTACAGATAAAAGGAAGTCACACATTTACTGTTTGGCCAACTTTTCTCGCACTGCAACCCCACTCTTTTTACACAGCGACACCACTGTGACACATTTCCTAACGAGAAAGCACATGATACAAAATACACCTTCCTCTGCATGCACACCACACACACTGATCCCACCCACACACGGATATACTCCAGACAAGATCAGCCACGCCTCCATCGTGTGCACTGCACTCCATTGCAGGGGTGCTGACTAAAGGCCGAGGGGATAAGGTGTGCCCCGGTGTCTTTGAGAACACCACAAATGCCACCAGAAGAAAGGCATGTGGACAGGCCCTTAATGCTCGCTCCCCATTTTTCACGTTTTATGGAGCTGATGCCCCCCTTGTTCTGGCTCCACTGCTCACCTGCGAGTGATCTGAGGCACATGCTACTAGCCTCTCACTATCCCGCCAGCTAGCGCTGCGGTGCACACTACAGCGCATTTGCTGCTGCACCAATCGTTGCACAGACGCTACTGGGCGCGCACCTCAGCGTGGACCGTGTTACTCGCACGCACAACAGTTCACTAGTTCTTGCACCAATCACACACAAACTCACACTCTCTCACACACACTCTCACACACACTCACACTCACACTCTCACACACACACTCACACTCTCACACACACTCTCACACACACTCTCACACACACACAAACTCTCTCTCTCAGCGAGGCTACATCAGTAGACCCCACGCACACTCCCTCCATCCAACACATCGCCCTCCGTCACAAGACTCTTGCCACTAGTGCAGGCCTGTCCCTCACTTTGTGACACCCAGCATTCCCCCACCTCACAGGGAGTATCCGGAATGGGGATACCGAGACAACTGAGACGACATTAATTTGGTAGAGCACATCCCGTTTATTGCACACTGTTTCCATGGCGACGCAAGGCATCTGTAACCCAGGAATAGTGATGTGTGTCTGAAGCCATCACTGTATCCATGCGGAGACCCAGGTCAGTTGTTTTACCCCAATGGGATGGGGTCTGAAGTGTGTCATCTATTCGGTTTATATGCTGTTTCATTGGGATCCATTCTTGCGGCACAGAAGCTGCGGCTCTCTGGAGTTCTTGTGTTGTAACGTATGCGACAGGTGCTACAAATTATACAAAGAACATGATTTCCCCAAACAATGTTTTATCCCACTTAAAGCCCAGTAAATAGTTATCCTGAAGGATCTTCCTAAGATTCCATCTTGCCACATCTTGGTATAATGGCCGCCCTCTTAGGTGTCTCTTTATTCAGAGTTATCAGCTAGCTTGTCAGATAAAAGGTTTTCTTGTGAGAATCATCCGGTCACAGACCATGACCTCTTTCTAGAAACGAGTACAGTTAATACAATAGGTCGAGGATGTGGCTTAACAGCTAGAGCGGCCGACTTTGAAGCTGGGGAACCAGGTTCAAGTCGCACAGGAGGCTCAAGCATTCTGTGATTCTGGGCAAATCGCTTAATCTCCCCGTGCCTTGAAATGAATGTGTCCGTCTGTAATGCAACTGGTGCTCATGTAAAGCGCTCTGATACTTTCGGGTCGAGTTCGTGCTATAAAAATTGAGAAAAAAAATGTTTGAGAGACGTGACCCTTCTATCTGCCACCAGAAAACTACCCGGCTCTTTGTCTGACACCAAGGCATAGCTTTGTAGAGCCAGCTCTCTATGCACAGTATATCCATGTTTATGACGTCACACATTTACCTGCTCACTGTAGCGTTGTGTAACGAAAACTGCTTTGTGTTATAGATAAGTATTCTCAAGGGCTTGGGGAGGCGAGGAGGCGAAGGGGTCAGCTTTTCTATGAACAGGAAACAATAGCTTGAGCTGCACCTACCAGATGGGTTAATGATTAGATCAGTTAGAGGCCAGCCTGATCCAATGACGAATCTGCGTTGGACATTGTGTGCATGCATTTGCCAACGGACATTACCCTTTGTTTTGTTCTGCAGGGTTGTGTGGTTGTTCACTGCACAGTTTCAGGTTGTTGTTTTGTTTCGAGGCACCTTCACCCAAAGGGTGGCTTAGATGCCATTATATGTGTATCTCAGTGTTGTAGGTTAAGGTCTCAAGAGTACTGAGATACAGATTAGTGATGGGGTACAGAGGTGTCAGTATTTCTTAGATGGATGATTGAGGTGGCAAAAGCTTGGAAAACTACCAGAACTACGGCCGTGCTGTGTGCAAGTTGTGCCAGGCATTGTGTTGAGTGTGTCTTGTTGTTGCAGACCAAGGTGCGAGTATAGTTTGGTCTGCATGTACTGATGAGGCGTTAAAAGTCCAATAAGCAAGAAGGCATGGAGCCATGTTATGCATATTATGGTGCCAACGTTGTGTAAAATGGGTGCTGTTGGTATAACGCAGGTATTCTTTCCATCAAAATCTGATGGCTGTAGGGCTGGGAACTGTCCAGCTAGTCACATGCCCTTCCACCCTCACTGATTGGCCTTGACTTGGAGCACAAGGGCAAGAAGGCCTCCTGCTTCAGCCTTCTAGTGCCTGGAAAGAGCCTGAGAACTCCCCCACTAGATCCCACAGGTAGTTGATTTGAATCTTCACCGCCACACCACATCTAAGCTATGTCACACATGTACATAAACCAGACCCCGAGACTGGATACATAGGGCTCGTTATACATGGCCATACAACAAAACTGACACCTCGCTCATAATGTATCTCGGCAAGTGTTTTATGTATCAATAATACTCCGCAAATGCTCTACCTGCCTAAAAGGTTCAACAGATGCAACTGTGTAGTGCTTCGAATTTTAAGGTTTTAACACCAATCTGTACTTCATTTGTGCCATTGGTTAGTGGCGGAATCCACAATATCTTCAGGCTCATCTGTGCCGCCCTGGTGCAGAGGCAATATAACTGTCTTCCTGCCCCTAAAACCTCCCCCGTCTGTCCTCATGGAACTGTGAAGACATCAATTGTGACAATGATCCAAGCTGACCCATCACATTGGTTAATACAGTGCTGGGGCAACTAAGCTGGCCATGCTGGGGCGAATAAGCTGGCCATGCTAGGGGCCCTATGCTTGCGTAGTTCGACCCCAGCTTGGCAGAGCATGGACCAAGTACATGTCTTTTTCCTGGTCTTTGTTCTTCCTCGGCTTTTTAAAACACACTATTTTTTTTTGGGAATGTATTTGTCTTTCAGAATTATTCCTGGACATGCAATGTGCTTTTTTACTTTTAAGATGGCATACAATTTCTTATTTATGTTGCTTTCACCCTTTCTGCCGTTTCTATTGATGCTTTAGTTACTTATACCTACAACTGTACTGCTCTAACCCCTTCTGCTCTACAACACTACTCCACACAGTGCCACTCTACTTTATACCCCTCCACTCTACTTCAGGCCACTCTACGCCACTCCATTCCACATAATGCCACTCCACTATACTCTACACAGCACTAGGCCACTCCACGTCATTCCGCTCCACTCTATTCCACACAGCGCCACTCTGCACATTCCATTCTACACATGCCACTCCCATCCACACAATGTCACTACACTCTACTCCAGTCTTCAGCACTCCACAACAGTTTACTGTATGCCACTCAACAGTACGCAACTCCACTCTACGCCATGCTACCTTTACGACACTATGCTATTTTGTGCCACTCCACGTCTTTCTATTCCACTCTACTCCACTCTCCTCTATGCCACTCTACTCTACGCCATGCCACTAACTTTTAGCCATGTTGAACAACAGCCATGCTGATGTACAACATGGATAAAAGACACAGACAAAGCCAATAGGACTCACATAGACGTAGATATATTGGCTTTGCCAATGTTTGCTGGCCCCAGGACCATTTTGTCTCATTTTCTTGTCTAGCTATCAGAATCTGAACACGTCCTTGGCAGCTCCAAGTGTAGACTCAATAATGTTCAGAAACACAGGCCTATTTATTTTACTGGTTATTGTATACGTTTTTGTTAGGTCTCGTGCCTGGTGTTGCAGTGCGCAGCCCTGCCCGTGCAGCGCAAGACCTCTTGTATGGGCTTCAGAAAGCTAACCACACGCTCATGCGTGTGGTTTTGCTTTCGCGGGCCAGCATTGACTGTAGCATGCTTTTTTTTAAAAACAAGCATTTACAATGCACTAGGTCTCGCATTATTAAAGTTTAAGCTATTGGCATTGTAAATGACAATGCCTTTTATTCATTTGCATCGGTGCGTAAACAAGCACTTTGTACTTATATTCCATGCTTATGAGAAGCAAGGCTGGCAGTCTCTTTTACTGCCAGCCTTGCTCATCGTAAGCAAGGACTATACGTTCAAAGTGCGTGTTTATGCACCTATTGTAGGTTTTAAAAACAAATGAATAAAAGGCATTGTCATTTACAATGCCAATAGCTCAAACTTTAATAATGCGAGACCTATTGCATTGTAAATGCTTATTATTGGCAGAGTGGACAGCAGCATTCATAACTTTAAAAGAGAAAGAGAAACAATGTGAGAGTGAGAAAGAGAAAAAAACAACAGTAAAAGTGTGAGAGAGAAAAAGTAATAGATGGAGCAGTTAATACTGGAGAAAATCTTTGTAGCTCACCGTTTTGCCTTCGTTGTGTGTTCAAGCATGTGCCGGTTCATAGTGCACCCTCCAGTTTAGTGATCTGAAAGATAGTATAGAGTTAGTAACAGCAACGTATATACAACTGCACAAGTATATTTTTGCTTTATGTCTTTGTACACTCAGGATATTGTATTTCATCAACTTCCACTGCAAGGAGGAGTTTGTGCAATGTTTTTCTTCCAAAGTACTATACCCCATGCACTCCCACTGCATAGCGGTGAGTTCTCATTACTGCGTACCCAGACTGTTGCACCCCATTGACTCCCAGAGTCCGGAGGTGAGTGTCTTTTCTTGCGCACTCAAGGGAAGATTTACAAGCTCCTTGCACTACTTTTGCGTCACTTTTCCTATGTTAAAAGTGACGCAAAAGTGGCGCAAGGGGCTTGTAAATCTGCTCCTCAGACTGTTGCAACCTATCTATTCTCACTGCTTGGAGGTAATTGTACATTCCTATGCAGTCAAGCTGCTGCACACTACCCACTCTCTTCACCCACTGGTGACTTCTCGTTGCTTCGGAAACAAGCTTCTTTGCTCACCTTGTGCCATTGGCATGATTCAAAGAGGGTGTACCATGTGTCGAAGCAGCCTTCTCAGACGTTGTTACGATGGCCACGCATCATCACAGAGTCCTCGAATGTTGAGCTTTAGAGGTGTTGGGGGGGATGCCAATTTGTGAAACACAACCTGTAAGATAAAAAGGAAGTTAATATTGTGCGTCATTTCTTTATCAAACGAGAGAGGAAGTGAAAGAGTGACTTTCACTACGTTCCGGTACATAATGCACCCTGAAGCTTTACATCTAAAAGATAGTAAAGAAAGATGCTATGTTTGGTAATTGTTACTATCTTAATGTGGAGTAGAATTACATCGCCCTTTCACACACCTTCCCTGTCGCATTTAAAAAACAACTATTTGTACAGTTCCAACTAGGATTTTTGTAAAATTACTATAATAGTAATATTTTTTATCCGGTTGTGAAAGCAACTGGTGCGCAGTGATACACATGCTTTCTATCATCACAAGTGATGGACATTTGACTGATCATAAAAGCTTTCCTGCTATTGGAAAAAAAATACAAATTCAAAAAGATACGGTGTATACGACTGCGTATGCCTAAATCGCTGCGTTGCCTTTTTGTATCCAGTCTGCTGCACCCCATCTACTCCCTCTGCTGCACACTCTGGCTTGACTGCTCACCTTTTCATGGACAGGGCACCTTCTACATCATGCAGTCCCGCTCTGCAACCAAGAAGTGTAACATATGGTATTGAGTCTTGATATCGCTATGGCTAACGACATACTCGTGCTCCCATTATCATCGCAGGTTTTTCACCCGCTCAGTCCTTGCGGGACCACTAACTCTGTGACCAAAGAGGCCACGGACGTAGTAGTGGGCCCCCGTGCTCTGTGGTTCGGGCCTACATGAGGCGTCGGAACCACTAGGATGGGCCATCACAGCGCTTGCGATGGGAGCAACTCTAAAATGGCGTAGAGCACGTGCGCCCCGTCTTTTTTATTGGTAGGGTCACGTGTGTAGTGACTCATGTGCTGGATGGGGTTGGTGTGGGTGTATACCAGCCATTAGGGAGTGTGTGTGTGCCATTCTGACAACTAGACCTGGAAGTAAGAAATCACTACAATGGAAATCTGGGCCATGTAGCGTTGTTGTGTGGGCTGGACTGACGTATGCCAGTGCTACGCGTGGCTGTGAACAATGACTCCGGAGCTATGGGCATGGTTCCGTCGTGAGCTATATGAAAAATCTACTGATTTGGGTGTCCGTGTTGTAGTGCTGCTGTCACCCGTGTCCTACACGCAAATGTGTCATTATATCTGTAAAGTTCTACAATATGGTTAACATGGAATGTACGGGGTATCACTGACCCTATATTCATCCATAGATGCACACATAAAAGATGGTGGACATGACACATTTCTGCGAATATTAATGTTTGTTGTACATTCAGTGAAGTGTTGTAGCTGTAGTAATACAGGGCTGTGAGAAGTTTAGGTTGCAGTTTTTAGCACATGAAGGACAGATAATATATATACGTATGTGATGATTCAGGTATACTGTCGAACTTGGTGCTGGAAATCATTGTTCGAGGCTCAGAGTCACGTCCACATCCTGGTTTTGTAGAGTAATGACATAATCAACACGTGCCTGAAAATGTACTGTAAATACGGTGCTCATGTCAATTGTTGATATAGTTTTAGGTCGACTTCGCGCTATATAAATATGCTAAAAAAAATGAAATAGTACACATTTGTGAATTGACTATACAGTTTCTTTGCAGTATTGTAATGATCCACTTTGTACGTTCGTATTTCTAGAATAAAATTTATATAATTAAAGTTTTTGTTATTGGCAGAGGTAATATGGTTGCATACGCTATTTATAGCACAATATAATGTGTTAAGGCGCAGGAGCAGCATTTTCCAAATAAAACAAGTATACAGACACAGATAAATAGTTGAAGTGGGTACGGCACGTGTGCTCGACTCCATTTTATTACATTGCTGTTGGTAACAAGTAGAATAGTCATCATAATATCATACACAGATATTCAATCATAAACGGTTTATGACTTCTGCTGTACAAAGGTAGGAGCACTGTATGTGAAATTATACACAGAAGATTCTATCGTAAAGGGTTCATGAGTTGTGGTACACTGAGGTAGGGGCGGTTTATGTAGAGCCTGCGATGATGTGTGGTTCAAGTAGAATGCACTGGTAAGAATGTCTTTTGGCAACTGAATTTTGCCTTAATAAGGCCATGTGGTGATTATTTATGGTGCACTGAGTTAGTGGTACGTCTGGTGCTCAGTGTGTGCTCACCCTGCGATGATGCGTGGTTCTAGCGGTCTGTACTCAAAGCATTAACTGTTGTATACTAGACTGCATGAACTTTGAGGGGGAAAAAACTACTATCAATGGTTATCAATTGCTCTGCAAACTAGGTCTAGTGATTGCTCCCCATAACAAATTAAACGATTGCATTTCACACAGTGCATTTTAACTTTCTGAAAATGGGGAAATTTTTCTGGTGGCGATGTTGAAGGTGATGCCCTAGAGGTACATGGTATTGCCCGTGGTGGAGGTACATTTAGGCGCAGTCCTCTACATTCTTTGTGAGCATAGTTCACAGGACACAGGGATTAAAGGTGCTTGTGCATACTAGCAGTGCCATAGGAGTATTTTTTGTTTGCGCCTTAAATAAATCAAGGCTAAATTCCCTACTGTCTGTGGTGTACATAGAAAGCTGAATTTAAGTTGTGAATCCTACTGTCCGCAGTGTACATCAAAGCCACTAGTCAGCACAGTTATAGAAGAATGCTTTTTTTCACTTATTTAAACAAAATCTGAATACATGTAGTATAATTGTCTCTGCATTAAGTAAATCAAGGCTGAATTCTCTACTGTCTATAGTGTAGATCCAAAGCTGAATTCAAGTTGTAAACCCTGCTGTTCGCAATGTAGATGTTAGGGTGGACTGCATCATCTGCAATCTTGATTGAAATGAAAGATAGAACATGTATAGAATACATTATTAAAATATGTATGTTTCAGGGACATTAAAAGGGACAGTATGTCTCACCGTGACATAAAACTGCTCACTCTTCTTTGCGATGATTTATGGTGCACTGAGTTAGAACTATCTTTGGCGCTGAGCTTGTATGTATCCTGCGATAATGCGTAGTGCAGGGAGGCTGCACTTGGAGCAATGTTTTTTGCCTAGTGAATTCTGTCTTAATAAGGCTACGGGGAGATGACTTGTGGTACAGTAAGTTAGTGGTACCCAAAGAACTCAGCGTGTGCACACTCTGCGATGATTCGTGGTTCGGGGGGTCGCAGTGGTATAATGTCTCTTGTCTACTAAAATGCGTCATGTACAATAGCCATTCTATCTGAATCGTGAGCCCTCACAATGTAGATCGAAAGCAGTGGTGATCACTGACATCAAGAAATTACTTTTGTCGTATCTTTTAACAAAATCTGAGGACATAAAGTACAATTATCTCTACCTTAAAAAATCAAGGCTAAATTTCATGCTGTTCGTAGTATAGATTCAAAGCTGAATTCAAGATGTGAACCCTGCTGTCAGCACTGTAGATCGAAGGCAGTAGTCAGCAGAGATATTGAAGAATTATTTTTGTCACTTATTTTAACAACATCAGAACTCATACAGTAAAAATTGTTCTGTATTAAATAAATCAAGCTTGAATTCCCTACTGTCCATAGTGTACATGCAAAGTTGACTTCAAGTTGTGAACCCTATTGTCCGCAGTGTAGATCGAAGGCAGTAGTTGACTCAGACATCGAGGAATGCTTTCTTTGTCACATAGTTTAACAAAATCTGAGGACACAGTACAATTGTCTCTGCCTTAAATAAATCAACACTGAATTCAATGTTGTCTTTAGTGCTGATGTGCCACAGGTATCAAGTGGTAAACTCTGTTGATCGCAGTGTACATTTGAAGGCAGTAGTTAGTATAGCTATTGTGCAATGTTTTTGTGGCATCCTTTAACAAAAATGTCTCTGCCTTACATAAATCAAGGATAATTTGAATGCTGTCCGTAGTGTAGACGGAAAGCTGAACTTAAGTTGTGAACCCTGCTGTTCGCAGTGTAGATCTTAGGCTGCACTGCATTAATTGCAATGTAGACCATACATTGACTTTTGCATACAGAACTCATGAACTGGTATCAAGTGGTGAACTCTGTTGATCACAGTGTAAATTTGAAGGCAGTACTCAGTACAGACATTGAGGAATGTTTTTTGTTGCATCATTTAACACAATTTTGTTTTATTATTATTTTATTTGTAGCAGTTTTGAGTTCAAAGTTACAACAAGTACATAGGTTCTTCTAACACTCCCACTTCCTCCCACCACCCTCCCGTAGGCCATAAGTGCAGCGTCATATAGAACATTCTTCCACAGCTATCTCTAATAAGTACACAGCCATTCAGCTAACAACCCCATGAGTAGGGCAGGCGGCGTTTTAAGGGCATCGTGATATTGATACACACTTAGCCCAGATTGCACAGCAGCAGTGACCGGTTTCCACATCCCCTAAATACCATGGACAGACCCATGATCCAGCTGTTGCTGCATCTCTCGCACTATCTGGCTTCCCCTAGGGTGTCCTGCGTCCCCTCCTCCAGATCTGAGGCCGCGCAGGTCGTTAGATATGTATGGTACAAACCCCAAAAGTTTCTTGGTCTGCTGGTAGGGGGCAGCAGTTCGCTATATAACTCAGATTGTGTACATGCGTAAAGCATGTCATGCGACCATCGCTTAACAGTTGGGATGGGGCCCCTCATCCAGCAGCATGCGACAACCCTGCGCGCTAATAAAAGCCCCATGTCCGCTAACCTGCGGATTGCTCTAGGTATGTTTTTGGTGTACCCTATCAGGGCCATCGCTGGGTCCGGGGGAACATCCACCTCGGTAATGGAGCTGAGTTCCGCAAAGATTGTTACCCAGAAGTCGTGAATACGTGGGCAATCCCACGCTAGGTGGAGAAAGTCTGCGTCTGGGAAATGGCATCTGTCACACTCTGCCGTGGGTCTGAGACCATACCTGTGGAGTCTGGACGGAGTGTAGTATACCCTGTTAAGGAACTTAAAGTGGATAAGCCTGTGTCGGCCATTCAGAGATATACCTCGTGTGTTAGTTCAGCAGTATTTCCAGATGTCGTCACTCAGCGTCATTTTTAAGTCTACTTGCCAGGCCAGCCTCGCTTTAGTGTACGTGTTTTCCCTGTGCGAGATTGTCAAGGCATACAGACGAGTGAGTAATTTTTGGGGGGTAGTGACCTTTATGATGTACGTGAGTTCCTGAACCTCCGGTGGTTCCGCCATGTCTCCCCCAAGAAGTACCGTGCAAGCATGCCTCACTCTGAAGAAATGAAATCTCATCAGTGGGGTGGGGTCCTCCCGGGTAGCCCGCACCTGGTCCCAAGTTTTCACCACCCCAGCACTAAATAAGTCCCCTGCAGTCTTAATCCCCAGTTGTCGCATCGCGTCCAAGGCCCCCTTTTCGTGCAGAGGGGGCAGCCAGCGCACCCAATCAATTGGCATGCTGGGTGTGTATAGCAGCGCGCCGCCCTGCCTCTGCAGGAGGTTATTCCACGAATGCGCCGTAGCTGTAAGTGAATCGAGTATTCCTGTGCGTCGATCCACAGGTTCAAAAAGCGTGTGTGGGAGGGACAGCGGGAGAGCAAATAAGGCCTCCATCTACAGGTGAGGTATGTCTTTGTGCCCGTGTACCCAGGTGTGCAGATGCGCCGCCTGTGCAGCTCTATAGTATAATTCCAGATCCGGAGCTCCGAGACCCCCCATGCTGTACGGTAATGTAAGAAGCAAACACTTCGCACGTGGTTGTCTGCCCGCCCAAGCTAGCCTCGTGAGCTCCTGTCGCAGCCTCTGAAAGAACGTCATAGGGAGCACCATTGGTATGGCTGCGAATAAGAAAAGAAATCTGGGGAGCACTACCATTTTCATGATAGCTATTCGCCCGATGAGGGAGAGGGGGAGTTTACACCATGCTGTCACGTCATCTTCCAGCCTGCTAAAGGCCGTGCCATAATTCGCTCGAAATAGGGTCTCAGAGTCCGTGTGAAGGTGGATCCAGAGGTACCTGACTGTGTCAGTGGTCCAGGTGAGCGGGGATTCCATTGTCGTCGGCCGCGTCACTGGAGTCAACGGGAAAGCTAACGACTTCGACCAGTTGACTCTGAGGCCCGAGAGCGCCCCGAATCGCACCACCTCTTGTAGTACAGACGATAAGTTGTGTTCCGGGTCTCTAACATAGAGCAGGGTGTCATCTGCATACATCGAGACTATGATCTTATAGTTGGGGAAGCAAATGCCTTCATTGGAGTGATATTCCCGAAGGGCACAAGCCAATGGTTCTGCCACCAGCGGGTATAGCAGGGGAGAGAGTGGGCACCCCTGTCTCGTGCCTGTAGTGATAGGGAATGGGTCTGTCACTAGTTCATTAATCCGTAACCGGGCTCGCGGACCGTGGTACAACGCTCCTATCATTTGTAAAAATGGTTGACCAAGGCCCAGACGCTGCAGCACCCGCCTCATGAAAGGCCACTCCACAGAGTCAAAAGCTTTCTCCATGTCGAGGAAGACCGCAAACGCAGACCTGTCCTGTCGTGTATGTTGAATCGTGCCTAAAACAGTGCGAATATTATATGTTAGGTTCCTGCTGGGAATAAAGCCTGCTTGCTCTGGGGCAACCAGCTGAGGGGCTAGTAGGGCTAGTCTAGTCGCCAGGACCTTAGCATAGAGTTTCGCATCCACATTGAGGAGGGACAGAGGACGATACGAGCTACACACATCACTCGGCTTCCCAGGTTTCAGAATAGTGACTATTTGCGCCTCTCTCATCGAGTCAGGCATCTTGCCCTCCACACAAATTTCGTCAAACAGAGTCGACAAGTGTGGGATTAATTGCTCCGTGAAGGCTTTATAGAAGCCTGCAGTGAGACCATTAGAGCCAGGCGCACTACCAGATCTCATGCTCTTTAGGGCATCGGTGATTTCATCCTTGTCAATCGGTTGCATTAGGAACTCTCTAGCTGAATCAGGCAAGCAGGGGAGGTCTATGTGTCTCAAATAGTCCTCTATTTCCTCCTCAAGGCACCCACCCTGAGCTGTGTATAGTGTAGTGTAGTAGGTTTGAAAAGCATGAGCTATGTCTGTAGGATCAGTCAGTAAGTCCCCCGTAGGTGATTGAATTGCAGTTACGACTTGGCGTTTCCTCCCTCCCCCAATCAGTCTGGCCAAAAGTGTGCCCGGTCTATCACGTTCACCGTACGTCCTAGCAGTAGCGTATTTTCCCAGGTGTTTCACTTCCCTGTCTGCTTCTTCGTGATATTCTTCCAGCAACTGTTTAATTTCGGTGCTCAAGTCACAGTCTGCACTGAGTCCCTGCCGTTCTTCCAAGCCGCCTAGCTGTCTCTTTAAGGTTACTAGCCGCGCGCGGATCGCCTTAAGGACTCCCGAGTGTTTGGAGATCGCTACTCCTCTAATATAAACTTTAAATGCCTCCTATACAGTCTGGAAGCTGTCAACCGACCCAACATTGGTCTCGAAGAACAGGTCAATGGCCTCTGCCATCTCCCCCTGAAAACCGGGTCCAACAATGAGTACGGCGGGAACCTCCACGTGAAGGGTGGGATGGATGCACGCCGGTTAACCAGCTCCAGAACAACAGGGGAGTGATCTGAAAAGGTTCTAGGAAGGACTTCGCAACTCTTGATCGTTCCAACTCTAGCCTCGGGGATCAGCCAGTAGTCAATTCTTGTGTGGATATTGTGGTAGGCTGAGTAATGGGTATACCCCCCCTTCCTCGGGTTCAAGGAGCGCCAGACATCGCAAAGTCCAAAACGTGTCATAACCCCCTGCAGTTCCACCGCAGCCGCAGCCGGTTTGTGGTACGGGCCAGCAGACCTGTCCAGTGTAGAGTCCAGAGTCAGGTTCATGTCCCCCCCCCACAAGAGGTCGTTAGGGTGGTATTGTCTGAGTGTGTTTGCCAGTGTCTTTTAAAAATCGGGGGAGTCGAAATTAGGGCCGTCTGTGTTGACAACTACCAGTGACGTTCCCCGACCCGTGCACCTAGATATTACATAGCGGCCCTCTGGGTCAGTTTCTAGTGTCTGTTGCGTGAGTCGGGATCTGGGATTCACCCATGTTATCACCCCCCTGGCGTGTGTAGTGAAGCCTGAGGTCGCTATATTACCCCCCAGTCCCCTGAGATGTAATAGTCTGCTGTTCGTAGGGAGGTGTGTCTCTTGTAGCAGGGCCACGTCTATATTGTGTCGCTGCAAGTAGCTAAGTACCTTCCGCACTTTTCTGTGATCATTGAGGCCGCACACATTCCAAGTGAGCGCCCTTATTGAGTCAGGACGTGCGTTAGTCACGGCAGACGCCATTGTGTCAGATGCGTCGTAAGCGCGCACGCTGGGTGTGTGTCATCAGTGTCGTCATGTTGCGGTTCGCCGCCGCGCTCTGGAAACGCTACATCTCGTGCTGTGCTGTAAATACCAAGTGGTGTATAAGCTGAAATGTCCAGACTGACACTGTCCAGAACAGGCCTAATTCCCCCCCTGTCAAACAAGACCCCCCCTCCCACAGCAGACCTACCCCAACTTGGCCCTGCTTGAATTTACCCCTTCCTCCCATGCTCCCCAATTGACCTACATAGGTCCCGGCAGGAACCCAAGGTGCTAACAGCGCTGAGGCAAAGGTTGCCAAATTTGTAACAGGTAACATTTGAAAGAAAACAGTTTCTGCCATCCGGCACCCCTCCTCTTCACCCATTAAATGTCTATTAACAACTGACCATATCCAATTGCCTGCGTATGTAGGCGGGCAAACTCTGCCAGGGCATAATCCTATGCCCCACAATGATCAGCCACCCCCAGAACAGCCAGTCTATATGAAGGGCGTCCACCCGAAGCTCTCAGGCGGTAGTGGTAAAGGAAGCAGAGTCAGAGAGAAAAAAAAAACATTATTACTTTATCATGGAACAGTCTCACCATGTCGCGAAGTCTCAGGCCTCGCGTATAGGTTCCTCAGGGTCCCCCCTGGGTGCGTCTGGCAAAAAACAGGAGATCAATGTTTAATGCTCTTCTTCGGTGTCGCGCCAGCGGATTGGCAGAGGTCCAAATAGCCCCAAGTGGTATAGAGGGCCCAACACCATCATCCTTGCTCTTCCAAGCCACTGTGGAGGTCCTGCTCATCCGAGTGTCCCCTAGGGCTGTTCCGTTGCTCTTTGGACCAATTCTTGAGCGCCTTCTGCAAATCCTTCGGGTCGGTAAAGAAATGGGAATGTCCTTGTCGATTTATTCTCAGCTTCGCTGGATACAGCATGGCATAGTCCAGGCCAAGGTCCCCGAGTTGTCGTTTGTACGGGGCAAAGTGACGCCGCTCTTCCTGCACCTTAGCAGTGAAGTCTGGATATATGGAGATGTTGGAGCCCTCGAACTGCAGTTGACCCTTCTCCCTGGCCGCTCGCAACGCCGAGTCCCTGTCCCTGTAGTTTAGAAGTTTGGCTATTATAGGTCTCGGGGGGCTCCCGGGCGCGGTATCGGGCCGAGCGCGCGGTGCACCCTCTCCACTATAAACATAGGCGAAAAGACTTCCTCTCCCAGCAAAGCAGTCAGTAGCTTCTCGACAAAAAGCTCCATCTTGCCCGTTTGGTCCGTTTCCGGAACTCCCGTAATTCGTATGTTGGATCTCCTGGAGCGGGCTTCCAAATCCTCTGATTTGTCCTGAATCACCTGCAAAATCTTAGCCATGTGTTTGCGATCTTTATCGAGTTCCATTTGACCCTCCTCCACTTCGGTGATGCGTCGTTCAGACATGTCGAGGCGTTCCGAGTGTTTGTCGACCCTTTCAGACATCCTGTCCATACGGTATGTAAGCGCATCAATCTTCGTCCCTATGGATGCCATGCTGTCTTGTAGGCCCTTTTCCATGCTAACTAGCAGTTCCTTAATGTCGGCATAAAACGAGTTGTCCTGCGTTGCGGGAAGCTGACCAGTTTCCGGCTCTTTGGCGCCCATATCCTTATTGCGCCTCTGCTCAAACGGCAGTTTAGATTGCGTTTTATTGCCTTTCCCCATCGTGCCGCGCCACTCCTTCGCAGGTCTGCTTCGCGTGCAGCAGCTTCAGGGGAGGGGACGTCTCAATGGTCGCCGCGTCGCTGTAGTTACCAAGGCACTCAGGGTCCCCAAGAGGCCTCCCCGCCAAGCGACCGCCAAAGTCCAGCCGACAGTGCAGGCGCGGCCAGGCCGTTATGGGGTGAGAGCCGCAGGGCAGGAGCAATCGGCGATCAACTAAGCTACCGCAAATGGTCACTTATGGCGCAGTGTGGTGCAGCCTCCAGCTGGGCGTCTCCTCATTGTTGGTGACAGAGGTGGTTTGGATGAGTCTTCCAGGTCTGTTGCAGTGAGGCCCTGCTGGCTCTGATATATTGCCGGTCACCTGCTGTCTCCCCGATGCGCCCCCCCGTCTCTCCGCACTCACCGCCCGAGTCAGCACTTGATAGAAATGGCGCCAAGCGTGTTCACCGTCTTGAGGGGGGGAGGGGTGAGCCACTCCGGGCAGGAATAAACTCTCTGCAGGATCAATGAGGGCCCCAGTAGGCCGCAGGTCAGGTTCGCTCGATCCCAGTATGTTGCGCCACAACACCTGGACTACCCAGGCATGAGTCTCACTCTTGAGTGCACGGTCCGTGGCCCACCTGCACAATCCCAGGAGCCGTGCGGGTCGCTCTCTATCCGGCGCGATCTGGGGCCGCAGCGCCCGTTGCAGCCATCCCCTCTTTCAACCCGAGGCTGGCGCCGGGGTTCGGGGCTCACCGCTACCCTCGTCCTCCGCCCAGCTCACCTACACAGAGTTTGGATGTTTTGCCTCCGTAGTCTCCGGCTGCGCGGCCCAGCGCCCACCGCACGTCTCTTGACGCAACCCGGGGGCAGCACCACGCAAGGACGCGGCTCCGGGGCCTGCTCTCGCGCCACGTCGGAGTACCGTTTCTCCGCCCAGCGGTGTCTGGCTTCTCTCTTTTCCGGCGTCGAGGGTGCAAGCAGTGCCCAGGAGCTATGTGCCGCCCGCAGTCGTCAGTTATCATCGTTGTTAAAGGATAGATGGAAAGCTGAATTGAAGTTGTGAACCCTGCTGTCCGCAGTGTAGATCGAAGGCAGTAGTTGACACAGACATGGAGGAATGCTTTTTGTCACTTATTTAAACAGAATCTGAAGACATATAGTAGAATTGTCTCTGCATTAAATAAATGAAGGCTGCATTTCCTACTGTTCATACTTTAACAAAATCTGAGGACATAGTACAATTGTCTCTGTTTTAAATAAATCGAGACTGAATTCAATGTTCTCTGTAGTGCTGATGCGCCACTGGTATCAAGTTGTAAACTCTACTAACCGCACTGTAGATCGAAGGCAGTAGTCAGCACAGATACCGATGAAGAATTTTTATCACTTATTTTGACAAAGTCTGAGGACAAAGAGTAGAATTGTCTCTGCCTTACATAAATGAAGGATAACTTCAATGCTGTGCGTAGTGTAGATTCAAAGCTGAATTCAGGTTGTGAACCCTGCTGTCCGCAGTGTAGATCGAAGGCAGTAGTCGATACAGACATAAGTCTGCGGTGCTGAGTTCGCAATCGGCCTGTATCAAGAAGGCACGTGGTCATGGCGGGAGCCACGTGGCAGGGTGAGGACCTTCGCTGTGGCAGAGTCTTTTCTCTTTGCAGAAGTGAACCACGGCCAAGGCGTAGGCTAATTATTTATTACGCTGGAGTTGCGTACGTTGGATCAGCCCACTCCACTTCTGCTTCAAGGGGGGGGGAAGCACACAGCAACATGACCAAGATATTCCCCAGAGTCTGAGATAATATGGTTGCGTCCACTGTGCAGTACACATGTATCAATGGTATATCTACACACTGAAAAGTTTTTGGTTTCTATAGTGAGTTGTGTATAGCATTTCACCGGTAGTCTTGGCAATGTGTAAATTATTGTTGATGTGAGAGTTCCTTCCCTTATACATAGTTGGTTGCCACATCTCTGAACATTGAGCTAGTGTGCTGTTGAGGGGATGTATTATTTTGGGAAGGTCCATTGCCCTGTTTTGCGCTGCCTCTGAAGTAGTAGAGGGGGAGGGGTCAGGAGGAGTGGTTGTAGTGGTGGTGGTGCTGGGTATTGGGATTTTGTTGGGTGTCAGAAGTGGATAATTAGTACCTCTATCACATATTGCTTTTTAAATATGGGTGTAAGTTGGATGTAATTCACGCAGTACATAATCGACGTCCTTTCACTAGTTAAATGTTGATGTTAATTTGTTAGTGGTAAGTGGAACTAATACCTAATTTTTTAGGTAGCATTGCAGATTTGGTTTCTTGTTGAAGATATGGGTAAGTGGTCAGCATTATAATTAGGAATTGTCATTTAAAAAACCTTTGAAATTCACTGGATGCCCGCTGTCTCCCCTACTTTTCGCCCTGGCGGTAGAACCCCTGGCGATCTGTTTGAGACTGGAGGTGTGTGTCCTTATACGCGGACGACTTATTAATCTATGTCCGCGATGCCACTCGAGATCTAACGCCTATCTGGAAGACTCATGGAGACTTCGCGGAGGCTTCGGGCCTTAAGGTGAACGGGGAAAAATCTACGATATACCCGCTAAGTCCCCACTTGGCCCCGTTCGAAGAACAGATTGGATCTCAGTCCCTCGTATGGAATGGGGAGGCACCCTGATATCTGGGAGTGCGATTATTCCATACCCCTGAGGATTTGTATGAAGGGAATCATTGTAAGGCATTTGCGGGGTTACGGTCAGCGGTGGGGTTCTGGAAAACATTACCCTTAGCTCCTATAGGACGGGTGGCCATAGCGAAAATGATAATGGTCCCCCGTCTGCTGTATCACTTCACTAACCTCCCAGTAATTCCGCCACGCTCCTTCTTTAAGGAACTAGACAGCCTTCTCATTTTATTTCAAAAACTTTTATTCGATTAACATTGAGTTAAATCATAAAAAGTACATCATACAAATCGAATAAATGATTAAAAACACAAAATTATATTACAAGCAAGAACAAATTAGCTTTTAAATTGTAACTAAAAAAGCGACGATTACAAGTTAATCAGTATGACAGCGGTTTACAACAAGTCAAGGAGAGGGAAGCCCTATATTCCAACGCATTCTTAGACATGATTTTAGGAAAAGAGCTACACATTTAGCTACATAAGGTGTGTCTAACATCTGAAGTGCCAGGTAAGCAGGCCAACATGTTCTCATCCCCATTCTACGTAAAAGTGGCATAATCCATTGTTTACGAGGATGTTCGTAGTAGCGACAAAACAAAGTGAGGTGGATGGTCGATTGTGGCGATACACCATCACACGGACAATGTGCCAGTGCATGAGACCAATTTAACACCTTGGGGAAGGTAACAAGGCGAAAGAAGGAGTTAAAACCGAACCTAGTTAGAACAAATTTTTTGTGATTAGATAAAAAGAATGTTAAATAAGGCTGAATACCAGGGGAGGTTTGTATCATAAGAATATGCACATTAGTTGGCTTAGAAACTTCGTTTGAAAGGCGGAGGTCTCTCAAATGATTTACGCAGAGAGCTTTCAACGCCTTTCTACTGATGTCGGACAATGACGATGGTTCTGTGAAGTAAGATGCGCAATTCAAATCCATTAGGAAATTGGAAACATAAAGAAGCCATGGAATTATTTTCCATTTTACCAAGGAAAGACAGTCTTGTAATAGGGAGCGGGTTAGGTGGCATTGGGGTTTGGTCCAAATACGGTGCCATAGAAGGATCGGTTGGCATCTGATGATATCAATTATATAATCCATACCCAGCTCAATATGGGAACCGTATATTGGAGCACTTTGAGGAAGTGCCAAAATATATTTTGAAAACCCATTTTGGACCAGTTGTAAGCCGTCTACATGAGCGTAGCCCCAAACGCCAGCACCGTAGGTATGCCACACTGTGGCATTTTGCATGGTAAATTTTTAACAACGCTTTTGGGGCTGGTTTACCCAATTTTCTAGAAAAGGAAACAAGAGCAGAGGTTGCTCTTTGAAAGAGCATTTTTTTACTTGCCACTGCCTGCTTCCAAGCTAACTGGTCGTCCATTAGAATGCCTAAATAAGGATATTCCCTAGCTCGCTCCAATCTAACCTGTTCTATATAGATGGGTTTAGGATTCTTCGCCTTGGGACCAAAGTGCATAACGTAGGTCTTACTCTTATTAACTTTTAGCCCCAGGGAGAGCATGAACTGGCAATATTTGTCTAATTGCTTTTGCAGCTGTATTAGTGTCCTTGCTAAAATGACGGAATCGTCCGCATATAGTAAAGCGGGGATTGGGCGGTGATAAATAGATGGTAAGTCCTGGCTCCCCTCCAACATGGCCATCTCAACCCCGTTGGTATAAAGGTTGAACAGGAAGGGGGCCAGGACACACCCTTGCCTTACTCCTCTATTAATTGTAAACAGGGATGTTAATTTACCGGCTAACCCATATCTCACGCACGCTGTTGCGTCAGAATAGAGCTCGCGGAGGAATTTAATAAGAGGAGGGTCCACCCCAAGTTCACTAAGGATGGACCACAGTTTAGAATGGATCACGCAGTCGAAAGCAGAGCTAAGGTCGACATAAACTATGTATAGATTTCCACACTTAGCCCCAGCATATTTACCTATTAAGAGGGTTAAATTTAATACCTGTTCAACTGTACCAAGTCCCTCCTGGAACCCATACTGGAGGTCGGTGAAGATGTTATTCTCCGACGCCCAGTCCTGGAGGCGTTCCAGGATTAAACGCTCGGCAACTTTCCCCAGGGAGTCCAGGAGGGAGATGGGTCTATAACAGGCAGGGTTGTTGCGATCCCCCTTTTTGAAGATGGGAAGTAAAATGGAAGAAGACCAAGAATCTAGTAGGCCGGTTTTCGAAACTGCCGCCATCACCTGGGTGACGACAGGGGACCACAATTCTATATTGTTTACAAAAATATCTAAAGGGACTCCGTCGGGGCCAGGCGCTTTTTCAGTTTTGGAAGATGTTAGTGCGTGAATGACCTCGCTAAGGCCAAAATAAAGATCGATAGGATAAATTAGTGCCCTAGCAGGGTCATCTGCTGGCTTGATCGTTTTTAAGGTGTCGACAGGAGACCCCCCGAATATTCTTAAGAAATGGGTCACCCAAACGTCAGCGGGCACAGCCACGTCTAGATGCTGAGGGCTTTTAGCGTCAGTTAGAAAGGGTGACTTAACGACGCGCCAAAACTGAGAGCTGTCTTTGCTTAGGCAGCTTTCGCGCAGTTGGGCCCATAAATTTTTCTTTAATTCCTTTTTACGATTTTGTTGAGCCACCTTATAATCCTTTCTTAATTTTACTATCTCAGTTGAATTTCTAGTTGTGTTGTGTAGTGCCTTTTTTAAGGCAGATAGGGCTTTACGACAAGCTGTATCAAACCATCTTAAAGATCCGTGAGTACCAGGTTTGTGATTACGGAATAACTCAGATCGCATTACAGATAAAATCTCTAAAAAACTAGTCAAGATCAGCTGAGGTGGGGAATCCTCTGCCAGGCAATTATTTATCCACGGAAGGGTTTTTGATATAACTTTACCGCTGATAACTACGGGGTCTATTTTGGACCATTTTACACAAAATCCGTTCACCTTATCCATGGCCAATGACTGCTGAGATAATTGGCTAATCTTAGAGGGATGACAAACGCCATTTTCTATGGATAAAGTGATACTATTAGGATAATGGTCACTTGAAATATCCGTACCAGTGATAAACCGTTTGAGTTTGCCTTTTAACGCTAATGAGCATAAAATAAAATCAATTGTGCTGAACGTGCCCCTACCATGGAAAGTGGGTCTAAATTCGACTGGAGGGTCCACTAAGTCATTGGCAAAATCAAGTTCCAGTGCAAAGATGCTATCATTCAAAGCATTGC
This sequence comes from Lissotriton helveticus, assembly GCF_964261635.1. Lineage (NCBI taxonomy): Eukaryota > Metazoa > Chordata > Amphibia > Caudata > Salamandridae > Lissotriton > Lissotriton helveticus. The sequence goes on along the minus strand of NC_136069.1, from coordinate 472,184,464 downwards.
CTAGAAAGGTGTGCGTAAAATGAATGAGTGGACAGTCGTATTCGTCTAACAGGCCGCAAATACCTTTCGTATGATTGCCACACAGTGGAATGTTAAAATCCCCCCCCCCCAAATTACGTAACATACAGATGTTGGGTGCTTGTTACGTTGTTCATTTACAACAGAAGAAATTTCTTTGACAGTCTTAACACATTCGACTGGGCAAAGGTTGTTATGGAAATTAATAAAGAAATATAACGTACAATTAATAAATACAACCGTGATAATTTGAAAGTTTGCAGTGCTAAATAGAACAAAAGATTTCATTAAAGATAAATTATTTGAAATATACACCACTAAGCCTCCCTTGGATCTGCCATGAGTAGTAGTGCTGGCTGGGGAGTGGAACGTTTTATAGCCCTGAATGTGGATAGGGTCTATAGCCCATGTTTCCTGTAAACAAACTATTTGATGGGAGGTTACTGTGTCCAACCAAGATTTAAGTTTTAATTTTGAGCGGAGACCCGCGACGTTCCAAAATAGAACGGAGAGCTGAAGAGTAGAGGGAGAGGGCTTTCTGGTGTTCGACTTGAGGTCAGTTGTTGAGATACGTGGGCTGAGAGAAATATGTACTAGTGGAGCAGCCGAGTGGGTTGGTGCTTCTTGGATTGGTGCTTCTGAGGTTGGTACTTCAGAAATAAGTGGAGTACTGGTTGGAAGGGGAGGGGACAGGGAGTGATCAGATTGTTCTGGAAGGTTAATCATTGGGGGTGATGGAGGGGAATTTTCCAGAAGACTGACGGATAGTGGTCAATCCACCATTTCCAGACAGTCATATCTGTTGGTCAATGGCACACCACTCCATCCGAAGGTTGGAACTACATCTCTACCCCCAATACTAGGCCAACTAGACCAATCACGCCTTCTGTTCCAGTTACCAACTTGGGTCCAGTTCCATTCTGGCCCGGTGTTATAGTGTTGGGCTGGAGGATAAAAGAAGGAGAGTCTTTTAGTTCCAATTCCATCAGAAGTATATTGTGTACCCCAAGAGCAAATATGCTCTACGGTGTGGGGGTCCTCAAAGTTAACAATAACGCAGTCACCCGGGAGAGATTTTGGCTCTTTTCCTAACCAGGGGACTCTGCGAACTGTTGTAACTCTAGTGTTAGAGTAAGGGGGAAGGGGCCTATTGACGGATAGCCAATGGAGTACCTTATTCCTAAGGGACCAGCCTGGTTCCTCCGAGTTTGGGTTCAACTCGGGAACCCCCGTCATGATGACAACATAAGGGGCGGCTTCTGGGGGGAGATGAATAGAAGGAGCACCCTTCCTCCTGTTCTTATAGGTGGTATTTTGTAGGCCTGAAATATTTGATTGCTTGGGGGGCTGGTGGGCTGAACGGGTGGGGGGACCGGGGTGTTTGTTAAGATAGGGGTATTAATCGCCCTTGGAAGTGTCGGTTTAGGATGGATTGCCACTACTGTGGCGGAAGATTTTGTTACCGTCGCCCCATCATTGGAATTTTTGGATTTTGGTTTGTGAGCCGTGGTTTGGGCTAGTGTGAGGCCAGGAACGGACCCTTTACTTGTTTTTAGTGTTGAAGATAACTCTTCTAACTGCTTTTCTATTTTTGTAAGGGTCAGTTCAAGTGGAAGGACATAGGATTTAATTAGTGCCCCTATCCTGTCTAGAAGATCGTTATTTAGACCGCTAAGAACGCTATTACTACCCACATTAGAGCTGACACGAAGATTGGGTGATGTGGTGGTGGGAAGGTTTGTTGTATCAGAAGGAAAGATGTTCCCCTCGTCCGACAGAGGGACAGCTTGATTGGGGGTTTGATTGGTAGGAAGGGATTGGAGATTAAAGTGCGTAGTTTTTTGAGGTTTTTTGTGGGAATTTTTATTTTGCTGAGGACTCCTGTTATGCTGGGGTTTTTTTTTAGTCTTTTTATTCTTGGGTATCGCTCCCTCCCTTATACCCCGAATTGTGGTTGAGGTGGAGTCGTCCCGACTCGGGCTGATGAAAAGAGCCGGTGTCTGCTCCAAGGACATAGATAGCTGTGATGCTTGGAGGACTGATAGCTCGAGTGAGACTGACAAATCCACAGTGGCTGGAACTAAGTGGGGGTCAGCATGATCTTCGAGTAAAGTAACGGGTTCTAGAGGACGTTGAGGGGATTTGGCTGCCGCCAATAAGCCCGACGAGGAGCGCTTGGCGGCATTTAAGTCCTGAGAGACCCTCCGTTCTAGTAGGAGTACGCCTTGATTAATGGCGTCATTTGCTCTAGCGATAAACTGGTCAATAGGGCCGGTAGTTTGGGCGATGCGGAGCACCTTGTTGCTCCTGGTACCTCTCGGTGACATGGTTCAGGGTCGTGAGTCACGCAAAGAGGTAATATACACGATAATAGGAGCTAAGGCAATGTAGTAGAATTATAAATACAGAGGTACAAATGTCAATGGGGTAGCCCAGTCCAGTCTTACCCGGTCTTGAACGGGCTTAAACGGGCCCGCTCTTGGCCCGGTCTTCGCCCGTGCGCGTTCGCGCGCGTCCCGCGGGCCGGAATTGATAGTTCAGCTATATCGGTCCATTTGGAAAGATCACTCCCCCCAATTCCAATGCACAGGGAGGCGGCGGGAAGAGGACCAGCTGTGGCAGGTTAGCGCACTGCCCGCTGGTCCTCGCAGTCCCACGGCGAGCCTTGCTGGAATGTAGCTCGAAACCTCTGTGCACCGTAGTTGGAGGGACACAGGAAGACGAGCGGCGCCCGCGAAGCGGGTGCCGCGAGGCGTAGGTTCGGGTCCGGGTCCGGTCTCAGAAGAGGGAAAGGAAGACTGCAGCAGGTAGGGCAAAGTTCGTCCGCTATGCAGCCCGTCCAAGGAACACACAGAACCCAGGTCCAGCCCCCAATTTCAATGCACAGGGAGGCGGCGGGAAGAGGACCAGCTGTGGCAGGTTAGCGCACTGCCCGCTGGTCCTCGCAGTCCCACGGCGAGCCTTGCTGGAATGTAGCTCCAAACCTCTGTGCACTGTAGTTGGAGGGACACAGGAAGACGAGCGGTGCCCGCAAAGCGGGTGGCGCGAGGTGTAGGTTCGGGTCCGGGTCCGGTCTCAGAAGAGGGAAAGGAAGACTGCAGCAGGTAGGGCAAAGTTCGTCCGCTATGCAGCCCGTCCGAGGAACACGCCTTCTCACAGAACTGATCTGGGGGGCGGTCGGCACAGAGTTGCATTATCAACGCTGTACTTGCCCACAACAGAGGGGGGATTGGGAGCGCCAGCATTCGAGGCATACTTTTTGGCAGCGCAATTACAGTGGTTATCGTATTGGACGGCGGGGCGCCACACAGGGGAGACGGTCACTGTAGAGGAACATACACCATTACCAGCACTCCGTAGGTTATTGATGCCAGGTACTAAGCCGGTACAGGTGTCAATAGCTCGTGCCTGCATGATGAGGGTACACCGACTATCAAAAGATAAGCCCCCATACTCGCCTTTGCTACCACTGGTGGGCTTCTCCAGAGGTGACAAATATTACACAGAGGGTGCCCTACGAGTATGGACATACTTGGCTGTCACGGAGGTGGAGTCCTTGTTTGAAGAAGGACAGCTCAAGACGTTTGCTCAGATGGTCGAGCAATACGACCTCCCACCCGGGCAATTTTTAATGCATAGACAGCTCATAGATAGCAGCCGATGGTACTGGAACGCCAACACAGAGGAGTCCCCGACACATCCAGTGATCCATGCTATTTTGCACATGGGGGTGGGGCGTCATTTGGTCACTTGGCTATATAAAGCGGCGCGTGAACTGATCCTCCCAATGCTACAGCCCCTACGTCAGAAGTGGGAAACGGACATAGGTAGGGTAGTGCACGACAGGGATTAGAGCGCAGCCTTAGAATACCCCAAAAAGATATCCAGGAATGCTCGATTCTGGAACATACAATTCAACATCCTCCACAGAGCATACCTCACACCGCATCGTCTTCATCAGTTCTTCCCCGACACACACTTTGCATGCCCCCGTTGTCAAACCCCTGAAGCGGACTTTCGACACATGTTTTGGGATTGCCCCACTATTCATGGATACTGGGATAGAGTTCATCGGACACTACAGGACGCAACACATATCACGAATATGTCTACATGGGAGGCATGTGCTCTTGGGATCTTCCGCAGGAGTAAGACCGAAAAAGTGCAATGCCGCTTTATGTCCCTAGCCATCCTACTAGCGAAAAGGGGAATAGCCATGCACTGAAGGTCCCCCACTGGGCCCCCAGAAGCAGCCTGGATTGGGGCTGTGAAAAAATGGGGAAAGGCAGAGGAAGAGACACTCAGGGAAGAAGAACTGAGAGGGATCCGCAAACACCCTATCTCCTTAGAATGGGCTCAGTTAATACATACGTTTACACATAAAACAAACCCACCTGAGCCTCTCGCAGATGAACAGTCTCAGACCGAGCCGGCCCTTCCAATCACCCCCGATGCAGAGGTACCACGAGAGACACATCCAGCCTAGGATCACACCTGGGTAGCAGACGAGCAAAGAACTCCCCCACAGACAACAGAGGGAATGCCACGGAGGTTGTAACCCCTAATCCCTTACCACACATATCCTGATGTATCCCCACGCTCCACCGAAGAACTTAAACCATCACGATGAATGATCCTATTAGTTCGTAGCTAGGAAACTCCCCCCAACACCCTACTCTCCCTATAGTTTATCCCAGCAGTTGGAAACAGTTGATAGTTGGGCTGGCGGAAAACCCGGCCAATGTTTTAATTGGGAACGAATATTGGTATGACTTGACCGGAAAACATTGGGAACTTCACACAGCAGCGATCCAGTCAAGTGCGCCTAGAACGGTGATCCTTACCCGGTCATGACGCATTATCACAGACGACCCGAAGGCGACATGTTGGGTACACCCAACAGTGCTTCATTATAGGCTGTACAATGTTGCCACTGCAGAGCACCATAATATGCACTGACCCGGTCAGAATATATGCAAAATTGACAAATAATATATACTAGAATGGTAGCTGTGAGCACAGGATTTGCATTTCGACTGTTTATTACAAAAATGTATTAATGTATTGAGATCTACTGTCATGTTGCAAGATTGTTTAAAACCCAATAAACAAATTTAAACAAAAAAAAAACTTTGAAATTCATTGAAAAAAACATAGGTTTAAGGCAGGTTATAGTTAGAAATTAACATTTATAAAAACTTTGAGATTCACTGAAGAAACCATAGGTTTCAAGCTGGTTATAGTTAGGAATTATCATTTAAAAAACCTTAGAAATTCACTGAAAAAACCATAGGTTTCAGGAGTGTTATAGTCAGCTGGACATTTCACTCATACAAAACCATTGAAATTCCTCTGTTATAGTTAGCTGTACTAACTGTAACTCTCGCGCCCACAATCCACTGGTGATGATGTCACATATTACATCATTCATGACATGTTCAGTGACATCACTGATGACATCACTGATGACATCTCAAATTACATCACTGATGACATCACTGATGACATCATCCATGTGACAATCAGATACACCTCATCATACACTAGTATAACCTTTCATCACTCACTGTAAAACACAGAGTACCATATTTGAATCCATTGACACAGCAATACAAATATCTAAAAACCCACTTAGTGATTCCTAGATCTACACTCACATCTAATCACTTACCTATAGATTCACTCATACATGCTGTCAATGATCAATAGAACACTATCAAATATACTTATACACCTATATCGACATTGTACACCAGCACACATCCTATTCACTTATGCAGTCATCCTACTCACTTATGCAAACAATGGATCCTACTTGCATTACTCAGCTACACACTTATACAAACACCACTTAATTTATTCATATGGATAGTAACTCATACTTAGTGTGTTATAAAATCACTATTACACGTATACAGTTATCTATATAGTCACTCATGCAATCAATGAGTTTTACGTAAACTTATTTATATACAACAACTATCATATACACTGCTTTTCATTTTTTTCTACTTTGTTGTTCTATTTGGAATAACTTTGGCGTCGGTGGACGAATCTTCATGAATTTCTCCAAGAAAATTGCCTGCCTCGGTTCCGCTCCTTCCCTGAAAGTTTGGGGGTGATTTGTCAAGTGGGGGCCAAGAAAAAAGGGGGTCCCAAAACATGTTTTACCCATGCAATTTTCCATAGGGACCTTTAGCCAGGGCTACAGCCCGAACAGCTGAACGGAATTACACCAAATTTGGCAGAGAGGTAGAGTTCGGTTCGCAGATTGTGCTTTCTGTTAAATGGTGTAATTCTGTTCAGTAGTTTTTGAGAAAATTAGAAGTAAAATCATAGCGATATCTAGAGACGGAGTTCTGCACGCGTATGGAAATTTGCACAATTACGAGCATGCTGATTGGCTGTCAACTGTCTGTCAACACTCCAAACCAGGAAGTGTTGGCAGCCAAATTGTTCGTCGTAGAACCGAGTCACAAGAAAACAGTAAAACAAAGTTGAGGAATAAGGAAAGGGGGCAGGTTGGAAACATTCTGACCCTGTAAGCTTGCTCAGAGGGTCGTACATGGATTTTTAGAGTCAAATTTGTTTTTTTTAAAAAATGTAAAATCGCGGCGTACGCGTATGGTACTCGTATGCAGTGGAAAAGGGGGTAAAAAAAGTTGAAGTCCGTTTTATTCATTAGGTGTCGGGGGCAATTTTTAGAGCTATATTTCTATGATAGTATGTAAAACTTTCGGGGTTTTTTTTGTGCACCAGTTGTACTCTGTACATATGTGCAGCCTTGTTTGCAAGTGCACTTTTTTTTTGTTTTTCTCAAAGTTCGCCAAGCAAACCTCTACTCATTTCAGGTATTACATTTGGCGCTTTTTTTTCACAGGTCGTGTTTGTCATCCGCTGGTATACTTTTGTAATATATTAATAAACATATTGTATCTATGTTTATGTGAAATGTAGTGTTGAGGCGCCAAGCGTTGATTACATACTCCGTCCAACCGCCATTTTATTAGTTTTCCTCCGTTATTTTTATTATACCTGTTACTTTCATTTTACCCACCGGATATTTTCTGTGTGATCGATGAGATTTCCTGACACAGACACCACAGTGTTTGTCCTTGGCCTCCGATCTTATCAGAGTTGGTAACACGTATAGGTAGAAAATAATTTGAAGGACGTACTCTCTACGCATGCGCAGCCTTGTTTCCAAGCGCACGTTTTTTTTTCTTTTTCTTCAAGTTCGCCAAGCAAAGCTCTCCTCATTTCAGGTATTAAATTTGCCGCTTTCTTTTCCCGGGTCGTGTGTGTCATCCGCTGCTATGCTTTTGTAATATATTAATAAACATATTCTATCTGTATTTATTTGGAATGTAGTATCGAGCCACCAAACGTTGATTATATACTCCGTCCAACCGCCATTTTAGTAGTTTTCCTCCGTTATTTTTATTATACCTGGGACCTTCATTTTACCCTTCGCATATGTTCTCTGTGATCGATGAGATTTCCTGCCACAGACACCACGGTGTTTGTCCTTGGCCTCCGATCTTATCAGACTTGGTTACACGTATACCTAGAAACTAATTTGAAGGACGTAAGCCACAGCCATTACAATGCGTGTTCGTCAACACAAAGAGATTATTAAGATTATGCTTTTATCATGCGTGGTAAATGCATAGTTGTTGGAAAAGCATGTGTGGTAAAGCCATATGCGTGGTAATGGCTTCTTGGTGACGATCAGGCGTTGTAATGACTGTTTCTCCCCAGGACACTGCAGAAACCGGGTCTGGGCGTGGTGGACTCCAGGGCACCAGGCGGAGGGCCACGCAGACCCTCTCATAGAATATAGAAGTCTTTGTGGGGTTATTATTTCCGTGTTTTGAGGGGCGTCATTGAGGCCCACACACTTAATTTTGTAGGGGGGTAGGTATTGCATGGGGAAATGTCGCAAGAGGTTTGTAAATGTGGTACACATTGTTTGGTATTAGTTTGATTTCTTTACCATGTTGTAGTGTATCCAGAGAAAATATCTCAGTAGTTTTCAATGATAGTCTTTAACATCTTACTATAGTACTTCAAGATTATAAATATTTTTATTATGGATCGCCACTCCCCACACAAAGAAAAAGTAGTATGTAGTTTTTTAAAAAGATTTATTAAAAGAGTAACTGTACACGAAACTTAATGATAACTATATAATAAACAACTAGAAAAATAACTTTAAAAAAACAATAGCATAAACAAATTGGGAAGTTGACTCCAAAAGACGTATGATTGGTAATCTGCAAAAGAAAAAAGAAAATTAGAGTTTAGAATTACGTAGATGTGACTAATTGAGCTGAAGCCTTACAAGTCTAGGTAACATTATGATTTTACGTGTGCAGTGTGCCTGGTATATTTCAGTTCTGTTACAGTGCCGCGTTCAAGTGGTGTCTATATGGATGTGCCTACTGCGTTAATGACACAGAAGTTGTAGAATGGGATTGTAAATATGCCGCCTTATTTCTAATGCATTGCAATGAAGGCTTTGTATATCTAGGCCTCTGTGCTTACCGTTGTATAAACACTGTGGACAAACACTTCGGCCAGTGGAATTCGCAATTTCAGTTGGGCTGATCTTCTACACGTCCAAGCAGACAGCAGTGTCTATAAGTTTGAAAGAGAAAGAGAAATGATGTCACAGAGAGTGAGAGAGAAAGAGAGAGAAAACAACATTAAAACTGTCTCGCAGAGTCTGGATTTGAGATTTTTTTCTTGAAAAGTCAGAGGTAGATTTACAAGCTCCTTGCGTCACTTTCCCCGTGTTAAAAGTGACAGAAAAGAGGCGTAATAGGCTTGTAGATCTGTTTGTCAGACTGTTGTAACCATCTGTTGTCACTGCTCGGAGGTAATTATACATTGTAGACAGAGCAGCTGCTGTACACTACGTACTCTCTCCTTTCACAAATAAAGGTTTTACGAGTGCAGTGTGCCCGGTACATTTCACTTGTTATAGTGCCGCGTTCAAGTGGTGTCTATGTGGAAGTGTCTACTGCGTTACTGACGGACAAGTGGCTGATCTTCTACACGTCCAAGCAAACAGCAGTGTCTATAAGTTTAAAAGAGAAATAGAAATGATGTCACAGAGAGTGAGAGAGAAAGAGAGAGAAAACAACATTAAAACTGTCTCGCAGAGTCTGGAGTTGAGATTTTTTCTTGAAAAGTCAGAGGTAGATTTACAAGCTCCTTGCGTCACTTTCCCGATGTTAAAAGTGACAGAAAAGTGTCGTAATAAGCTTGTAGATCTGTTTGTCAGACTGTTGTAACCTATCTGTTGTCACTGCTCGGAGGTAATTATACATTGTAGACAGAGAAGCTGTTGTACACCACGTACTCTCTTCTTTGACAAATAAAGGTAACACTACGGTTTTACGAGTGCAGTGTGCCTGGTACATTTCACTTGTTATAGTGCCACGTTCAAGTGGTGTCTATATGGAAGTGCCTACTGCGTTACTGACGGATACGTTTTTTTATCAAGTAACAACGGTCCTTGATTTGGTATGATAGTCAAAAAACCTTAATAACTTATAGACAAGAATCTGTACTATAATAAGAGAGGTGTCCAGCCGGACACTGATTTAATTAATTGTAGAGATGACAAAAAAATGTAAGAGAAACAATTATACAGTGGGATACAATCCTGTATCCAATACATACAACAAAAAGGGGGAAGGAAAGAATTAACACGCAATTGAATGTTGAGCTGCTAGTAAAAGATAATACATTAGCCTAGCTAGCCTCATGTAGATAACACAATTTAGGTAACACAGTGGGAACTCAGGGCCAGATGTAGGAAGGCAAATATCGGTCGGTAACGGTCGATTTCGGCCGTTACCGACCGGTATTTGGAGTTTGGGATGTAGGGGCATGTTAAAATACAGATTCGGTAATTTTACCGATTCGGTAAAATACAGATTCAGTAAAATTATCGAATCTGTATTTTGACATGTAGGTAGCACTGTAATCAGTGCTACAGGGGTTTAGGAATTCGTTATTTACCACCAACTAGAAGTTGGTGGTAAATAATGAAAACCCTTCAAATAGCATTTATTGTGCTTTTTAAACAGTGCCATGTTGCAGACATACATGCCCTAAGGGCATGTATGTCTGCAACATGTGCACCCATGCACAATTGAGGGGTGCAACAGGGTGTCAAAGTGACACCCTGCCACCCTTCAATGTTTCCCCCAATTACCGAATCGGTATTTACCGATTCGGTAATTGACATTCATTCCTATGGGCCTCCATGCCCATAGGAATGAATGTCAATTACCGAATTGGTAAATACCGATTCAGTAATTACCGATTCATACCGATTCGGTAATTAAATCGGTAAAATTACCTACATCCCGATTGCCAGTTCTTAAATACCGAATCGCTATGATTCGGTATTTAAGAATCGGTAATCTGGGATTACCTACATCTGGCCCATAGTGTGTTACTACATAAACAGTCGATGGCGTTTCAATCCTACATAACATAAGGGATCATCATCAGGACTACAAATAACATTGCCTGATTTGCAAGCCTGCAAGGAAAGAAAAGGGAGGGAAACAAAAAGTGACATGGGACAAGAAAACACATTAAGTCAAGTTTCCTCTGTAAATTGTGCATAGTATTGCGGATTTTCATACCATGCTTTAGGTGAGGACCTTTCAACCATGTGTGGCGATGTGAGCAGTGACAGTCAATTTCAGTTCCAATAATTATTAATAAAAAAGTGACATGGGGCGTGTTAATTAGTGCATGTTTAAACTACATAGCAGGGATGGCTTAGTGACACCTATGGGCTTTACCCAGGGTGAATTGCAAGGACATACCTATTGAGCTGAGGTGGAAGGGTACAAGCGAACGCTCTGCATCGCTTCCAACGTGTGGTTGAATAAGGGAGGTCCTGGCGTTCTAATAGTACCGTGCTTCTGGAAGAGAAGCCAGGGGTGTGTGAGTTTTCAAGAGGGTCGGTGCAATCAGCTAGCAGGTTGTAACGCACACGACCAGTTGCCGGATACCTACTTCTAGAGAGGTAGATGTCCACACGTGGGCCGGATCAGTTGAAACAACCCTGGAGGGTCACAAGGTAGTACGTGGGGATAATGACAGGGGGTGGGGCTCACTCGGCGGGAATTCGTCAACCGGAGCGAGCTGGAAGGAATTGATAGGTTTTAGGAGCATGACCATGGATGGATATGGGGCAGGTGATGGTGGGGGACGGAGGTTGGCTTACCGTTTCAAGGTCATCAAATGCCAACCAGTGGGAGTACGGATGACTGGAAGGGGAACCGTCAGTTGGAATCCCGGATTTTCTAATGGATGGCATTTCTGAAAGAAATTCCGGCTATTAGGACGTAGTTACCGCAATTGGGCATACTCGGTCGGAGATCTGGAGGGAGGCTTACCTGTGATGTTCACAGTCAAACATTCCGGATCCTGTCGGGCTCAGTCGGTCCTAACAGTGATTGTTCCGGTGGATATTGCGGGGATATAAAGGTACTTGGGAGCCTTTTGTGATGGGGCAGAGTGTCGCCAGGGCGCATGCGTAGCATGGTCGGCGGCCATATTGAGTGTGGCAGTTATGCGTCAGCCAGTGGTATAACGAGAAGTCAAGTGACAGGGCACAGGGGTGTGCGGTCGGTACCTCATGCAGCCTAAAGGGTCGTGAACCGCGGCCATCTTTACCTATGCTAAGTTATAAGTGGAATCATATATTTACAATTAAAAAACATGATTTGGCAGTGGGAGAAGCAAAAATTATATTACGTGTGCACAGAGTACCATACCTACAATATTCCTCTTGTGAGGGCTAGTTACACTAGATTTACAAAAATAAAAATAAAAAATAAATAATAAAAAACATTTCTCTTAAGTGAACGATTTTTTACAGTGCTGATCATGATGAAAAGAGCCAGTTTGAGATTACAGTAAGCGATTCATAGCAACGATGTCCAATCCTCATTCCTGTTGAGGCCACTCCTTATACTGTCCATTAGAATAATCATTTTCAATAATCCTTATTGAGCAGGAGGGCCATGTCACCTCCTCATGGTGGCAATTTAAGTGCTTTCAACACAGTCCATTTCACATCATTCTCGGTGTGGCCTTCCTGCAGAAAATGCTCTACATGTGGGGCGTTCAGAGTTTTACAACGTACCCTACTGCGATGCTGTCCGATCCTACTTTTGATCTTTTGTTTAGTCTGGCCGATGTACACTTTGGAGCAAGGGCATTGAATGAGATAAATGACGTCACTTGTGTTACAGTTTGTGAATTAATTACATTTTATCTGCACATTATTGCACATGAAGGATGTGCCTTCCATAGTAAAATCACAAACATTGCATGATCCACATTTCGCATGTCCTATTAAGGGAGTTTGATTCCAATGTGAGTCTATTGTTTGGCGCTGTGGTGGGCTAGGCAGTGCTGCCCTGACTAAATGATCTTTTAGGTTGGAACTTTTACGAAAAGAAAAAACAGGGCGTTCAATGTGTAGGGAGCCTGCATTGAGTAAAGGCCAATGTCTGAGTATAGATTTACGCACGGTATTAGACGCCGGTGAAAAGGTAGTCACACAGGCAATCTTGTTGGAAGGACCTTTTTCTTTGGGCAGAGAAGTGCCTCTCTGGGGCAATACCAGGCTCTTTTGACAGCCCTGCGGACTAATCTTCTAGGGTAACCTCTGTCTTTTAGTTTGTTGGACAATACAGTGGCTTCTCTAAAGTAATCCTCTTTAGCAAAACAATTTTTCCTTATCCTCAGAAATTGGGAGTAGGGCAAGGAATCCCTCAATGCTCTAGGGTGGTTACTGGTGTAATTCAGCAAAGTATTGCGCTCAGTCGGTTTGCGATATAGTCTGGTGTAGAGGTGGCCTTCCGAGTGGTAAATAGTCAAGTCTAAAAAGGTAATGGAGCTTTTATCAACTGTGCTCGTGAAAGTCAATCCAGAGCTGTTGTTGTTGAGCCAATGGATAATGTTTTGGAGACTATCTAGGTCACTGAGCCATATCAAAAAAATATCGTCAATGTACCGTCTCCAGAAGGAGATGGCAGAGGCAAAAGGGTTAGTGGTAGTGAGGATAGTATGCATCTCTATATGATCCATGTACAGTATAGCTAGATTGGGGGCAAAAATGACCCCCATGGAAGTACTCTTAACTTGTTGGTAAAACTGTTGGTCAAAAGTAAAGAAATTATGTGTGAGACATAATTCCAATAGTTATTATTATTATTATTAAAACTTTATATAGCGCACAGCTACCCTGGGGCATCCCGGCGCTTTGAACCGAGCATCGACAGCTAAAACAATGAGATGGTTAGGTCAACTCACGCGGAAAACAGGTATGTTTTCAGACCTTTTGGAAAGCGCAAAATGCAGGTCTCGGCACGAAGTTTTAGGGGCAGAGAGTTCCAAAGCGTTGCTGTGTGCACAGAAAATCGTCTCCCGCCCGTGCGTGATCTTTTTACTCTCGGGACACAGAGCAGATATTTCTGATCGGACCTCAGCGCTCTGTTCGCTTTGTAAGGCACTGCCAAATTTCTTAGGATAGATGGTCCGTTACCCTGAAGAATTTTGTGGGCGATGCAGAGTGCCTTGAACTTTACTCTCTCCCGCACCGGTAACCAGTGCAGGGCCTTAAGGGCGGGTCTAGCTGATTCGGTTCTGGGAATGCCCATGAGTAATCTGGCCGCCGCATTTTGGACCTGCTGTAATTTGCTAAGGGTAGATTCAGGGGCACCCAGGAAAAGACCATTACTATAGTCAAGGCGAGATGTTATAAGAGCCTGAATCAGCAGCTTTCTCGATGGAAGAGGAAGAAGCGGGAAGATTTTACGAGCGGCCCGCAGCAGGGCAAAACACACTCCTGCAGTTTTTTTGGCTTGAGTTCTGAAGGAGAGATCTTGCTCCAGCCAGACTCCCAAGCTCTTGATCTCCTCTTTCATGATGGGGAGATCACCCATACAACTCGGCCAGCATGTTAAAGGCAATGGGGGAGCTTTATTCCCTAGCAACATGATCTCTGTCTTAGAGCCGTTCAGCTTAAGAGCTGAACCGCCCATCCAGGTGTGGACGTCCACCAGGCATGAGTGCAGCAAATCAGGGTTATCTACAAGTTGAGGAAGGGCGACCACCAGCTGAGTGTCATCAGCGTAGCTGATGATCTTGATGTTATAAGGGGCCACCACGTCCTCCAGGGGGGCCATGTAGACATTAAATAATGTCGGGCTCAGGGAGGAGCCCTGTGGCACACCCCACTGGAGAGAGATGGATGTAGTCTTGTTGCTGCCTTCCCAGACCTGGTATGACCGACCGTCGAGAAATGAACTAAGCCACTTCAGGGCGGCCCCTGCCACACCCGCCTCTGACAGTCGTTGGATCAGCACCCGATGGTTCACGGTGTCAAACGCAGCACTCAGATCCAGGAGGATCACTGCCACTGATCCTCCCGAGTCTAAGATGCGTCTGGATTCTTCAATGACTGCCAGGAGGGCTGTATCAGTACCTTGGCCAGGGCGAAAACCGGTCTGCGAGTCTCGGAGCAGACCATTCGACTCTAAGAAATTGGACAATTGGTGATTTGCAAGCTTCTCAGCAATTTTGCTGAGTCCTGGCAACAGGGAAATAGGCCTATAGTTGGCCAGCTCCGCCGGGTCAAGATTAGATTTTTTTAACAGTGCCTTAACCACAGCTGTTTTCCAGCTAGGTGGCACCAGACCCTGGGAGAAAGAAGCATTCATCAGGTCCGTAATGGGCCCAACAATAGAGGTTGCTACTTGCTTTAGAATTTTGAAGGGAACCGGATCCATAGGGGAGCCACTTTTTATAGAGACTATGGCTTTTAGAGTTTCAGCTTCTGAAACTGGGCCAAACGTGTCCAGGGAGATGAGACCCTCCTTCAACCGAATAGAGGAGCACTCTTCTTGGGTCCCTTGAGGTCTTGTAACCTGGGGTAGGGAATTAAGTATCTTCACAATTTTAGTGTGGAAGAAGTCGGCCAACTCCTTGCACTTCTGAAGATCGTGGGTGGCTGCCGGTTCAGGAACTTTAAGGAGTTCTTGCACCACCTTGAAAGTTTCCCTGGACGAGTTTGATGCAAGTCGTATTCGTTCCTCAAAAAATTGAGCTTTCGCTAATCGGAGGGCTGCTTTGTAGCATCTCATCGCTACCCAGTAGTCCTTCCGCTTAGTAGCATCAAATTTCTTCCTCCAAGCCCTCTCAAGTTTTTTGCATCCTTTTTTAAGCAGGCAGAGCTCAGCCGTAAACCAAGGGGAAGAACCAATTCTTTTCTCCCTCTTCTGTATAGTTTTCATAGCGATGAGAGCATCAAGCGAGGCACTCAGCCATCTGTTAAGGTCAGCATCTCCTTTAATCGGGTCTGACTCAGATGGAGGTCGTAAGTTTGCCAGTTTGTGGGACCAGTCACTGATCGATAGTCTGGACCAGGCTCGGTCCACCACAAACGCTTGATGTGTCGGTGTTGAAGGCAGTTTGACTTGCCATTCCACCGAAACTAAAGAATGGTCTGACCATGGAAGAGGAAAGGCTGGTCTGGCCTTGAGCCGGGGGATGTTGGAAAAGACTGGGTCCAGTAGGTGACCCTTCTCATGGGTGGCTCCTGTGTTGATTAAATGGAGCTCACATGCAGTCAAATCGCCTTTGAGATCTGTAGCAGTTGTGTCTGCGATGTCATTGAAATGCAAATTCAGATCCCCTAACACAATAAAATTAGATGTAGATGCGGCCAGCAGTGTTACTGTTTCCATCACAGAACTTACAAAGTTGCCCACACCGCCAGGGGGCCGATAAATCAGCAGACCTGCCAGTGTCACGGTAGGAGATATCTGTAGTGAGAAATGGCAACTCTCACAGTCAGCGACGAGTCCCTTCCAGGCCCTACATACATAATTTTCTCTATAAAGGATAGCAAGACCACCGCCTCGCCCCTCAGGTCTATCCAAATGAAACATGAGAAAGCCTGGCGGGATGGCTAGCACGATGTCAGCGTCAGAACTGGGAGTAATCCAAGTTTCTGACAGAAACAGGATATCCAGTTCCTGGTCTTGAATGAGAAGGTTAAGTTCCACTGCATGACGCGGAAGTGATCTGCAATTAAGCAGGCCCCACAGCAGGGTGTTTTTACCTGACTGAGGAGGAGCTGATGCGTCCATTCCTCGTGGGGATGATGAAAGGAAACCATTGTCGATGACAGAATGGTTTTCAGAGGGCAGGGTACGCAGTACAAGTAGCTCCTCCCGAGAGTAAGTGCAACGCAGTGGAAGTATGTTAGGCATAATGCCAGGCCCCAGGCCCGTCTGAGTCCGGACGAGCCCAGACGGGCAGGACTCTGGCTGGACTCCGGCGTGAGTCCGGCGACTCCGCTGCGCGTCGTTATAGTGAGGTTTAAATAGGGGCGTGAAGTCCTGGCTGAGAGGCTAGGGCGCTGGCCGAAATGGCGCCGCAATGACTCCCTGCCTTACCCAAGATGGCGGTGAAAATACACAAGTGTGTTTAAGGGTCTAAGTGTGTTCCGCTCCCAACAGCGGTGCCTGTAACCTTTTATGTGCGGTAAGCGCTATATGTCAGGGACATGAAAAGTAAATTTAAAATATTAAAAAGATGCTCTTTAAAAAAGCGCGATAAACGCTGCAAATTGCCCTGCGAGCGCGCCTGTAAGCTCTGTGCTGCGCGATCTAAATGCCTTTGTTCAAGGCCGGTCGAGCAGGAATACTCGCCTTAAATAGATAGGGGCATGAAGTCCTGGCTGAGAGGCTAGGGCGCTGGCCGAAATGGCGCCGCAATGACTCCCTGCCTTACCCAAGATGGCGGTGAAAATACACAAGTGTGTTTAAGGGTCTAAGTGTGTTCCGCTCCCAACAGCGGTGCCTGTAACCTTTTATGTGCGGTAAGCGCTATATGTCAGGGACATGAAAAGTAAATTTAAAATATTAAAAAGATGCTCTTTAAAAAAGCGCGATAAACGCTGCAAATTGCCCTGCGAGCGCGCCTGTAAGCTCTGTGCTGCGCGATCTAAATGCCTTTGTTCAAGGCCGGTCGAGCAGGAATACTCGCCTTAAATAGGGGCGTGAAGTCCTGGCTGAGAGGCTAGGGCGCTGGCCGAAATGGCGCCGCAATGACTCCCTGCCTTACCCAAGATGGCGGTGAAAATACACAAGTGTGTTTAAGGGTCTAAGTGTGTTCCGCTCCCAACAGCGGTGCCTGTAACCTTTTATGTGCGGTAAGCGCTATATGTCAGGGACATGAAAAGTAAATTTAAAATATTAAAAAGATGCTCTTTAAAAAAGCGCGATAAACGCTGCAAATTGCCCTGCGAGCGCGCCTGTAAGCTCTGTGCTGCGCGATCTAAATGCCTTTGTTCAAGTTGCAGAATAAAAATGGTTGGCACGCTGTGTGGTCTAGGTCTGGAGTCAAGGATATTCTGTATGATGAACATGGCATCAACTTGGGGTATATTTGTGTACAATGACTCAATGTCAAGTGTACACAATAGTTGACTATCTTCAGAGAAAGGGAGCACCTCAATGAGATTCACCATCTCCGTACTATCCCTCACATAGCATTGGGTTTGGGGTACAAAATCCTTGATAAAAAAGTTGACAAAATGCCCAAGAGGCTCAAGGATAGAGCCACAGCTGGAAACTATTGGCCTACCAGGCGGGCTGGTGACATTTTTGTGGACCTTGGGGAGGGTGTAGATTACAGGAGTTCTAGGTGATTTCACATTTAAGAACAAAAACTCTTTTTGACTAATGAAGCCAGATTCTAGTGCTTCAGTGGTTACTTTTGAAGTGAGTCCTTGCAATTCCTTTGTGGGATTGGTTGGGAGTCTCATGTAGTGATCCGTGTTGGCGAGTTGCCTAAGTATTTCTGTAGTGTAATTCCCTCTGTCCTGTAGGACAATGCCCCCACCTTTGTCTGCACTTTTAATCACAAGTGTCTCGACAGATTTCAAGGTTTTGATTGCTCTCTTCTCTTCCAATGGGAGGTTGTATGGAACATATTTCTTGGTTTCCTTAAGTGATGTTAAATCTTTGGTAACCATTTTCTCGAATGTAATAACCTCAGGCGGTATCATACCCGCCGAGGGCGAGAATGTGGAAGGTGGCCTAAATGGAGTATTGGAGATTGTCATGGGTGAAGGATTGACCTGGAAGAAGGCCTCTAATCTAACTCTTCGAAAGAACCTCAACAGTTCGGTGTGTAGATCGAGAAAGTTAGTTGGTATTGTGGGCACAAAGGATAGTCCTTTACTTAAAAGGGCTATTTCGGCAGTGGACAGATTATGAGTCGATAAATTAAATATTGGAATAACCTGGGAATTGGTCGGGTTCCAGAAGTAGTGCTTACCATTGATAGATTTTTTGGCGGGTCTGTCTCTCGCCTGGCGGATTGTACCAGCGCGGGACTCACTTCACTCTGCCACGGGTTGGTGTTTCTGATTGGCCTCGCACTAAAAAATTGCTCCTATTCGGACCTTGACTTCTACTTGAGGTACCAGGATTCTCAGTGGAGTCAGATTGGTCTGATGAGTCGCAAGAAGAGTCTGAGAACCCTACTAGAGTTTGGCGCTGATTGAAACGGCCCCAAGGTCTATTACGAGGATTTGAATATGTACGATTAGTATAAAAATCCTTCTGTAAGTATGGGTAGGTAGTTTCAATATGATAGGCCTTGATGTCTTTTTTTACTTTATTCATTTTTTTATTTTGTTCAATTCTGTGGAAATCATCCACAGTTTTTTAAACTTGATCCAGTAATTTCTTCGCCTCTGTGACCGGATTGGTTTCCTCAAGTTTTTTCTCAATAGAGTCTATCTTGGTGGCAAGGGCTGCGAGGGTCTCTGTGGCAATCTCCATACCTAAGACTAACCAATGTCTTGAGCAAGTGGTGCCTACATGGCTAAAATTATGGATATATTTTGGATTATCCGTGAATATCCCTGGAACGTTCCGTACTTGGAGCCCAACGGGAATTATATCTGCCTTCAAGTATTGTCTTAACATGAGAGTCATTAACTGTAGGCGGACTTGTTTTTTCTTCAGTTTCTCTAACTGGTCAGGGTGTGCCGAAGATACATTGGGGGCGGTGGTGTCAGTGGAGTCGATGAAAAGTGAGGGCCCTTCACAGATCTTTTTGATGTATTCATTAGAATACAGCGGGGAAAGATCGGACATACTATGTGTACAGGGGGATGATTTAGCAGGCAGGGTAATGGTCAAAAACAATATGTACAAGGTACAGGAACCCACTTAACTAAGGAGCGGAAGGTAGCTAAACCCTTGCAATCCAGCGATTGCGCATCATGCAGTTTCAAAAGAACAAGGGAACCCTATAGGTAGTCAAGGACCAAGGGTAACAATTTTATTGTAGTGTAGTTCCTATATTCCCATTAGGCTCTGCGCATTGGAATAACATAAACGATAGTTTAGACGTAGGACTGAGGTCAACTAGGTCTCTATTGAATATGTTAGACTTCATTGTGAATGCCAGCTAGCTTAGAGGTCACTAGAAACTTTCTCGAGTAAACAAGAAGGTGTTAACTTTCCTGAATAGACAAGAAGGGATTCGTTTCTGACAACTGCATAAACATGACAACTTTGCTCCCTCCAGAATAAGGAGTATATCTCCAGAGTCGCGGAAACAATAGATAACTATTTTACTCAGTCAATCGTGCATGCTTAGTTTCACCAGAAGCGCAGAGAAATAGAGAGACGGGCGTTTTCAATAAAAGAGGTTATTTATTGAACAGTCTTCTTTCTCATGCAAGAGAAGTGAGTTGCCACAATTGCAATACTTGTCATAAAGTAAAGTGCGTACAGTAAAATGAGTATTATGAAATAATACTGTAAAAGCATGGTATGGTTTCTAAGCCATACGGTGTTTAAAAGAGATAAAATATATACATTGATGAAATCATGACTAAACGTGCTCAACTGGTGCTTCTAAGATACGCCTACCCAGGTGTACTAAGCCTAGTACGTGGGAAGGAGTAAGTGAGCTACAGTTTTAAGTTAAGATAGTTTTGCCAAGAATCTGAATCAAGAATTCTCTAAGGGTCTAATCAGCTCCGTACCTTGGTTATAGAATGAAGGTGGTTTTGTATCTCTTTCTCAGGACTCGATCTCCCAGCAACCCGCGAGGGTGAGAGGGAAACACTGGAGCTGGATTTCTCGGCAGGAGAAAAGACAGTGTCTCTCTCAGTGCGTCAATGGGAGGGTCGGCTTCCTTCGGCACTCGCTTCAGCAGGGCGTTGGGCAAGTAGAAAGCCGATCTGCTCCAAACCACCGTGTGTTTTGCTAGGGCAGATACTGGTATATTTATACCTGGAAGGTGCCGAGTTTGACGTAAGGTTGGATATAAGACGTCACGAAGAGCTCGCAGTTCTTTCAGGACTCCAGGAGTTCTAGGACAAATCAATACAGAAGCAGGGGGAATTCCCGGGCTGCTGGAGGCTTGGTTTGTTTAAGAACACGTTGTGCTTTCTAGGAGTCTATGGGAGTAGCCTTGCCGTATTTGGACTGCATTGGCTATGACTTAATATGGGTATGATTCTTATGCCTTTATAAGGATATTATTTGATATAAACTCATAAGGGCATAAATTGGGAATATTTAAATAGGGTCCTAGATTTGTTTACAACACCCACTCCACGTATAATGTCCATCATTCCTAAATACTAAGTAATTTTAAACATATAACAATACATGGTAAAACTGAATTGCTCAGGAGAAGGTCTTCAGAGAAGTATCGAGTTTAGAGGCTTACTAGCGCTTTGCTTAGCTCGCTTTTCGAGGCATTTCATTTTAGTATAAATTTTAATTGGTGGGATATTATTTCTCACTGCACACTTTTTACTTTCTATGCCTGCTTACCTCCACTGTAAATTGTTTCCTCACCGCTGTTTAGCGGGTCTCTCGCCACAGTCACGACTACTACCGCCATCTTGGGAATAATTGGGACGTTTTCTTTGAGTGCCATCTTGGGGCAGCTTTCTAGCTGTCAGGCGGCTACCTACGACGTCTACTTAAGACGCTCTCTTTTGCAGGCTGGTCCTGTACATGGTAAAACTGAATTGCTCAGGAGAAGGTCTTCAGAGAAGTATCGAGTTTAGAGGCATACTAGCGCTTTGCTTAGCTCGCTTTTCGAGCCATTTCATTTTAGTATAAATTTTAATTGGTGGGATATTATTTCTCACTGCACACTTTTTACTTTCTATGCCCGCTTACCTGCACTGTAAATTGTTTCCTCACCGCTGTTTAGCGGGTCTCTCGCCACAGTCACGACTACTACCGCCATCTTGGGGATAGTTGGGACGTTTTCTTTGGGCGCCATCTTGGGGCAGCGTTCTAGCTGTCAGGCGGCTACCTACGACGTCTACTTAAACCTGCCACATGCTAGCGCGCAGCGGGCACGCCAGAGGCGAGCCCATCTACGCCCATCCACGGCCAACTGGGACCAGGGGCCATAACCCCAGGTCAATCCATCAGGTACTGTAGAACCGCTTTACTACAGCTTAACCAGGTTGATGTACAGCTTACCCAGGAATGCATAACTCTGTTACGGATGGCTGATACTACTTTGAAGTATGGTTTGTTAAATACTCGTTCTTTGCAGAGGCACAACCTAGAAATATTTTCGTTATTACAGGATGGTGGGGTTGATATCCTTGGGGTCACGGAAACTTGGCTTGAGGATTCTTCTACCCCAGATCTGGTGGCCTCTCTCCCCCGAACTTTAAGGCTATCTGGCTTAATCGCACAGGTACCAAGAGAGGAGGGGGGGTTGCGTTTTTTATAACAGTTGCTGGAGGATAGAAAGAATATGCGCGGAAAATTGTGGGGGGAGCAGAGGTTCTGGGCGTGAAATTTGAGATGGGCACTACTTGTTGGGTCATCTTACTGCTGTATCGTCCTCCCTGGGCTAAACCAACTTTTCTGGATCTCTTTGTGGAAATCGTTCATGACCTCAGATCCCATTATGAGAACCTGATGGTAATGGGAGATTTTAACTTTCACTGGGAACTCTCCCCAAAGGAAGGGCAAGCTTTGCACCTAGAAGAGGCCTTAATGGACTTAGGTATGACTCAACTAGTGACCGGCCCTACCCATGATACGGGTCATACCTTAGATTTGGTATGGACTACAGACTCTATCTCAGGCCATGTTATCACCGCACCGTGTGCTTGGTCTAACCATTATTTAATTACGGGCCAGAGGAAGATCCACAGGGGTGGAAATAGGCAGAGAACGGTATGGAAAACTGTAAGGAGATGGAATTACATAAATAAGGAAGAGCTGGTTGGCCATTTATTAAATTCCACCGATTTAAATATAGCTAATGAGAACATCGAGGCTGGCAGTCAAAAGCTATTTGATAAACTGAAGAAAGCCATTGACGCTGTTGCTCCGGCGAAAAAGGTGAAATGGGTGGATAGAGGGATGGGGGCACCCTGGTTTGATGATACTTTAAGAACTAAGAAACAGGCTCTCCGGAAGGTGGAGAGAGCCTGGAGGAGGGACTATAATACTAATGCCCAGAACCTATATGTGCAGGAGCTTGCGCATAACAAAAAGGCTATCTTGGCTCGCAAAGCAGAGTTTTTTGAGACCCGAATTGCGACAGCTCTGGTCCCGCAGAAAGAAATCTTCAAAGTACTTAAGGAATTGAGAAATATCAAAGAGCAGAAACCGGAGTTCTCTCAGGAAGACTGTCAGAACTTCGAGGATTTCTTTATAAGTAAAATTGAAGATCTGCAGGGTGAAATATCTCGGACTCCAATTTTTTACTGCCCATTACATACTATGCCAGATACCCCTGACGTACACCAATTCCTTAACACATTACCCTTGATTACTAAGGAGATGTTTGCGAGTTTGGTGGAGGGGGTGAGTTCAGGCTCCCAGGTGGACCCTTGTCCTCCTAGTGTTTTTAAGCTCGCTATACCGGGGTTTGAAGAGGACATTCTTACCCTCTTAAATAGGTCTTTGGAGATGGGATAGGTTCCAACTTCCTTTAAAGAAGCTCGGCTGATCCTGCTTCTTAGGAAATCTGGGGCCGATGTTAAAAATTTAAAGAACTATAGGCCCATCTCCCAATTACCTTTTCTGGCTAAAGTGATTGAGCAGCATGTGCTGACGCATCTTTCGAAACATCTGGAGACCAACGACCTGTTAGAGCGAAATCAAGCTGGCTTTCGAAAACATCATAGTACGGAGCTGGTGATGGTATCCATTTTGGATGAATTAAGATGCAGAGCTGACAAGAAGATCCCCGGGGCCTTGGTGCTCTTAGATCTCTCCGCCGCGTTTGATACGGTGTGTCATAATCTTCTGTTGAAATGTCTGAGAGATCTGGGCATCGGGGGGACCGCGCTAGGCTGACTAACTTCATTCCTGCAGGGAAGATCGCAGAGGGTCCAGCTGTCAGACCTGGTATCCACACCAGCAGCCATAACCTGTGGAGTTCCGCAGGGCTCGGCCCTTTCACCGCTCCTTTTTAATATATACTTAGAGCCACTGATTTCTGCTCTTATTCATATGGAGTGTCAGATTTACAACTATGCGGACGACACACAGATTATCATACAAATTGAGGATTCATCTGGAGCCCAGGCTAGGCTGCATAACATCTTAAAGTTCACGAGTAACTGGATGTCCACCAACTCCCTGAAGATCAATCCAGAGAAGACCGAAGTGTTGCCCATCACCATCTCGGGCAACCCGTGGAACGATCGCTTTTGGCCTAAGGAGTTGGGTAGGACCCCGGCACCAGCTAGGGTGGTAAAAAGCCTCGGCATCCATATTGATGGTAATCTATCTATGAAAAATCAAGTGTCGTCTGTGGTGGGCACATGCGTTGGCCTACTTAAGCAATTGCGTAAAATTTCGCAGATGCTGTCCTTTTCTACTTTAAGGACTGTGGTGTCCGCAATTGACTTTAGGACGTTTGGACTATGGAAATGCCCTCTATGTTGGGCTCCCTCAGCAACAACTCTCAAGACTGCAAATAGTGATGAACGATGCAGCGAGACTGATTTTTGGAAAATCTAGAAGTACACATGCCTCTCCTCTTCCATGCCAATTACATTGGCTCCCTATTAGGCAGAGGATTTTATTCAAAGGTCTGTGCATCGCGCATAAGGCAGTCTATGGCAATGCTCCTAGTTATATTAAAGCCAGGCTGGTGCAGTACATTCCTAGAAGGACCCTGCGCTCGTCTGAGGACACTCTTCTGGTCAGCCCTCGCTACCGCATGGCTACCTTAGGTGGACGTGCTTTTTCAACTACCCTACCGGCAGCTTGGAATAAACTACCACTCTGCCTACGGAAGGAACCGACTCTACTGCCTTTTAGGCGAATGTTAAAAACGGTACTCTTCCGAGAAGCGTGGGGTTTGATATAATTTGGTTACCTGTTCTCTGTAATGATCAGTCTTTTCAAGTACAAGCGCATAGAGACCAACCGGTGATAATGCGCTATATAAATTGAATAAATAAATAAATAAATAAATAAATACAATCTATCCCACCCCAAAATACATAAAATGCATTTGAAATGGTATATACACGAAAAATGAGTATTATACTGTACGTTTTCAAGCAGTGGTATCATTCAGATAATGTATATATTCTACATTGAAATGTTGACTGAATGAATCACGAAAATTACATTTATGAAATGGCTCTTAATACAGAAGAGAAGGTCGAGACCATTTCCTCACATATTTATACAATACTGTACATGTGCTAGAGGCTAAATCAAAATATTGTCTCTAGAGTTTTCAAAAATAGAAATCTTGTTCTCTAAGAATAGTTCTACTTTAAGCAGAGTATCATGTGCCAAAAAAAAGTAAATATTTTGGGAACGGGAAAAGAATTACGCTTTCAGGGAAAAAATAGTTCCAATAGTTTTTTTGAAGTTCTGTTTATCACAACTGAAGGCCGAATTCAGAGTTCAGGGAACGCTGTGTGCTCGTGTTTCAAAAGCTATTCTCGTTGTTAGGAGAGAACATTAATTCAGAAAAAGTAGAAATAGTGCATATGTGAGAAGCATTGCCCTCATCGGTGTCTAGATCAGTAATGGTCACAGAAGGTTGTACCTGTGTGCCGCTTTCATCTCGTACCTCACTGCCACCTAATCGTAATGGTGAGGTCTCAACGAATGCCGTCATCAGAATAGGTAGCCGCTGGGGACAACACGTTGCATGAGCCGTTACCGAACCAAGCAAAGTATCGATATCCATAGGTACTGCTGATGGGAGTGTGAGACAGATGTCTAACACGCATTCTTCTCCGCAGAGCAGGTATCGTAGAACAGGTAGGATGCAATCTTGCCAAATTGGTCTAAATGAAAGAAACCAGGTTGTATTCAGATCCCTTAGCTGAGCCAAGCCGAGGACTTTCGTAATCCAGTCTCGGTATCTCAATGCTAGGAGCGTTTCTTCCATTGTTGACTGAGTTTTGTCTGTGACTGGTCTTGACATTTTGGAGCAGGAGGAACAAAAATAAGATTCCTGCTACGAGTCCCAAGATGAGAGGCAGACCGCCGAACACAGAGTGCACGAAATTCGGGAAGATGCTCAGGACTGCTTCAAATGGTGCTAACAGTCCCGAAAAAATTGTCTTAAATACATGTGCAATGCCACTGGTATCAGACATGTTTAAGATGTGACTTAACATTTCTACAAAATGTACGGGGCAATTTGTCGATAATAATGTATGTATCTCTGCTGCTGTCCTTGCAACTTGCAGATCATACGTTTCTCTAGACGAGGTTAAAGGCACAGTTGTTTGTAAAAGAATGGATTTCATTCTGCTTAAAGTATCAGTTCGAATAGAAGATATATTCAGAGAAGGCCATATCATTGCCTCCTTGTCTGGTTTGCTGTTTGGATACATTACTTGCATACAGCAAGTGACCATGGAAGTTACACTGACGGGACAGGCCCTTCCTGGCACCATGCCACAACAGCTGCGGTCACTTATTATAACGGAACTGCCATTGGAAAGTTGTCTGAAAAAAGGCTCTATTTGTGTAGTAGGGGTGCCGTGCAGATGGCATGAAAGGTTATTTGATGAACCTTCGCAGGCTCCATGTAAGTTAATTCCTTGAGACAGAAGTGTGCCGCTCAGTGAATTTTTACAGTTGTTACCACTAAGAAACACCTCTTTTTTCCCCCCACTGTAACATCTATGTGTATAAGGTAGATTCCAGGTTGACTTGTTGTAACCTTTACCCAACCTTTCATACAGGCCCGCTGGTATGTGCTTTTGGCAATATTGAAACTGAAAAGTCGTTATCGGAATTGTAATGGTGCCATGTATTATCCATTCAATTACAGGTCTTTCGGAGACTGTCAATGGCAATCTTTCTAGTTTTTCAATGCTCAGTACCGTATAGTCTGCTCCTTTCTGTGCCAATGAAATTTGTTTATCAGTAAGGTTAAAGATAGAAAATAATGACGTTGTGTTGATTAGACGCCATGGCACGTAGCCTGAACGGAGGTTTTGTAGCATCCAGCCTAACTGTACAATAGAACGTAATTGGGACTGGCCATGTTGTAACATTAGCATATTCTGTTCTATTATATCAATAGCAGATGATACAATGCTGGCCAGTGAATAAATTCTGGAGGACAGAGTCGTTAACACATTGTCCACTACAAACAGTGATTTTTCCAAATTAATATGATCAATTTCTCGTATTTTTTCAGCAGTTTCAATTTGTATTACTTTCCAAGCTTCGTTGTAAGCAGCGTATATACCGGCGTATATGAAAGTTTTTGACGGTGTTTGCGAGGTCCCAATAAGAAATCTCGCAAGTCAGCACCTTCTTTAAGTAAAGTCAAGTGTTGCTTAATTTCAGGTAGTCTAGATTTCTGCAGCCATTCGAGGCATAGTTTTCCTACACTGTATGTTGTTATTATCCCTGGATGTTGTCTGTGGGAATATCTTGGGTCTGGCCTGTTCTGTTTGAACCCCTGTTTGTTGTTCAGGAATCTATCTTGACAGTCATTAGTGTCTGTGGGCCAGATCAACCATTTTCTCCAATCAGGATTAGTTCTGTTTTGGTGTAAAATATGGGATACGTCTATTTCCGCATCTGTAGAGCTGTTACTATCAGGTATGGGCTTTGGTATAGACGGTTTGTTTAAGTCCTTTATCTTGGCTAGGCCAAGACAGGTTGTTTGTTGAATGGTGTCATTCAGGAATATTATTTGTTCTGGGATAATGCAGGCTCTGAATAATGATTCTAAACCTTGTACCTGCCAGTCTTTTGTACCCCAGACAGTTTTCTCAATGTTGTTTTTCCAAAATTTAAAACCAAATGTAGACAATTTTTCATAACCTTTTGTAGAATATATCAATTTAGTGTTTGTCAACATGTTTTTCATTCCTGTCTTATTCATCATTTTAAAATAAAACGTTTCTGGATCAGTTGAATTAAACCCTGAGAAGTATGGGAATTTCTCATAAAATGTTTTCGAGCTGCCTTTTGGCGGTGTTGGACAATGTTCCCATTGATTATAAGTGAAAACATTTTTAGGATTAGCAGATTTATGCAAATAGTGGTGACCATAATGATTATAGCAATACATTTCTTCATACTCTGATGAACCTTCTAAATAATCATGTTCTGTAAATTTTGCTGACATTTCTAAATCTGACATCATATTATTATTATTTTCAAAGTCCCAATCATCAGAGAAAGTACTAGGTGATACAAAGTCACTTAATGAAACCTTGAACTGATGTGGATATTTCAAGAGTTCAACTGGGCCATAGATGTCATAATCAGTAACGTCCCATGCTACACCACCAGGTATAGGAATGGCTGTGATGTTTACTGATGATAGTTCTCTTTTTTCAATGTGAGAAGATCTGTGAGGCTTGAGAACCAAGTTGATGTTCTGACTTGCTGTGTCCATTGTACTGTATTTTCCATCAATAAATCTTCCCAAGCTTATAACCAAAATGAGCCAGAGTAGGAGGAAAAGTATACCTAACACAATCCACAATTCAATCCATGATGAAATCAGATATTTTTCTCCAAGTTGATGAAATAGTTGAGTTATTTTTTCTTTGAAAGTTTTATTCGCTGGCTTTTCTTCATGTTCACTTGGATCTTCAGAAAAGTCATCGAAATTGATGAAGTAACCAGATGCAGTTCTGTCAATTGTTGGAATTGCTTCCGGATTTTCATTAATCTTTGGGTTTGTATAGTCAGAGGCTACATCATTGTAGATTGGTGTTTCTTGACGAACTGTTGCAATTTGGGTTTCAAGAGGCACAAGTTCCATGGCTTTGTTGCATAGTCCTTTTTTATTCACTGCAGGTTTATCAAATGTGATTAGTCTCTCAGTTTGAACCTCTTGAATTGTAGCAAGGTTTGGTTTTATGCTACTTCTTGGGATTCCACTGGGTCTACTACTTATTATTGGCCACATGATTGGGGTTTTACCAGGTCGATTGATACAATTCTGTTCTCTTTTTTACCAGCAAGGGGCGGTAGTACTACTGATATTGTTCCGCTGATAGCTAAGACAGGTACTGCTTTTCTGTAAGAAGGCCCAAATTCCTTCTTCACCGCGATCTTTTCTCTGACCAGATCCCCAATCTTTGGAATCCAGACAGGTCTTGCTGGGACAGGTGGTTTTTCTTCAGTGGCCGTTGGCTTTAGCTTTGTGTTACTTAGACTTCTTCTTGTTTCTCTTAATTCCTGTAAAACAGCCAAACGATCTTTGATATCAAAGGGTTTTTGTTCCACCACTGAAGTCAGACAATCGAGATCTTTGATGATCATTCTAGTACCAAACAAAAGTTCATACAGAGTGATTCCACCCAGAGAATGTCTTGGCAGATTATTAAGACTACGTTGGACACTTATTAGATGTTTGACCCACCCATCACCCGAACCTAATACCCTCGCTGTTATAGATTGCTTTATGTCACAGTTTTTTCTTTCCACTACCGCATTTCCCTCGGGATGGAATGGACTAGAGTACCGCAATGCAATGCCCAGACTGGCCATGGCCTCCTTGTAAGCTCGAGAGCTAAACGCAGGACCCTGGTCAGAATGTAGCATGCCAATTGCGTATGTGCCGATAAAGACTTGCAAATCTTTTATAACAGTTCTGGCGTCAGCCGAGTGGTGGGGCCACATCCAAATGAATCTCGTCTTAATATTTATGGGATCGCATTTTTCCGTGTGGACGTCTGCGTGTAGATAGCCTAATGCTGTCTAATAGAGGTGTCTGGGCTGGTGTGTGGTCCGGTTCACAACTGCAATCTCTATTGCAGTCCTGACAATCCTTTGCAAAGTTATAAATTTGCACGCTCATCCCCGGCCACCAGTATTGTGATTGCAATTCTATTAGAGATTCCAAGATTTCTTGGTGCCTCAGACCCATTCCCATGTGTACTTCTTAAATCAAGTAAGCCCTCCGGTTCGTGTTTGGAATTACTCTGTCCCCCAATCCAGGGATTCGAGCAAAAGAAACGGAGTTCGCATCAATTATGTATGTATTGTTGAGTGGATAGTTGAGAGGTAATGCCGCATAGTCGCCTTTTAATGAGGCTTTTACTGCCAGCATGGTTTCTCCATCTATTTGTTTTTTAGAACGCTTTTTTGTAGCTACGGAAGCCGGTTGACCAGCTGTCATTGTGGCTTTGTTAGCCAATGAATTCCCTGCAACGTGAACGCCATCATGTCGATGACTCAGTGTATGTATCAAGTGAGTCTTTCGTAGTTCTTTCTGTAAAAGAACTACTTGTTCCCATAGTTTTTTATGCTTTATTGTGACACCTGTCTCATCTTTGTAACCGTTTTCAATCCAGGTCTGCATGAAATTATTGTAAGAATGGACGCAATAATACGAATCGCACACTATTAGTGTGGGGAATTCCCAATCTGCATTCTCAAGTGCCATCTTTAAAGCTCGTAGTTCAGCTCGCTGAGCTGTACAGTTTCTGAGTGATTCAGTTTTAGTGACCATTGGTCTGAATTTACCTATGCGCCAGCGACCTATAACAATCGCGCATGCTGCATTGTAAACCTGTTTGTCCACAACGTAGTGTTGTGCAGATACGTCTGTGTAGATTACACAGGTGTACTGTTCGAGAGGCAGAATTTCGATTGACAGAGGACATTCATGTTCGTATTCTAGATGTTCTAGCTTTCTTATTTTGGGATCAAATGTGTGTATCACGTCTGTTGCAGCAAGAGAATTTTCCATTTTGGATCTAAAGCTTTAGCATTCTGAATGCTCGGTCTTGTTACCGCCTCAAGGGCTGACACTTATAACAGATATGCTCTTCCCTTGGGATAGGGCTCTTTCTTTTGCTACAGCAGTTTGAACCGCAGTCAGAATTTTCTCAGTAGAACTGAATTTTATTTCAGCTTGTGTGTACAAGTGTGATTTATAAATTATTGGTACCGTTTCTCCCTCATTAGAGGTCAGGTACGTAAATCCGCATCTTCCTGGGATGTCTCGGATTACAAGGTTGCGTTCGTTTGCGAGTGTTTGCAGTTTTGTTTTAGTTAACATATCTGTTTGTATTGATCTTAAAACTTTTGTGTGATTCTGTGTCCAATTAATTGGTTTGAAATCAGGTTTTATTAATTCGTTAGGGGGTTTAACAAT
Organism: Lissotriton helveticus; assembly: GCF_964261635.1. Classification (NCBI taxonomy): domain Eukaryota; kingdom Metazoa; phylum Chordata; class Amphibia; order Caudata; family Salamandridae; genus Lissotriton; species Lissotriton helveticus. The sequence goes on along the minus strand of NC_136069.1, from coordinate 472,153,759 downwards.
CTCTGCGTAGTTTAGTATGTAAGTTCTTCCGAAATTCAGGAAACCTAGAATTGATTGTAAGTTTTTTAGCGTTTTTTGAAGCTTGGAATACTGCACACTTCTCTAAGAAGTTGTCTGCTAGGCTTTTGCCTTCACTTGATAACTCATATCCTAAAAATAGGACAGTGAGGTGGGCAATTTGTGACTTTTTAAAGTTGAATTTGTGCCCTTCAGCTGCGAACCCAAGTATTATGGTGTTCACTCTTTTCAAGTGTGTCTCCAAGTCATAGTCTGTAAGATAGATGTCATCGACATAAGATAATGCCTCATCATCATACATTTGTAGTAATTCTGTTACCCTGGCTGAAAATAATCCTGGGCTGTTCTTGAATCCCTGGGGAAGACAACAGAATTGCCTTTGGGCCCCCATACTGTAGAAAGCAGTCAAATACCTGCTTTCTGGTGCAATGTTTTGACAGAAGAAACCATTTGAAATATCTAATGTCATTTTATATTTTTTGCGCTCGATGTTATTCATTAGTGCTGCACTGTGTGAGTTTTGTACTGCAAATGTTTTGCAGCAAGAGTTTAGGTGTCTGTAATCCAAAACTAGACTATATGAATCGTCTGGTTTGGAGACAGGAAACAAAGGATTGTTCATTTGTGAGGTGCATCTTTCAATCACCCCCTGATATTCAAGTTGATCTAAGATCTCTTTGACTTGTTTTTTAGCTTCTTGCTTAACAGGATACGGCCTCTGTGCAGTAGGTTGATTTTTTAACTGAATTTTATGGTGAGGAGAATCCTCATCCCTTCCTACATGATTTTTGTATAATGCAGGGGCTTAGGCCACTGCCCATTTTCTAGCATATGTGTATTTTTTATGATGCCGAATGTGATTTGAGAAGGCAGGTATAATCATTTCTTCGCCATGTGGGCACTCCCTGACAAACTCTGGTGGCCAGTCTTTCTCTGCTAGAAGGATATCATAGCCTTTAGATAGATTCCCCCAAAAGAGACCTCTTATTTTCCTAGTTTTATCCCCTTCTATACGTAATGTTATTTCATATAATTTATGGGGTACACTAACTCTGGTGTCTGCAGTATCCACCTGAATGTATGAATTTGTGTCCACTGTCTCCAGAAGATTCATCAGGATCTTGCGAACTATGGTCACTTCTACTGCGCTGTCTAGCATTGTCTGGGCCCATTCTCCGTTCTTGAGTTGTGTTCTCAGAATCCTCTGCATGTTTTATTTTAATACTGGCTACCTTCATTTTGGGAAATTGTAATTTTTTACTTTGATGAGCAGGTTCCTTGTCTTTGGACTTGACGCGCTCTTCTTTATGTTCTGACCGTCCTCTTCTTTCCGATTTCTGTGAGGAAGTCTGAAAAGATCGAGAGGGACGTGTATCATTATCTTGATATCTGTCAGGTTTTCTTAAATTATCCCTATTTCTAAGGTTGTATCTTTTTTCAGAGGGCTCCCGTTGTGGAGACCTGTCCCCTTGTCCAGGAGATTTATTTCTCCGTTGGGTAGACCTTCTTCTGGACTGAAACTGTTTTTCTCTGGGAGCGGTTTATTTATTACCCTCCCACTTCTTTTTTGGAGTAATGAGATTATTCTTAATAAAGGTTTTTTTCAGGATTTTCAGTTAGTTGTGGTTTTAGTGGTTCCCACCCAAACTATCTCTACCTAATTCTTCATAGGATTTTTAAATTATTCTGGCAAGTTCAAAAGGTTGTTCTGCTATATCTGTTTCTTTCACTTTTTGGCGGATAGCCACAGATGCTGCTTCTCCTTTTATGTTGGCTAGCAGTATAGTCGAGACTTGCTTAAAGTCTTTCAGTAATTTCATACCTAGATTTAAAGCAGGCTCTGGACCGTATTCATTTTGAATCCGTCTTAGTACGTCTGGTATAACCGCCATAGACGGAACACCATGTGTTTTTGTGTATATTGTAGCAAAGACTGTTCCCCAAGTGTCACAGTCCTCCACATGTGGTGCGATCCCCATTGGTAGACAGATTGTCAGAATTCTGTGTTTCTCATTAGGTGTAGTATCAGGAAATACTGCCTCTATTTGAGTAATTTTTTGAGCTAACCAGAACGGAATTTGTTCCCGTTTTGCGGGTAATTTGCCAATAACTGATTGTATAGTCTGTGGTGTTATTTTATTTGTGTTTCCCTGGTGAGGGGTGTGCTGTGGAATTTTTATTGCTTGTTGAACTGTTAAAGTCTGCATGACATATTGGACCAATTGTCTATGTATTTTAATTTATTGTTGTAGCTGAACTAAAAGTTCTCTGTCTGACATTTCTGCAATGTCAGGATGCGGTGTATAGCTGGCTAGAACCGGCCATGTGGCTCCTGGTCTACCTAGTGGACCTAGCCTGGTAATGTGATTTTGATGTTTTAGGGCGCCATTAAACCAGAGCTGATGCTCTTGGTAGGTTAGTGGAATTTCAACGTCCTCGAAAGGAACGTATTCCGCTAGAGATTCCTCTGCTTTGCAGTAGTGGAAATGGCGTGTCACAGCATTTGCTGCCGGAAAAAGTTACCATGAATATAATACCTCTGTCTGCCGATATTCATGGGCCTCTACCACAAATATGTCTGAACCACCTCTTGATGATACTCCATTGTTTATAAGTTTGTAAGTTACACTCTTCCTTACATTGACTGGGATGATTATTGCGTCTGGGTCATTTTGCCGAAGACTTGTGTCTTCAGCTAATAGTTGAGTTGCTAACGCTTCTCTTTCTCTGTCGTCGTCCGACATTTTTCTGACAGAAAGTTTGCAGATCAAGTTTCAAGGAAACAAAGATTAGGTGCACAATATTTTGGAACACTGATTCCTTCAACGTTGACTAAACCAAAAACTAATACATAGGATTCTTGTCCTACTAAGTTTTGGCGGATATTAACCTTTCACCCACTCCAGAAGTCTATTGGAGTTTTTATGGGAAAAAGGGGTCTGTGTGAAAAGCACGACTGAGTTACTCTAGTATCTAGCGTTAAATTATCGCCTTACCAAACGTTGGGCGCCATGTAGTGTAGTTCCTATATTCCCAATAGGCTCTGCGCATTGGAATAACATAAACGATAGTTTAGAGGTAGGACTGAGGTCGACTAGGTCTCTATTGAATATGTTAGACTTAATTGTGAATGCCAGCTAGCTCAGAGGTCACTAGAAACTTTCTCGAGTAAACAAGAAGGTATTAACTTTCCTGAATAGACAAGAAGGGATTCGTTTCTGACAACCGCATAAACATGACAACTTTGCTTCTTCCAGAATAAGGAGTATATCTCCAGAGTCGCGGGAACAATAGATAACTATTTTACCCAGTCAATCGTGCATGCATAGTTTCACCAGAAGCGCAGAGAAATAGAGAGACGGGCGTTTTCAATAAACGAGGTTATTTATTGAACAGTCTTCTTTCTAATGCAAGAGAAGTGAGTTGCCACAATTGCAATACTTGTCATAAAGTAAAGTGCGTACAGTAAAATGAGTATTATGAAATAATACTGTTAAAGCATGGTATGGTTTCTAAGCCATACGGTGTTTAAAAGAGATAAAATATATACATTGATAAAATCATGACTAAACGTGCTCAACTGGTGCTTCTAAGATACGCCTACCCCGGTGTACCTAACCTAAGCCTAGCACGTGGGAAGGAGTAAGTGAGCTACAGTTTTAAGTTAAGATAGTTTTGCCAAGAATCTGAATCAAGAATTCTCTAAGGGTCTAATCAGCTCCGTACCTTGGTTATAGAATGAAGGAGGTCTTGTATCTCTCTCTCAGGACTCGATCTCCCAGCAACCCGCGAGGGTGACAGGGAAACACTGGAGCTGGATTTCACGGCAGGAGAAAAGACGGCGTCTCTCTCAGTGCGTCAATGGGAGGGTCGGCTTCCTTCGGCACTCGCTACAGCAGGGCATCGGGCAAGTAGATAGCCGATCTGCTCCAAACCACTGTGTTTTTTGCTAGGGCAGATGCTTGTATATTTATACCTGGAAGGTGCAGAGTTTGACGTAAGGTTGGACATAAGGCGTCACTAAGAACTCGCAGTTCTTTCAGGACTCCAGGAGTTCTAGGACAAATCAATACAGAAGCAGGGGGAATTCCCGGGCTGCTGGAGGCTTGGTTTGTTTAGCCGCATCGGGGCGGCGCATTTTCCCGCTGTGCGCTGAAGATTGCAGAATCCCGCGGTTCATGACGAGCTCAGCTCGTCATGAGCGTACGAGAGGTGTACCTCATGACGAGCTGAGCTCGTCATCAGCGTCGATGTGGTTAAAAACACGTTGTGCTTTCTAGGAGTCTATGGGAGTAGCCTTGCCGTATTTGGACTGCATTGGCTATGACTTAATATGGGTATGATTCTTATGCCTTTATAAGGATATGATTTGATATAACCACATAAGGGCATAAATCGGGAATATTTAAATAGGGTCCTAGATTTGTTTACAATAATATCAAGTAACAATGGTCCTTGATTAAGTATGATAGTCAAAAAACCTTACTAAATTATAGACAAGAATCTGTACTATAATAAGAGAGGTGTCCAGCCGGACACTGATTTAATTAATTGTAGAGATGACAAAAAAATTTAAGAAAAACAATTATACAGTGGGATACAATCCTGTATCCAATACATACAACAAAAAGGGGGGAGGGACCAAACGGTAAAGGAAAGAATTAACAGGCAATTGAATGTTGAGCTGCTAGTAAAAGATAATACATTAGCCTAGCTAGCCTCATGTAGATAACACAATTTAGGTAACACAGTGGGAACTTACAGCTAGATTCATCAAAGTAAATGCGGCTCGCAAAGGGCCAGATTCTGAGAATCTGGCCCTTTGCGAGCGCAATTTTTGCATTTGGGATTCATCACCCCAAATGCAAAAATCGCAAATTGCGAAATCGCTAAATTGCGAGGAATTGCATTTAAGGAATCTCTATTTGAGATTCCTTAAATGTTATTTGCGGTGATATTAAGCTACGTGGGAGCCATTTGTGATGGGGCAGAGTGTCGCCAGGGCGCATGCGTGGCACGGACGGCGGCCATATTGAGTGTGGCAGTTATGCGTCAACCAGTGGTATTACGAGTAGCAAGTGACAGGGGACAGGGGTGTGCGGTCGGTACCTCATGCAGCCTAAGGGGTCGTGAACGGCGGCCATCTTTACCTATGCTAAGTTATAAGTGGAATTATACATTTACAATTAAAACCATGATTTGGCAGTGGGAGAAGCAAAAATTATATTACGTGTGCACAGAGTACCATACCTACAATATTCCTCTTTTGAGGGCTAGTTACACTTGACTTACAAAAAAATAAAAAACATTTCTCTTAAGTGAACGATTATTTACAGTGCTGATCATCATGAAAAGAACCAGTTAGAGATTACAGTAAGTGATTCATAGCAGCGATGTCTAACCCTCATTACTGTTGAGGCCACTCCTTATACTGTCCATTAAAATAATCATTTTAAATTCAATTCCTCCTTCTATTACGTGTGCACAGAGTACCATACCTACAATATGCCTCTTGTGAGGGCTAGTTACACTAGATTTACAAAAATAAAAAAATAAAAAAAATCATAAAAAACATTTCTCTTAAGTGAATGATTATTTACAGTGCTGATCATGATGAAAAGAGCCAGTTAGAGATTACAGTAAGCGATTCATAGCAACGATGTCCAATCCTCATTCCTGTTGAGGCCTCTCCTTATACTGTCCATTAGAATAATCATTTTCAATTCTTCCTTATTGAGCAGGAGGGCCATGTCACCTCCTCGTGGTGGCAATTTAAGTGGTTTCAACACAGTCCATTTCATATAATTCTCGGTGTGGCCTTCCTGCAGAAAATACTCTACCAGTGGGGAGTTCGGAGTTTTACAACGTACCCTACTGCGATGCTGTCCGATCCTCGTTTTGATCTTTTGTTTAGTCTGGCCGATGGACAATTTGGAGCAAGGGCATTGAATGAGATAAATGACGTCACTTGTTTACAGTTTGTGAATGAATTACATTTTATCTGCACATTATTGAACATGAAGGATTTGCCTTCCATAGTAAAATCACAAACATTGCATGATCCACATTTGGCATGTCCTAATAAGGGAGTTTGATTCCAATGTGAGTCTACTGTGGTGGGCTAGGCAGTGCTGCCCTGACTAAATGATCTTTTAGGTTGGAACTATTACGAAAAGCAAAAACAGGGCGTTCAATGTGTAGGGAGCCTGCATTGAGTAAAGGCCAATGTCTGAGTATAGATTTACGCACGGTATTAGACGCCGGTAAAAAGGTAGTCACACAGGCAATCTTGTTGGAAGGATCTTTTTTCTTTGGGCAGAGAAGTGCCTCTCTGGGGCAATACCAGGCTCTTTTGACAGCCCTGTGCACTAATCTTCTAGGGTAACCTCTGTCTTTTAGTTTGTTGGACAATACAGTGGCTTCTCTAAAGTAATCCTCTTTAGCAAAACAATTTCTCCTTATCCTCAGAAATTGATAGTAGGGCAAGGAATCCCTCAATGCTCTAGGGTGGTTACTGGCGTAATTCAGCAAAGTATTGCGCTCAGTCGGTTTGCGATATAGTCTGGTGTAGAGGTGGCCTTCTGAGTGGTAAATAGTCAAGTCTAAAAAGGTAATGGAGCTTTTATCAACTGTGCTTGTGAAAGTCAATCCAGAGCAGTTGTTGTTGAGCCAATGGATAAAGTTTTGGAGACTATCTAGGTCACTGAGCCATATCAAAAAAATATTGTCAATGTACCGTCTCTTTAAGGAGATGGCAGAGGCGAAAGGGTTTGTGGTAGTGAGGATAGTATGTGTCTCTATATGATCCATGTACAGTATAGCTAGATTGGGGGCAAAATGGCCCCCATGGAAGTACCCTTAACTTGTTGGTAAAACTGTTGGTTAAAAGTAAAGAAATTATGTGTGAGACATAATTCCACGGCGGGTATGATACCGCCTGAGGCTATTACATTCGAGAAAATGGTTACCAAAGATTTAACATCACTTAAGGAAACCAAGGAATATGTTCCATACAACCTCCCATTGGAAAAGAAGAGAGCAATCAAAACCTTGAAATCTGTCGAGACACTTGTGATTAAAGTGCAGACAAAGGTGGGGGCATTGTCCTACAGGACAGAGGGAATTACACTACAGAAATACTTAGGCAACTTGACAACATGGATCACTACATGAGACTCCCAACCAATCCCACAAAGGAATTGCAAGGACTCATTTCAAAAGTAACCACTGAAGCACTAGAATCTGGCTTCATTAGTCCAAAAGAGTTTTTGTTCTTAAATGTGAAATCACCTAGAACTCCTGTAATCTACTCCCTCCCCAAGGTCCACAAAAATCTCACCAGTCCGCCTGGTAGGCCAATAGTTTCCGGCTGTGGCTCTATCCTTGAGCCTCTTGGGCATTTTGTCAACTTTTTAATCAAGGATTTTGTACCCCAAACCCAATGCTATGTGAGGGATAGTATGGAGATGGTGAATCTCATTAAGGAGCTCCCTTTCTCTGAAGATAGTCAACTGTTGTGTACACTTGACGTTGAGTCATTGTACACAAATATACCCCAAGTTGATTTTTTTTGTTTGAATATGTTTTATTGAGGACATAGCATAAGAATATCACATATTACAACCATTCAAGTAAATCAGTCGGAGGCTATATCATACTAGGCATCATGACAATCGTATACAACATCAATATTACACAGTGTAATAGTCACATGCCCTAGATATCAGTGCTGGAAGTAAGGAATCATAAGTGTAATACAGCAACTCCTCATTTTTCCAATATGAGCTCATGCTCATTATCTCCATTGAGTGTTGTGCCAGTTATAACGAGGCTGATGTTTCCATCCTGTCTGATTCACAACAATTATTGCTTAGTTATGCCTCCACGTGCGATGCGCTAACGTGTCCGGCAATGATGCATAACGGTGGCTGTATTCCCAACTATAGCAGGAGTGTGGCATTATATAGGTACTCATATAGACAGGCGTCTCGGGCCGTCCACGCCACACTATGTGTTTTTGTGACAGATGCGTCCTGTGTAGTCAATATGTGGGATGTCCCCGTGGCCTCTGTCTCATGTGCCAATGGTCACTGCTAGTTTTCTATAGCGCTGACCAGACCCGAAGGTATCGGAGCGCTTTACAGCATTTGTCGAAAAACTGTTAGGTAAGCAAAGAGTGGGAACAGTAAACGCATTGTTCAACGCTGGGTCTGTATCAGTGAAGGACCTGTTGCAAACGAGTGCAGAGTCATCGTGGAGGAGATAATGTTGCGGGCAAGGGTAAGATGCTGTAGGAAGTTGGTCTTATCGTAATGCCTAGATCTTCAACACAAACGTCCATTCCGGGCCACCAAAAAGATTCTTTCATGCGTCTACTCGTAAAAGAGATGCCTAAATGACCCTTATGAGCAATTGCAACAATAATATTTCTCAATGAGTTGGGATACATTTGCCACCTCTCATAACCAAACCATTCACAACGGCCAGCTCATCATGCACTTTGAAGTAACTCACCTGATACTATTCTCTGCTCTGGCTAACCTTGCAAAATGTATTTTTTGACATTAATAAGTTCTACATCTTTCTCCATTTCCTACAACCAAACATTTTCAAGTAAGTTGGTGACATCTCGCGTCTGCCTTAATGTTCGTCCACCAGGGTAACCATGGCGTTCTGATGTCAATTCTATGCTTATCGTCCAACTGGGGTAATTTGGGAGGAGGATCAGGAATAGGAACTGGGCAAACGGGAAGGGAAAGTGTGACATAGGAGGAATCTCTGGGTGAGGCTCCCTGTCATGTTGGTGAACAAGTAAGTCAAAAGGGGGAGAAAGAAACGAGACCTGTAAGGAGGGAGGGAAAGAGCGAAGGGGATACGCTATCGAGACATGTCTGGTAGGGTGTGAGGGTGAGTGCTGTGTCTGTGCATCACGGTGTGGGGGGGATCATGCACCCGTACGGGCTGATAAGTAGCAATCAGGGAGGGCAGCTCACTCCGGGGCAGAAGCGGAGCGCAGTGGCTACGCTAGGCGATGCCTCCGGGGGGGGGGACCTGTCAGCTCAGGATGGCAGCAAAGGACAGTCAGCAGTCGCGTCATGAGTGCAGCACACCAGTGCCCCTCCCTGTCGCATCATACATTCCGGCCCTCCGCCTCTATGGCTTTGCTATCATGGGAGGACCAGCAGGGGTGGGCGGTGTTTGAGCGCTGTCTTGGTCGGTGTATGCCTGGCTGAAAGTCTGCAGGATATCTCCCCACTGCTGCGCTATAGGTATGGCTCTCAGGCCTGCTGTTTCCTCTCTACGCAGGGTCACCTCCTCCGCCACCGCCCAGTTGTGAAAAGAGGCGTACCAATGTCGGGGTTGTGGTGGATCTGTGTGTTTCCAACGCTTGGTGATTAGTCTCTTGGCGGTGATGAGGCCTAGGTCCCAGAACCTTGAGTGGACTTTGTTGTGCTTCGTTCTCCTAAATAACCCAAGTAAACAGGCCTCCCACGTGTGTGGTAGTTCCGCTCCGGCCCCCTCGGTCGGTAGTGTCGTCACTGTCAACCAATAAGCGTGTAATCTGGGGCAGGTCCAGAAAATGTGGTGTATATCCGCACCTACCAGAGGGCAACGTGGGCATTCCGATGTATTGATATCAAAGTATTTGTTTATTCTGTCCGGCGACAGATATGCTCTATGTACAATGTAGAGCTGAATGACCTTGAACCGGGAGTTACGGGGGATGTTGCTTGGTCCCTCCAGGATCCTCTCCCATTCCTTGTCTGACCAGTCCCTGCCTCTATCTGTTGTCCACTTCTCTCGCAATGACTGAAGGATACAAACAGTGTGCGTCAGCAGCGCTTGTGTTAACCAGTGTATCACATGTGTCCCACCTCCCATGATGTGTAAGTATTGTATTAGGAGGTGAGTCTGCGGTTCTTCCGTCATGTCTCCCCACGTCGCCGCACAGGTGCGTACTATGGAGGAGTGTAACAAGAACTGTCCTGCTGGTATGCCTGTATCTGCTCGTAGTCTATCAAACGTAAGTAGGACACCATCTGCATATAAGTCAGCCATTGTTTCGATCCCTGCCTGCACCCAGTGCTCCATCATGGGTGCCGATACGGTCCCTCTATTGCTGGGGGTTCCCAACAGCGTAAGGGCGGGGGCATAGGGCGTTACCACTCGCGTGAGCCACAGGCATCGCTTATAACATCGATACGCGACAGCTAAATGCAGCTGTGCCGGGCGAGGGGCCCTTGTCAGGGGGTGGAACAACGCGAGGGCTTGTGTGTGTGTCAGGGCCGGACCAATGGAGGACGTGTCCTCCAGGTTTCTTCCGGCTAACCAGCCGACCACCCATTGCAATTGTGCGGCTAGGTAATAAAGCTCATGGTCAGGGACCGCCAAGCCCCCCGCTTTGGTAGGGGCATAGAGCTTTCATAATGCCACTCTGGGCCGACTTGTGTTCCAGATGAGCCCCCGCGTCATAGTTTCCAGCTCCCGGAAAATGCGGTTGGGTACATATACCGGTAAATTGGAATAATAGTATAGGAGTCGGGGTAACACGATCATCTTTGTTAGGGTTACCCAGCTCGGTACATTCAGGGGGAGTGTTCTCCAAAAGGCCATCTGAGCCCGCAGGGAAGAAATGGCCCTGACCAGGTTGCCCTCTAGTATATCTTCCGGGGTACGGTAAATGTGTATCCCGAGGTAGCGGAACGTGGTGGCGTGCCAGGTCAGCCGCTCCCCGCCGAGTCGTACCTCACATTCCTGCATTTCGGGATTGAAGGGATACACACCGGATTTGCTCCAGTTGACTTTAAGTCCCGAAAGGGCTGCAAAGTCTTGCAGCGTATCTGCGAGTCCCAGCGGCAACTGTGTAAGATCATTTATATAGAGCAGCAAGTCATCTGCGTACAATGAAACGGCATGGGTCCCGTCCGCTAATGGGATACCCCACGTGTCACCTCGGCTTCTCAGTAGTGCCGCCAGTGGTTCAATCGCTAGGGAGAAAAGCAATGGCTACAGTGGGCAGCCCTGCCGCGTGCCCCTTCGTACTCTTATGGCTGCGGACAACAAACCTCCAGTGCGTACACGAACCGTCGGTGCTTGGTATAACAGACTAACCATGTCTGTAAAGTCTTCTCCCAATCCGAACTTCAGCATCACCTCCCTAAGATAGGGCCATTCCACGGAGTCGAAAGCCTTCTCCAGGTCAAGCACCAAGCACCCCGATCTCGGCCAATGTGTCATGGCATATGCCTGTACCCTAAAGAACCGGCGAATGTTATGAGAAGTGCTGCATGTGGGCACAAAAACATTTTGGTCCATGTGTACCAGAGTCGGTGTGAAAGGGGCCAATCTCTGCGCCAGAGTAGACGCTAGAATTTTATAATCGGTATTGAGGCGAGCAAGAGGCCGGTATGACCCCATCTTCTTTCCATCCCTGCCAGGCTTGAGGAGGGAGATCAAGGTTGCTTCGTTAAGAGTGGGCGGGAGTGATGAGTCGTCTATCGCCGTCGTGTACATCCTGATCAATTCCGGGATGAGTAGAGCCGAGAACGCCTTATAAAACTCCGCTGGCAGACCATCCGGGCTCGGGGACTTGCCATTGGAGAGTGCAGCTATGACCTCTGGGAGTTCGTCTGCTGTGATGGGCGTCGCCAATTCTGTACGTTGTGCATCGCTCAACGTCGGTAATTGTATGGCCGCCAAGTAATCTACAATGTCATGGATAGGGGCCTGTAAGTAGGAACAGTATAGCGTGCTATAATGGGCGGTAAAGGCGTCATGGATTTCATGCTGTGCATAAAGCACGTCTCCCTCATCCGTCTGTATTGCCGTCACCGGGTGTGTTCGCTCCTCTCAGCTAATTAGCCAGGTTAATAGTTTGCCCGGCTTGTCACCCCTGTGGTGCGTGCGTGCCGAATGGGCCGCATAGTTAAGGCATCGTAACCTCTCTAGTAATTGCTCAAGTTCTTCCCTGAACTCTTGCGGGTCACCTTCCCCACCCTCGGCTGCAGCCTGCTCCCTTCGCAATAGTTCAGTCTCCAGTTTTGTTAAGTCTCTCTCCAACTGCCTCCGAAGATTTACCTGCGTGCCCAGGCAGTGCCCCCGAATAACTACCGTGAATGCATCCCACTTCACCTGGGGGGTGGATGCCGTGCCCGCGTTGTCCTCGAAGTAATGTCCTATCTGAGTGGACATGGAGTCCCGAAACGGGGCGTCTAACAGTAGGTCTGGTTGCAATCTCCAGGTGGGAATGGGCGGATGTGCGCGTGTCCACGCAAAGCTAAGGATGTGTGGATTGTGGTCCGAATGAGTGCGACCCATATAATGTGCAGCTGTCACCTGCGGCAGCAAGTCGGCTGTGAGCATGAACCTGTCCAGTCGCACATGTAGGTCGTGTGCGCTCGAATAAAAGGAATATATGCGTGTGTCAGGGTGTCGACTACGCCAAATGTCATGTAGCTCCCATTGGGCCACCCAGGAATTGAATGCTTTCATAGCCCCTATTACGGGCGCCCCAGGGAGAGGTGGGAATGAGCGGTCCGGCGTGGCGTCTAATATGCAATTATAGTCTCCGCCCAAGGTCCAAGGGAGACTGTGCCATGGGGAAAGGACTTCAGATAGGTCAGCGAGAAATCTCTGTTGGCCTACATTGGGAGCATATATCGATGCCAACACGATGGGGCGCCCGTCTAATCTGCCCTGTGTTATCACCAAGCGTCCCTCCCGGTCTACGTGGGAATGGTCTACTTCAAGGGGGGTCCCAGGCCGGATCCATATGAGCGCTCCTCTGGCGTACGAGGAGTAACCTGTGGCGTAGAGTTGCCCCCGCCACCTGCGCCTCAGCATGTGTGCCTCGGTGTCATTCAAGTGGGTCTCCTGCAGGAGCGCTATCTGGACTTTGTGTCTGTTCAGGTATGCATATATCTGATACCTCCGAGAGGGTGTATGCATGCCTCACACGTTCCACTTGCATATCTTGGACTCTGTCATTAAAGTAGTCGAAGTGTCTCCTGCTATACCTGCTAAGTGAGTGCGCCAACCCCGCTCCCAAAGCACTCCGCCTCCCACCTCCGAAACACAAACACAATCACCCGTTTTAAGGAGATAAAGGTACAGCATGTCTGCAGTGAGCGTATCTATATCATTGGAATTTGGGGAACAAATACAGGATAGAATACCAAAAGGGCGGCTGCCAAACGTACAGCTGTCCAAACACTCAAGTAAAACAACCAACATTCAAGTCTGGGGGGTTACTTTTCGCTTAGCAGATCAAGAAGTTCAGCATCAGGCAGCAGACGTGAGTGAACAGTTTCCCCCCCGGGAAGGTAATTGACAATGACAGAAGGTCGTGCGTTGGGCCAATTAGGTGCTAGTAGGATGTAAGTAGTCCGCGGTACCTCAACCCCGGTGTGTGTCAGTCCCCCACGCGGGGGACCGGATTCCAGGCGGCACCCGACACTCCAATAGGGGTAGCAAGACAGGCCCCATCGTTTACCAATGTCACTGCAGCTGGCCGCCATCTCATCCGCCCTCTATTATATGGTCAGGGGTGGTACTCACTGTGTCTCTCTGCTGGTAGCTGACTCCCCTGCCTGTAAATCACGGTACGGAGTCCCCATGCCCGCAGGCCACCAGTCTCTAGTGGTCAGGTGCTGCGTTCTCAATGATCAGCGTCCGGCCTAGCAGCGGGGGGGAGGCGGGCAGGAGCAGACAAGGGGGAGGTGGTGGCGGACCGGTTCTTCAGCCAAACAGGTCCACCGTCTGGGGTGTGATATCCGGAAGATCCGATGATTGCTGCAAGTCCGATATCCCATATATTGCCTCATCCTTGCTTTGCACGGTACCGGGGTCCGTCTCCAGGGGAGACCGTGCGGCTGGTGAGCCGCTGATCTCCGCAACCACTCGAAGCGCATCGAGTTGCTCCCGGTGCATCTCTTCCTCCGCCGGGCCAGCGCCTGGCGGCGTGCGGTTCGCAGGCGCCAGTGGTGATTTCTTTCTATGCCTCCGTCTGGGGCCCCTGTTATGTCTCGGGTGGAAGGCGTCTGCATGCCTCGGCGGTGTTTTATCTGTGCCGCTGTCCAGCCAAGACTCCACCTCTTCAGGATTGGAAAAGAAATGTGTTTTGACCTGTGCCACCACTCGGAGTTTAGCTGGGAATAGAAGGGAGTATTTGTGTCCCAATTGGCGCAGGCGCCGTTTCACCGCTAGGAAGGAGTGTCTCTGGCGCTGCACCTGAATCGTGTAGTCCGGGAAGAACATGACATGGGCGTTATCAATTTGGATGTTCTGGAGTTTACGTGTTTCCCTCAGTATTGAATCTCGATCCCTAAAGTTCAGAATACGGATCAGCAGCGGGCGGGGGTTCGAGCCCGTCGGGAGAGGCCGTGTCGGGACGCGGTGTGCTTGCTCTATCACGAAGTGGGGCGACAGTGTCCCCTCCGGCAGCAGGGCACGCAGCCAGTTCTCCACAGTCGCCGTGGGGTCTCTCCCCTCCCATTTCTCCGGCACTCCTACTATCCCGATGTTGTTGCGTCTCGCCCGTCCTTCCGCGTTCTCCGCTCGGTCCTCCAGGAACTCGACCCTATTGAGAAGGTCCCTCACTTGTTTCTCAGACTGAGTGACTCGAGGCTCTATATCCGACACAGAGGTCTCCAGTGCGGAGGTGCGGTCTGCGAGCTTCCTGTGGTCAGCTCTGAGGAGTGTGAGGTAAATGGCAGGGATGTGCGGGTGGACAACAGCGACTCCTCCATTCTTTCCATGGCTGCCAATACAGTGTCCAGCTTGGCCGACACTAGGTCAGCTTCCCCTTGCTTCAAGGGCTTGCTCATCCTGTCTCTGGATTGCGCCCCTCCTGTCCCTTGCGCGTTTTGACTCCTCCGGTCATGGGCAGGCGGGTGAGTCTCCACGGTACAGTTGTATAGGACCTGCGCCCTGGGATATATCCAGTGAGGGCTGGTCACCTTGCCCCCCCGTGAACACCAATCCTCAAAAAAAACACTCAATTGTAGCAATGGAGGCAGAGCGCCGGTAGCCGGCTCCACAGCGTCATCCGTGTAGGGCCCCAGGTCGTGTCTCTGTGGTTCAGGGCTGGCTGCCACTCCTGGCGGTGAGCGCGCCTCGGGGAGGCCTGTATCTTAGCTCTGGTGCAGGTCCCAGCGTCAGCACCGACGCTCTGGTGTTCCTCTCTGCCCACGGCGGGCCGTCCTCCGGGCCCGCAGTGTCTGTCTGAGGTCACTCTCCAGGGGTCACCAACGCAGCCCGCCTAGGGGGGATCTCCCAACAACCAGCTGGTCTCACTCCAGACCCGGAGTGGGTATTTCCATCCGACAGCGGGCCTCGTAATTCCTCGCCCCAGCCCCAGCCCCAGCTCCGTGGCGCCCCGGCGTCAGGGCCGCAAGCCCCAATGTTCGCTGTGTCTTTATGTTTGTTGCGGGGTCCGGCCAGGCAGCGGCCCCCTCGGGCCAGGGTCTCCTCACCAGCTCACATCGGCCTCCCCCAAATGCCGCGCACCAGGCTCTCGAGTAGTAGATGTCGCCACAGCCGGGCGTCTAACAGGCCAAGGTGCGGCGCGTAGGGCCAGCGCCCGGGGCTTCCTCTTACCAGCAGGCGTGTTCCTCCCCGACCGGCACGCACCTCCGTTCACGGGTCCTCCGCTCGGGACCGGCGCCGAGTCCAGGGGGCGCCGAGTCCACTTTCCGATGTCTTCCTCCACAGGGCCTGCACTTCCGGTGCAAGCTACGGCCTCTCGTAGGGCCGCCCCACCGGCTCGGCTTGCAGGCTCCCGGCTCGTCTCCGGCCAGATTTCCCGCTGCGGTTCGGCGGGTCCCAGCAGCGCCGCACTCGGCTGAAAGGGAGGTCTTAGGGTCTTCTATCGGCCTCCGAATTTGTGGCCCACTGGTGCGGGGCAAAAGCAGGATAATTGCCCCGGGGAGGGGAGCTCAAGCCGGAGCTCTACCCTCGCACGTCTTGCTGCATCGCGAGCTTAGCCACGCCCCAAATATACCCCAAGTTGATGCCATGTTCATCATACAGAATATCCTTGACTCCAGACCTAGACCACACAGAGTGCCGACCATTTTTATTCTCCAACTATTAGAATTATGTCTCACACGTAATTCCTTTACTTTTGACCAGCAGTTTTACCAACAAGTTAAGGGTACTTCCATGGGGGCCATTTTTGCCCCCAATCTAGCTATACTGTACATGGATCATATAGAGACGCATACTATCCTCACTACCACTAACCCTTTCGCCTCTGCCATCTCCTTATGGAGACGGTACATTGACGATATTTTTTTGATATGGCTCAGTGACCTCGATAGTCTCCAAAACTTTATCCATTGGCTCAACAACAACCGGCTCTGGATTGACTTTCACGAGCACAGTTGATAAAAGCCCCATTGCCTTTTTAGACTTGACTATTTACCACTTGGAAGGCCACCTCTACACCAGACTATATCGCAAACCGACTGAGCGCAATACTTTGCTGAATTACGCCAGTAACCACCCTAGAGCATTGAGGGATTCCTTGCCCTACTCCCAATTTCTGAGGATAAGGAGAAATTGTTTTGCTAAGGAGGATTACTTTAGAGAAGCCACTGTATTGTCCAACAAACTAAAAGACAGAGGTTACCCTAGATTAGTGTGCAGGGCTGTCAAAAGAGCCTGGTATTGCCCCAGAGAGGCACTTCTCTGCCCAAAGAAAAAAGATCCTTCCAACAAGATTTCCTGTGTGACTACCTTTTCACCTGTGTCTAATACCGTGCGTAAATCTATACTCAGACATTGGCCTTTACTCAATGCAGGCTCCCTACACATTGAACGCCCTGTTTTCGCTTTTCGTAAGAGTTCCAACCTAAAAGATCATTTAGTCAGGGCAGCACTGCCTAGCCCACCACAGCGCCAAACAATAGACTCACATTGGAATCAAACTCCCTTAATAGGACATGAGAAATGTGGATCATGCAATGTTTGTGATTTTACTATGGAAGGCAAATCCTTCATGTTCAATAATGTGCAGATAAAATGTAATTCATTCACAAACTGTAAACAAGTGACGTAATTTATCTCATTCAATGCCCTTGCTCCAAATTGTCCATCGGCCAGACTAAACAAAAGATCAAAACGAGGATCGGACAGCATCGCAGTAGGGTACGTTGTAAAACTCCGAACTCCCCACTGGTAGAGCATTTTCTGCAGGAAGGCCACTCCGAGAATGATATGAAATGGACTGTGTTGAAAGCACTTAAATTGCCACCACGAGGAGGTGACATGGCCCTCCTGCTCAATAAGGAAGAATTTAAAATGATTATTCTAATGGACAGTATAAGGAGTGGCCTCAACAGGAATGAGGATTGGACATCGTTGCTATGAATCGCTTACTGTAATCTCTAACTGGCTCTTTTCATCATGATCAGCACTGTAAATAATTGTTCACTTAAGAGAAATATTTTTTATTATTTATTTTTTATTTTTATTTTTGTAAATGTAGTGTAACTAGCCCTCACAAGAGGCATATTGTAGGTATGGTGCTCTGTGCACACGTAATATAAGGAAGAATTGAATTTAAAATGATTATTCTAATGGACAGTATAAGGAGTGGCCTTAACAGTAATGAGGGTCAGACATCGCTGCTATGAATCACTTACTGTAATCTCTAACTGGTTCTTTTCATCATGATCAGCACTATAAATAATCGTTCACTTAAGAGAAATGTTTTTTATTTTTTTGTAAATCAAGTGTAACTAGCCCTCACAAGAGGAATATTGTAGGGATGGTACTCTGTGCACACGTAATATAATTTTTGCTTCTCCCACTGCCAAATCATGGTTTTTTATTGTAAATGTATAATTCCACTTATAACTTAGCATAGGTAAAGATGGCCGCCATTCACGACCCCTTAGGCTGCATGAGGTACCGACCGCACACCCCTGTCCTCTGTCACTTGACTTCTCGTAATACCACTGGATGACGCATAACTGCCACACTCAATATGGCCGCCGTCCATGCCATGCATGCGCCCTGGCGACACTCTGCCCCATCACAAATGGCTCCCACGTAGCTTTATATCACCGCAATATCCACCGGAACAATCACTGTTAGGAGCGACTGAGCCCGACAGGATCCGGAATGTTTGACTGTTAACATCACAGGTAAGCCTCCCTCCAGATCTCCGACCGAGTATGCCCAATTGCGGTAACTATGTCCTAATAGCCGGAATTTCTTTCAGAAATGCCATTCATTAGGAAATCCGGGGATTCCAACTGACGGTTCCCCTTCGAGTCATCCGTACTCCCACTGGTTGCCATTTGATGACCTTGAAACGGTAAGCCAACCTCCATCCCCCACCATCACCTGCCCCGTATCCATCCATGGTCATGCTCCTAAAACCTTCCCATTCCTTCCAGCTCGCTCCGGTTGACGAATTCCCGCCGAGTGAGCCCCACCCCCTGTCATTATTCCCACGAACTACCTTGTGACCTTCCAGGGTTGTTTCAACTGATCCGACCCACGTGTGGACATCTACCTCTCTAGAAGTAGGTATCCTGCAATTGGTCGTGTGCGTTACAACCTGCTAGCTGATTGCACCGACCCTCTTGAAAACTCACACACCCCTGGCTTCTCTTTCAGAAGCACAGTACTATTAGACCGCCAGGACCTCCCTTATTCAACCACACATTGGAAGCGACGCAGAGCGTTTGCTTGTACCCTTCCACCCCAGCTCAATAGGTATGTCCTTGCAATTCACCCTGGGTAAAGCACATAGGTGTCACTAAGCCATCCCTGCTATGTAGTTTAAATATGCACTAATTAACACGCCCCATGTCACCTTTTTATTAATAATTATTGGAACTGGAATTAACTGTCACTGCTCACATCGCCACGCACGGTTGAAAGGTCGTCACCTAAAGCATGGTATGAAAATCCGAGATACTATGCACAATTTACAGAGGAAACAGGAATTAATGTGTCTTCTTGTCCCATGTCCCTTTTTGTTTCCCTCCCTTTTCTTTCCTTGCAGGCTTGCAAATCAGGCAATGTTATTTGTAGTCCTGATGATGATCCCTTATGTTATGTAGGATCGAAACGCCGTTGACTGTTTATGTAGTAACACACTAAGTTCCCACTGTGTTACCTAAATTGTGTTATCTACATGAGGCTAGCTAGGCTAATGTATTATCTTTTACTAGCAGCTCAACATTCAATTGCCTGTTAATTCTTTCCTTTACCGTTTGGTCCTTCCCCCCTTTTGTTGTATGTATTGGATACAGGATTGTATCCCACTGTATAATCAATCAATCAGGTCATTTATAGAGCGCACTACTCACCCGTAGGGTCTCAAGGCGCTGGGTGGGGGGGGGTGCCGCTACTGCTCGAACAGCCAGGTCTTGAGCTTCTTCCTGAAGGAGAGGTGGTCTTGGGTCAGGCGCAGGTCGGTTGGGAGTGAGTTCCAGGTCTTGGCGGCCTGTTGTCGCTCTTCGGATGCGGGGGACGGCGGCGAGGGCGTGGCTGGTTGATCTGAGGAGGCGCTTGGGAGTGTAGAAGTTGATCCGGTTGTTGAGGTAGCTCGGTCCTTGGTCGTGTAGGGCTTTGTGCGCGTAGGTGAGGAGACGGAAGGTGATTCTCTTGTTGACCGGGAGCCAATGCAGATCTCTCAGGTGTCCGGAGATGTGGCTGCGTCGGGGGATGTCGAGGATGAGTCTGGCCGAGGCGTTCTGGATCCGCTGGAGTCTCTTCTGGAGCTTGGCGGTGGTTCCGGCGTAGAGGGCGTTGCCGTAGTCCAGTCGGCTGGTGACGAGGGCCTGGGTGACGGTCTTCCTCGTCTCGGTGGGGATCCACCGGAAGATCTTACGTAGCATGCGCAGGATGTTGAAGCAAGACGAGGAGACAGCGTTTACTTGTCTGGTCATGGAGAGGGAGGAGTCCAGGATGAAGCCCAGGTTGCGTGCGTGGTCCGTTGGTTTAGGTGCGGTGCCCAGGGCGGGGGGCCACCAGGAGGCGTCCCAGGCGGAGGGCGAGGAGCCCAGGATGAGGACCTCCGTCTTGTATAATTGTTTCTCTAACATTTTTTTGTCATCTCTAGAATTAATTAAATCAGTGTCCGGCTGGACGCCTCTCTTATTATAGTACAGATTCTTGTCTATAATTTAATAAGGTTTTTTGACTATCATACTTAATCAAGGACCATTGTTACTTGATAAAATTGTTACCCTTGGTCCTTGACTACCTATAGGGTTAGCTTGTTCTTTTGAAACTGACTGACGGATAAGTGGCACAACGGGATTGTAAATATGCCGACTTATTTCTAATGCAATGAAGGCTTTGTATATCTAGGCCTCTGTGCTTACCGTTGTATAAACACTGTGGACAAACATTTCAGCCAGTTGAATTCACAACTTCAGTTGGGCTGATCTTCTACACGTCCAAGCAGACAGCAGTGTCTATAAGTTTAAAAGAGAAAGAGAATAATGTCATAGAGAGTGAGAGAGAGAAAGCGAGAGAAAACAACAATAAAACTGTCTCGTAGAGCTGGAGTTGAGATTTTTTCTTCAAAAGTCAGATGTAGATTTAGAAGCTGCTTGTGTCACTTTTCCCATGTTAGAAGTGATAGAAAAGTGTTGTAATAAGCTTGTAGATCTGTTTGTCAGACTGTTGTAACCTATCTGTTGTCACTGCTCGGAGGTAATTATATATTTTACAAAGTGAAGCTGTTGCACACTACCGACAGTCTCCTTTCACAAATCAAGGTAACACTACAGTTTAACGTGTGCAGTGTGCCTAGTACATTACAGTTCCGTTATAGTGCCGCGTTCAAGTGGTGTCTATATGGAAGTGCCTATTGAGTTAGTGACACAAAAGTGGCAGAACGAGATTGTAAATAGGCCGAGTTATTTCTAATGCATTGTAATGAAGCCATTGTATATTTAGCCTCTGTCCTTACCGTTGTATAAAAACTGCGGCTAGTGGAATTCACAACTCAAACTTAAATTTTCTTCTACATGTCGAAGGAGACAGCATTTTTTAGAAGTTTAAAAGAGAAAGAGAAATGATGTCACAGAGAGTGATTGAAAGATGGTGCTCTACTTGTGGAAGAAGACTTCACTGTAATCAAGAGAGTTAATAATTTCAATTTAGATAATGTTGTATAGAGCAGAGTGGAGATAGCAAGTCGAAAAGTTTAAGAAAAAAAGAGAAACAATGTGAGAGAGTAAGAAAGAGAAAGGGAAAAAAGGATATTAAAACGTGGGAGAGACACACGATAGGGGAGGGGTACATGAAGCAAGAGGCGCAACCACAGTGAAAAATATCGGGGGTGGGGGGGCTAGAATTTTTTTTGGGTGCGGGTCAAGTTCAAGGAAGAGTGGAGCTGCAGGGGCTGTAAGCGGGGGGGATATCAAAGCGTCATTAACAAGCAAAATGTGTTTGAAAGACTTGTGACGTACTGTGGTGCAACTGTGTTTGGGTCCAGGAAGCAATGTCATCGTAGCTGAAGCCCCGTTTGCCCAATGTTTTTTTTGCACTTGCTGTATACTACAGATTCTCTGTTTTGACAGATAAGTTGTTGTTTCAGAAACACGCTTCTTTGCTCACCTTGTGCTATTGTCGTCGTCAGTGTTACATAATCCATCGTGAAGCTGGACATCTAAAAGATATTAAAAGAAAGATGTTATGATTGGTAATTATTACAATATTATTTGGAGTTAGATAATATCGCGCTTTTATAGACGTTGCAGGGCCGGTGTTCTATCGATAGCCTCATCCCATCTGTCTGTACACCGCCCGACCGAATTTCCACGTATGCGGATAATTCTGCGCAGCCGCTTTATGGTCTATGTCTTAGATGCATGTAGTTTTAAGCTCACCATTCAGAGTTAAAGTATACAAGTGGAGTTCATTAAGACTGTGGTCGGTTGCGATTTAAGTTCAAATATGTTACATTAAAAGAGAGCCGGAGATGGGACCGAAAGCTATTTCGCAATACAGATTATAAATTGTTTCGCCCTGGAACCTTTTTATGTTGGTTACAATTATACAATATTTTTTTGTAGGTTCCGAGGCTATGCCATGGCACCATCCATGCTACAGGTCAAAATGGCGGCCCGCGTACATAAAACTGAATTGAAAAGTCGTTTTCTTTCTATATTTTACGCAGGTCTCTCTAGGGCTGGGACTTAACGCTGAATATTCCATCATTATTAAGGATATTTTGATCATCGAAGGACCGCATTTTGGATTGTCTACACGTAGGGTGTGCACAGCCAGACGGGGGAGCAGGAATAGACAGGGAGAACTTGCATGTATCTGCACCCCTCTGACGTAGGTGGTGTACAAAACGACGGGGATTAGCATATAGTTAGAACACCGGACTGGCTACCGGGCATTTTGACATTCTGCAGAGCTGGGGCCTGATTTCCTTGATGGGGACCTGCGTGTGCAAAACGAAGTTCATTTTGCATTGTTTATTTTCGAAGCAGACGCAGGTCTCCATCTACGAAATTAGCCCCTACCGCAGTGACATCAGCTCCCAGCTCTGCAGAATGTCAAAATGGCCGTTACCCAGTCAAAAACTACTTGTGGTAGGGTGGTTTTAAATTAAACTGCGAAGTGTGCTTATGAGTTAGTTGAGTGTAGAAGTATATTTTTTTCTATTTTCTATTCTATTATAACTGTGCTAACTTTTGTCCTTTAGCGTGCAGTACTATATTATTTTATAAAATGTATAATTGTTGAAATCATGTTTGAAAGTAGAATGGAAGCATGTAAACTGCTCTCTGTGACGAAAAACAATGCCGGCTCCTGCAGAAAGTGCCTTTATCACTAATTTTTCATAATCCCTGAAGAACACCGGGGCATATTATCAAGGACCGGCGGTGTTCAAATTATCGCTGTTTTATCGGCAGGAAACTGTTAACATGGGCTTCTATGGGAATTAACAAGGGCGTATTATCAAGCCCATTATCGCCGTTTTATCGGCAGTTTCCAGCCGATAAAACGGCGATAATTTTAACACCGCCGGTCCTTGATAATATGCCCCGGTGTTCTTCGGGAATTATGAAAAATTAGTGATAAAGGCTATTTTTTTAGCTTAGATTTATCGTACGCGTAACAAGCACATATGGACGACGTAGCGTGCTAAGATTGGAAGTCGTCCCATAAGTGTACTGAAGGAAGAAAAAGAAGAATATTTGTAAGATATTTATGAAGTGTATGTGTTTGATGTTGGATGGCTCTAAAAAGAGCCCTTGTGTTTATTGGTAGTTTTTAGTACCAATGCAGAGTCTAAAGTTCAAGAGGAAGACTCTGTTTCCCTCATCTGTGAAATGTACACCATCTCTCCTATAGATGCCATGCATATTGAAACGTAGATTGTTGTGGTAGATGGACCCCATTCAATAATCTCGGAGAAAGGCAGAAACAGATTTATTCACATGTTTCCTAGCTTTTTCAATCTGTGGACAATAGTGGTTGGACCGCTTCCATTTCTGCCTTTGGCATATATTAGAATATACAAAGGCAGTTTTGGGGAACAGTGTCATCAATTGTGCAAAGGTGTCCTTCATAAGCATTTCCAGACCTACCCCTGTCAAAGTGCCTAGGTCATTGCCACCACAGTGCACAATTATGAGGTCAGGGTGTTGGAGATGCAAAAAGGATTTCACCAATAGCATCAATTGGTGCCATTTTAACCTTCTCTGTCCAATCCATTTAATGTCTACATTTGGTAAATGTAGGTCTTTGTGAAATCCTTTCCGTTCTGCATACCTTTGACTCCAGAAAATATAGCTGTGTCCCACAATCCACACTGTAAGCATCTTGAAGAGAGGTATGGATGCACTCTGATGGTCTCTGTAAATGAAGTGGCAGTTTGGAAAGTGAGATTTTTTCTAAAATGGTGGACAACATGCAGTTTTGAAAAAAGAAAAGGATTGATTAGTTGTTTGAGAACATTCTGCACTAAGCTAATATGAATGTTTCTGGGTTTTGAAAGGCTGATTTTTATTGGTTAAGAAAAAGTGATAGAAAAGAACGTTACATAAAATAAGCTGGTATATTCTGTAGTCAGGTAAGCTGCGTACCCCTGAAATTGGGGTACCGTCCCCCGGTCACTGCATATGTCCCTATGTGATAGGGTTTACAATTATTAGTTTTTCAACTTAAGCTGTATGTTTCACAAATCCTTTTGAATTCCAGTTGAAAGTCTTTATTTCTTTCTTCTCATGCAATATAGCTCATTATTTTCGATAAATCCAATGCATTTCGGCTTTTACAAGAAGCCTTCATCAGGGAATAATTCTAAGAAAACAAAAATGCAACCTTTTATACACGAGGCTAATGATCTACAGCGTAATTACTGTTTGTTGACTTTTTTGTTAAATGCCTGCATAAACCTGCATGATAAAGTGATGTACTAGATGATAAATGTGCTGTTTTTATCGGGCTGTGCTCCCCGTTAAGATAGCCGTGATATGAATATCATGCTCTGTTATTAAAGTGATGCCGGTCTAAAAATAACGTGAATACTCTCGTTCCTTAATATTTAAAATAATATCTCATGGGTTCACTTACTTAATAACGCGCTCAATATCGTGCTTTCATGATGTCCTGCAGCGGTTTGTATCAGTGGTCCTTCCCGGTAACAGCTTGCATACAAGCTTGTCGGGTAAGCGTCTTGCAGCGGAAATGACGAGTGTGCTGGTGTAATTAACATAAGTGAAGGACTAAGTTATAAGCGCCATCTTGGTAGTGCATATACTCTATTGTTCATGTGCGTGCATCTAAATAAAGTGCTTAAATTCAACCATGAAACGGTGAACTCCCTACTATATACAGTGATTACTTTCCTACTTATTTGACTTCACAGTGCATAATATGGTAAACATAACGTATGGTACAATTACATTTTCATTATTCTTTTGAAAGAGTCATGTATAATGAATATATGAGATCAAAACCTATCTAATGGGGAAACCCAAAGCAGTCCAATTTATTATAGGTAGCAACTAAATTCTTCTTTACAAAAATTGCCGTACTGTTCCTAGAGAAGAGAAGTTATGTTACTGTCAAAGATGCATATGATTATAGCAGGGAAACCTATAGGTAACCCTGGGAATCCATTTCGTTGGATTTAATGCCCTCACACACCCTTTCAGGTGTCATGCTTCATCATTTGGGCATGCTCCTCGTTGGGTCGGCGGTGCAATACCCGACGGGCAACACCTCATAGAGGGGCTCTTTGGCGGAGATCTTTTTCCAACTGCCGTATGGATGAAGTGCGGGTATGGGGCCAGAACTAAGGGGTAGACGTTGTGAAGTGTGTTAAAATAAAGCTAGTGGTACCGGAAATATTTTATTCAAGAGGGCCACTGCCTTAATTAAAAACGATTTTCTAGAGGAGAGTGATGGAAAATAATGTTTCCAGCTGTCGTCTAGATTCTATTGTAGTCTGGTCAACATGTTTCTCGCTATAGTAAAGTTAACTAGCGATTCTTCAGGACCGAAAAGACTAATTAGCATGTATCTAATGGTGCAAAAAAACTGTCTACTCTAAAAACCTAGAGTGTGGTGCATGTCTGCTCATATTGCTATCACTCTAGTAGGTGAAAGGAGGGACAATGCTATATTACCCTTCTTCTAGTTGTGACTGTCAATACCTGTTGAAGAAAGAGAGCATATCACAAACAGATAGACATCAGATGCATCAATGACTGTAAATCTTGTGTGGTTCCCATGCCAGTGCATATCAGGCGTGTCAAAACCAAGTTACACAAGTGTATCATGCACTCTCAAATGTGTGAAATCAGTGGGAGTGGCATTTGAATAAATTTGAAATTTAAAATAAACTAAAGTTACACTACCGCTAAGGTATGGGTAGCGTGCAGCCACGCAAAACTCACCTAAAGTTAAAAACAGTCAAACAACGACAGTGTCCAGCGGGTAAAGCTTCAGGTAGATCTTCCACCGCAAGGCTATGTATGGGAAAAGGTCTTAATGCCTTGCAAATTACATAAACAGTGACTGGGTGTTACTCACAAATTCATATACTTGGTGTGACAATCAACATTCCTATCTTGAACCATCACTAATGAATTTCTTACATCTCAAAGCCCTCTAATCCATATCTCATATATAGCAAGCGCTGCTCTTTGCTGTTCAAAAATTATTCTGAGGCTCATTGTAATTTGGAGCTGAGGAATGTGCATCGCTAGATGGTTATCAATGAAAAATGCAATGGCTTAGCATGCCGGGCACCCAAACTCTATAGTAACTCGTATGATCAGATTCGTGATAGCATTGAGTGGCTATATCAGGCAAGAAATGTGGGAAAAGCGTGGGTTGATTGCCTCGCTAATATGACCTCCTTAAAAAACGAACCGGATTACAGGCTCATGTAACGTGCGGTAGAGACCCCATAAATCTTGGATGACACGAGCTGCTAATAAACAATGCGTGCCTGGGTAACAACTTTTATGTACTATCGCTTGAGTAATCGGAGGCGCTGGAACCTATGATAGGCGCCGTTCAAACTGTATACGCTCAGGGACATGGTTATCTCTATATCCGAGGAGGCAGCCAGTCAGCAGCCAGTGCAGTTGACACTCGAGCCTGCGTCGGTACACTTACTTGGTAATCCCTGAGCTTCGCTGTACGCACCTACCCTTCGCCGCTGGAACCGGGTGGAGGCGGTGCGAAAAGTCAGTTCCGGTTATGAGGAGTATCTCCCAGGAACCTGATTGGTTCAAAAATGATATGTGGGGGCCATTTTGGAATATCGTGTGAAGTAAACAACAGGAGTAGGGTAAAGTCTAGGATCACCTGTCTTTTTCGTGAATGGATATTGAACGGGTGGCTCGTATCTAAATACATTTCGTGGAAAAGCTGTTAAGCACGTAACGGATGTTATTAACACCCAAATTTTTATTTTTTGAAAAGATATATTTATTATGAAAAGGAACTATTTCCGGTAGTCAGTACTTAGCGCCAAGGTGCACATATCAAGCAGAAGGATAAAGTGAGTGTAAGTGGAATCAGCAGAATGTCACGGTTGGTTGAGTAAAAAGGAGGCAGAGTTTCTAGTGAAAAAGAATCCTAGGGTTCCGTATACTTATCCTTGAGGCAAGCCAGAAGATATCCAAAGAGGGACTATTCTACAAAGAACAACGTTGGATACACAGATTATCCTCGGACAGGAATGGCCTTAATGAGGAAATCCCCTGGACCAGTCTCTAATTTTGAGTTCCTGCAACCGTGGACCAGTCTCTAATTTTGAGTTCCTGCAATCCTAGTACCTTACACCTTTACAGTATCTTCTTAAACATAAACAAGGGGCACCACTTGCTATGAGGCCCCCACAAGGGGATTATACCCTGCTTAAATAATAACCGAGCTACCTCATGAATCAACCACTCCAAGATGGCCGACGCAATATATACCTTGCTGTCTAGTCAAGTCAAGTCAAGTCAGAATTTATATAGCGCACTACATACCCATAGGGTCTCAAGGCGCTTGAGGAAGGGGGGGGGAGGTTTACTTATCGAATATCCATGTTTTAAGTTGTTTTCTGAAGGCTAGGTGGTTTTGAGTAAGGCGGAGGTGGATGGGAAGGGAATTCCAGGTCTTGGCCGCTAAGTAGGAGAAGGATCTTCCTCCCATGGTGGCTTTGTGGATGCGCGGAACATTGGCGAGGGCTTGGTTGGACGAGCGCAGCTGGCGGGTGGGGGTGTAAAAGGAAAGGCGCGTGTTGAGACAGTCAGGTCCAAGTTCGTATAGGGCTTTGTGTGCGTGGGTGAGGAGACGGAACGTTATTCTCTTGTTGACGGGGAGCCAGTGAAGGTCTTTCAGGTGAGCGGAAATGGGGTCTGTGCGGGGGATGTCTAGTATGAGTCTGGCTGAAGCATTTTGGATGCGTTGGAGTTTTTTCTGTAGTTTCGCGGTGGAACCGGCGTAAAGGGTGTTTCCGTAGTCAAGACGGCTTGTAACCAGTGCGTGGGTGACCGTTTTTCTTGTTTCGGTGGGGATCCAGTGAAATGTTTTTTTGAGCATGCGTAGGATGTTGAAGCATGAAGATGAGACGGCGTTGACTTGTCTGGTCATCGAGAGTGAGGAGTCCAGGATGATGCCCAGGTTCCGTGCGTGGTCCGTCGGTATGGGGGCTTTTCCTAGGGCCGTTGGCCACCAAGAGTCGTCCCAGGCGGAGGGGGATGAGCCTAAGATGAGGACTTCCGTTTTGTCCGAGTTCAGTTTCAGGCGGCTGTGCTTCATCCATTCGGCTACTTCTTTCATCCCTTCGTGTAGGTTGGTTTTGGCGGTGGTTGGATCTTTGGTGAGTGAGAGGATCAGCTGAGTGTCATCCGCGTGGGAGATGATGTTGAGGTTGTGTTGACGTGCGATGGTTGCGAGGGGGCTCATGTAGACGTTGAAGAGGGTGGGGCTGAGTGATGATCCTTGTGGGACCCCGCAGATGACTTCGGAGGCCTCTGACTTAAAAGGGGGGAGGCGGACTCTCTGAGTTCTTCCAGCGAGGAACGAAATGATCCAGTCCAATGCTTTTCCTTGAATTCCGATGTTTCTGAGGCGTTGTATCAGGGTGCTATGGCAGACTGTGTCGAAGGCTGCGGAGAGGTCGAGGAGGATAAGGGCGACTGTGTCTCCGTTGTCCAGTAGTATTCGAATGTCGTCTGTTGCTGCGATGAGGGCGGTCTCGGTGCTGTGTTTGGCTCGGAAGCCAGACTGTGAGGAGTCGAGTGATTTGTTGGTTTCGAGGAAGGTGGCGAGCTGATTGTTAATGGCTTTCTCAATGACTTTGGCAGGGAATGGGAGGAGCAAGATGGGGCGGTAGTTTTTGAGTTCGGTGGGGTCAGCTGTGGGTTTCTTCAGAAGGGCGCTGAGTTCGGCGTGTTTCCAGCTTTCCGGGAAGGTGGCGGAGTTGAGGGAGTAGTTGATAACATCACGGAGATGGGGTGCGATAATGGAGTCTGCTTCGTTGAAGATGTGATGGGGACATGGGTCAGTAGGGGATCCTGAGTGGATGGAGTTCATCAGGCGAATGGTCTCTTCTGTGTTGATTGGGTTCCATTCGAGAAGGATATTCGGAGGAGGTGGCTGTTCGGAGGTGAGTGGGGTGGATTGATTTACAGGTGTGTTGTCAAAGCTGTTATGGATGTCGGCGATTTTGTCATGAAAGAATGAGGCAAGGGAGTCGCAGAGGACTTGAGAGGGGGTGATGTCGTTAGAGCTGGCGGTGGGGTTGGTGAATTCTTTGATGATGTTGAAAAGTTCCTTGCTGTTGTGGGCGTTGTTGTCTAGTCGGTCTTTGAGCGCTGATTTCTTGGCTGTCCGGATTAGTTGGTGGTGTTTTCTGGTGGCGTTTTTGAAGGCGGCTTGGGTGATAGTGTTTGGGTCTGTTTTCCAAGTTTTCTCAAGGGAACGACAGAGCTTCTTGGATTTCTTAAGGTTATCGTTGAACCAGGGGGCGTTCTTGCTACCTTGCTTGGTTTGATGTTTTTTCAAGGGTGCTAATTTGTCGGCGGTTTGGGTTAACCATTGTGTGAGGTTGATGGCGGCTTGGTTAGGGTTCGTTGAATAGGCAGGGGGTTTTTGAAGAAGCGATGTTGAGATCTGGTCGATGGTGATTTTGTTCCAATTTCTTCGCAGAGTTGGTTGAGGGTGGCTGTGGGTCGAGGTCTTATTGTAAATAAAGTGGATGCAGCTGTGGTCCGTCCAGTGGAGGGGTGTGGTATGAGTGAAGGAGATATGCTTGCTGGAAGTGAAGATAGGGTCGAGTGTGTGTCCTGCATAGTGTGTGGGGGTGTTAACAAGTTGTTTGAGTCCGAGATTGGTGAGATTCTCCAGATGGGTGGTGGTGTTACTGTCGTTGCTCTTTTCCAGATGGAAATTGAGGTCTCCCAGTAGGATGTATTCTTCCGAAGGGAGGGCGTGAGGGGAGATAAAGTCAGTGATGTCTTCACTGAATTTTGTACGGGGTCCTGGTGGCCTGTAGAGGAGGGTGCCCCTAAGTGTTGTCTTGGGGTCGGTGTGGATCTGGAAGTGAAGGTGTTCGGCGATAGCGAGGTTGTCATCTGAGCTGGTTGAGACTCGGATGGTGTTCTTGTGGACGATGGCGATGCCTCCTCCTGTTTGGATGGGGCGGTCCTTACGGATGATCTTGTAGCCGTCCGGGATGGCTATGGTGATGTCTGGGGCTGAAGATGCGTTCATCCAGGTTTCTGTTAGGAAGGCGACGTCTGGAGAAATGGTGTCGAGTAGATTCCAAAGATCGATGGCGTGTTTGTGAACCGAGCGGGTGTTGAGAAGGATGCATTTGAGGTGGTTGGTGTTGGCTCTCGGTTTGGTGTTTGTGGATTTGGTTTGGGAATTGACGCAGGTAAATTTGCAGGAGAGGCAGGTGAAGGGTCCATGGGTGTGTCCTGGTGCTGCTTGGGCGCAGTTAGTTTGTCGGCCGGGGTTGAGTGCAAAGAGGGAGGAGGTGTTGTATGTAATGCGGGGAGGATGGGTGAAGCGAGGACCAGGGGGTCTGGCTCTGGGCGCGGTCCAGGCGCGGACGGGCGTAGATGGGCTTACCTTTGGCGCACCTTCGGCACGCATGGGGCGCGTCCGCTGCGCGTGAACGCTGCGCGCAAGAGCATCTGACATATGCGGATGGTGGAGGGGGAGGGGCGAGGGAGGGTCAGCTGGGAGGCGGGTGCGAGGTGAAGGGGAGGGTCTGCAGGGCAAAACAACAACAAAATGGCTGTAGCAGTCCCAGGAACGAGATTGCAGAGAGGCTGGGCTACAATCAAGCAGCTTCTGCAACTTGTCTGTAAAGCGCTGCAAATCTCCAAATTTCAATTCTGACTAGCGCTTCAAATATTATTTCAAATCACACACTTATGGTTACTAGCAACACGGCAGAGCGCAGCTACTATAAATCAATATGCAAATTGGCAGGGCTAGTCGCACAATAGCGCGAACGTGCACGGCAGGCAGCAAAAACAATACTTATCAAATGAGCAGCCTAGCGATGTCAGGAGTCAATCAGGGGGCAAACCGATGCTAGGATCAGAGCAGGGAGCCTGGGGAGCGACCGCTACTGAGAGCGTCAGGACGGTCACAGCGCTGCCGAGGGCGGGAGCAGGGCTGTGTGCTCAGTGGGAGGGAGGGTCAGCTGGGAGGCGGGTGCGAGGTGAAGGGGAGGGTCTGCAGGGCAAAACAACAACAAAATGGCTGTAGCAGTCCCAGGAACGAGATTGCAGAGAGGCTGGGCTACAATCAAGCAGCTTCTGCAACTAGTCTGTAAAGCGCTGCAAATCTCCAAATTTCAATTCTGACTAGCGCTTCAAATATTATTTCAAATCACACACTTATGGTTACTAGCAACACGGCAGAGCGCAGCTACTATAAATCAATATGCAAATTGGCAGGGCTAGTCGCACAATAGCGCGAACGTGCACGGCAGGCAGCAAAAACAATACTTATCAAATGAGCAGCCTAGCGATGTCAGGAGTCAATCAGGGGGCAAACCGATGCTAGGATCAGAGCAGGGAGCCTGGGGAGCGACCGCTACTGAGCGCGTCAGGACGGTCACAACAGGCCACTATATAATAGGCAGTTCCCGAATACCGGCAACTAGTTGGGTACACTTACACTCACTTTATCCTTCTGCTTGATATGTGCACCTTGGCGCTAAGTACTGACTACCGGAAATAGTTCCTTTTCATAATAAATATATCTTTTCAAAAAATAATAATTTGGGTGTTAATAACATCCGTTACGAGCTTAACAGCTTTTCCACAAAATTTATTTAGATACGAGCCACCCGTTCAATATCCATTCACGAAAAAGACAGGTGATCCTAGTCTTTACCCTACTCCTGTTGTTTACTTCACACGATATTCCAAAATGGCCCCCACATATAATTTTTGAACCAATCAGGTTCATGGGAGATACTCCTCATAACCGGAACGGACTTTTCGCACCGCCTCCACCCGGTTCCAGCGGCGAAGGGTAGGTGCGTACAGCGAAGCTCAGGGATTACCAAGTAAGTGTACCGACGCAGGCTCGAGTGTCAACTGCACTGGCTGCTGACTGGCTGCCTCCTCGGATATAGAGATAACCATGTCTCTGAGCGTATACAGTTTGAACGGCGCCTATCATAGGTTCCAGCGCCTCCGATTACTCAAGCGATAGTACATAAAAGTTGTTACCCAGGCCCCGCATTGTTTATTAGCAGCTCGTGTCATCCAAGATTTATGGGGTCTCTACCGCACGTTACATGAGCCTGTAATCCGGTTCGTTTTTTAAGGAGGTCATATTAGCGAGGCAATCAACCCATGCTTTTCCCACATTCCTTGCCTGATATAGCCACTCAATGCTATCACGAATCTGATCATACGAGGTACTATAGAGTTTGGGTACCCGGCATGCTAAGCCATTGCATTTTTCATTGATACTCATCTAGCGATGCACATTCCTCAGCTCCAAATTACAATGAGCCTCAGAATAATTTTTGAACAGCAAAGAGCAGCGCTTGCTATATAGGAGATATGGATTAGAGGGCTTTGAGATGTAAGAAATTCATTAGTGATGGTTCAAGATAGGAATGTTGAATGTCACACCAAGTATATGAATTTGTGAGTAACACCCAGTCACTGTTTATGTAATTTGCAAGGCATTAAGACCTTTTCCCATACATAGCCTTGTGGTGGAAGATCTACCTGAAGCTTTACCCGCTGGACACTGTCGTTGTTTGACTGTTTTTAACTTTAGGTGAGTTTTGCGTGGCTGCACGCTACCCATACCTTAGCGGTAGTGTAACTTTAGTTTATTTTAAATTTCAAATTTATTCAAATGCCACTCCCACTGATTTCACACATTTGAGAGTGCATGATACACTTGTGTAACTTGGTTTTGACACGCCTGATATGCACTGGCATGCGAACCACACACGATTTACAGTCATTGATGCATCTGATGTCTATCTGTTTGTGATATGCTCTCTTTCTTCAACAGGTATTGACAGTCACAACTAGAAGAAGGGTAATATAGCATTGTCCCTCCTTTCACCTACTAGAGTGATAGCAATATGAGCAGACATGCACCACACTCTAGGTTTTTAGCGTAGACAGTTTTTTTGCACCATTAGATACATGCTAATTAGTCTTTTCGGTCCTGAAGAATCGCTAGTTAATTTTACTATAGCGAGAAACATGTTGACCAGACTACAATAGAATCTAGACGACAGCTGGAAACATTATTTTCCATCACTCTCCTCTAGAAAATCGTTTTTAATTAATGCAGTGGCCCTCTTGAATAAAATATTTCCGGTACCACTAGCTTTATTTTAACACACTTCACAACGTCTACCCCTTAGTTCTGGCCCCATACCCGCACTTCATCCATACGGCAGTTCGAAAAAGATCTCCGCCAAAGAGCCCCTGTATGAGGTGTTGCCCGTTGGGTATTGCACCGCCGACCCAACGAGGAGCAGGCCCAAATGATGAAGCATGACACCTGAAAGGGTGTGTGAGGGCATTAAATCCAACGAAATGGATTCCCAGGGTTACCTCTAGGTTTCCCTGCTATAATCATATGCATCTTTGACAGTAACATAACTTCTCTTCTCTAGGAACAGTACGGCAATTTTTGTAAAGACGAATCTTCTGGGCACGTCGTAACTGGACCTTCTACTTACTCTGAGTAGTACTAGCCCAATACTCCTCCCTTTTGATACCACAAAGCAACTAAATTCTACCCGATCATTCATTCCCTGAGGTTTGAGGGTCTCCAGGAAATAAATCCAAAAGTTCTCTTTTTAAAAGTTGTTGATTAATATCCATTCCTTCAATGTTTTGCACCTCCTCCAAAATTGTGAAATGCAGTTGACTGACTGTGTGCAATTTTTCCATAAAGTGACAGGCTACATTTGATTTTTCTGTCTTATTTCTTATATTTGATTTGTGTTAGTTTATTCTGGTTTTTATTTTTCTTGCATTCTTTCCAACATATCCATGGCCATAAGGGCAAATTACATTTTTCGTGTCACATGTTGCTGATACCTTTAGGTTAATGGTGTTACCTTTTCTGGGGTGCGTTATTGTTGTTCCTCTTAGTATATTATTGCAGTTATTACAATTATAACATGGTAACGTACCGCTATGTTTCTTCTTTTCTTGTAATCTGTTTTTTTAGGATCTCTCCTAAGTTTTATGCTCTTTGGTAAGCAAATATTGGCTTTTCAGAAAAACTGTTGTTGAAGTCTGTTTCCTGCATTAACAGTGGCCAATGTCTCAATATGATACTTTTAAATGCTTTACTCTTGTTGGAAAATTTCGATACTGTTACCATTCTCATTTTAGATGTTTTTTCGCTTTGTAAAAGTAATTGTTCTCTTGTCTTTTGGTTACATCTTTGTTTAGCTTCTGCCAATATTTTTGTAGGGTACCCCCTTTCTTCGAATCTTTCTTCCATTTCTTTCATGCGAGATTCAGCTATTGCAGGTGTAGAGACTATTCTTTTTACTCTTAACATCCGTGAAAATGGTAAGTGGTTTTTGAGACTTTCCTGATGAAAGCTGTGATAATGAAATACATTGTTTCTGTCTGTTGGTTTACGGAAGAGGTCTGTCTTGAATCCTTGTGCTGTTTTGCAAATTTCTACATCCAAAAAGTTAATAGTTGTATCCTGTATCTCCCATGTGAATTGAATACGTTCATCCCTTTGGTTGAGATCCTTTATGGCTTGAATCAGTGTTAGTGTCGGGCCAATCCGTACTAGGAATACATCATCTATAAATCGTAAGATCATTTTGGTATGTTTCATCCATGGTTCTTTTGTTAATATGTGTTCTTTTTCATACTGTGACATGAATAAATTTGCGTAGGCTGGAGCTGCCGAATTTCCCATGCTGGTTCCAGTTAGATGTTGGAAATATTGTTGCTTCCACTTAAAATAGCTGTGATGTAGCGTGAATTCTAATAATTCCATGATAAATATCTGTATGTCGATATACAGATCCGAATTTTGGAGAGCATTTTCAACTGCTTCTATGCCACAATTGTGTGGTATGGAGGTATAAAGTGCCCTCACATCCATTGTACAAAGTGTCAGTTGATCTTCCATTGTAGTGTCTACTAGTTGTAATTTGTTCAACAGGTCAGTAGTATCCTTAACATATGTGGCCATTTTAGTTACACTAGGTTGTAAATACTTGTCAATAAACTGACCCACTGTTTGGTGCATGCTTCCTACGTTAGAAACGATAGGTCTAAAAGGTGGATTCTTAAGGTCCTTATGAATTTTGGGGACCATGTAAATTGTCGGACTTTTGGGGTGTTCTGGAAACAAAAATTTCTTTGTGCGGTCATCAATGATTCCTTTTTCATATGCTTGGTTGATGATGGAAGATAGTCGTTTAGTGAAGTCTTCTGTTGGATTGGTTTCCAGTTTCATGTAAGTGGTGGTGTCCGCCAGATGCATCTCTACAGTTGTTCATATTGTGTTGTATTCATAATGACTATTGCTCCACCTTTGTCTTCTTTTTGGCAGATTATGAGGTCCATTAGGATGGCGGATGGACAAAGTTTGTCCGCCATCCATTCGGGGGCTGGTACCATCCGCCGGCATTTTTTACATTGTGGTCGGATGGTGCTTGAAGCACTGGCCACCGCAATGCAAAAAAATGCACGTTGTACATTTAAATGCACAACATGACAGGCACCGCGCGGTGCCTTTCATGGTGTACATTGAAATGCTGGGGGGTACCATAGGTACCCCCCATGTGCACCCCCCACCCACCCTTCACCCTGGGGGCCCACAACGGGCCCCCAAAGCAAAGACCGTATGCCTTTCCTTGGCGGCATTGCTGCCACAGAAAGGCATTCCTCACAGGCCATCCTAATATGGCTGGCGGTGTCTGATAGACACCGCCACCATATCAGGCCTTTTCCGCCGCGGTCGCAAGCCGACCGCGGCGGAAAAGTGGCAAATGGTCTTCCCCTCCGCCACGGTCCCCCCCGCCATTGTAATTTGGCGGGGGGAAGAAAGGTGGCGGACGGGCAGGGATGGCGGACGGATCACCACCGCCTGCATGGCGGTGGCGACCCGTCCGCCATCCTAATGGACCCCCTAGTTTGGATTTTCAGCAATTGATTTAAAAATACCCCATTGTTTTTGTGTTAGCTTTGACCTCCGGAGGTTTTTTGTATAATTCAGTTTAGACAAATCAGATCGAACTAAATTTTCAAATGAATCTATGGTTTTGTGACTCATTGGTGTCATGTAGTTGCTACGCGTTGTTAATTCTCTTAGTTGGTCTTCCTTTTGTTGGTCTTTAGGTGGAATTACATTATCAAAGAAATGCCTTAATCTTATTTTTCTCATTAATTTGAAAAGGCTAATATCCAATTCCAATCTCTTGGTGTTTGTGGTAGGTACAAATGTTAAACCTTTTGTAGAATGTTTGATTCCATCTGGGTAAGTGGTGTATCAGAGATGTCTTTCACCAAACTCTTCGGATCTATGTTCTTTTGGTTCTCCTTTTTTGTTCCCGCTGTTGTACTCCGAGTGTTTGGAGCTTTTTCTACGGCTCCTCCTGGGTCTGCTCTTTCTAAGGGGCTTACTTCTAAAAAAGGCTCTGTATTTGCTTGTACTTGTTCTATGGCTTGTTGCTGTACTTTTTCTATGGCTTGTTGCTTGCCCACAGTTTACTGTTTTTCCACTCTTTGCCTTTGTGGTCCTTCTCTTGGTTTATATGTCGTATCACTCCCTGATGATGAGGTGTCTGTTTGTTGTTTGTCTGGTCTAGTTTGGCGTCGCCGGGCGTACACCTCTGCCCACGTATATACTTCCCCCAGTTTGTAATCTACCGTACCTCTACGGAATTTTCTTATTTTGCGTTCATTCACTTCCTGTGAATATCTTGTCAGCTGTATATTAATGTCATCTAAGACTTTTGTCCAGTCATCGGTTGACATGGAATTGGTAAGCTCTGTCGTTACTGTGACAATCTCTTTTCATAATTCCTCCAAAATGCTTGACAGCTCTTCTATTATCAGGAGTATTAGTTCTAACGACCACTTGTTAAGGATAGCGTACCATCTTTCTTTAAAGCGCTGTGCATTTTTGCATAATGATGGTTTTAATGCGATCCCCAGTCCTCGCGGAATGCGCTGAGCTCGATGATATTTTATCAGTGTTGTCGCATGCAGTCTTTGGTTTATCTCCCTCTTAGATAGGTAAATCAGTTGCCTAATATTTTGCTCCTTATTGCGATGTGATGTGGGCTCCGTCGTATCCTCGTGTATTAGGGCATATATTTGTTATGCCTCCTCATTGGAGAAAGCTAATGTGTCAGCCCTTTGGTCTGTTATGCTTGTTATTTCTTCATAATTCATGTTTATTACTTTTTGTTGGGTGTGCTAAGTAGGCGAATCGGAATTTTCACAAAACTGCTGCTGGAGTCAAGCACACTTGCTGTTTTAATTTGCAACAATGTATGATGAACTTTTCACCTGTGTGCTGAGTTAGGTGTTCCGTGAAGTGTTTCTATGGTAACTGGCAGATTGTGGAATGGGGGAAGGGTTGAAAGATTTGTCAGTTGGAAAGGGTGCAAAAGTTCAAGCAATATAAAAGTGTGTTTCGTTTTGATGTAATGTGGGAATAAATGTCATTTTTTATTTATTTGTATATGTGTATAGATTGAGTGTGTAGATTGACAGGAAAAGTTTGCTATTTGCTATTGGACTTCCTGTTGTCCTAGGACTGCGTAGGGGGGTTGACAATGATCCGAAGGTCAAAATGTTTGATGGCGTTTGTTGAGCCTGTGATGGCCCTGGGGACCACCACCTCCCAGGGCCGGCTCCTGTAGTGTTACGGGGTGGCTATCCTTGGGACATTGCTGTTTGCTATGGTAGGGCGAGAGTTCTCTTTGAAGTAGGAAAGCAGATTGCTTTTGGTCTCAGAGATCATCATGTAAGCTGGTCTCTCTGACAAAAAGCAATGCCGGCTCTCGTAGAACGCAGGGA
The DNA here is from genome assembly GCF_964261635.1 of Lissotriton helveticus. NCBI lineage: Eukaryota > Metazoa > Chordata > Amphibia > Caudata > Salamandridae > Lissotriton > Lissotriton helveticus. Next base: position 472,115,726 of record NC_136069.1, on the reverse strand, counting down.
GCCGGCTGGTCCTGAACGTTATATTTGAGCCCTGGGGGATGAGGTCCCGGGGATTGAATAAATTTAGTGGCAGATGCTATTTTATTTTTTGGGTATATTTAGTGTACGCATACTGTGCGAATTTTGAAATTGCTACATAAGCGTACGTAAGCAAGAAAAAATAAATAAAAAATATATATTTTATAGATATGTATCAAGTTTATGTGTTTATATGTTGGTTGCTTGTAATGAGACCTTTTCTTTTTATTGGTACTTATAAGTAAGTGATTATGCATAGTCTAAAATTGTTGAGGAGCAGTGTTTTATACAGTGATGAACTTTTGACCTCTGTTGACAGGTGGCTTCTGCATGATCTGTTGGGGGTATGGTGGAAAGTTATGTCAGTTGGATAGGTTTGAAACGTTAAACCAATGCAAATGTGTGTTTCATTTCGAAATAATGTGTGAAGGATTTTAATTGGTTGTTTATATGTATGTATGTGTAAAATGAGAGGAAAAATGTTCCATTTTGTGGTTCTGGTGCAAACAATGAACTAGAGAGATTCTGTATAAGAATTTCTACTGCGTGAGTGGCATTCTTCTTAATGTACAAATCAATTTGAAAGGTGAGTTGATACATTGTATGGGAATGTATGTGGTGCATGTTTGTACATTAAGGAATTATGGGGCATATTATCAAGAGAGGCGATACAATTATTGACGCTTGATCGGCAGAAAACTGCCGATAAAGCAGCGAGAATGGGCTTGATAACATGTTGTATGGAATTCCAATCGAAGTCTATGTTAGATGTGAGGGACATCTAACATGGGTTTCGATTGGAATTGCATAGAGCATATCATCAATCCCATTATCGCTGATTTATCGGTAGTTTTCTGCCGATTAAGCTGCAATAATTGTATCACCTGTCTTGATAATATGCCCCGATATTCGTGCCTTGTTAAATGTTTTATAGTAATAAATGTGTTTTGCTATAATGCATGCTGTTATGTTTTATTGCTTAATATCACATTGTGCGTCTTTGTAGTTTAAGGAATTATGTGGCATATTATCAAGAAAGGGCTATACGGAGGAGCCAAGCTGGCGACCGAGATGGCTGCATAGACGCTCGGCTCCGTGAGCCTTCTCACCCCGCGCATACATCCTGGCAACTATCCTGAGCCATAACGGCATATTTAAGTAGGCGAAGGACAACTTTCACTGACCGTTTGCTCCTGAGGCTTTTACGTGCGGCAGACCCGTGGAAATGTCTCCGACTGTTTTGCAGCCTTCACAGAGCTGGAACCGGGGTGTCGAGTGAGGAGAGTGGCCGGCCGCGACTGCGACAACAGCGGTCTCTGGTGGGGGTGAAGAGTCGGCCGGAGGGCGCCGGAGATCTGATGGGCCGATGGCGACAGTGCTGACCCAGTCCATTTAGTGGAGTGCCTTGTGGGATGTGCGGTGAAGCAGGGTCGAGGGGAGTGCACGATACTTGGCCCCCTTTTCCAGTGTTGTGTCCGGGCATGCCTACTGACTTCTCCCGGAATCGGCGGGCGGCTCCCAGGGAGCGGCGGAGATTTTGTTTAGCCTTTTGGTGACCCTTCGCTGGGAGGCCTGCCTTGCCTTTTGGGATCCTTGTGGCGATTCCTGTTGCGCCCCGGTGTGGGGCCCAGTCCCGAGGTGTGGTGGAGAAGGACGCGGCCGGATTAGCTAAGATGGCGGACATCGCCCTCTTACGCAGACCACATCCAGGCAGAGAAGCCGCTGTGCGGGAGAGTCCTGGGGTCTGGCGACACAAGACGGAGCCCACGTCCAGAGATATCCTGGCTGCGCTAACAACCCTGCATACGACCCTGCTCCGGGACGCCCGGGATCTGGGAAGAAGGATGGCTGCCATTGTTGACCCGCCGTTCCACACGGGCATGGTTCGATCTCATGGAGGCGCCGATGTGCCCGCCTTTGCATCAGTGATGAGTGCTCCAGCTACGCCTATGTTCGTGGAGACGCTGGAAGACCTGGTTCATGAGGTCGCTTTGGACAGATCTGTTGTACATGTGAGTGACTCGTCGGGGCCACTATCTATTCGGCGGCTGGGGAAACAACGTCGATCTATGGTCTGGGCTGCCTCGGTGGCGTTTCAGCGCTTCCCGGATGATGTGTCTCTCTTTCCCTGGCTGATGAGACTGTGTTCGGACTGGAGGATGTTGTCGGGGTCGTTACTGACACAGCCGGATTTCCGCCATACATACTCGGCTGGGTTTTGGTGGCTGCAGTCCCATGGAATAACGACACTGCCCGGTCCGCCCGGATCACTCGGACCCTCCATGCTGCTCTGTATGCCGCTTGCTCAGTGGACTTATGTTGGTACTATTGATAGGAAAGGCCAGGGGTGAGACCGTTTAGAGCATAGTGGAATTTATTGTTGGCTGACTGTGATTTGGGGGACACTCTGCGGGGCTGTTATTGATTGTGCTATCGGTGATTAATGTTTTCCATGGCTATTCTGATCTCGCTTTTAGGATGTTTACTGAGCGCAGTGGTGGGGGGGGGGCCGGGTGGCCAGATCGACGGCCCTTCCCCACATTTTTCCTCTTTTTCTTCTTTTTCTCTTTCTCTATATTTCGGGCCTCTTATTTAGGGCGACAGGCACGCTGCTGGGGGGGGATAGGCCGTAGCCTTCTGCAGGGGTGCAGGGTGGGGGGTAGGGGGATGGGGTTTGTTAATTTGTCCTTTTTTTGTTTCTATGGCCCTTTGTCTTTTTTCCTTTTTGGTGTCGTCGTTTTTCATGTTTCCTACAGTATGTTTCGTCTTGAGGGGTGGGGTGCAGCTTTGCTATGTACTGTGTTTGTCTTTGCGTTTATCCTGACTCGTGTGCCTTACCCCTGCTACTTCAAACGTATTTGCACTATTTGCGGATTTCCTGTTTCATGCTTGCTATTGTAGGAACATGTGTGACCGTCTGGCATTGATTCTGAGTTTTTCTTTATTGTAAAATGAACCTTCTCAAATCCTGCATCTCGCACAGTACGCTTGAATACAAGTTATATCCTGGACACTTCTTGGACCCTGATTCTCGAACTGCTTTATTTTTCTACATTGACTTGCTGTACTTACGTCTTGCTAGTGGCCGGCCGGGATGGTTGTAGGCCCATACTTGTAGTTACTTGAAGTGCCAATAAAGGTTCTAAAAAAAAAAAAAAAAGAAAGGGCTATACATTATCGCTGTTTTTATTGGCAGGAAATTTCCGGTAAAGCGGCGATAATGGGCTTGATAATATGTCGTTGTGAATTGCCATAGAAGCCCATGTTATGGTGTTAACCTGGGCTTGTATGGAAATTCACAAGGCCATATTATCAAGCCCATTATCGCTGCTTTACCGACAGTTTCCTGTCGATAAAAACGACGACAATGTGGCGCCCTTTGTTCATAATATGGGCCTGTATTTGTCACTTTTTCCATACTTTCTAGCCTCTTTTTTTATACTTCCTTCTGTCTCCTCTTACTCCTTTCTCTCTCTTGGTAGTATTGTCTTTTTCTTATATTGTCCCCTGTGGTGATATTGCCCTTTTTTGTCTTTATATTTTCCTATTTCTTCTCTAATTCCTTCTGTCTCCTCGTTTTGGGGCATATTATCAACAAAAGGCGATAAATTATCGCTGCTTTTATCAGCAGAAAACTGGTGATAAAACAGCAATAATGGGCTTGATAATATGCCCTTGAGATTCCCATAGAAGCCCATGTTCTGGTGTGAACATGGGTTTCTATGGGAATTCTCAAGGGCATATTATCAAGCGCATTATCGCCGTTTTATTGGCTGTTTTAAAAGCGGCGATAATGTATCGCTTTTTGTTGATAATATGCCGCTTTGTTGCTATTCTCTTCATATTTAATTTTTTTCTTGATACTCCTTGTTATATCCTCTTTTTTGTTTGTTCCCTCTGTATATAGTCTGGGTCGATTTACAAGCCCCTTGTGCGTCTTTGTTGTTTTATTCTGTTAGTTTTGTTTGATGTAATAGTGGCGGAAATAATGTAGTAAATTGCTTATGTATTTGGAAAATGAGTCACTGTTGTTCACTGAAATCTAGTAATTATATACAAGGAATATGTATAGTCACTTAAACGTTTTTCAGTAGTATATGGTAAAATGCATGGTCTCATATTTTTTTGTCTAATATCACACTGTGCATGTGTGTACATTAAGGAATTAGGAGGCATATTATGAAGGAGTGGTGTCAAAATTATCGCCGTTTTATCGTCCGGAAAGTGCCAATAAAACGGCGATAATGGACTTGATAATGCGCCTTTGTTATTTCGTATAGAAGCCCATGTTAACACCAGAACATGGGTTTCTATGGGGATTAACAAGGGTGTATTATCAAGCCCATTGTCGTCCGTTTTATCAGTAGTTTCCGGCCGATGAAATGGGGATAATTTTAACAGCAGTCCTTGATAATATGCCCCTATATTCGCTGCTTTTTAAAGTTTTACAATAGTAAATGTGTTTTGGTAAAATGCATGGTCTTATAATTTTGTGGGGTAATATGACACTGTGTATGTGTGTATATTAAGGAATTATGGGGCATATTATCAAGGAGCGGTGTTAAAATTATCGCCGTTTTATTGGCAGGAAACTGCCAATAAAACGGCGATAATGGGCTTGATAATACGCTCTTGTTAATACCTATAGAAGCCCATGTTAACATCAGAAGATGGGTTTCTATGGGAATTAACAAGGGCATATTAAAAAGCCCATTATCGCCGTTTTATCGGCAGTTTCTTACCGATAAAACAGCGATAATTTTAAGACTGGTGCTTGATAATATACCGCTATATTCGCACTTTTTTGTATATTTTCTACTGTCTCTTGTCATACTTCCTCCTGTCTTGTCTTACTCCTTCCTCTCTGATTATACTATCTTCTTTTTCTTATACTCTGCTCTCTTTTTATAAATTTTTTTCATACTTGCTCCTTTTTTTTGCATATTTGTCCTATTCTTTATATTCTCTTTTATCTTTATGTTCACCACTGTTGTCATAGTTCTTACTGTGTTCTCATAGTACTCCCTCTGTACTTATGTTATGTTATGTTATGTTATTTATCTTTTGTATAGCGCACGGCTACTCAAAAAGAGTGTCCCGGCGCTTTTAGTAAGGAGGGCTACATCATAATAACATAACACAGTTAAAATAGCTAAAAGACAGAAAGCCGAGCGAACACACAATAAAAGCGGGGCTACTGGGAGAACAGCCAGGTTTTAAGGCCTTTTCTAAAGGCAAGAAGGCTGTTAGCACCCCGCAGAGTGAGCGGCAGAGAGTTCCACAACTGTGGCGCTATTAGTCCAAAACAGCGGCCACCCAGGCGAGCTCTCTTCACTCGCGGGACAACCGCCAAGAACAGAGATTCCGACCTCAAAGAGCGAGTCGGATGATAAAAGGCCAATCTCTTTTGGAGATACTTTGCTCCCACCGCGTGGAGGGCCTTATAGGCCAGAGTCAAAGCCTTAAAGGCAATCCGCTTCCGGATTGGAAGCCAGTGCAGAGTCTTCAACAGACCCACTGCACTGGTCCGTCTGTTCAAACCAAAGATAGCTCTCGCAGCAGCATTTTGCATCACTTGTAGCCGCTGCAGCAGATACTCTGGCAGGCCCAGGTAAAGAATGTTGGCATAATCTAACCTGGACCCGATTAGAGCCTGCACCGTCAGCTTCCTATGATCCTCAGACAACAGGGGAAGGAACCTCCGCAGCATCCTCAGGAGGCCAAAGCACATGCCCGACACCCCGAGGATCTGGGATTTCAACGTTAGTTCCTTATCCATCTTGACCCCCAAATTCTTAGCAACTTTGGAGGAACAAGACGGAGGGAACATATTGAGGGGCCACCAAGCCTGCCAGTCTGGCTCTGTATCACACCCAAAGAAGAGTACTTCTGACTTATCGGAATTGCACTTGAGGCTGTTCAGTTGGAACCATTGGAAAACAGCCCCAAGGCAATCCCGGATACTCTCCCCGTCAAAGTCTCCTCCTCTCTTACACGAGAAGAGGAGCTGGGTGTCGTCAGCGTAGGATACGATCTGGGCCCCATGCGACTCCGCCAACGCCGCCAAAGGAGTCATGAAGATGTTAAAGAGGGTCGGGCTCAAAATAGAGCCCTGTGGGACCCCGACTCCCAAAGGCGGCATCGCGGCGGAATCTGGCGAGGCCCAGACCGTTTGCCGGCGGCCAGCTAGAAAGGAGGAAAACCAGCCGAGCACCGTCCCCCGCAGACCTATCTCATAGAGTCTAGCGAACAGGCCATCATGGGGGACGGTGTCGAAAGCCGCCGACAAGTCCAACATCACCAGCATGGCTTTGCCCCCCGAGTCCCGAACTCCTTTAATGGTTTCTGAGACCTCGAGGAGCGCAGTCTCTGTGCTGAGATGGGGACGAAAGCCCGACTGGGTGGCGTGCAGGATCTCATTGGTCTCAAGAAAATTGGAAAGCACCCCCTGAACGTGCTTCTCCACAATCTTCGTGAGAGCCAGCAGCAGCAAAATAGGCCTATAGCTGGCAGGGGCCTTCGGGTCCAGGCCTGGCTTCTTAAGCAGCGGAATGACCATCGCCTGCTTCCAGGCCTGCGGGACCACTCCCTGGCTCAGCGAAAGATTCAACAGCGGATTCGCCAGCGGATTGATCACCTCTGCAACTTTCGCCAGAAACTTAGCAGGGCAAGGGTCCAAAGGCGAACCAGATTTAAGATTGCCCATGAGAGCTAAAGAGGCAGGGGCAGAGATCGGAGGAAACACATCCAGCGTCGGACCTGGCGAAGCCCGCGGGAACAAGATGGCCTCAGAATTAATCTGGCCCGTAGATACAGCTACTGGGAAAGAATCCTGTATAAGTTGGATCTTGCTCGTAAAAAAATCAGCAAGATCCGAAGCCCACGAATCAGATGGTCTTTCATCCGAGGCATTGGACCGTGGGGAAATAAATTCCCTCACAATGGAGAAAATCTCCTTGCAGGAGTTGGAGGCAGCTTCTATTCTCCCTGCCAAATAGGCTTTTTTTTTCAGACGAATGTCCCGGTGAAAGGTCTTAACCGCCGTCTTATAGGTCAATTTGGCTGCAGTATCGTATTGTGCCCGCCACGCTCTTTCGGCCACCTTACACTGCTGCCGCATAGCCAACAGTGCTACGGTGAACCAAGGCGCGGAGACCCGTTTCGGTGTCAGGCGAGGTGTCACTTCCGGGGCAAGATCATTTAGCCTGTCTAAAAGCCACGCCTGCAAGGCCTCCAGATCCCTCTCTAGGTCGCCTGAGAGGGGGCAAGGGTGATCCACGGCAGCCTGGGCCAGCATCGCTGGGGTCACTCGATGGTATGCCCTACGGACACGACCCTGTTGCTGCGAAAAAGCAGCAGCCGGTTTAACTATGCCTTTGATCGAGAATTTGGCAAGCAAGTGGTCTGACCATAGTACCGGGATGATCTCAATCACCTCAAGAGGGGATGATGAGAATACCTGGTCAAGAGTGTGCCCCTTGTCATGCGTAGGCCCGTGCAAATGCGGGAGCAGTCCCAGCGGGGCCATGACCTCAGAAAGTTTAATAGCGGCAGGGTCCGATGGATCATCCATCCGGAAGTTAAAATCCCCCGCCACGATGCAGTGATCCGCTTTCAAGGCCAACCCCAGCACCACGGAATCAAGATCTTCAAAAAACATTCCGGGTGGACCAGGCGGTCTGTATATCAACAATCCCTTAACTGATTGATGCGGAGACAGAGTGATAGAAAAAGCAAGGGACTCCGAGCCGCGGATATCCTCCACAGATAAAATAGCACAGGGCGTGTCCTTCTTCACCACCAGTGCCACTCCACCACCCCTTCCCTTAGCTCTATCCTTCCTGAAGATGTTATAATCAGGCGGGATAGCCGTGGCGACATCTGGGTTGGAGAATTCACCCCACCACGTCTCAGTAAGCATAAGACACAGTGGCTTCACCGTATCTAGAAGCTCAAATATGTCTTGGGCGTGTCTACACGCCGACCTGGTGTTTAATAGCATGCAGAGATGTCCAACACTGACGATGTTATTGTTGGAAAACGATAACTGAGTGCGGGTGGGGCGCCAGCCACAGCCAGGGCAGTAGGACTTACCTCGGTGACGTCCGGGGAAGACCGTGCAACAGCCAGTGGCTAGGTTGTCGAGAGAGCGAAGCTCCCCAGGGGTATATTGCAGCACAGGTGACCCGGGAGGACACATACCTGGTATCAGAGCCCCACCCGCCGCTCTGACCGCCTCCGGGACGCTGACGGGCGCAGACGGGCAGGACTCTGGCTTGACTCAGGCGCGAGTCAGGCGCCACCGCTGCGCGTCTCCGCTGCGCGACTTATACAATCAGTCTACCTTTATAATTGTGTTTACTCCACATTTTTGTCTCTGTGTCTTTTTACATTCTTTCCTCTTTCTTCATATATATTCTTCTGTTCTTATATTCTGTGTTTCTTCTTAGTCTTGCTGTTCTTTGCAGGTACTATTTATTCTTTTCTCATACTTTTGTTTTTGTTCTAATACTCTTCTCTCTGTAGTCACATTTCTCCTCTCTTTTCTTATTCTTTGCACTCTTTTCTAATATTGCCGTCTTTTATTATTGTCATATTCCTCTCATTATTTTCCCCCCTGTTCTTATACTCCCCCTGTTTTCATATTCTGCTCTCTGTTGTCTTCTGCATGTCTCCTCATACTACTGAGTTTTTCTTATATTTCCTTTTGTCCTATACTCCTTCTCTCTGTGTTCATATTTTCCTATTTTTCTTCATATTTCTTTTCTGTTTCCATTTTCTGTCGTTTCTGTTTATACTTCTTAAATCTGTTCATATTGTTTGCTCTATTCTCTTATTCCTCATTGACTCCCTGCATACACTCTTCAACAGTTTCTTCATATTCTCCGTCTTTTCATAGTGATCTGTCTCTTTATATGTATTTCTCTTGTCATACTTCTGCATGTTTTGTCATACATTTCTTATTGTTTATAATCCTCCATCTGCTTATACTCCTTCTTTTATCCTCAATGTGTATCTTCTGTTCTTGTACACCCCTTTTTTTCTTTATGTTCCACTTTTCCCCACATTCTTCATGCTCTCTTCTGGTACTGTTCTCTGTGTCCTTATACACACTGTCCTTTGCTAGTATTTGTTTTTTGTTCTTATAGTTACGTGTCTTTTCACATATTCCTTCTTTTTTCTTTAGAGTCTTTCTCTCTTTTTACAGTGCCCCCTCTGTCCTGTTACTCTCTTTTTTCTTCTTATACTCTTCCTTCTCTCCCCATATTTCCATGTTTCTCTTTATACTCTCCTTTACCTATTGATACTTTTCAGTTTATTCATACTTCCGTCATCCGTTTCTATTACAGTGTCTGTTTATACTCCCCTTTTTGGTAATATTTGTCCTTGTTTCATACTTTTTCCTCTCTTGTTGTAAGTACTTTAATTTTCATTGTCTCACGTTTCTCGTCATAATTCTGCCTCTGATCTTATAAGTAATATTATAGAATATTTCATATATTTATTTTTGTAATGTTATATATATTTTTTTTAATAGATTCTCTCTATCAATACTGAAGAAACAGTGTAATCCCTACCCGAACTCAGAAGAGGAAACAACAAAAGAAAGGTGTTTATTTGAAGAGAAGTCATCCACAAGATTTACATAAAGAACCGTGTGTTAAGAAAAAGAAAAAAAGTCCTGGTAAGAGAAGGAACACTTTTCTGAGGAAAATATTAAAGACTAAGAGTAGTGTGGACAATGGGAAAAATAGTATTAGTGTGTCTGCAACGAAAAAGAAAAAGAATAATAAACAGAAGAATCATGGAAAGTCAACTACAGAAAAAATAGTGTATAGTAAAAGGAGGAAAAATCAATTTATGGAAATTAGGAAAAAAATGTTTCATAATAGAGCTGTTTCAAATTTACTTAAAGAAAATAAGGGGTGTTAAAAAAAGAGTAATCACAACTTTTCTACAGAAAACAACTGAATCGCATTTGTCTTGTGTTGTCACTGCTCCAACTGGATTAGCAGCCCACAATATTAAAGGAATTAATTTACATCATTTATTAATGCTACCAGTAGAGCATGAAAATAAATTAGAGTACCATAAGCTATCTGGAGAAGCTTCTTGTGAAGTTTCAAGAGTCTTGAGGAAAATGAAACTTCTCATTATTGATGAGGTAAGCATGGTATCAAACTTAATGCTTGCTTTTGTGCATTTAGGAATGCAGCAAATTCTTAAAACAGAGTATGAGGTATTATTCGGAGGAAAACACGTCATAGTTTTTGGAGATCTTCTACAACTTACTCCTGTAAAAGGACAGCCAGTGTTTAAAACACTGTCGCATGGGGGGCGTGGCTAGCAGCCGCAGATGGCGGCAGCATAAAGGACAGGCTCCGTGGTTGAGGCGGCCTCTCCTACGATCCGACATATGATCTGTTACATTTTTCCATCCCTGCAGGAGGAAACCAGAGCCCAGGACCGGGCGGTGCAAGCGGCGGCCAGCGGCGTGAAAATCCGACGCCTGGGAACCGAATGCTGACGGAGCTACGGAGTGGCCCACACGCCGGGGACTGTCCTACTAGTCCTGCCCAGCAGGAAGTGAAGCTGCTCCGGGAGTCCCGCACCGGAAGTTCCCGCCAAGTGTCCGTGCGTTGGGGAGTGCGCCGGGACTCGGAGTGTGCACCGGCCGAACCGGACCCAGCCCGCGATCGGAGGTGCGGAGGCGGTGACTGGCCAACGCTTCCCCTCTCCTCGGCGACCAGATCGTGACCTGCAGGCCGCCGTGGAGAGTGAGGGTACTGAGGTGAGCCGCCATTTCGTGGGGAGCGGACGACACTGCTGCCGGGGCCCGGCCTGCTCACTGATTACGGACACCGCGCCCGGACTCAAGGAGGGCAGCAATTGCGGGCGGCGGCTACTAGTGACACTGATTTACGAGCCGTGTGCACCCAGGGCGGCAGAAGAATACGCTTGGTCTAATTGATTGGGGAAGGCATCGACAGGTTGAGGCCACCGCCCGCACTACATTGTGACCCCCAGCGGTGGAACTGGCATCACGGGGCGCGTGGCGCTAAGGGGACAAAAGGATACTCTTGCGTAGGTTGTATGGGACTGAGCCAACTCCACGAAACGGCGGGCGGCTGCCACTACTGGGGCCTGTGATACATCTCCGGCGCTGGACCCACATGGTGACGACGGGGCGCCGCAGACGTCGCTAAGCGCCAGACTGATTCTCAGAGGAGCTGCAACCAGGGCGAGGCACATCCTGACATTCGGGACGCGGAGAAGAGGAGCCGCACGCAGCGTGGCTGCATCCCACAGGTGGGCCTGACCGCTCACTTCCGGGGCACTCACTGGTCACCACAAGCAACGGGGGGACGTCTGACACCCCTACACAGCGCTGGGCTAAGGCACTCACTGACATTCGGACCCTGGTCTGGAATTGGCAGGCGGCACATCTCATAGGCCCAAAGAGCAGGAGACATCCAACATTACTGAGCAGGTCTCCTCCTACAGTCCTTGCCCGGCATAACAGGGCGACGCAGCTGCACGGTCGTCTCCTCGCGGGCGATCCAGGGCAGGTGCGACGCCTCCTGCCCGACCACTGACACAGGCAGAGACGTCAGCGAATAGAATCAACCGCAGAAGGGGTGGATGCGGTCCTCCGTCGCAGGAGTGCCCGAAGACCGCGAAAAACGCCGGCATGGCGGGGAAGGGCCTGAAGAGTGGCACCACGCAGACTCGAATAGACCGATATGCCTGCGACAAGCCCGCTGTGTCCCCGACGACTGGGAAAGAGACAGCTGGCAAATCCGTGGACGTACCAGGGAGCAAGAAGGCAACACTGGAAGATGTGATGCAGGCACTGGCACATCTGCAAATGACTGCGGGATCGATTTCGACCGACATTACGTTGATCAGAGCTGACTTCCATAAAATGACGGTGGAGGATGTGTCTGAACTTCAATTGGCGGTGGAGAAGTTGGCAACAGACAATAAGGTACTGCGTGGGAAGCTCGACGAGCAGGAAGGGCGCTCTAGACGGAATAACATCCGCATAATTGGTGTACCAGAGTCGGAGGGCATGAGAGCCATGGACTTATACGTAGAAAACCTGATCACAAATGAACTGAAACCGAAAGGACTGTCCACATTCTTTTCAGTAGAGAGGGCACACCGCGTGCCGGGAGGCCAACCGAAACCGGGAGCGGCCCCACGGCCCATTGTTGCCCGACTATTCAACTTCAGGGATAGGGATGTCACTCTGCAAGCTGCCCGAACATCCCCCCCCGTCAGGATCCAAAACTCCAATGTGGCTTTCTTCCCTGATTACACGGCGGAGGTCGCACGCAGGAGACGAACGTTTTTCGAAGTGAAGAAAGAACTCAGAGCGAGAGAGATCCCGTATTCCATGCTCTTCCCGGCCAGGTTGCGGGTAGTTGCAGAAAATAAAACTTGGTTCTTTGACACCCCAGAATCCGCGCAGGACTGGCTGGAGGGGTGGAGAACGAACGCCCACCCTCGGCGATCTCACCGGCAGCAGAAGGGTCGTACCGCCGGACGTCACCCGGAATCCCAAGCATCAGGAGGGGGGAGACTGGAAGATGGCTCACCCTTGAGAGACGATATGGGCGAAGAGGACAACGAAGAGCAATGACTTCCAGGTTTAACTTCTATTGGACTTACTGTGCCGCACGCCTAAGGCTCGCCACTGGACACTGGGCGATGGGCCTCCGGGGAGAAGACTGAGGGGCCGCTGACTTCGGAGAGTCCTTCACCCCGGCGCGCAAGTACACTGGTTGGGGGTTGGGGCATGCACTCTGCTAAGTTGGGGAGGCGGGCAGGTTTGAGTCCGTGTAGCAGGGGGGCAGGGAGGGGGGCAGTTATGGGAAAGGGGAAGTTTATTTTCTTGGATCATTTGGTTCTGAAGTTTAATGGTTTGACTCAACACAACACAATGCAATACGACATGATCACTGCACAGCGTCACAAGACACACAACAGAACATGCGAATGTAAATCTCTTGGCGTTGCGTATGTCCCACCTCTGGTCGGACGCACTGCCCCGCGCAGGAGGTGGTGGGCCCGCCCCAGGTGGGGTTCACCCACGGAATGAGGAATAGATTGAATCCGAAGGTACTAGGTCGGCCTCGCCACAAGCCACTGCCATGGCCAGATTAGATCGAGTCACCCCGATAGCCCCGTTACAAATTATGTCATGGAACGTTAGGGGACTGGGCGATAAGATTAAAAGAGGTCTGGTTTTTCAGGGAATTAAGAGAATGGGTCCTGCCCTGGTCCTTTTACAGGAGACACATCTGGTGGGCGCTACTACACAGGCGATGGATAGGCGGGGCTACCACATGGTTGCACATGCGGAATTCACCTCAGGGTCGCGTGGCACAGGCATACTAGTACGAAAATCTTCCCACTACATAATACAATCCACCAAGATAGACGATCAGGGCCGCTTCGCGGCGGTTCATGGCCAATGGGAGGGCAGGCCTTTGTCTGTGGTCTCGGTTTACATCCCGCCGGCACTACATGCCGTGGCACTGCCAGACCTCGGCAAGTTCCTCCTAGAACTCCCAGAAGGGGATTTAATCATTGGGGGAGATTTTAACGCAGTACTACATAACACTCGTGATAGATTTCATGTGCGAACACAGGTAGATGGCCCTAACAAACTCAACGGATTCCTGGAAGCGCAAGGGTTGGTGGATATATGGCGCATACTGCACCCAGAACAACTACAATACACCTACTACTCAGCTACACACAATAGCCTGTCCAGGATTGATTACTTCCTCACATTAGGGAACGGTCGCCTTACCATAGACGAAGCACAAATAAAGCCACGGGGTATTTCAGACCATTCGCCGATTACTTTAACACTGTCCAGTTTTGAAATGACTCGTAAAAGGATTTACCCGATCTATCCGGGGTATCTTAAAATTCCATCCATTCGTAAAGACCTACAGAAAGCAACCCGACATTATTTTGAGGAAAATCAATCCTCGGTGGAATCACCTTCAGTGCTTTGGGAAGCATACAAAGCAGTGTTCAGGGGACAAGCCATAGCAGTGATAGCACACCACAAGAGAACACGGGGGAGGGAAGCTTTAGAGCTGGAAATGGAACTCGACAAAGCCAACACCGCCCATATGGTGGACCCGTCTGACGCTACATTACATTCCCTACAGATACGTCAACGCCTCCTTGATGACCATATGAGGCGACTGACCATGGCAGATATCGCGGCCACCAAACACAGGGTATATGATATTGGGGATAAAGCTAGTAAGCTCTTGGCATGGCTAGATAGGAAGCAGGGGGGCAACAGGAACATACTACAAATTACAGACACACATGGGAGGGTGCATACACGGCCGGAAGAAATCGTGAACGCACTGGCCGACCACTTCACCGAGGTATACACCCCGGCGATGGCTGTGACAGAGGAAGAGGCTCGGGCTGCCCTCGGTCATGTGTCCCTGCCAACGTTGACGGAGGAAGCGGCGAAAGATCTTGATTCCGGCTTAACAACTGACGAAATTCAATTGGCTATTAATGCAATCCATTCGGGCAAGGCTCTGGGCCCGAACGGGGTGCCCATTGAATGGTTCAAAACAATGTCAGAATCCCTGAGTGAACCCCTTCTACAGATGTATGTGGAAAGTAGGGAGAGAGGCACGCTGCCCCCGGACCAACGGATGGCGACCATAGTGGCCATTCCGAAGCCGGGTAAACCGCCTAACGAGTGTACGTCCTATAGGCCTATCTCACTACTGAACCCTGAAGCGAAAGTTCTGGCGAAACTATTGGCAAACAGGCTCATGCCGTACTTGGACCAGTTGATCCACCCAGACCAATCTGGCTTTATGCCACATAGAAGTACGGCCTTGAATCTTCGTAGAGTGCAGGGAGTGTTGGCGAGATCCCCACTGTTGACGGAACCGGCAGCGATACTATCATTGGATGCCAAAATGGCATTCGACATGGTGGAGTGGAGCTACCTATTTGCAGTACTTACCCTCAAGGGGTTCGGACCCAATTTTATCTCTTGGATCCGATTACTGTACAAGGACCCAGTGGCGCGAGTGGTAGCAAATGGTCACATATCACGTGACATAAAATTGGCACGGGGGACCAGGCAGGGATGCCCACTCTCGCCCATCCTCTTTGCATTGGTTTTAGAACCTCTGGCATTCACTATTCGGAACACGCCACTCTTGAAGGGGATTAGATGGGATCTTAGCTGAGAGGACAGAGTGTCATTATACGCTGACGATATGTTGATCTACCTCACGGATCTGGGCAGCAGTATCCCAAACCTCCTATCAATATGCAACTCACATGGGCGGGTGTCTGGTTACACTATTAATTGGTCGAAATCGACAATTTATGAGCTCAAGGGTCCACTCCCGACCCTTCCGGAATCCTTCACACTGGAAGTGGCTACCACGTCCTTCAAGTACCTAGGAATATATGTCACCCGAGATGCTACAGAGTTCTCTAATCGTAATCTGCAACCCCCCCTCATTAGACTACGTAATCACGTACAGCACTGGCAGGGACTTCCACTGACGCTGTTGGGCAGAGCAGCATTGTTCAAAATGATGGCGCTGCCACGTTTTCTATACGTGCTCGAAAATACCCCGACATTAATACCTTCCAGTTACTTTCAGAAAGTGACTGCACTGATATTGGGTCTATTATGGGGGAATCGGCCAGACAGAATTGCACACGCAAAACTCAACAGGAGCTGGTACGACGGTGGTATCGCATTACCTAATATGCAACTGTACTACTGGGCGGCACAGCTTAAGATTCTCAACAAATGGGTCCACGCCCCACAGGATGACCCGGCGTTTAAGGCGGATAGGGCCCAACTGGGCACTAACAGCTTGTTAGCGCCTCTGTATCATAAGGGTATTGCGGCGAAACTGATAGGACCCACCAAACATACAGTACAGTTGTGGTATAAGGCGCAATAGAAACTACATTGGGACGGGATCATCACAAAACTCACACCGCTGTGGGACACTAAGGCGTTAGGACACTTGAGGCGTACTAAGGGCTTCACCCAGTGGGACAACATTGGGATATCAACTGTGGGAGACATGTGGTCTAGAGAGGGGGTGGTCCCATTCGCCTCCCTTCAGCAGCAGTATGAGTTGGGAAACACAGAACTGTTTAGATACATACAAATTAGACATGCCCTTCTGGCAGTGATCCCACCAGGCACCACACCCCCGGAGTCCTCACCGCTGGAAGACCGTCTGCTTACGGACTGTATGCAGGAGGGTGCGACTTCCGTAACGTACCGTAAACTGCTCAATAATCTACCTGACCCACAGGGAAAGCTAAAAGATAAATGGGTGGAGGACGTCGGGGATTTTGACGAATCTGACTGGAACGCAGCTATTGCATCCCCACATGAGGCAGGCATATCAGCTAGGTTCCGCCTGGTACAACTGAAAATCCTGCACAGGATTTACTACACGAGAACGACTCTACATAAATTGCAGAGGGCGGATCATCCTTATTGTCTTAGGGGGTGCGGTGAAGAAGGCACTTTAATGCATACACTTTGGAGCTGTGCATGTCTCGTGGGATATTGGCAGCGAGTACTCCGTACCATCGCACAGACATTGAAAACCACTCTAACACTAGACCCACGTGTGTGCCTGTTGAATGTCTGGGGGCCTACTGATTTAACATATTATGGTAAGCTGTGGGCCACGATAGGATTCATGAAGAACAAACGGGACATTGCGCAAAAATGGGGGACGGCGGAGCTCCCCACACAGGCGCAATGGAGCAGGAACATGGACACACTCATGATAACAGAGAGGGCGGTGTACAAGGTGAGAGCCAACCCGCGCAAGTGGAATGGGATCTGGCAGCATTGGAACTCCTACAGAGGGGACATCTGCGAGCCAGTGCTGGAGGATGATAGCGATAGTTCTGAGGATGAGACAGAAAATGTCTAATTGTTACGGAGTATTGAATGAGGCATGCACAAGGGCCTTATGCCTTATATGATACAGGAAGAATAGATGGGAAGGGGTGGGCAGAAGGGGAGGTGGAGTCAAGTGAGGCTTGCAGATGCGATACCCAACAGGGCTGAGCTGATACCGAAAAGCAAGAGAAATATTGTGTCTGTTAATACTGAGTCACATACTAAGTTCTTTTCCTTTTTTGTTTTACATAAAATATAAAATGCAAGTGGTTATAATGTCTGTATACTAATTGTTTTTGGAACTCCAACAAATTTTCTGTTCCATAGAATGCAAACGGCCGGAGGAGGCATACACGATTGCGTACATATCGTACATATGGAACCCTTTAAGCCGGCCTCAGGGTTGTAGGCGCACGTATGTAATGTTGTTGGAAATGTCAATAAAGTCTTGCCATTAAAAAAAACAAAAAAAAAAAAAAACACTGTCGCATGAAGATACCAGAAAGTCTTTGGGGAGCATTGCAAATGTAAACATTTGGTCATATTTTGAATACAAGGAACTTATCACAAATATGCGACAGGCAAATGATGCTGATTATGGAACTATTCTTCAAGATATAAGTATTGGGAAAATGACTGAACAAGGCAAACAAGCTTTACAGAGACGATTATTTTCGAATTTGTTTCCAAATGAAAATATTGTCCCAGAGAAAATATACATGCGAATTGCAGAAAAGCAATCTGTAATCTGCTTAATGCAACACTACGTGAATGTTCTATATTCCATGAAGAAACTTTAAAGTTGGAAAATGAAGAAATTATAAAATTGGAAGCTATTGATAAAATAGAACATGAAGGAATCATTATTATTTTGAAAGAAAAGTTGAAGAGGAAATTGGATTCTTTAGAGAAATCGATAAGTAAAACTGCAGGTTTAGAAAATAATTTGTATGCATGTGTAAACTGTAGGGTAATTTTACGACGTAATTTGAATGTGGAAAAAGGTTTAGTAAATGGAGCAATGGGTAAAATTGTTGATTTTTTTAATTATGTAAATAGAGATAGGATTGAATTTTTGAAAATCAAATTTGATGAAATTGCTGAAGTACAACAATTTAGTCGTTGTTCATCTCGGTTTTTGCTTGTATGTACGCAGAAAACAGTTTCCTGTTTGTTTGGCATATGCGGTGACCATTCATAAATCTCAAGGTTTAAGTGTAGATAGTGCTTTAGTGAATATTGGAAGTACTGTGTTTAAAGAGGCGATGGCATATGTTGCTTTGTCTCGAGTCAGAACTTTATCTGGATTGAACTTGGTTGATTTTGATGAGAAAAAGGTTAGTGCAGATGCAAATTGTGTGAAAGTGTAAAATAGGTTAAGAAGAGAATATGCACCCAATTTAGGTCAATATCCAGTATTTGAAAAGCGTGTGGTAGGTAGAAAAAGGAGATTTGAGAATATCTGTAGTGAAACTGTAGAGAAAGAAAAAGAACAAGATGAAGTTGAGCCTGCAAGCAAAAGAAAAAGGACAGTGTTGAAGAGAATGTTGGTTATCGGTTTGAAAATAGTTGTGGTGTCAACTGCTATGCTAATGTAGTTGTTAATGTTGTTTTTGTTCTTGAAAGTTTGCAACAGCAAACTGTTGAAAATCGGGACGAAAGATTCTGTTCATTGTTGTATTCTGTTTATGAGAAATGTAGTAGTGATAAAAGTAAAATACAAAGTGTTTCTGATATTCGAAATGTTTTGGACACATGTTCTGGTCCTAGTCAATTTATGCAGAATATTCAGCAAGATTGTCAGGAATTTTTAATGTTTATGCTTGGTGTACTGGAAGATGAAGGTATAGATATTGAAAACCTTTTTGGCCTTTCTTATAAATGGCAACATGATTGTCAAAATTGTTTGTTTACATGTAGCACTAACATAGACACTGAAAAATTCATATATTTGACTTTACCTGACTGTGAATCAGTGTCTTTTAACAATCTAATTAGAGGAGCAACTCAAAACATGGAGTGTAGCCAATGTAAATCAGAAATGTCATCAACATTGTTTATACAAAGATATGGACAGTATGTAATTTTAATGCTGCAACGTTGTAGAGCTGATGAAAGAAAATTGGAAACTTTAATTAAAAATGTTGTAGCTGGGCAAGTTTCAATATCAGGAAGAACTTTTGTAGCTGTTGGAATTATTTTTCATGATGGACCTTCTACAACATCTGGACATTACACTGTTTATTTAAAGTGTCTGAAAGGTTGGATACATTGCAATGATAGTCAATTCGTTTTTAAGCAACGTTTGCCTTAAGAGTTACCAAATTCTTACCTTATATTTTTAAAGCCAAAATTTTAAGTTCAAAATTTGGCCTTTTAAGGATTACTGCTGTTAAGGTACATTAGTCTGGTGTTGTAGAGTATTTTGTAAGTGAGGTTGAGGAGGTCAAAGGTGACCCTCTTGTTGATATTGAGGCAGTGTACATGTATTAGGTGGTGACTGATATGGCTGCAGCAGGGAACATTGATAATCAGTCAGGTGGTGGTCTTTTGGATTTGTTGTAGTTGTTGTAGGTGTTTGGCTGGAATTCATGTGCAGAGTGTTTTGCCACTGTGTAGTCTGCTGCTGATGAGGGACTGTGTTACTGTTCTTCTTATTTTGGTACGGATCCACTTGTAAATGTTGCGAGCATGTGGAGGGTGTTATGGCAGTACGAGGAGACGGTGTAGACTTGCCTACACATGGAGAGGGAGGAGTTTAGGATGAATCATAGGTTGTGGATATGGTTGGTAGGTGTTGGTAGTGTCCACAGTGTAGTGAGATAGCAGGAGTCTTCCGAGGTGAGGGGGTGGGTTTGAGGATGAGTACTTTCGTTTTGTGCGTTTTCATGCTTAGAGAGCTGCTCTATATCTAGTTGGTGATGTCCTTCATTGTGTCGTGGAGGTTGCTTTTGGTGGTATGTGGATTCTTGGTGAGGAAGAGGATGAGCTTGGTGTCTTCGATGTAGGAGATGATGTTGAGGTTGTGATGGCGGGTCACTTGTGAGAGGGTGGCCATCTAGATGTTGAATAGCATCGGGCTGAGGGATGAGCACTGGGAGACGGAGCAAATGGTGTCGGTGGTTTTGGATCAGAAGGCTGGGAGGCAGACGCTCAGGATTACTATTGAACAATTAGCAAACTAACAATTTGACGCATACTATTTGGCCGTGCGGAATAGTATGTGAAACCACAAAGGACTTGTTGTTATATATTTTGTCAGCATATATTTGTAAGTAATATTATTTACAGTGTATGAAAATTAATCATAATGTTTTGTTATGTTATGAATGTTTGAGATGTGTCATAGTTACGTAAGAAATTGCTCTTAGAGAAAAACATTTAAGATATGTTTTATTTGTATTTTTTAGATTGTTATTGAGAATGTTGAATGTTTTTTTTTAAGATAATCTTATTGATTGTCTTTTTTTTTGCCCGCTGTTATATGATGAGTACTATTGAACTCACTGTTTCTAGTGAAATTCAATATTTTCTGAGAACAGCAAAAAAGGCAAATGTAATACTTTACAAATTATTTTGTGTTGTAAAAGATATATTGTAACTGTATTTTTTTGTGTCTTCCACAGATGGTAATTTTATAATATATAATTTTTTTATTATTTAATATGCTTAAGGTAAGTACAAGTAAGTACTAAAAATGGTTGATGGAATGTGCTTCAAACGAGCTCAAGTAACAAAACATGGACAAGAAGGTAAGTGTGTAAAGATGGTTTGTATCTTTTAAGGATATTTCCCAAAATTATATACTGGGTGTACCTGTCAGAACCCCTCATCAATCAGTGGATATGATAATGATTGATCTAAACCCTAGCTGACGTATGGGATACATTTACCTTTCAACCATCACTGGAGGACGTGTCTTCTGTATAAGAGGAAGATAATAACTAGCTAAACACAAACATGAATCAGTCTAATTATTAGGCCAAGATTTGTGACAGAGATGTGGACCCTGAGTTATCTGGGTCTGGGTCTGGCTAGCCCAGCAAGTCATAAGTAAACTGTCAGATTATTTTCCGGTAGTACGATGTAGGATCACCATGTATTGGTAAATGGAACCCCAAAAAAAGGTGATTGCAAATATTCAGCAACTAAAGCTACAATTTCAAACATGATATGAATATGTCATTATAATTTCATGCACTAGTCCACTAAACATCTAACAAGTTACCGTTAGCATGTTTGACCTATATGGAAGTAATAAGCTGCTTAGACGCTGAGAGTACAAGTTACAGTGGTCCAAACGAACACCATACTGCGGGCCCATCCACAGTATTACGAGCGGGGCAATCGTACCACCACAGGACCGCTGTGTCCACCAGGGATCCAGGATCCTGCTTCGGTCGCATAGAGGTCAGGAGCAGGAATATGCTGGCGGTGCCACTGCAGCACCGCGGATCATATTCTGAGTTTCCTGTCCACCGCCTATTTCATGGTGATAAGCCTGCCATGAAAAGGGTGGCAGAGAGGCAACTAAGGGTGCCCTAACAGGGCCCCGTGCCATTCCCGGGCCTGGGGTGCATGCAGGGTGTTGTGCACATTGGAATGGGGCTTCTTTTCCTGCACGGTGTGGCATTCATGCCACACCATGCAGGAATGTGCTGCAGGTGCTGTCATGGCGGTGGCTGCATGATATGCTCTTCTATGAGCCTAACAGCCCACCGCCGTGAGACTGCCGCAGCACCGCCCGCCCGACCGAGATTGAACTCCTAATCTGGCGGACAGGCACACCACAGCTTTGGCGTTCCTCCAGCAGATGGCACGGTGGCAGTGCCACTGAAGGACAGCAGATGTCATGAATGTTTAAAAAAATTTTGTTGAAGCAAGTAAAAGAAATCTAGATCTAAACTCAAAAAGTAATGGATTCATCAAGGCTTGTTCAAGCTAATTTTGGTGCTATTTGGCTGGCAGACACCAGGGAGCATGTGATTTCAGCTGTTTTTAAGTATTCCCATTTTTGAAAGTTTAACATATAATTCAGGTACTGCATTACAATGGCTTGAAAGAGCTGAAAGGGGGGTAATGAATGTAAGTTTGTTCCAAAATGTATATTGACCACGGCCCCCAAATCCTCAAGATGTCACTGGGAATAGCAAAATACAACATCAGATATCATCACCATAGCTCGCAGGTGCCTTTTTTTTGTTGCAGATTTATTTAGCGCAAACTCAACCCGAAGGTATTGGAGCGCTTTACATGAGCACCGGTTACGTTACACAAGGACACATTCTTTTTTTACGGGGGTAGGCACAGGGAGATGAAGTGATTTACCCAGAATCACAGGGTGTGGACACGACCCCGAGGCTCGAACCTTGGTTTCCAGCACCAAAGTCGGCAATCAAGCCATCAGACCACATCCTCGCCTTCACAGGCCCATTAGCCTGGGGGGGGTCGCCAAGGATAATAATGTTTTCCAAGATTTTTTAATCAGGGAAAAAATACTTGCAAAAGCTTGAGAGAAGAGGTGGATATTATTCGCATCTGGATACTCTTATTAAAACTTTCTTCAAGATCTTGTTCTCAGTACCTTGAGGAGACTAAGGGAAATACAGGGCCAAATACCTGAATTTAAGAAGGCTGGGATTCCCGCCTCTGTCGCCTCAGTTTTGAGCATGAGAACCGAGACCGCCCTCATCGCAGCCACTGACGATATCCAAGCCCTGCTCGACAACGGGGAAACAGCGGCCCTCATCCTCCTGGACCTCTCCGCAGCGTTTGACACTGTCTGCCACCGCACCCTAGTGCAGCGCCTCAACAACATCGGAATCCAAGAGAAGGCACTCGAGTGGATCATCTCCTTCCTCGCCGGAAGAACCCAGAGAGTCCGCCTCCCCCCGTTCAGATCCGAGGCCACCGAAGTCATCTGCGGCGTACCACAAGGATCATCTCTCAGCCCCACCCTCTTCAACATCTACATGAGCCCCCTCGCGGCCATCGCACGCCAACACAACCTCAACATCATCTCCTACACTGACGACACCCAGCTGATCCTCTCCCTCACCAACGACCCCGCCACCGCCAGAACCAACCTACACGAAGGAATGAAAGACATTACCGAGTGAATGAAGAACAGCCGCCTGAAACTGAATTCAGACAAGACGGAAGTCCTCATCCTGGGATCATCACCCTCTGCCTGGGACGACTCCTGGTGGCCCCCTGCCCTGGGCAGCGCACCCAAACCAACAGACCACGCACGCAACCTGGGCTTCATCCTGGACTCCTCCTTCTCAATGACTAGACAAGTCAACGCCGTCTCATCATCATGTTTCAACATCCTACGCATGCTCCGAAAGATCTTCCGATGGATTCCCACTGACACCAGGAAGACGGTCACTCAGGCACTCGTCACCAGCCGACTGGACTACGGAAACACCCTCTACGCCGGAACCACAGCCAAACTGCAGAAAAGACTCCAACGCATCCAGAACGCCTCCGCACGACTCATCCTGGACATCCCCCGACACAGCCACATCTCCGGACACCTGAGAGACCTGCACTGGCTCCCTGTCAGCAAAAGAATCACATTCCGACTCCTCACCCACGCACACAAGGCCCTCCACGACCTGGGACCCAGGTACCTCAACAACCGCCTGACCTTCTACACTCCCACCCGCCAGCTACGATCGACCAGCCACGCCCTCGCCGCCGTGCCACACATCCGGAGAGCCACCACGGGAGGAAGATCCTTCTCCTACCTGGCAGCCAAGACTTGGAACTCCCTACCCATCCACCTCCGTCTGACCCAAGACCACCTCTCCTTCAGGAAGCAACTCAAGACCTGGCTGTTCGAGCAGTAGCAGACCCCCCCTCCCCCAAGCGCCTTGAGACCCTCCGGGTGAGTAGCGCGCTATACAAATGTTATGATTGATTGATTGATTGATTGATTGGAATGTGTTGTTTCCAATTTCCAAGACACTGACAGATCTCAGCAATTGTCAGTCATTTTTTTTCACTTTGTTTTGGGTGCTTTTAAGGCTGCCTCCAGGGGTTTTATTCTTTTTTTTAATTAAAATATTTTTTTTTTATATGAACAACAACCAGGTACCGGTACATATATAAAGTGGAATCACCGTAAGAAATCCCCCCTCCATTACATACATAATCATAGTGACAATTGCCCCTTGATAAAATAGGGGGGCATGCGTAGCAATATAGGTCATACACTTTACAGGGAGCAATTTGAGATCACTGTATTCAGAGAATGAAAACATGTTGCAACAGGTGTTTTGGGCCACAGAGAGCGAGAACATCACATCTAAGGGGGTAAGCGAGCACTTCCGCCGTCAGCTGGGCCATTAAGGTTCGCCTTTCTCTCTGCAATTCCACTGTCGGGGAGATGCAAATGTCCCCTCTGTATCTGTTCCATTTTCCCCATTTCTGATCCCATTTCTTGGGGCAACCCTGTCCCTTAAATACTGACTTTTCAGCAACCATGGCGATGTGCATATCCTTTGCCCAGTCAACCAGGAGCGGGACCGCCTCCACCACCCATTTCTGCGCAATATTTAGTTTCGCTATAATAAAGCCCATAAAGGCCCATGATTGTTCAGCTTGTGTGAGGTCCGTCGCCTCCTAAATATTGAGTAAGCACAGCTGGGGTGATAACCCAACGGGTTTGCCTCCCGCCCTCTCAAGTTGGCGAGCAATTTTCCCCCAGTAATCTTGGATACGTGGATAATCCCATAAAATGGGAAGGAAAGTGCCCTCTTGGTTACAGTGGCGGAGACAAAGTGGATCGGACGTCTGCCTAATTTATACAACAATTTGGCATCAAAGTAGGCCCGGTGAAGGATCTTAAACTAGAGGAGCCACATGGGCATGGGGATTGCTACTTCTCGTGGCGAGGCCAAGGCATCCCGCCACACGTCGTCTTCCATCACTTCCAAATCCCTCTCCCACCCCCTCCTCAATTTCAGCATCGGGTCAACGAAGTTGTTGACCAGCTTTTTATATGTAAGTGAGATGGCCTTTCGATCCATGGGGTTCAATAATAGCCGGTCATCCAGAGGGGACAAGTCGGGGAGGGGGCCCTCCCTCAGCAGGGCGGAGGATACAGCATGGGTAATCTGCAAATATCTAAATGTCTTGGATGGAGCCAATTGGGATTTGGCCTGGAGCTTTGTAAACGAGGCCAGCTTCCCCTTAACCCAGAGGTCTCTAACCGTGGAAATACAGGTTAAATCCCATTTGTGAAACCCTGGACAAGAGCCAAGGTGGCCCAGGACATTGGGTGCCCATAAAGGGGTTGCTTTTGTCAGTCTCTTGTGCCAACCCAACCTAACTGTTTAGTGACAGTGTGCCAAATCTCGACCATACGAGCCGTAGGCCCTGTTAAATTGAGTTTGCAGGGATCGTGTAAAACACTCTATTGTACCCGCCTCGCCACATGAGCCAGTGATACGTACGTAAAGTTGTCAGTAATTCTTAGCCCAGAATACATGAGTAATTATTAATCTTCAGCTCTCGCCATACGCAAGATTAGAGCAATCTTCTTAAGGGAGACACCTAAAAGCTGCTTAGAAGATGTTTGTTACTACGGGAATTAATTTCACAGGAGCATGTTGCTTCTTGTTTTTTTCAATTAGATGTCATTGTCTGCAGCTATGGTGCGAACATGGTCATGACATCATAATATGCCTATTCCCTCAGGGATGCCCAGGAGTGTACCCAACAATGGAAAGATGGAAAGGGCTCCAGGTGAGTGATGTGACTAGTCCCTACCCCCTGCGGCTGAATGGCTGGGTAGGTGGAAGACTGGTAAGAGGGTAGGTAAGGGAAGCAACTTGAGGAGGGTTTTGTTTTTATTTGAGTAGTGCTGTGAGCCTCAATGGGAATTGAATTGTCAATACTCACAAATGCCGTGCTTTATTTCAGTACCTGAGATACACAGACACTCGGATTATTATGTCACAGGCAATACATATCTCGGGAGCAAAGACAAAACAGATCAAGGGGAAGCAAAGATATTGTTGGCTTGAGATATATTATATTCATGCAGATCTGTGGCACGTCTGGGCACTGTAATTAGCTTTTAAAAATGAGTAACCTGCAGCTGACAAAATATGAGATAGATACTAAAGGTAGATTAATCTTGACCTTGGAATCTTATTAGGAAGTCCCTTACTTTGGTATTCTGCTATGGTCCCACCTCAGACCACCCTGACGCTTTAATCGAGATAAAAATTACTAGCAGCTTCTCCTTTTCCGATCATCTTTGAAGGTTTCAATATAACCTTGACGCACTATGACACTTCCATTTTTCTGGAACGTGCTTTCGCATTTTCTGATTAGTCAGCTACAAGAACTGATGCAGGGTTATAAACTAGAAAATGCATTAAAGGAACGGTATCCAGATAAGCACCAGTATAGTCGCAAGAGTGCTAGGCATGGAATTGAAGATGAACTCGATTTATTTCTATTTACTGCAAGGTCTAGAGTGAAATAGGTCAAAATTTTGTCTGCTATATTTTTCGACTACTGGCCTGCTATCTGAGAAACAGAGAAGGAAGCTCAGCTCAACACACAAAATCCTACGTAGGCTCAGGGGACTTTTCCTGAGCATGAGGATTTTCAGAAACAGGTCAAATGCTATATTGAGGAATACTCTAACATAAATTAAGGCTGCCCATCTTCCCTATAGTCTGAAACTGTGTTAAAGTATTTCTTGGAGGAATATGTATGTCATGGAATGTGATGGATAAGCACAAGACAAGGCAGAAGGTAAAAGATTTGTTGGCAAAAATATGACATGTCAGCAAACCGTAAGATCTGTATAAGATTAGAGACAAAACACACACAATGTTCAATCAAAAAAAGGTGTTGCTTTCCACATTGTATCTTCAACAATTGTATGAGGAGAGCAGCGAGATGGGACGGCTTTTGGCTTGGCAGGCTTGGAGCAAGAAAGTCAGAACAGAAATCTCTGAGATAGAATGGCTGCAGTGTTAGAAATTGGGTTTTGATTGAGGTGTTTGAAGACCCTTCTCAAGCCACAGCCACACTCCCTGTCAGGGTTAAGTCACTAAATTAACCTGTGCTTAACCCTCTGGTAGTTTTGGTACAAACGTAGTCAGGCTAAACTTAGAGGCAATGTGTAAAGTTTTTATGCAGCACTCAAACAGTAATAAAGTGAAAACACAACACAAGAAAAATCCCACACCAATTTCAAAAAATGAGAAAAAAAGAATAAATCATTTGACACCAAAACAACAACAAAAAAAATCAGCAGAACACGAGTTACGAATTTTGTATGTTTTTAGTAGAAACTAGGTCTGACAAGATCAGAGCGCCAACCGCAGGCATCTAGCAGTGTGAGACCCAGACAGTAGAAAGTTATGGCCGAACAAGGAGGAGCACATTTCGGATACACAGGGTGGATTGGGCCCGGTCTCCGTTTACCTTTGGACTCAAAAGACATTTTGAAGAAAAATGCCTGAGATGGTAAAGTTCAGTCGGACAAATGAAGCCGGTGGTATTTAGGGAGGAGGTGTCATCGTCAGCGAGCTGGTCAGACTTTGTAACTTTTTTGGAAGTTGAAAATCCCCAGTGGGAAGAAGCTGCATACTGTAGTCGACGAGAGCTTTATGAGACTGTATACCTCTTTTGCGTGGTGACAGTGAACAGAATTTGCTGCTGTGAAGAAGAACACAGTGGGAACTACTGTGAAGTTAAGCCAACTGGTGATGCACCTTGGGAAGATCGGTCAGTTTTAAGAGCTCTTTTTGGCTGAAAGTTTTCTAAGTATCTAGTTTTGAGTTTTGTTTGTTTTGACACCTTAAGCACCACTTCCAAGGGTCCAGGAGTGGGTGGGCAGCACTAAGAAGGTAGGAATGAATTCAGCCTGGGTGTAGGTGCCAGGTTCAAGTTGTTGGAACGTTTGTGTCTGTTAGAAATGGGGTAGCGTGGTGCAAAGCGGGCGGGCCAAACTGCAGAGGAAATGTGCAAAGCATCCGCGCAGCACACACAGGCTACACACAAGGCGCACTATAAAAAGAGACTCCACACCAGATTAGGTGAAAAATAACTTGTGTATTATGTAAACACAGGACAATCACAGAATTCTCAACACTGCGCCAACTGACGCCAAGTCAATATTTACAGGGGATTATATACAAGGCAGGGCCAATCGGGCCGCTGCCAGCATCATCACAAGGGACAAAGAATAAATGCAAAACTCAGTAACAAACGTAAGGCAGCCAGTGCCTACTGGCCAGGTCAGGGGCTAGTGTTTCCACATTAGCATCGCTGGAACATCATTAGCACCACAGCATTTTCATCAGTCTATTCTGCCTAGCCTTAGCAACCTTGCTATAAACATAAAGCATTATCAATTGGCATACACCTGTGGGCATAAACATGTGAAAGTTAGGGGCATAACACAAAATTAGCATATGCAGCAACCTAGGAGTATGCAGACTCTCATTAGAGTCGATTACCGTAGACATAAATCAGGAGGCTCCTCCCTAGGCATAAACCATCTTGGTATGAGGCATAGCCATATACCCTAGACATGAAATGAGAAAATCCTTGCATGTCATTAGCCGAAAGTCTTATGCATGAGACATGAGCCCGTGGGCATGAACAATATTAACAGAAATGTATTAGGACAGGTCCAGTCCAGCTAAACATTAGGCATTAACCTGCATAAATCACCTCCTTTGGTACATGGGGCCTAATCATATTAGAATGGGGCATCTACATGAGGCATTTCATCATTGCACACATTAGGACAGATCATTATAATAATGGTGCATCCCTGGTACCCCCAAACATCCTGTAAGCCATAGGGGGAAAGAAACCATTAGCGATATAACCCCTTGCATGAGACATACGCCACATTAAAGTACACTTTATGTCAATGCATCTGGAATAGCTGCCCCAAAGTTGCAGGTTAGCTTCTGGCACTACTGCGCCTGGGGAGCCCCTCCTCTGGGACTCTCAAATTACCAATGGTCAAAACACCGCTACTGCCCACTGTCCAGTGGGGCAGTTGAATACAGGAAAATCAGTATTGTCCCCTAGGAGCCCCGTCCGGGTCTCTAGCCCCCAAAAATGATGTTGCCCACAAAAACGTTGCAGTGGCCTGCAACTGCGGCGCCGCTGTGTAGGGTAAACTAGCACTGATCAAGTTGGGGTCCCACTCTGGGGCTCTGAAGATAGTTCTGCCCCATACGTCGCAAAAATGCTGGCGCGTTGGGGTCTTCCTTTTTGGGGACTCTGAAGTCAAGAATGCCCCCAAACCGGTGCAGCAGACCGCAACTGCGGAGGCCCTGTAGGCCAATGGGACACTGTGTCCCAGCTCACGCGGGGGGCCCCACGTGGACCCCCAAGCAAAGGTGGTTGCACGTTGCAGCTGCCCACTGCTAGGCAGGGCAGCTGGGAAGACCGGTACTACCACTCCGGTCCTCTGAGAAGGACCAAAGGGGGCGGGCACCGACAATGTGCCCCGTTGCCCCCTCCACCACCGGTTACCCAATGAGTCCCACTCACCGGGACTCTTCTCAAACTCTCGGCCTCCTCCAGTCACAGGACGCCTTCTAGCAGGGGACAGGCACTGGTATGTGCCTCGACCGTCCCCTGCTCCTCCAGGACCTCTCTGACCTCACGGAGCCATGCAGGCATCGGACGGCTTTCTCCCGCGGCTTCAGGCAGCCACTTCTACACACGCGGGGCTCTCCTCTCCTCATGAGAGCCCCGCCAACACCAGCACCCCTCCCGTCTTCACCCAGGCCCCCTCCTGGGACCAGGGACCTCAGTAGGCGGGCACGAAGCTCCAGACGGCTTCGGGGGCCTCCCTCCTCTCGCCTCCGCTGTGGCTTCACATGCGGGGGCACTGACCTGCGGGGTGGGCTCCTGCTCTGGTCTCTCCACAAATGGGGCTGCCTCATCACCACGGGAGCCCCGCCACACCTCTGCTTCCTTATTCTGGCCGGCGGGCCATGCCCCCAACCAGGCATGCGCTTACCTGGCTTCCGGGTCACTGCGAGCGGCGCAGCGGCCTAGGGTTTCCTCGGCAACAATACGCGGGGAGGGCACCCGCTCAATTTAAGGCAGAAGGCGGCTCGCTTCTTGGTTTTGGGCCGCGGCGGTGATCCTTCAGCAATCTGGACACGCGGGGTTGGCTCCCGCTATGAAGGCATCAATGCGGGGTAGGCTCCCCCGGAATTAGCATAAGGACCGCGGCAATACACGGGGTAGCCTCCCGCAGTGTTGGTAAATGCTTAGAGGCAGCATACACGCGGGGTGGGCACCTGCGATGGCAGCAATAACGCAGGGTAGGTTCCTGCTGTAGGTTCCAATAACCAGCACTCCTCACCAGCAATTTGAATATAGCGCTCACGAGGCGCTAGATAGCTGCCACAGATTAAGGGTTCCACCTAAGGACATAGCGTCCACACTCCACTCTCCTCACTGGCCATGTGCATATAGCCCTTGGGCAGTACAGCGCTAGAGTGCAGGCAGGGGGGTACAGGCAATCCACATGGAGCGCTCACAAGGTGCTAGGTTCCACCAGCAGCCTCAGGGACACAAGATAGCGCTCCTCACCTCCTGGTAGTACAGGCCAGTCCAGTTCAGTGCTCCTTCCTTCTCCTGGGCAGCACAGGTACAGTGCTCTTCTTTTCCAGGTGCTGGGTAGCAGAGCAGCAGGCACTACTGGGCAAGGTCAGCAGTCAGTGGCCACTCATCAGGACAGGGTTGTAGGTCCTAGAAACCATTGTCCTCTGTAACGTGGCACTCCTCCTGATACAGCAGCCTTTACTCCGGCAGTGGGGCTCTAACTAGCCCTGTGGACAGCAGAGGGGTTACAGTTGGGCACAGGGGCCAGCAAGCAGGCCCATGCGGCGATACCTCCTGGCAGTAGGTCCCCTCTCTCTCAGGTCCATGCTCTGACTGAGCACATGGTGGCACAGCCCCCCTATTTATACGCCCCTCACCACACCTGACAGACAGTGCCAGAAGCTTCTAGAAGCGTCTGGGGAAACTTGTCCTAACTGGTCTAGGGGGAGGTGTCCAGCCCCCTGTCTGCCAGGTTTCCCTCCAAAAACTAGGGGTGCTGGAAACAAACAACTAGTCTGGCAACCCCAGCACAGGCTGACAGGCACACAGAAATGGCGTCCATTTTAAAAGTGACATTTCTCCACAACAACACAAATAAATCTGCGCACGCCATTGCGCAGCATGTGTCACTGCATCTCACACCACACATGGCCTATACATTCCTCTACCATGGGGGAGATATCCTCTAATGGGGGGGGGGGAGAGAAAGCCGAAAAATTCAGGAAAAAGGGCCAAGTCCAACAGTGTCCCTGTAGCCCAGAACAGGCCAGCCACTAGCCTTTGGAATCACTCTGGCAGTCCTGGGTCCAAGCAGCAAGGCAGTCTGTGTGTAGCAGGGCAGTCCTCTGCGGGGTCAGGGCAGGTTTTAAGCAGCAGGCAGTCCCCTGGGAGCAGCAAGGCAGTTCTCTGAAGTACAAGGCAGGCCTTCTTAGTGTCCTCCGCTAGTCCATAGGTGATCTGAAGCATGGGTCTGAGGGTCCTATTTTTATACCTGGTGCCAGCTTTAAAGTGCAAGAAACCTCTAGGGTCCACCCCCCACAGTTGGTTCTGGAATTTCCTTCCTCTCTGTCCAAGCTCCAAGAGGTCTGAGGATGACAAAAGACTGGTGTCAGGTTCTTTGTGAGTGTGTTGACACACTTCCTTTGAGATGTAAGTGAGGCAGGGCACAGTTCCGCCCCTCGCATCTTGGCAGGATGGCTCATCCTGCCAACAGCTAGTCCCCCATTGTCTCACTCTCTTTTGGATTAATACACAAAGGCCAACTGCCACTCTAATCCCTGTTGTGAACCAGGATGCAGGCTGTACTAAATGGTTAGGGAATGAAAATGGCAACTTTCTATAAGTCGCAGTATGTATGGCTCGTACTCACATGCCAACTCTCAGACACACAGCCTTGGGAGAAAGTCTTTTTTCATTTGAAAAACTGTGGAATAACGCTGTCCTAAACTTGATGAACAGTGGTTTATTGCGATGAAAAAAGACTTTCTCTCAAGGCTGTGCAACCGAGAGTTGGCGCATGAGTACGAGCCAAACATACTACCAATTTCATACTTATGCTATTTGGGGCAGGGCACATTATCAGTCTGCACCCCACAACTTTACAACAACAAATGTGAATTGTAATGAGTACAAGGAGGTGTGCATTCTATCACTTTGTTCACTAACTTTCTAAAAGTGCAATTTTCAGAATTGCAACTTGAAATCTGACTTTACCTTTAAAAATAATTTTAAATTGCAATTCTTTAGAGACTCTAAATATGATATTTCTACCTGTTCCCCAAAAACATTATCACACATTAAACGTAATAGGGTAACCCAATGTAATCATTTAGGAGGGTTAGCCTTGAAGTAGTGGAAAACGAATTTGGGAGTTGTTCACTACCAGGACATGTAAAACTTAAATGTACATGTCCAACATTTTAAATACACTGCAAACTGCCCTATGGACTGGTTAGGGCCTGCGTTAGGGGTGACACCTGTAATAAAAAGGGAGTCTTAGGCCTGGCAAAAAGTTTATTTTGCCAGTTAGAATTGCAGTTTTAAACTGTACTCTGGCTGCAATTGCAGGCTTGATGAATATTTTGAAGGGCTACCTAGGTAGGTGGCACGATATGTAGACCTGCTAGTAGCTTTTGATTTACAGACCCAGGGTACATGTAATACCATTCTAAAAGAGACTTATAAGTAAAATAATTGTGCCAATAGAGCATAAGTCAATTTTACCATAGTTATGGGAGAGAGCACAAGCATTTTAGCAATGGTTAGCAAAGGGAAAGTGCACAGAGTCCTAAGCCCAGCAAAACGATTTTGAGCAAACAGGAGGGAAGTTGGCAAAATGTTTGGGAGAAGACCACCCCGAGGCTGACAGGTCTAACACATAAGTTTTGGACACAAGAAAAAATCGACTATGTGTACCATCAATTTTACTTTATTATTATTATTATTATTATTAAAAGAAATTTGTAGATAGCGCAACTAAACCTGTAGGCATCAAGGTGCTGGAAGATGGAAGGTTGAAAACTCAAAAATCACCCAAAGAAGGATTAGAGATAAGCTTCTTGAAATAGCCAAGTCTTGAGCGCTTTACTAACAGAGTGTGGGAAGAGATCACCTTCAGGTCGTTGGGGAGCGTATTCCAGAGTCTGGGTGCAAGGAAGCGAAAGGACCTTCCACCCCATCTGGCCTTGGATATACGAGGGACAACTAGTAAGCTTTTACTGGAAGAGCGAAGTGCTCTACCAGGGGTATAATAGGCCACAAGAGCACGGATAGCCTCCGGGCCGGACTCATTAAGGGCACGATGTGTAAGGCATAAGGCCTTAAAATTAATCCTCGCCTGCATGGGGAGCCAGTGCAGGTTTTTCCTGATGGCTGTACCCGACATTCCAGAAGTTTAATATATGTGCATTCCGGAAGCTGTGCAAGGATCCCATCATGAGCAGCTCATATTGATTTACCACACTCCTAAGCACTAACTGCAAGATATGTATGAAAATGCTGGCAAATCTCCTGGCATCCGTGATTGGGAAAGCGGTAGTTCTGGATCAAATGGGCTTAATGCTGGCAGGAGGTTAGCAACTTAGGCCCATTATCTCACCATGGCAATCTCTTACCTTTCACATGAAGTGTGGGCCTATTTATATTCATGGAAGCTGAGAAGGTCTTTGACCTGTTGATCTTTGAATTCTCATAGAATGTTCTGCATAAATTAGGGATACCACCAAACTTTAATGGGTCAATTTCAAGGCTGCATTCAGGTGCCTGGCACTCAATCATAAGTGGGCTCAGCAAAGAGAGAATCTTTGTTAGTCGTGCACTGGGCAGGGATGCCAATGGTCTTTTTCTATTAATTCCTTTAATAGAGCCACCTAACTTTAAGACGTGCCTGAAGCCCCAGATTGTTAGCTGTCTTTCCAGTAGGAAAAAGATGAAACTGTATGCTGCTGTTGTATTACTTTACCTAGCTCCCTGATATGGAGAATTTAATATAGCTGCATCCATGGGGTGTATTAGTCAATCGATAAAGGGCTGTGGATGTGAATAATACATGTGAGAGGGTGGACTTCGGGGTATCATCTTTACCTGCAATGAGGAACCAACAGCGACAAGGCCCCATCTCGAGCGAGGAAAGGACTGCGAGGGTCGGAAGGACGATAGCCACACCCACATCTCGTGCTACCCCACAGCGTGATGAGGAGCCAGAAAGGGGAGGAGCTGACCCCGGCAGCGGTGGCTCACAACCACTGAAAAGGAACCAGGAACAGGAAGGGTTGTCGTTGACCAGAGGAGGAGATAAGCTGTGTAAGGAGCCGAGTGCGGAACGAGACGACGGAGACCGGAGCTACGCTGAAGAGGAGGAGACCGAAGACCGCTGGACGGAATAGTGGTGGTGTCCACCGGAGGAGGCTGAAGAGTGTCCGCAACTCTCAGGAGAGTTGCGGCGGAGCCGGTGAGTGAAACTCGTTCCAGGGAAGGTCGGGCGGGTACTTGGGAGGCAGGAGGAGGGTTTGGCATGGGTTGAGAGAGTGGAACCCAGCGTGTATTTCGAGCACAAGCCTTTTCTTTTTTCTATTTTGTAAAAATCACTCATCTTTGACTTTTGTTTTCATACCAGCCCCCCCTTTCGTCCTCACTTGACAAGACTCCATTAAGCACAGAACTTCCCTCACATTCGGATTATGTTGTCGCTCATCCACCAGTAGATACGGTGAACAGCTGACAACCCTCAGATATCACCGGGTGTAGGTGTTGGGTACTACTAGTCACTCCGCATGTTACCAACATTGTCACTGACAACTGCCATTTTCTTCCCTCTCTATGAGCCTCCAGGAGGAAACCAGCACATCGAACGAACTGGAGCAAGCCTCCCTGAAGTTCAGCCCTGAAGAGGAAGGAGCGGATCAAACACTCTCCCAATCCCATCACCAGAGTGAAAAAGCCAAAGAGGAAGAAAAAGACCCATCCCCAGTAGTCAAACCAAAAACTGTGATGCCTGACAATAAAACACAACCTGTTGGAAAATATATTCAGCCTCCGCCTCTGTATATCCGACCCGCCCTCCCACAGGTGGTGTTAGAAGTGGGATCCATCGGAGACATGGAGGAGGCTCTGGCAAAAATGGCTGACAACCAGGAACACCTGGGCAAGGTGATGGAACGGTTCCTCACAGTGGTTGAAGAGGACCGAGGCAAGATACAGCAGGTACTGATGGGGCAAAGTCAGTTACACGGGGTAGCCATGGACAAAATCACTGAGGCCGTAGGACACCAGAGGGGACCCACCTCTCTTCCCTCCATGATCCTCCAACGATACGTAAGCGGGGAAGACCTGGATTTTTTCTTCAACAACTTCGAACGAATAGCTACTGCGGCAGCCTGGCCCGCAGACAAGTGGGGTCAATATTTGGGACCCCTTCTTTCGGGTGATCTACAAGCGGCCTATCAAACAGTTCAAGGAGTGGTACCATATGCTGATATTAAACAATGCATCATGGAACGATTAGGAGTAGATGACGAATCATATAGGATCAAGCTATGGCAAATAAAAGAAGGACCCCAAGAAACCCCTTGAGCCCTGTATTTTCGAGGAAAGGACATGACCAACCATTGGCTGAAGCCTGCCACTACTGACAAAGGCGGCATCATGGCCAATATATACTTGGAACAATATTTGTCCTCTCTGCATCCGCCCATACAAAGGTGGGTACGGCAGCAGACCCATCTCACTTTAGAAACAGCTGTAGAAATAGCCAGCGCCTACAGCCGTGCCCAAGAAATACAAAAGGGGAAAGATGACCTTTCCTGGAAATCTGGTGGTTCAGCGACTCACCGACCCACCCGTCCACCCATTATAAGGAACCCTGAACCCGTCACCATCATTCCCGGACCCCCAGTGTTCAGACCCCCTCCTCCGGATCCTCAATGTTTAGACTGCGGAGGAATGGGGCATATCGCCAGATTCTGCCCCCAAAAAGAAGAACCCATGGAGATAGGGATGGCTCGCAATTATTATTGTTCCCCCTCTGAAAAGAGCCCTCCACCATATCACTGTGAAGAGACTGTGACTGGTCAACCGGCCATGGCCTTGGCAGATACGGGTTGCCGCCAAAGTGTCATATGACCACAAGACCTGGAACCTTGGATCGGACCCATTGATGGGACCGTGGCTATTCGATGTGTTCACGGAGACACCAAGCAGTACCCCACTACCCGAGTACAGATACAACAACAAAACGACTCAGGTACCTCTCTAAAGGTGGGGCTCGTCCCCAATTTACCTGAACAAGTCAATCTTGGGAATGACTACCTGAACTTATCTCAAATAATAAGAAGCACCCCATCAAAAGCTAAAGAATGGTAGGCCAAGGCCCCCTTTTCCCGAGAAGAGGACCAGGAATGGCCAACCTCAAAAGCACAGAAATCCAGAAAACAAAGAAGAGCAGAAAAGGTGAAACCCCCTGCCGTCTTACCTGTCTTGCGGGAGGACAATCCCTGGGAAACAGATAGAAACTTTCGTGCCACCCAACGGGAAGACCCCGTTCTACAGGAAGCCTGGAACTCCGCCCTAGAGAACGAAGATCCCCTACATGTAGGTCCTTATTTCTTTGTTAAGAATGGGTTGTAATACCTAAAGGGAAGCCCTACACAGAATCCCCAGTTATTGATTCCAGGTCCCTTCAGGGAAAAGGTAATGTTTTTAGCACATAGCCACCTATTAGGGGGACATTTCAGAAATGAGAAAACAGAAAAAAAGATCAATAGAACGCTTTTACTGGCCTGGCATTTATCAAGAAGTGAAACGGTATTGTAGAGAATGTCCCATATGCCAGAAAAAACGGCAGGTACCGCCCTCCCCGTGTTCCCCTACATCCTCTCCCCATCATAGACGAACCCTTCTGTAGAGTAGGGATGGACATCATAGGACCTCTACTACCTTCCCGAAGTAGGTGTCATTATGTACTTGTCATTGTTGACTATGCCACACGATTCCTGGAAGCGATAGCCTTGCACCGTCTTGATGCTACCAATATTGCTAAAGCCATGATAAACGTATTCTCATGAGTAGGATTCCCAAAGGAGATCTTGACAGATCAAGGGACTCTGTTTGTGTCCTTGGTCATGAGACAGGTCTGTACACAGTTAGGGATCAACCAGATACGAACCGCAGCGTACCATCCTCAAACAGATGGGCTAGTTGAGCGATACAATGCCACACTCAAAACCACTCTAAAGAAACTCTTGGCCTTAGAAATGAGAAAGTGGGAGGATATGCTGCCCCTGGCCTTATTTGCTGTACGGTATAAAGTACAGAAAAGCACTGGTTATTCACCGTTCGAGCTATTATATGGCCATCATCCCCGGACAATGCTGGAAATGGTACAGGAAAAATGGGAAACAGAACCAGACAACACCAAGCCATTGGTCGACTATATTCTCCAACTTGAAAACCCACTTAGGGCAAATACGTGCCATTGTCCGTACAAGCCTAGAAGAAGCCCAAACGGCCCAAAAGGGACAGTACGATAAAAAAGCCAATGAGTGATCCCTCAATGTCGGAGATCCTGTACTGCTCATGATGGCCTCTTCCGACCATAAATTGTTGGGACAGTGGCAGGGACCATATACCGTGACAGAAAGGGTAACTCCAGTGACTTACCGCATCGAAAACGACCCGACCAGGCGCACCTCACAGATCTTTCACATCAATTTGTTGACGAGGTGGGAGGGGCACATGCCGGTGCTCTTTACCAGAGCAGAGGTACTGGTTCCCTTGTTTGAACAGTATATGGATTCCTCGCTTCCTCCTAATTTAAAACAAGAATTGTCAGACATTCTTCTTCCTCTCCAGGATGTTTTTCCTTATCCCCTGGCAGAGCGAGCCTGTTAGAACATGCCATCAAGACACCCACGGTAAACGAGTATGTCTCAGAACCTACAGGGTACCCGAGACATGCCGGCTTACCATAAGAGAGGAAGTACAAAAGATGATACAAATGGACATCATCGAACTGTCCATAAGCGAATGGAATTTGCCTATTGTTCTCCTACCAAAGCTGGATGGTTCGGTACGATTCTGTATCCATTTGAGAGAAGTGAATAACATTTCTGAATTTGATACATATCCTCTTTCAAGAGTAGACGAGATAGTTGAAAGGATAGGCAGAGCCAAATACATCAGTACCCTTGATCTCTGTAAAGGGTACTGGCAAATCTCCTTACGCCAGCAAGATAAAGAAAAAACTGTGTTCCCCACGCCAGATGGTTTGTATCAATTTAAGGTGTTACCCTTTGGGTTACATGGGGCTCCGGCTACTTTTCGGAGAGCCATGAATCAAATCCTACAGCCTTGCGAGAATTATGCCAGAGCATACCTGGACGACAAAATTATCTATAGCAACACATGGGAGCAACACATGTACCACCTATCTCAAGTGATATACGCCTTAGGACAGCAGGATCTCAAGATCAATCCCACCAAAAGTCGTCTTGCAGCCCAAACCATGCGGTATCTAGGATAACTTTTGGGTGAAGGAGTCATCAAATCTCAAGACACCAAACTATCCGCTATCTCCCAAATCCCACTACCACAAACAAAAAAAGATCTCCGGGCCTTTTTGGGATTGCTCGGTTACTACCAACATTTCATCCCCAATTTTTCCCAAACAGCGGCCCCCCCTCACAAACCTATTGCAGAAAACCATAAACACTGAAGCTAGATTAAGGAACCCTTCTCCAGACATCCTACACGCTTTTGAGAGCCTAAAAAGCGCCCTTACTTCTGATATTGTGCTGGCCAGTCCCGATTGCACTCTCCCGTTCTACAAACAGACGTGTTAGAGCAGGGGCTAGGGGCTGTATTGTCTCAAGTAACGAAGCAAGGAGAAGAGCAGCCGTATGGCAGCGGATCGGTGGACCACTGAGCCAGCGAATCTCCAACGTCTACGACCGAGAAGCGGATCTCTTGGCCTTGCGCCAACACCTCTACAGGCGATTCAATACGACCTGTGGACTGTTGTGCAGTACACCCTGTCTTGAAAAAGACCCGCCACGACCTTAAACCAAGGCGCAGAAGGGTCGAAACGTCGACATCCTGTAGCTGGCCATTGATCTCTAGGATTCCAAAACTGAAAGAAATATCCAGAATCTCTAGACATCCAATTACCACGGCCTTTAGAAAAATAACTGTGTATATATATATATTGATTGTATAGATTACTAATTTCACTTGTACATATTTGTCACTATTTTATCACTATTCACTATTGTCACTATTTTGCACAAAATTCTATTTGGACAGTCTTCTCTCAAAAATGTCTTTTGTATCAAATAAAAAGTCAAGTAAAAGACTATAAAGTAATAAATAAGACCTCGAGTCATTAGTTGGGAGGTTTTGAATTGTGTTGTCAATGGAGGGGGGTTCTCAACCACAATAACAGTATTGTTTGAATTACTCATGCTTTGCACCCGACAGAACCAACTGTTATATTAACCATTTAATATATCAGCAGGAAATTGTTTCCCAGAGAGCGGAACTATGCCGTGATAGAAAAAGAAGCGCTTGCAATCAAATGGGCCATAGAAACACTACGATATTACCTAGAAAGAAGGGAGTTTACCTTGTATACCGACCATGGCCCTTTAGAGTGGCTAGCACGGAACAGGGGTAACAACGTGAAGGTGTTGAGGTGGTTCCTGGTGTTGCAACCCTATAGATTTCAGATCAAGCATAGAAAGGGAACGGGACAAGGGAACGTAGACTTTCTGTCAAGATATCTCCAAAAACGGAACCCTAGTAATAAGACAGCAAGGGGAAGGGGATGTGTGAGGGTGGACTCCGGGGTATCATCTTTACCCGCCATGAGGAACCATCAGTGACCAGACTCCATCTCCAGTGGGGAAAGGACTGCGAGGGTCAGAGGACAATAGCCACACCCACCTCTCGTGTTTCCCCACAGCGTGAAGAGGAGCTGGAAAGGGGAGGAGCTGACCCGGTAGCGGTGGCTCACAACCACTAAAAAGATATTAAGCCTCCGCGTCTGTATATCTGACCCGCCCTCCCACAATACAATTATGAGAAGGTTGGGCAACATTGAATGATTGGATTTGTTTTTTACATTCGGTCATTCCAAAATATTTTAAGAAAGTGTGGTTATGGTGCTTGAGAATTTAAGAAAATGTTGCATGATTTTTAAAATGTTCCAGATTCGCGAATTTCACAAACTGCCCCACCTTGGATACAATCCAGCAATTTTCGCAGATCTGGCTGAAGGATTTAGAGTGTGACAAGTGAGGGGAATAGCAACAATTGGAGAGCTAGCCAGGAAAGATAATACGAAATAAAATCTTTTGAAGAATTACATTCAGGCTTCTGTTTGGAGGAGCTGTTTTTTTTACTTACAATTTAGAAACTGATTGCTGATCAACATGGTAAACAGTGATCTTTCTTGAAGAAGATAGGATCCATCTTTAGCGGAAAACTTAAAAGTTCTCCACTGTGTATGCTGCACTCCTCCTACAACTCAGCCATGCAGACTCATTCCTTGTAAACGGGGCTGTTCAGTAATATATTTCAGTACTGTTGAAATCATTCAAGCCTGGAAAAGGACGCATACACTTTTTAGGAGCTCCAGTGTCCACCAATGACTTCATTATACTTTTTTTCAGATTATATTACGCACCATTTAGAATCTATTCATGGTTTCCAGGGGCGAATCCAATTTTTTGAAGATTAGTTTGCCCCCTGGCGACATATGGCTCGGGAGTGCCCGTCCCTCAGCAACCTCTGAGGCTTGTTCAGAATCATTTGAATCAGCTGTCATTCTAGCAGCCAAGAAGGCCTTCTTTAACCTACCGGCTACCTACAAAGCAATTTGATCTAGAGAACCTGGGCACGCTTTTAGCTAGGAGAGTGATAGCCAAAAAAGTAAGGACAAAAAGGCTTCAAAGACTACAAAATGAAATAAAGAGATCAGAATGACCACTAAACGGTAAAAATGACACTATGCTCACATGGGTAGTACTAGAAAAATGAAAAAGAATTGGGTCTCATTCCTACCTGGAATAACTGGTGAGGAAGAGGAAAAAAGCTGAGCATTGAGTGCAGTATTGAACTTGGAGAAGCATCAACCTGCACATATCAATTTCCCCCGGAATCTGCTCCCCCTATAATTGCCTTGTAAAACGTGTCTTTGTTTAATTCCACCATGTATGCATCTACGAGTTAACAGGAAGACAGTGAATGAAATGTGAAGAACTTTCTCCCAAAATACCGTGATGGTGATTCATATTGAGAACGAGCTCTTTCACGAAAAGTCCCGGAACACGGTGACGCACTTTGCACTTTCTAAATGGAACACCATGCAACGATATACGTTGTAGGAACAACCATAATGTTCTGTTCTCTCATTTTATTTACAAAGATATTATCGGTGCAAGCCCCGATATGCATTTACATAATAGATCTGGAAATTTTGATGGTATTGTAATGAAAAGTAAATGTCTACCTGCATGAAATCGTTCAGTACATTTGTAGATCTTGCATTCGTTGACTTAATAAAAAATAAAAACAAAACATTGCAATGCAGCAAAATGCACTGCAATGCTATAAAATAAGCACATCATTA
Organism: Lissotriton helveticus; assembly: GCF_964261635.1. NCBI lineage: Eukaryota > Metazoa > Chordata > Amphibia > Caudata > Salamandridae > Lissotriton > Lissotriton helveticus. The sequence goes on along the minus strand of NC_136069.1, from coordinate 472,074,018 downwards.
AATGTGTTGCTACAACATGCAGCACAATGAAGTAGAATGCAGTACAGTACAATAGAATCTAATGTAAGTTTGTGCTATACAATTCAATTCAATAAAATACAATGTGAGGCATTAACGTGCTATAAGGTACAATCCAGTTGTAATGCATATATAACGTTCGCTGTAAAAAGAAATGGAAGTAGTGGCATGTTCGAAGACTAAGGCTGCTGCTACATTCTTCAGTGTAATGTGCTGTATTGTTTGTTTCATTATACTTTTACACGCCAGTGTTCACTATATCATTACAGTTCCACCTCCCTTGTGATCGAGAAAAAAAATAGTTTTCCGAGTACTGCTGCGAGAGGGGTTTAGACCCTGCGAACGTTGGTTTTCCTGAATGCAGGATTTGATTGGGCTGAGGTTATGTGCTTCCACTGAAAATTACTTATATTGCGCATTTTGGCTCGTGACAAAAACTCAAGTTATACTCTCTAAAGTAGGACTGAGCTGGTTATGCTGCATGCCAATGGTCATGGCTTTTGGCCTGATCTGTGTATTATGGAAGCAGGCCTGACATATTTATTGTGAAAAGCACGTTAAAATAAATATGTTTAAGGGTGGATTGTTATTACTGTGTGTGAAAGTCTGCAGAGGAAGATTTTGCTATATATATATGGATTCTCACAGACTACTGAACGAGAAAAGAGTTTAAGTGTTGGCTACCAACTGTTACAAACCAAGAAGATTTGCTCTGTGAGAATCCTTGTTAGGCCCTCTAAGAAGAGATAGTATTTGATGTAGTCAATTGTATCTCTTTGTAATTTTATGACTGTGTTTTTATCAACAAAACAGTAGGCCAGAGTTGGTTATGATGACAAGGTATAGGCCTCGTTGGTGCACTGGGAAAAGTTATTTATGTACGGTGCTATTAGTCCGATCTGTGAAACGTTATGGCAAAGGCTGTAAGCCTAGCTTATTTATTTTGAAAAACCTTTACACAATAGGCATCTAATAGTGGATAGTTAGCACATTGTGTTATTGACTATAGAGAGGTATTTTGTTGCACATAATTTTACACGACCATAGTAGGAAAGTATTTGGTGTCAGCCTTCTTCTCTGACAATCCCTGGGAGTTTTCACTGTGATCATTCTTCTTTAGCCTTATTACATGAGATTGTATGTTGTTTTGAAAGCTGTATTTCTTTTTACATATTTCAAGTTTTATAACTGAATGGATGATGGGTGGCAGTTTAAGTTTACTTGACTAGGCCTGTGCTTTTTATGTTGTCGAGTCAAAGTTAAAGGCTATAGGCCTCATTGGTTCATTGGCAAACGTTATGTGCGGTTCCATAGGATTGACTGGTTTATAATGAAGCATTATGACAAAGCCAGTAGGCCTGACTTACTTAATGTGAAAACCATGTGCTAAGGGCAATAGGCCTTTAGCCTGTTTCGGTAATAAGGAAGGAACGGTTCCGTCCTCGGTCACAGTGCTCGCGTGCTAAGGCTGGGCCTGTTCCATCCTAGTACCCACCCACGGGAGAAGCACTGACGCTCCCCTCATGAGCAGTCCATCTAAAAGCCCCCAATGGGTGTAGCAGCGAAAGCACTTCCGCTGCGACCCCGATCCCCCCTCGGCAATATGATGACATCAGCAAGTGCACAGCAGGCCAACGTCATCAGATGATGCTGGGGACACCCTGGAAGCCATTTGCTTCCAGTGGATCTAAAGAGAGGACTCCTTTGGAGGTGAATCCTTCTCCGGAGGGGGTTGGTGGTGGGGAAACAGACACAGGGGGAAAGGCAAGAGTTTTTCCTTTCTCCCTGTGCCTGTTTGAAGTGGATTCCTGCTCCACAATTGCAGTGAGAGCCGCGGTTATGGTGCAGGAATCCAACCAGTTGGACCACCAGGGACTTTTTTGTGATGTGGAAGTGACCTCTTGAGTCAGGGTTCCTCCCCAGGGGGCCTAATTATTTTTTCTGCGTTTCGGCCCTCCTGGGGGTAGATCAGCCATGTTTTTGGTCAATCTGCCTCCCAGGGGAACCAAAACGCACTAGAACACTAGGGATGCATTTTCTAGTCAACATTTCAGGGAACGACCCCTTGGGCATGGATCGCTTTCTATGGGGACAAATTAAATTTTTTATTCCACCCCCACCCCATAGGGCAGATCGTCTGCTTTTAGGTCAATCTGCCCTCTGGAGAGGGTCGGAAGGCCACTAAACCACCAGGTATATATGTGCTGTTAGGGGAGCGAGCCCTTGGGCAAGGGTCGCTCCTGTTGGGGGGAATTGGTTTGGTATTCCACTCCCTCCAGAGGGCAGATCAGCCATTTTTAGGCCGATCTGCCATCTGGGTGGGGGCAGAAGCCCACTAGACACCAGGGTTTTTTATTGTTTTATATGTAGGGAGTGGCCCCTTGGGCAAAGGTCACTCCCCTTTATTTGGAGCAATGTTTTGGTCATTTTCTACCCCCAACAGGCAGCAGAAAGCCACTAGACCACCAGGGATTTTATATACATGGTGCATAATGTTTTGGGGAGGGTCCCCTTGAGCAATGGTCTCTCCCCTTTTGGGGGTGAAAGTTTTGGCTGTTTATGCCCCCCTTGGGTGCAGATCGGCCTTATATTTTAAGGCCCATCTGCCCAAAGGGGGGCAGAATCCACTATACCATTAGGCATTTTAGATGGGCAAAATGTTTTGGGCAGTGGCCCCTTGGTCAAGGGTCGCGCTCCATTTGGGGGTGAATATTTTGGCTGTTTTTATCCCCACCCCTCTCAGGAGCAGATCAGCTTATATTTTTAAGCCCATCTACCCCCAACAGGGCACTAGACCCCCACGGATATTCTTATATATTGAGCCTAATGTATTGGGAGCGGCCCATGGCCAAGGGTTGCTTTCTTTTTCGGGTGAATGATTTTTCTGTTTCTGCCCAGCCTAATATTTTTAGGCCCATCTGACCCGAAGGGGGGAGGTGGAAGTAAACCACCAGGGATTTTATTAAATGTGTTGCATCATGTTTTCGGAAGCGGCCCCTTGTTCAAGGGTCGCTCCACTTTTGGGGGTGATTGTTTTGTCCATTTCTGCCCCCCTTGGGACATATCGGTCATATCATTTTAGGACCACCTGCCCTCAAGGGGGGCAGAAGCCACTAGATACCAGGGGAAGTTTGTGTGGGAACTGTGGCATTGAGGCAATTTTAAAATCTTCCCAGGCTTTATCCTTCAACTCCTGTGAACTGTAGGTCGGCTGATGGCCTGCGTGTTCTGGTGTTTGGCTAGCTGTATGTGGACTGGCGCATGGCTGTCGGTGTGCATGGCTGGCATGTGGATGGTGATGGCCATATTTCCTAGTGTTTTATAATGTTAACTGTTCTTTTTCTTGTCATCATTTGCATTTGTGATCCTAATGTTTTCTCCTTTTTATTCTAGTGAAAAGCTTTTGTTTTACCTTTGAGTCTCCTGCTTGTGGTTTTGTCACTGGTTGATCTGCAGTTTGTGTAGTTGCATCTGTTTGATAAGAACAAGTTTTTTGTACTGTTTACTCCAAATGGGTATCATTGCCCTGAATAAATGCGCTTTTTGTAAATTTGTAATCATAGAAGCGTATTTAGCTTCTGTTTTATTGTGTGTTCTCCTTGTATATGTCCACGATGTGCATTGCGTTGTTTTATGTGTGTAATTTATTTTTAGTTTTTTTCTGTCTAGTAGGATATCATTGGTGCTTGCTGTGTCTGTGCAGAGTAGGTGCTGGTTAGTCTAGCTGTCTCTGGCAGTGAGTGGTATTGTTTTTTCCAATGTAGGTCTTTATGTGGTTTGTATTGATTGACTTTCCCTTTCAGACTAGCAGTAGTTTTACTTTCCGTTTGATAAAACCACACTTTGTTTATCACTTAATGTGCACAGTAATGGGTATTGTTGACTTATTTGTCAAGTTAGTTTTCTTAGTAAGGATTATAGCTAGCTGCAGGATTACCGATCTGCATGTTGTTGATATGCTTTTTCGAGTCTTACTCTGACAATGATTATGAGACTGACTCTGCATCTGAGGCAGACGAGGAAGTCCAGGATTCTGGCAGCAAATGTTTTGTTCAAGAGGAATAATCTAAAGAAGAAGTCACTCTCAGTGCGGATGAAGTTCTGTTTTTAGAGGAGGACACTGATGTGCCAATAATGCAGCAATAGGCATCTGGATGGCAGCCTGGGGCTTAAAGGCTTCCCATTGGAAGTCCTGGACTCTGGGTTACCCCAAACATGGTGCAGCCGGTGTTGCCTGCCTTTAGTGGTGTTGGAGGGTATTGAGAGAATGCTGAAAACTTCTTACCTATGAATCTCTTTCAGTTGTTTACAGACTATGTATTTTTGGATGAGATTGTTGACCAGACTAATTTGTGTGCTGAACACTATTTATGAGACAACAGTGCCAGACTTAAGCCCCACTCTAGACCCACTTGGGGGACTCCAACATCTGGATGAGTTGAAGAAGTTCTTGTGTTTCACTTTACTGATGGTCTTGATAAGGAAGCTGTTGCTGTCTTTATATTGGTCTACCAGTCCCTTGATGTCAATTGCTATATTTCCTGCAACCATGAGTCGTGATAGGTATTTGCTTCTTCTTCGGATGCTGCATTTTGTTGATAATACTTCCACATTGCCACAAGATTACCCTGATTGTGATCTCTCTCAGAATGGAATTAATTCCTGACCCTACTGGTTCCGACTATCCACCAAACCTCACTAAAAAAATAGCAAAAAAAAACCAAACTCTTACTCACATCTTGTCCTGAAACACTAATCTCTGACGTTTACGTATGTCAAAAAAAGGGTATTCTCTCTAATGACCTCATTTTCTACACCAGAAAAAGGGCATGCTGGCGGAAGATCACCTTTGCCATGCTCCGAATAAAAGACTCTAGGAAAACTGCTCATGGTCTAAAATTAATAACATCACCCTCACTCTAACTCAGAGCTAATGCTACCTACTACTCTCTACAACAATGGTATAATCCTCATACAAACCTCTAATTCTAACCTAGCCAAGATGGATCATATGTTTTCCTACCCTCAAGTTAGCCATGACAGCTAAATCCTCAGTTTCTTCTATACACCCTCCTAGTTTGACCTTTCCAGCTCCTCTCCCTCCACCACATGGAATAGTTCTAGCTCACTTAATTCCTCTCACCGTTCAGTTGTCTCAGAGGAATCTCCATCCCCTATAGTAGCCTTGCAAACTAAGCGACCTTCCTTTCAACCGGGTGGTGGGCTAAATGGTCCACACTTCTCGCCGGTAGCAAGTCAGAATCTCGGCGTCTCCCCCATCGCGATACCGTTGAAGACACTCCCCCTCCCCACTCTGCTGATACTCTCTCACCTAAGAACGCACTTGCTAAGCCTTCCCTTCAGATGAAGCACACAAGACCGATACCAACGATACCTCCTTATCCTAACACATTGAGCACCTACAATACAACCCACAACCAGCCCTCTACCAACCTTCCCCCTGCCACTCCTTCCAATCAAGCCGGGTTTCCATATGACCTTAAGGAAGCATCCCCTTCCCAAGAACCTAGCACTCCTATATTACCCCATCCAGATATCACTCGAGGTCCCCCTCTCCGCAGGTTCCCTCCCCTCATCTCCTATCCTTGAATCAACACTCAGACATGGTAGCGTGTCTGTACAAGTTATATCTCCAAGTGAACCTACTTATCACAAATTCCATGAACTGATAGCCCGTCCACTTGACCATCTGCCCTTGCTTAGTTCTCTCAGTTCCCTAGGAAAACTGCATACAGTCCCCACCAATGCTTCCAATGGCCTCGACCAGCATTCCTTGCTCCCTATCTCTAGAAAACGACCCTTCCCCAACGCTCCTTCCCGCCCTAGAAGAATGAAGGCCAGTGATATCGAGGATCTACTCCTCTCCTATTTGATCACTCCAAAGATTGACAAGGTCCCTATGGCCCAAATGCAATCCTTTCTAGCCAACCGAAACAGGGAACCCCCTAATAACCATAGAGTTATAAACAGAGACAATTTCAAGCAAGTGAACCTCATACAGACCTCTAAATCACACACACCTATTCGGTTGAAATGTGCACTACTCAACTGTAGATCAGCAAAGAAACATGCTGCAGATATACTTGACCTTATCCAAAACAATGAGCTAGATATCATAATCCTCATTGAAACCGGGCTAAACCCTTCCTCTACCCCATTTTAGACCTCCTAGTACCTCCTAGTCATGACATAATCCGTCTAGACAGAACCACAAAACAGGGCGGGGGATTAGCTTGTATATATCGGAACACACTATCGGTCTCTCACATGGAGACGTACACCTCATCCGTAGCTGAATACCTTTGCCTCAACATCTTTAGTAACCACCTCCCAATATGCAAACTATATTCTTCCTACCACCCGCCTGGCGATAATGTACTCTTCATCGAACACCTTATGGAAATTATCTCCTCCAACGACGACCATTCACTATCCCAAATCTACCTTGGTGACTTTAACCTTCATTGGCTAAACCTAATGACCAAGCGGTTATCTCTCTTAACGCTTTCCTGTCAAGGATGGATCTTATTCAATTCTGTGACCGGCCAACTCACAGCAAAGGAGAAATTCTGGACCTCATTATTTCAAAATGTAACACCATCACATTGGAAGACATTACTCCTTGTGATTGGTCTGACCACTACCGAATCTTCTTCTTTATCAATAGGGAGGTGATACGGAAAAAGATCCAACCCAAGAAAATTAAACAGTGGAAAAGGGGCCTCAGGAATATTAACAAGGACTGTCTAGATACCGATTGCAAAAATGCCTTGTCTCCCTAAGCCGACTTGACTGATGTTTATGATCTCATGGACTTCTCCAACTCTACTATCTCTGTTATCATGGACTCAATAGCACCTCTACAACAAAAAATGCTGCCTCCAAATTCTACAAACCATGGTTCAACGACAACCTAAACTCTGATTGCTGCAACTTAAGGCCAGCTGAACGTCTATGGAGATCAAAACCATCTGTGTATCATTTAAAATCCCTTAGATCGGTTAGGAGCTCCTACAATAAAAAATCAAGATGACTAAGGCTGACTACTTCAGAGCCCAACTTAGACAAGCCTCTAATCGCCCAGAAAATCTTTTGGAAATTGTCAAACAGCATTCAGTGAAAGCTCCCAATCACCTCAACTCAGCAGACAAGTCTCCTTCCTGCACTGATCTGGCTACTTTCTTAATGGAGAAAACTAAATCCATCAGTCTTGACATTGAAGCTAAGAGGGCCCTTCTTACATCACTTGAGAGTACGGTTCAGCCTGTCCTCTCCACGAGTCAAAAGTCTCGGAGTATTAGCACTAAGAACAGGGCCACATGGAACTCCTTCTCGCACCTCAGTGACGATTACATCTACAAAGCCCTTCTTAGCATTAACCCCTCTAAACACTTTAGCGACACACTGCCACCATCTATCTTCAAAGAAATCAAGGGGGCCCTCATCCCCCTCTGGGCTAAAATTATCAATGCCTCTTTATCTCAAGGCAAGATCTCTGAATGTCTAAAAGCTGCTCAGGTCTCACCCATTCTAAAGAAAAAACTGCTGCGGACAGATCTGATCTCAACAACTTCCACTATGGCTAAGCGCATAGAAATGCTTCCAATCGCAACTTTGTTTGCACATCGAGTACTTCAATCTCCTGGATCAATACCAATCTGGCTTTAGGAGTGGTCACAGTATTGAATTGGCACTCATTCACATCATTGACGATATCTTAAACATGCTAGACCATAATTAATCCTGCCTCTTAATCCTCTTGGATCTTTCTTCTGCATTCCACACGGTTAACCATGACAACCTTTTACCTATTCTGGAATACGGGATGGGACTCTCCGGCTTGGTACTGCAATGGTTCTCTTCCTTCCTTCACAATAGATCCCAAAGAGTTAAGGTGAACCATACCTTATCCCATCCATCTGCATTTTCCATGGGAGTCTTGCAAGCTTCTGCCCTTTCTCTATACTCTTTAATATTTTCCTGGAACCACGAGCGAATGTTCTATCATCCATGAACATTCTTTTTCATATGTATGCGGATGACACACAACTTTATCTGAAAATCAACTCTTCTGAAGACTTCATCTCACTCAACTCCTCCTTGGCGATTATCCAAAACTGGCTAACTGCTAACCATCTCTTGCTGAACACCACCAAAACAGAATTACTTCTGATTTCCCCACCTAAGCACACCCCAAAGATTGACCTCTGGATGAAACACCTCTCGATTTTCAACTGCTCCCCGGTTATCATTGACTCGGCTAAATCTCTTGGAATCACCCTAGACTCAAACTTGAACATGAAGAAAAATATTGGTGAGATGTGCAAGTGTGCGAATCACAGAATAATGATTCTTAGAAACCTAAAACCATTCCTCCCTCAAGAGGACTTCAAGCAGGTGGTACAAGCACTAGTCCTACCGAGGCTAGACAAGGGGAATAAGACGCTCTGTGGCCTCCCCAAATATACCTTGGCCCCGCTCAGGGGTTCATTGAATGCCGCTGCCAGACTGATCACTGACACAAATAGAAATGAGCACATTTCCCCAGCCTTAAGATCCCTAAAGTGGTACCCTACGAAGCAAATATACATTTAAAGACTGCTTGTTTGACGCACAAAGCCCTCCAGCTCAAAGCACCTGGATACTAGGCTCAAAAACTAGAAGTATCAGGAGGTGGCAGATATTCCAGAAGTGCAAACTCATTGCTACTGAAACCTCAGACCTTTCGCAAAGAGAAAACAAGACTCAGAGCCTTCTCTGGCGCTGCACCTAAGATTTGGAACTCTGGCCCACCTGAAACTCGCAGAATCCCCTACACGGTGACGTTCAAACATGAAGTAAAAACAATCCTGCCTTAATTGGATCAAGGCTCGTCTGTTTACGAAATGTCCTTTTTTCCCTTTTTTTCTAACAATTGTTCTATGATTCTTTGCCTTTCCTTATTAAGTAACGTTCTGCCTTAACTTGTTAAGTTACTTTCTGCTCACTTCTATGTACAATTTTATTATCCCATCATGCTAGCCCTCTTACCCTTTCCTCAACGTTCCCCTACTTTGTTCCCTCCTCCATTACTGTGAAGCTCTCTGATACCCTTTAGGGTCTTGTTTGCGCTATACAAATATTTTTAAATAAATAAATACAATATGTCAAAATGTTATTACTCTGTATTAAAGCCAACAGAAAACTATTTTGTTACATGGACTCTTGCAGATTACTGTAGTACACAAGGGGTTTGGTGTTGGTTATCCTCTCTGACAGGCCATGAGTATTAAATATTTAAGCTGTGAGAATCTTTGTTATATCCTTTTAAGAAAGATAGTATTTTTCTTTGACAACTACAATTTTGTATCATTTATAATTTTACAACTGTATACTAACTGGTTGCCTTGTGAGAAAGCTTATGATCAGTAGGGTAGTCCAAAGTAGGTTATGGTAGGAAGTGAGCAATAACAGCTATAAGCATTATTGTTGTAGTGCCAGCTTCCAAAGGTCTGGTCTGTTTATTATTTTTATTTTCTCCTGTGTTCCAGATAATTATACAATACACCCAAAGTAAGTGCAAAATATAACCACAACTAGTATGCCTCACCAAAGTAATTGCATATCCAATTGCACAAATTCTAAATGGCAAGTAATCAAAATATTGCAATCCAAAATATGAAAGCGCAAATAGCCCCCTTTCCTTCTACATTAATTCCTGTATTGTAGATCCAATGTTTTTCACAATCTAACAGCTTGTCTCCAAAATGCACTCTTCCAAATCATGAAGAATAAGAACATTTACGTGGAGTACGTGATTGATTGTATGGCTAAGTGATTTGATTGTTTGCAATGATAGTAAGTTTACTTATGTTGTTTTTTGTTATGATTTAGAAGAGTGGAGTGGAAGCACTTTGGATGTACAATACATAAATTAATGTAGAAGGAGAGGGAGCTATTTTCACCTTGACAATTTGGACTGGAATATTTTGAGTTGCCTGTCATTTAGAATTTGTGCGATTGGTAATATGAATACAATACATGGTAAATACAAGATACTTTTGATGAGCCATGCTAGGTAGTAGCTATCTTCTGCAATTACATTGGGTGTATTGTAAAATTAGCTGTAGCATGGGAGAATATAATATTCTTGGGAGAATGTCATTTTGAAGTACTCTGTATATTTAGCCCTTCTGTTAAGGAAATCTCAGATTTTTCATTATTTCATTAATTGGCATATTCTAAAACATTAACCCACAGTTGTTAAAGTCTAGTTTTTTCATGGATTTGCTAATGTTTGTAGATATGTCTTGAATTGTGAACTTATCATAGTCCCAGCCCTTAAGAAGTCATGGGGGAATGTCCCATATGTTGAAAAAAGTATTGGCTGGATAAGTTTCATGTGCATTATAGCATATGACTGGATACGTTTAATGTACATTGTAACGAATTCAAATGAATTTTTAAATATTTATACTTTTTTGATGTTGTAAAAATAACAAAGACACGCTCGTAATACTGAAGAAAATATAATGTAGTTAGAATTCTATTTTAACAGGTTCCAGTAGAGTGTTTGCATCCAGATTGATACAAGTTTTGTAAATGTAAATACTGAATGAACTCTAGAAGGAGTGGTGCACTTCTAATACCATAGTTACCTAGTTATTTTTAAAAAAGTGTATATAAATGTTGTTACATGGAATATCACAGACTACCAAAGTAATCAAGGGTTTTGGCGTTGGTTCAACTGCCCATCCCCACTCCTAACGATAGTATTTTGCTTTGCCAATTGTAATTGTGTATACTTTGGTAATTTTATGACAAGATGCTTGATGATTGCCTGGTGGGAAAGCTTTACCTCAATATAGTATGCCATAGATGGTTACAGTGGCAAGTCAATGATAACAGTTATAGGGCTGGTTGGTTCATTAGGAAAATGCATTTCCAACGCTAAAGGTCTGATCTGCATCTTTTGAAAAGTTATGCTAAGGCAGCAGACCTGACCGATTTACTAAGTGATACATGTGTTAGAGCTAATAGACTATTAAAGGTGGATTGTGTTTGTACTGTATTACAGCCTGATGTCAGGTATTTTGCTATATGAAAGTCCACAGATTTTGGTGTTGGCTATTCCCTTTTATAGGCTCTAATGAGCTCTATGGGTTGACATTTTGCACTATAATAATTCTTGCTAGAAGCTCTTTAGAAAGCCTGACAGGCTTAGCAGTCTGTCAGGATGTTGCATTAAAAAACTTTAGTTAATGCATACTTACATATCCGTGCGTGTGTGTGTGCATGGGTGTGGGTGCGTGCTTGTGTGTGTGTGTTAAATTAAAAAAGGGGTTAAAGCACTCACATGGAGAGGGTGAAAAATCTGTGTTTATTTTACCAAAAATCAAGACGTGTTTTGGTCCAGCCGGGCCTTGGTCACATGACCCTAGGTTACAAAGGTGGCCTATGTATAGCGAGTCAACACAGTTGATTGTCAACAACCATCATGTAAAAACGGGTTCCGTCTTGGAAGGGAGGGACTTGAAGGAAAGACAGCAATCATTGCCCATAATCAAAAACAAATTCAATCCCGAAGGTTAGGTACAACCATGAATAAAAGAAAAATGCAAATAAAATCATGATACATGTCTTCTCAATGTATAAACAATACTTAATAGGCATAATGCAAATATAATTCATACAGTATTGGTGCAAGACAATGTCCTAATCATAGTTCAGCAAATCAGGCACACTTTGGCAAATGTAGCCTGGAATGTCACGATACAAAAATATCTAATGCTGATACATCATGTAATATTGTCACAAAATCAAGTCACCGGGACAAAACTAGTTTACCTCAAGAATGGCTGAAGAAATTGAACATTGCACAAACATATTGCAAGGGTAAGCCCCAAAATAAACACAATGTACATAAATATACATGCATGTCACAATAGGTGTACCCCAGTCAAACCCAACTGGGCAACAATTGTCTGATAGAGCTGCAGATGGCATGGGGTAAGGCCCTATCCCAAGGGCAAGCCCATAAAAACATTGTGGAGGTGTAAAAAGTGTGTGCAAAATACCATAGATAAAGAAAAAGTAAATACAAACTTAAATGCAACAGTAATTAAATCAGGGGTATCAACAGTGTCAGGAAACTGATAATCAAAGGAGAAATATTCTGCTAGGCAGCAGTGAAAGAGGGGGGTTGTGGAGATGAGGAGGGTATGGGGAGGTTGTGGAGATGGGGAGGGTATGGGGGTTGAAGGAAAAGGGGAAAGGAGAGAAGGGAGATTAGGAGGATAGTTTTAAGTAGCATAATATAGCAATTACAGCACAATCTAGTCCAGTTTGAGCAAGCCTAAACAAGGCAAAATTAAGATCAAAGAGACAGTATTTGCAAGAAAACATTGTTTATGCAAAACAGTTCAAACTAAGGCAGAGTTACAAGTGGAGTACATTATCCAAACATTTTGTAGAGCTCCATGTGTTTAAATATATATGTATATATATTTTTTTCCCGCCTATTTATAGATAGATATATATTGGTACATAGCGGACCTTTTGGTTAGCCCACTTCTGTTATTGGTCTTTCTGAGTTTCATTTACACTCTGCTACAATCCTTAACAGCGCACTGCATGGTGATGGCGTTTTCTGATCATGAGCACATCCACCTGCAAGTGACTTTGCTTCGGTGTCAGGATTGGTTGTTCAGTTTTTAAATTTTTCTATGTTTTAATTTCATTTCTTTTTACTTAAATTTTTCTTAAGCTTATATTACTGCTTTCCAAGCAATGCTAAAGGGCTGCTTGCTTGTCACTCATTTTGTCTGAAGTGTGCCACATTCCAAGTGGCCAATTCCTCTAAACCTGGCTACCATTCTGGAATACTTTTATTCATATTGCATCACTGTTTTACTGTTCCAAGATAGCCAACACATTGGCTCTAAATGTGGCAGCCATTTTGGAACTTTGAAACAACAATAGACTATACAATACCACAGCAATGATACTAAAGGCATTGACAATACTTGCTGAACTTTCTTTGAAGTGGGGCTTTCGTGACCCTACAACATAAAAGTATTCCAAGAGTATAAGAAGTGGCTCACGGGGCATGGTAATGTAGAACCAGTGCCTGCAGATTCCTTCCGAATCGTAGCACCTCCCTGAACACTCGCCAATTACACTCGATCATGTCGGCTACTACTAGTGAATTTCCTCATGGACCTCAAACAAGCATTTGACTCCCTGTCCTGGGAGTTCATGTTCGAGTCCTTAAAACGTTTTGGGTTTCCAAATAATTTCCTGAAATGGGTCCGCCTACTATATACATATTCCACGGCTAGGGCTCACACTGGCAGATATATCTCAGATCGTTATGAGTTCCACAGAGGCACGAGACAGGGTTGCCCCTTGTCCCCGTTGTTATTTGTCCTTGCTCTTGATCCCTTGGCACTATCTCTTCGTGGTGCGGCTGATCACACGGGCCTCCTTGTCAATTGCATGCACCATCTTATATCCATATACGGGAACAACATATTGTTATATTTCCGAGACCTCACATCTAATCATGATCCAATACCTGACATATTCGACAGGTTTGAACAATTATCGGGCCTGGCAATAAACTCTGTAAAATTGATAGGTTTTTTCTTCCAAGAGACACCGCACCTCACTCACATGCAGTTTGGCACCCATAATATGCCGCTAGCCCCTGACACTTTTAAGTACCTGGGAATACAGGTGTATAGATCGCCTGCAGATCAAATTGATGGGAACATCCAAAGGGCAATAACCAGACTTAGGAGCAGCGTAGGGTTTTGGACCTCTTTGCCCCTATCAGTGATGGGACGCATTGCAATCTCGAAATGGTTCCGCTCCCTCGCCTTCTATATTATTTTGTGAATTTACCAGTGAATCTCCCTCCATCTATTTTTGGGACATTCAACACCATTCTGATCAATCTTATTTGGGGAACGGGCCAGAGATGGATCAGCCTCCGGAAACTCCAGCTGGGAACGAAGGCAGGTGGACTAAAGGCCCAGGATTTTCGGGGGGTATTATTATGCTAGCCAGCTCCAATGGCTATCCTATCGGACTGCAGCTAGGAACCTACACGAGATCGGCTTCACGCCGGAAAGACGTAGCCGTGGTGAACTTCATTCCCTATTGTTGCCTAGGGCCAGGATACCCCCGTACTGTCCCCCCTGCTAAAATGTGCTTTAACTTGTTGGAGAAAAGCCCTTTATTATACCTCAGTGATCCCACCCTATGCGGCAAACATCCCCTTGTTGGGCATCCCCACACCGCAGGGCAGACTCACACGAAACAGACTCCAAGAATGGACAGATAGTGGGGTGGAAGATATGGCTTCCTTTTTTGGAGATGACGTGCTATTAGACCACGACACGTTTGTGCAGATTACAGGTGCTCCACCATGTTTATATCTGTTGCACGCCATGGTAGCACACTATATTAAGACCACCTGGGTGCCACAACGAATTAAACCCACCCAACACGAACTAGTACACCTATTATATTACATGGGACTGGGAGGTCATTTGGTCTGCTGGTTGTATACGAGGTTAAGGACACATGCAGCGCTCCCGCTTTTGACCCTAAGAACACGCTGGGCGGACGACACAAACACAGAAATTACAGATAGGCGTGGCAGACCATGTTTGAACATCCCAGAAGAGTATCACGCAATGTCAGATTTAAATTCATTCAAACGATGGTACTCCACAGAGCATATCTTACCCCCGAGAGAATACATCTTATTTTCCCGGACTCCTCTCATTGCTGCCCTCGCTGCGGGGAGGACGAAGCGGACTTTATCCATATGTTATGGTTTTGCCCACGATTACGTGAATACTGGAGCGAGATATGCCGAACCCTCAACACCCTGACACAATTGCCAGCCCCTACTGAGGCCTTGCTCTGCCTATTGGGACTACGACACCGCTCCGGGAAGCAGAAAGTCAAGTTAAAATGTATTGACCTGGCACTCGTCTTGGCTATTAGGGCCATAACAATGAGGTGGAAGTCCCCCAGACCCCCCGCGGTGCCTGTGTGGCAGGCTGACTTGGTGCAGTGGGTTGGGCGGAAGGGGCCGCCCTCCGGAGAGAGGAGGATAGGGGACTACGTAAACACCCTATAGCATTAGAGTGGGAAGCTATATTGATCGCTCATGAAGCAATTGATCTTACCCCAACATTAATGGCTAGGTCCCAGTAAGGCACATTCGCCCTCAGACACCTTGAGGTTTACGACCCTTTATGCCGACACCGTTGAGCATTATCTGACTTATGTACCTTATAGGTTATGTGATGCCCGTAGTACCCACGGGCAGTGTACGTTCAGGATGAGCTGACTGAGAATGGGTGAGGGGTGGGATTGGCTAGGTTGGGACGGGTTCAGTTTCTAATAGGTTTCTTTATTGTTAAAAATGCACATTATCATACTGATAATCGGATTGTACGTAGAATGTTCCTGCAATAATCAGCTGGGGGGTGTTTACAATGTACTGATTATATTGATAAGGGACACATCGTACTGTACATCTACCAATGTTAGGATTTTCTGCACCCGATAGACCTAAGATTGGGGAGAAAAATGAAAATGACTGTTTATGTCTCTAATTGCTTTGTGTCTTACCATGTCAAATTGCAGTCGACAATAAAGTGTGTTAAAAAAAAATGTAGAACCAGTGCCCATGAGAACATTACTGCCAAACCTCAACTTCCAGTGGTGTAGGCCAGACTTACAAATCTCTTGCATGCCAATATGTGATAAGAAGTACACAGCCAGTACTGACAAATATATAAATAATCATTATTGACTTTTGCACTTAACATTTTACAAAATATCACATAAGTTAAAAGTATCCCCAAATCTCAGGGAGTACCCTAAATAGAACTACCCTATAGAAGATAGTATAGGAATTGTATATATTAAGGTTATGATTGAGATTATAATGTCTAGCCACAACAACCAATCGGGTACTCTCGTGGCTTCTCATGCACAAAGGGCATTCCAATTACATATTGCCGCAACTGTCTTCCTGTCCCAACAATGGGTGTGTGGAGGAGCGAATAGTTTGATTGTTGTTTGCATCTTTCTAGATTAACATTGATAGATTAAGTTGCTCATTATGAAGAGTTGTACTCTGGTACCGCACTGCAGAACAATTGTACTGAAAGTTTTGACTGATTTTGAAGACTCAATAAAATCTGTTTAAAAAAAAAAGTATCTTCCTGGCCCAGATTGTTAAAAAAACTGCGGACTTTCTTACATGCATTATAATCTCAATCATAACCATAATATAAAAAATATACTAGCCTACCGACCATAAGGTACTTCTATTGATGACCCTCATTACATTTGTATGACGGAGTACCTAACACAAGAATACACCTAGCAGTCGCATATTGCTCATCACTTCTGGACCCTGGTTCTCAGGTGCACTAACATTGGCACAATCCCACATTCATTATGATAATAGCCAGAACTCCCAGTGGAATCAATCATGTCTGAAGTTTTCCACAGTATGTTTTTTCGCTGTTTGGCACAAGTTTGCAGTGCTCACATGGAATTGTCACACCTATACAAATCGTATATTATGTATTCTAACAAACAATTGTGCTTTATATTTTTCCTTCTTTTTTATTCTTTCTTTTGTTTCTTTCTGACACTATACAAATACACGAAAAGTAACAAGGGTCTTTTTTAAGTATTTAGGGCTTGGTACCAAATTGTGGTGCTCAAGATCTGGGATGCCAAATGGTCATCAAGAAAGAAGAAACACAGGAGAGACAAGTGAGTAGTCTGCAGATAGTGGTCTACAGAAAGAAAGAAAGAAACCCATCAGCCCACCAATTGGCGGAACTTCATCATCTGGGTTTTATCACAGTGTCCGCTTGATTCAACCGCAGTGTATTTATTGAGGTTTACTAGAACCGAATTGTGAAAAAGAAAGTTGTCAACCAGACAATGAGTGTTGAAAAGGGCTGAAAAAGGGATAAGTTGCAGTGCTCAAAAATGTGTAAACAAAATTTATTGTGAATTAAAAATGCCTGTTCTGATGTCTAGAGAATTTTTTTTTATTAAAGGCGACCATCAAGACGGCATGATTAAAAGCAGAGTGGATATAGTATGACAATATTACTATGCATCAAAGATATTAATTGGTCGACATGTTTCAGCCCCTCAGGGCTTTCATCAGGACCTATGGTATACACTACTGCAACACTTACCACTGCTTGTGATAAAAAAATATACAATGTGGAGACCTACCAGTAGTGTGGTCTATTGTTCCAAAGCCTCTCCTATGTAACAGAAACACAAAAAGAAAGGATATACACAAGGCAAGACAGTTATCAAAAAAAATAAAAAAAATTGACAATTTCATTAGATGTATTGTTCTTGAAGTGTTTACATACAATCAATTCCGCTTGGAAAAAGTTTTTCACTCACCCAACATTGTAGGGAGGACAAGCCTCACCTCACCTGGCACTCGCTCAGGAAAAAGGAGGCCACGCACTAAGTAGACAAAAGTATATAGGCATGTCCACATCAGTTTGTAACATGGAAAAATGTACCTCTATATAGCAAAATGCACACAGATAAACAGAGACCCAGGTCTATAGCAGCACATGAACTAAGACTCTCCAATATTCATATGTTGATTCACATGAATTCCAGTAAAAACATATATATCCCAAGGATAAATTAGGGACCTGTTGTACATTGCAGTCTCAAAGGTCTATTTTGAGGGCATTGTTGAAGGGAATTATTTTAAAAGGATATTGCATACAGAAGAGTGTTAAAGAACACCTTCATTCGAATAGTGCCTTTAGTAGCAAGTGGCCTGATTCCTGTCGGAATAGAGATCGCTTGTAGCGCAAGAATAGGCGTGTAGATTTAAAAGGTAACGGCACGCAGCTCCCACTCACCTCTCCGTCGTTGACTCGGTCTATCAGCTGAACCGAGGGGGAGGTGTTGGGACTGCGTGTCGCTTCTGCCTAAAAATGTTAGTAGCGGACTTGATAGGGAACCCAGGAAACCTATGTGCTCATAATTGCTCGTATCAGCACCGTCATAATAGACTACGTGCTGCTGTTCCGTGATGTGTGGGCTCCTCTCATTGGGGATACAGAACGGAACCGGAAATAAACGTCCGCACCTCGACCCATTGTTACCGCTGACGTACCACGTAAACAAGGCCTGCTGTTAGCGCGTCAGTATGTAGTTATTATGGTGATTTCATTAAAGAATATAAGTGGCGGACCTGATAGGAAAACTCAGGAAAACTATATATTTATTGGCTACTTGGTGCTCATACCGGCATCATCGTGGTAGACCATGTGTCGCTATTCCGTGATGGGTGGGCTTCTCTGATTGGGGGATACACACGGAACCGGAAATGGACGTGCGGATCTCGGCCCAATCTGTCACAGTCAACATATAGAATATAATAAACATGACTCGCTGATAGCATGTAGTAATTCAGACCAGCTGTAAGTATAGTATATACTCAAAACTGACAGAGGAATTAATCATGCTATGCCACTATTCCGCTAGAATGATTGTAATCAGAACAGTTGTGAGTTCTATGATGGTGGTAATTCGATCGTTGTTTGTGGATCGATACCCAACAAAAGGTAAGTAAATTCAGTGTGTCATGACAATTACGTGGCTCTGGTCGAAAAAATGTGACACCAGTGCCTGAAGATGAACCATTTTATAACCATGTTAACTTTTTAAAGGTGAAAGAGGTTTATCACCTCAATGGTCACACTATGGCAGTCTACTGTTTCTTCTCAGCAGATAGCTGGTGGTATAGGTTATGAGAGGTCTGTTAAAGCTGTAACCATGGTATAGCATCATTTAGCCCCTCTGTGTCACACTTAAGTCTGAAGACCCATTTCTGCTCTTTTCTGAGCAGGAATTGAGAGATATCGCTCACATGTGGTGGTATATAGGGCTGCTCCAATATTACCCACTTCAACTCATCTGCAGAGTGTTTCATGGTTAGGAAATAGGCAGTCAGCCGGGTTGCCTGTCTGTTGCATCTGATGGTACTTTTGTGTTCCTGTATCCTCAACTTTATTTTCCTGGTCGTCATCCCTATATAGCGAAGGGCACAGGGCATGTAATTTGGTAGATGACCCTTTCACTATTGCAGTTTGTATGGTGTTTCAACTGCCAAGGGCGTGCTGTCCCTATATCAACAGATAATGTTTTCTGCGTCTGAGGACACACCGAACAATTCCCACAGGGATGGTGGCCCTGTACGGGAGGGAGGTTCCATAGTCTCGATGTTGTGTCTTGGCTTGTATAGGATGGTCTAGTGTGGACTAGTTCATCCTTTAGATTGGTACTCCTCTTGAAAGAGAACAGAGGCAAAGGAATGTTGTCCCCTGCACTGTTCAAAATGCGCCACTTTTGTCTGATAATCTTTTGAATCTTAGAGGACAGAGTACAGAAGGTGGTCACACATGCTAGTCTATTCAGAGGGGGGTTTTCAATCGGAGGTGCAAGGAGTGCCTCCCTATGGTTGTTTAATGCCCTTTTGCACGAGTCCTTGATCAGTGTGCTGGGATACAAGCGTTGCTTGAGTTTAGTGGATAGGTCTCGTGATTGACTTTGAAAATCTGATTTTTCTGAACAATTCCTACGAACCCTAAGAAATTGTCCGAACGGGAGGTTCTCTTGCAAAGATCGAGGATGATGACTATCAAACCTCAATAGAGAATTGCGTGACATTGGCTTGCGATATAAACTGCTTGACAGAAATCCTTCTCTAGGAACGATCAAGAGATCCAAAAAGGGGAGCTCCGTTTTACTGTACTCCACAGTAAATCTTAGAAAAGGATTCTGATCATTCAGCCAAGTTTGGAAAATCAAAATTGACTCTCTGTCTCCACGCCATATCACCAGAATGTCATCTATGTACCTCTTCCACAACAACGTTTGATGGAAATACGGGTTGTTGTGGTTGAGGACATGATGGGTCTCAAAGTGAGGGACATATAAATTCGCCAGGCTTGGCGCAAATTTACTGCCCATTGACGTTCCTGACGTCTGTAGATATAGAGAGTTCTCAAAACCGAAAAAGTTCTCGGTCATCGCAATTCTAGCCAACTCCATAATGAAGTGGATTGGTGTTATGCTGTCATGTGTGGTGGTTTCTAGTAATGTCTGTATAGTTTGTAGGGTTTCCACTTGGGGTATACAGGTAAATAATGACTCTACGTCAAAGCTGACAAGATAATCCAAATTGGTATCAAACTCTGTCTCAGATAGTAGACGTAAGACGTCTTTGGTATCTTGCAGGTAGGTCGGCATGGTTTTGACGAGAGGTGCAAGAAACACATCCCCAAAAGAAGACAATTAATTCCCCTAGGACCCTCACCTCCACTTGCAGTTTTTTGTTATCTTTTGTGCAGCTATGGCTGCGGGTCTGATCATTAAATAGGCCGGCCGCCATAGCGGTGCCTTCATTATAACTGTACCCTTGCATGCAACAGGATGGCTGATTTTGCAGGTCTAGGTTTCGATGGCGAGACTCTATCCTCTATTCTACATGATAATCCCAGTATGTTAGACTTAGTTCCATCAACAGTACCAGCACCCCCAGGAGACTGGGACACTGTGTTGGATCTTAAGAAAAGCCACTCCCGTAACATCGTTCATGGACAAATCATGGCCGAGTATCTTCATGGGAAGTGTGCTCCCACAGGCCTGATCGTCACCAATGCGCCAAGGCTATTTCTGACAGACAAAACATTCATCAAAGACTGGTCATTGATAGCCTGGCGGTGCACACGCGAGTGGCTTATCTTAATTATTTCGACTGCCAAAAGAGTGGCAGATACCATTTTGGTGGAAATACAAATTTTGGAAGGCCAAATCAAAACCACATTAACAACTAAACGGTTTGAAAAACAACAGGAGGAATCCAACAAAGCCAATAAAGAGTACAAAGATCCCATCTTTTTCGTAAAAATTGATAAATTCAAGAAAGACTTAGCGAAATTCTCCCACGAAAAAATGTATCCTTATACCAGCAAAGGTTACACTCCCACAAATTCGAACAAACAGGGAAAACCTCATGGATCTAATTATGCCACTTCCTCTGATTCTAATTCATCTGACTCAGACAGTAGTAACATATCCCAGTGGAGAGGGAGAGGTCGCAACAACCGTCCCAATCGGAGACGTAATGGGCAAGGGAATATGTACCAACAAGGTCCATGGTGGCCTCCCACTCCATGGGGCTATCCACAATTCCCGCCACCTATGCCTCACTATGCCATGCAACCACAATACTACGACAGCCAAGCTTTTTTAGGACAAGGCCGTGGCTGGAACAGAGGGAGACGGAGAGGGCCAAATCAGGTGCTCAAGATTCCTTTAAAAATTCATAAAACGGCTTTCGATTGTTCTAATTTTTGACATTAGGAGTGTAATATGTTTATTTCTCATGTACTTATATCCTCCTTCCTTATGTCAATTGTTCATCTTCATTATATGAATAAAGCTTTTTCAAACATAAAAAAGAGTTAGCATTCTGCTTAACTATGTATGTACTAAAAACCTGCCATACCTTTCAAGTCGTCCAATGTTAAACTGCAGCTGGGCTGCGTCGTCTGTTCAAAAACGGTCATCCTTTCACCTATTTGAACAATAACATTTAGTTAGGGCTGCCGTTTTTTGCTTTACTCCTTACACACTTTCTTTGCTTTAAAAGAGTTGTTTTATCGACTTGTAAATAGATAACTTGGTATTTGTAATGTTTGTTGGATATTTTTCGATATATTTTTGTAAATGTTTTATGTTAGTTTGAAATGTACTTTGTTGGTTGAATGCAAATATTTGATTGAACGCAAATATTTCTTGAAACGTGTATTCTTCCTCTGCCATTCGAAAACTTTTTTCTAAGAAAATATATAAGTAAGAGGTATAAATAAATATACCAGACCGGATTTAATGAATGTGTTTATTTGGTCGTTGTAAAAGTCATACTGGAAGTAGTGTGAGACGTGGGTTCATTTGTGTGTGTTCAATTGACTATATGGCTTACCCATTTAAAATAAATTTACTCCTGCAGTGCACTGTACAAACTAAATTGCTTTGTGGCTCATTCAGGAACACATCGATTATGATTTTATTGATTTAAATCAGAAGGAGTTTTATCTTAGATTGTAGAACAGCATAAGCAAGCCAAATCCTACATGTTTAGCTAGCTATAACAGGACAAATTAATGTTTCAGGTGAATGGAAAGAAAGTGCAGTGGGGCAAAATATGTATGTCATGTTGGGCATTAACATACTTTGAAACCATCATGATCATAGAAAGAGAGAGAAAGTGTGTGTGTGGGAGGGGTGAGAGAGTGTGTGTGTGTGCATGCGTGTGTGCCTGCGTGCATGCATGCCTGTGTGTGTGTGTGTGTGTGTGTGTGCATATGTGTATATAGTTTGTTCTGCTGCTGTCTATCCTGTGATCATTCTCTGGGTAAGGGAAGCTTTAACTGCTGCCAATGAAATTCTTATTATTTAGGTCTTGAGTAAATAGTTTGTAATTTATTAGTAACAGTTTGCATTCAGTGACCACTGAGGGAATATGATGGACACAGGGGGCTCTTTTGAAAAGAAAGTGTTGGCATTTGCTAATGCTCTAACCACATAATGGGTGGATAGACTCAATTTAGTGATTAAGTTACAACTAGTACTGCAAGAACGTAGTAGAGCTCAAAAGGCGCAGCTGCCTTGCTGCCTGTTAATGTGGTGTGGTACATTACAAGTAGCACATGTCTTGTTCTAGATTCTTGTTTAATGAACAATTGTGATGCCCTCCTCTCCCCCGCCATAAGGAATGCAGAAGGGCTCAGACTGCAGACCACAAGTTTGCATCAAAGAGTACTCATGGCTGACTCAGTGGCTGTACATTTGCCATCCCTTCCCAGAGAGGCAGTTTCCCAGCTCAGTTGCCTTAATCTGTTATGTACCTCTCGTTCTCCCACGTGTGCATATAACTTCAAAAAACCCGGACCTATCAGTCATTGACTTCAGACTCTGGTGTGCCAGACTGGCCTAAGTTTAACAGAAATAGAGTGGTCTGAGGCTGACACCAGTTCCAAATAGAACCTAAAGCAGAAACAAATTCTTGTGATTAGTGACTGCAGGATCAGTGCTTGTAAAAAAGAAAAAAACAATCTCTCATTTGTAACATATTAGACACTTTGTCTGCGTGTGAAGTTTTATATAATGCAAACTTGGTCCAGAGATGTGAGAACACTTTACATATAAAATAATCATTGACAAACCCAATCATTTTAAGTTTTGTACAGCCCATTGTTATCTTTGCCACTGCCTCATGGTGTGCAAGGAAGTGAGGACAGACAAAAGCACCTGAGAAATGGATGTTAAAGCTACAATTGTCAGTTTCTTCTTGGTAAGACCAATTTTTGAGAAGCGTTTGTCAGTGTCCTCACCTTAGTTTTGCTGTGACTCTTGCTGACTAACTATAAACATGGCAGCCATCTTGGAACAGTAAAACAATACAGGTATGCAAAATACTGTTCCAAGATGACTGCCCCATCTAAAATGAGTTAGAGGGTGTTTTCCCTGATTTAGAGCTCTTTGCACTTTACCACTACTAAACAGAAGTTAAGTGCCTGTGCTCTACCCCCTGGAACTAGCTCCCCCCCCCATCGTAAAAGTTTTACTAACACACTTTGCTCCTTCTACACAGTTCTTGTTGGAACACACTCTCAAGTACACAGCTTCCCACGTACAGGTTTATCAATGGGTGATACTGTCTTGTTAATAGGGGGGAGGTGAGTATTGATGGCATTATTTTTTTCATTTGTTTTCTATGCCAAGACCTGTTCATGTCTTACTTACCGTGCCTCCACTGTAATGCTTACTTATATGGTATACGGTGTCATAATGTACAGGGAGGCAAATGTATTGCATATTCATAAAATGCAATAAAGTTTGTGTTAAAAAAGTACCAGTGCTCCCCCTTTAAATATGGTTAAATTGGCTTCCCACTAATTGACTTATTTGACTTGCCTATAAGTCCTTGGCATATAGTTTAGAAAATGTACCTAGGGCCTGGAAGTTAAATGTCACCTTTGAACTCCAGTACTTGTTGTGCCATCCACAGAGTGCGCCTGGAAAACACGGCTTTAGGCGTACCATGAGTAGACCGGCTGCAGCAGCTTAAACATCTGCTATCAAAATGACCATTTTGACAGGCGGGAAACCCAACTTTTCAAAATTAATAAGTCATCCCTAAGTAAATCATCTTGCCCACAGAATAGGACGCCTGTCATTTAAAGGTGGAAACGCTGCTAATTTAAAAGTGAAATGTTCCTCTAGTGACTAAGCCCTAAAAGCTATTTTCACTGGCAGGGCTGTAACTGAATCCTAGAAAAGTAAAAGTCCAGATTATAAACTCTAATTAATGTAATAAGTTCCCTCTAGGGCCCACTTGGTTCGCCCTTATTTTAGCCTAAATGCTCATTGTAGGCCGCTTTGCTTTGCACAGTTACACATAATAAGTTTGTTTTTGTGGCACAACATTATTTTAGAAATACGCTGCACATGTTTTTATTAATCAGTGCCTATTCCTGGGACTCAGTCGGAACATTCGTACATGGTCAAACAACATCATGCCCTGTTTTTCTGTGGTCGGTCAGCTATATTTTCTAACATTTAGACACAATAAAGAGGTGCAGCTGCTGATTAACAACATGACACTTTTTATCATATAAACGAAGACTTGCTTTTTGAAAACAAGAGGAGGATTTCTAGCAGAGGGTAATTGTTGGACCTGGCCCTTTTGGCAGGTTCACCCCGAAACTTTCTGCTTTTTCCTAGCCTGTTTCTGGAACCCGGTGTGGGTGATTTTAGGCCTTGGCGCACTTTTTCACTGTGGTAGAGCCTTTGTGTTTAGAGCCACGGAGGCTCTAGGGGGCATATTTCATTTACGAGCCCAGCGAGGCCCGAGGGCCATATTAGTTAGAGGGGGCGCAGGGGCACATTGCCGGTGCCCGCCCCCTCCTGCCTGCGAGGGATCTGTTCAGAGCCTCGAGGGCCCCATGGGCCATATTTGTTTAAGAGCCTGTGTGGCTTCAACGTTTGTGGACACGAGTGTCTTCGGAGCCTGTGTGGCTCAGCAGTTGGCGCAGACTTATTCTAGGGGCTAGTGACAGCCCCTGGCGCAGTTTTTGTTGATTCCCAGGTGCCCAGCAAGTAATGGGCACCTGCAATGTTTAGGTTTTGCACCGTTGGTGCACCCCTGACTGGCGCTACATGGCAGCGCGCCCTGACATTCTGAACACAGGGCTCTGTAGGCCCTTTATTGGATGGGGGCTGGTATGTAAGTTTTGCGCAATGTGGTTACCTGTTATGTTTAGGATGGTAATTGTCTACTGTGTGATTTTTGCGCTATTGTATTGTTCTGGTACCTCTGAATGTATTTTTATTGCATCATGTGCTTTGTTCTGAACACCGCTGAATGTGTAGGATTATGCATCATGTGTTTCCCTTGTCTTACACCTCTGAATGTTTCTAGGCACCATGTGTTTTCCTTTACTACTCCTCTGAATGTGTTTCATGCATCATGGATAATGTGTTTATACCCCTAAATGTATTTTATTCTTAGGTGGTTGTTCTTTCTAATACAGGTGGTCTTAGTAAGGTCCTGGTCCCCTGCGTGACATTCTCCTAAGGTGTTTAGGGTTGCGTAGGTGGTACTTACCTGTTCCCAGTATTTACTGGATGTGATTTATAACTGTTATTTTGTGCTACAGTGATTTTATATCTTTTATTCTAATTTCTGACAGTATTTCTCTTTCTAAAGTGTTGATTCTGACAGTGGCCCATGTGGCCCTGTCCTGTAAATAATCCCTTATGAATGTTGCCCGTGCCAGTTGGCACAATGTACATGTGTGATTTCTATCTGATGTGTTTTGACAATACAAAAGTTATTTTAATATAACCTTGTGTGGAGTTCCTTTTGTGGTGTGACTAGGATGTTGTTGCTGTTGTGCGCTGGCGCAAATGCTTTACACATTGCCTCCGAGTTTAGCCTTACTGCTCGTGCCAAGCTACCAAGGGGGTGAGCAGGGGTTATCTTGGCGTGTGACTCCATTGCCCTGACTAGAATGGTGGTTTCTGCCTGGCTTTGGCGTCAGCCTTAGCCTACCAGAAATAGCCAGTTCTAACATTGTTGTTCAGCGGTGCGGATTTGGACTTGTGTTTGCGCAGTGCCACAGCGACAGCTGGCTACATTACAAAACTCTGCATTTTTCAGATAGTCACATGTTTGGGATTATTGTTTTTGATTTTGTTTTTCCTCAAGAGTGTCATTTTCAAATGGTGTTCCTGCGCTTTATGTTTAGTGGCAGATGAGAGAAAATGACAGGGCGGGATGCCGGTAGAGGGGGAGGTTCCCATAGATTAGGAATCCCTTGCTGGGTCCAGTGTCCAATCCCTGTTCCTGTTCCTGTGTGGATAGATGGAAGAGAGGGAGTGTGGAGGAGAAATGGCTTGCTTGGGAGGGTGGTTATCCCCTGAGTGTAGTGTGTGTGTGTCTGGATTCCCCAGTATGGTAGGATCCAGTGGTGGCAGCTAAAATATGTCCAGTGCGTGAACTCCCATTCCCAGTTCCCAGAGTATGGTGCCTGGTGCTCAGTAAGAGGGGTACAGGTTGAGAGTCAGAGGCAGTGAGGAACTGTCTCGCCAGTCTGGAGGGGGAGTGTGTGTATGAGTGCTGTGTTAAACTGGAGGAGTTGGTGTGAGTTTTTTTTAAGGAGCTTGCACGTGAGGTGTACCTCTGGTGGTGTGCAGGAGGTCCTGCAGAGGCACGGGATAAGAAGGTGGATTTCTGACGGTGTGCTAGATGTCCTGCAGAGACATTAGAGAGTGATTCTAAAAGTAGTGGCTTGTATATCTGATGATCCTGTGTAGGTGATGAGGTTCATATGTAGCCCAGCTAGGTCCCATTAGGATGGTAGGGGTGTAGGGGCTCACGCCCTGTCTCAGTGGAGGCGGAGTGAGTGTGGGACGGTGTGTCCCACGTTGGCCCGAAACCCTGTCTCTGGGCCTGGAGGGTTCCCTAAGGGAGCGCCAGGTCAGGGGCCTAGGCTGTACTTACAGGTCATTTGAGGAGGATCTTCCTGTGTCTAGAGGACGGGGAGTGTCTGTAACCAGAACTCCGGCGGTCCTGGTGTTGGGCAGTACCGCTCCTAAGTGGAGGGTGAAGAAGTCCTGGTTCGCTGGGCATTTGACCGTCTAGAGTACTTGACCATTTGTGGGGCCTCTGCAGGTTGTTCCCCGAGGAGGGGGGAGGCCAGGTTCAGGTTCAGCCTGACCTGGAGGGAAGGGCATCTGTAATCAGTGTCCTGACCGGGTTTTGGCTTCCCGGGGTACCGCTCCTAAGTGGAGGGTGCAGAACTCTGGAAGGGGGTACAGAGGGACGGTGTACTTCTGACCCCGGTGCAACCTGAGGGTTTAGATCCTAGGTTGGGAGATTAGGAAACTTCCAGGTCAAGAGGAATCTCTACCAAAGTGGATCAGCTGAAGAGACTGAGGGGGCTGCCCTTGCTGTGTGTCCTGGGGCCCACCTGCAGTTTGTTGTTTCCACTAAGGTAGAGGAAAGGGGACTTTGCTGTGTGCTGTGTCCCCCCACCTGCTTGAAGAGGGACTGTGCTGTGTGCTTTGTACCTCAGAAGTGGAATAGTTTCCAGGTGGAAGGCCAGTGATGGAGTGAGGTCCTGATCTGGTAGGAGAATTGTGTTCTGGTGGGTGCTTCCCTGTGAGGGTGTGGAAACCCAGAAGTAGAGGTAGGGTGGGGCATGCTGCCCGTGACCTCTGGTCAGCCTGAGGGTGTGGTCCCTAGGTTGAAGGATCAGTGGAAGTTGTAGCTACACTGAGAGAGAGAGTAGAGACTGGCTATTGTGTGCAAGGGGTTACTGCCCCCCACTCTGTGAAGTGGCTAGGACCTGTGACATTTGGATGGCCTAGGGCCTGGTCCTGGCCGTGGATGACTAGAGAGTGCCAGTGGGGTATTCTAGTTATGCCAGAGAGCTTTTGTTGAGGGAAATCTATGTGGGTTCAGAGTGGCGAAAAACCGGAGGGTGTCCCTGCCGTGCAGGCCCGTGTCCGTGTTTTGTCGCCCAAAGCAAGGAAGCCCATCAGTGGAGTGATTGGTCTACCCTGCGTTTTGGCTGGAAGGGGGTTGTGTTGGACCTGGCCCTTTTGGCAGGCTCACCCCGAAACTTTTTGCTTTTTCCTAGCCTTTTTCTGGAACCTGGTGTGGGTGATTTTAGGCCTTGGCGCACTTTTTCACTGTGGTACAGTGTAAAGTGCGTGTGCTCTCTGTGTATGTGTGGTGAGTGACCTGCCCTCCCGTTGGAATGAATGGGGAATATGTATGCCCATGGTAGTTCCTGATGCGTGGGGAGTGCAGGGTCGAGTTTGATATGTGCGAACTCGTGAGATTGAATGCTACGTAATGGTGTATGCGGCATGATTGTGTCTAGTCTAGAAGTGCCACTTTGAGAAGTTGGCATATTTGTGTAATTTGTGCCTGGCGTGTGATTGGCTGGTGAGCCTGTCCCAGAGTGCCTGGGCCTGCTTGCTGATTGACTGTCTGGTTTGAGGGTGACAGGGGCTGCAGAGCCCCCAGGAGGTTGTCTGAGTCAGCCCGTGGATGAAAGGCAGCATCTGCTGCCAAGGAAGTGGGTGGAGATAGCAGCTGATAGTGAATGAGGCTGTGCCTGCCTGCCACAATGCTGGCTCCACCTCCACGCTGGGCGACTGTCACCTCTGTCCCTGATACTGAAAGGACTTCCCTATAACCAGTTCTAGCTGGTTCTCACACAGCCTGCACAAAGACTTCAAAGACTTTTCTGTGTATAAAGGGGCTGTGTCCCCTTCCAAAATGTTCTTGTTTTTGGACTTGAATCTGCCAGGGGCGTGCTGCTGCTTGGGCCCAGGGGAATCCCTGGGTCCTGCCCAGCCCCTGGATGCCTGTAGGACTCCTGGGGGACCCCTCTGCCTTGCCTGGGCTGATGGGGGGGACTTTGCTTTGCCCCCTGGGAATCTCTGGGACCTTTGCAGTATGGAGAAGCTGCATTTTCCTGCAGAGAGCGCTGGATTTGTGTTTCTAGCACCTGGAAGCGCTGTGCTTCCCCCTGAGCGCCTGGGAGCGCTCTGCCTATTTTTCTAGCGCTTTGGAGCGCTTTATTGCCCCCAAGCGCTTGAGGCCCTTTATTTGTGCTTACAGCGCTAGGAGCGCTGTACTTTGCCCCACGCGCTTAATAGCGCTTTTATTTTTATATTTATTATCGAGGGGGCCCACCCCTCGGTGAAGTGATTCCCCGCCTGCCTGCCTAAGCGGCGCCGCTGCGCTGCCTGCAGCGACCCGGAAGTGGTTGGCCGGCCGGCCAATCCTAGCGCGACCGGCCGGAAGTCCCGCCCCCACAGCCCGGGTCCCGAGGGATGGCAGCCGCAAGCCGAGGAGAGAAGGAGAAGTGCGTCAGAGATGGCGTGGGGCTCCCGAGAGGCTGGGAGAACCCCGCACCCAGAGAAGAGGCGGCTGGAGGTACCGGTGGGGCTCCGGGACCGAAGAGGAGCCCCGCGCTGCCCAGAGAGCCGGTGAGTGTAAGCCGAAGGAGGGGGGGCTGCGGGGCACATTGCCGGTGCCCGCCCCTCCCCTCCGGTGTGCAGAGCCTGTTGAGGCTGTTTCCGAGTCCCGAGCGGGGACTCCAACGTGCCAGGCATTCTTGGTGGTAAAGAGCCCAGCGAGGCTCGAGGGCCATTTTTGTGTTTAGAGCCACGGAGGCTCTAGGGGGCATATTTCATTTACGAGCCCAGCGAGGCCCGAGGGCCATATTAGTTAGAGGGGGCGTCGGGGCACATTGCCGGTGCCCACCCCCTCCTGCCTGCGAGGGATCTGTTCAGAGCCTCGAGGGCCCCATGGGCCATATTTGTTTAAGAGCCTGTGTGGCTTCAACGTTTGTGGACACGAGTGTCTTCAGAGCCTGTGTGGCTCAGCAGTTGGCGCAGACTTATTCTAGGGGCTAGTGACAGCCCCTGGCGCAGTTTTTGTTGATTCACAGCTGCCCAGCAATTAGTGGGCACCTGCAACGTTTAGGTTTTGCGCATTTGGCGCACCCCTGACTGGCGCTGCATGGCAGCGTGCCCTGACATTCTGGACACAGGGCTCTGTAGGCCCTTTATTGGATGGGGGCTGGTATGTAAGTTTTGCGCAATGTGGTTACCTGCTATGTTTAGGATGGTAATTGTCTACTGTGTGATTTTTGCGCTATTGTATTGTTCTGGTACCTCTGAATGTATTTTTATTGTATCATGTGCTTTGTTCTGAACACTGCTGAATGTGTAGGATTATGCATCATGTGTTTCCCTTCTCTTACACCTCTGAATGTTTCTAGGCATCATGTGTTTTCCTTTACTACTCCTCTGAATGTGTTTCATGCATCATGGGTAATGTGTTCTTGTTTATACCCCTAAATGTATTTTATTCTTAGGTGGTTGTTGTTTCTAATACAGGTGGTCCTAGTAAGGTCCTGGTCCCCTGCGTGACATTCTCCTAAGGTGTTTAGGGTTGCGTAGGTGGTACTTACCTGTTCCCAGTATTTACTGGATGTGATTTATAACTGTTATTTTGGGCTACAGTGATTTCATATCTTTTATTCTAATTTCTGACAGTATTTCTATTTCTAAAGTGTTGATTCTGACAGTGGCCCATGTGGCCCTGTCCTGTAAATAATCCCTTATGAATGTTGCCCCTGCCAGTTGGCACAATGTACATGTGTGATTTCTATCTGATGTGTTTTGACAATACAAAAGTTATTTTAATATAACCTTGTGTGGAGTTCCTTTTGTGGTGTGCCTAGGATGTTGTTGCTGTTGTGCGCTGGCGCAAATGCTTTACACATTGCCTCCGAGTTTAGCCTTGCTGCTCGTGCCAAGCTACCAAGGGGGTGAGCAGGGGTTATCTTGGCGTGTGACTTCATTGCCCTGACTAGAATGGTGGTTTCTTCCTGGCTTTGGCGTCAGCCTTAGCCTACCAGAAATAGCCAGTTCTAACATTGTTGTTCAGCGGTGCGGATTTGGACTTGTGTTTGCGCAGTGCCACAGCGACAGCTGGCTACATTACAAAACTCTGCATTTTTCAGATAGTCACATGTTTGGGATTATTGTTTTTGATTTTGTTTTTCCTCAAGAGTGTCATTTTCAAATGGTGTTCCTGCGCTGTATGTTTAGTGGCAGATGAGAGAAAATGACAGGGCGGGATGCCGGTAGAGGGGGAGGTTCCCATAGATTAGGAATCCCTTGCTGGGTCCAGTGTCCAATCCCTGTGTGGATAGATGGAAGAGAGGGAGTGTGGAGGAGAAATGGCTTGCTTGGGAGGGTGGTTATCCCCTGAGTGTAGTGTGTGTGTGTGTCTGGAATCCCCAGTATGGTACGATCCAGTGGTGGCAGCGAAAATATGTCCAGTGCGTGAAGTCCCATTCCCAGTTCCCAGAGTATGGTGCCTGGTGCTCAGTAAGAGGGGTGCAGGTTGAGAGACAGAGGCAGTGAGGAACTGTCTCGCCAGTCTGGAGGGGGAGTGTGTGTATGAGTGCTGTGTTAAACTGGAGGAGTTGGTGTGAGTTTTTTTTAAGGAGCTTGCACGTGAGGTGTACCTCTGGTGGTGTGCAGGAGGTCCTGCAGAGACACTGGATAAGAAGGTGGATTTCTGGCGGTGTGCTAGATGTCTTGCAGAGACATTAGAGAGTGATTCTAAAAGTAGTGGCTTGTATATCTGATGATCCTGTGTAGGTGAAGAGGTTCATATGTAGCCCAGCTAGGTCCCATTAGGATGGTAGGGGTGTAGGGGCTCACACCCTGTCTCAGTGGAGGCGGAGTGAGTGTGAGACGTGTCCCACGTTGGCCCGAAACCCTGTCTTTGGGCCTGGAGGGTTCCCTAGGGGAGCGCCAGGTCAGGGGCCTAGGCTGTACTTACAGGTCATTTGAGGAGGATCTTCCTGTGTCTAGAGGACGGGGAGTGTCTGTAACCAGAACTCCGGCGGTCCTGGTGTTGGGCAGTACCGCTCCTAAGTGGAGGGTGCAGAAGTCCTGGTTCGCTGGGCATTTGACCGTCTAGAGTACTTGACCATTTGTGGGGCCTCTGCAGGTTGTTCCCCGAGGAGGGGGGAGGCCAGGTTCAGGTTCAGCCTGACCTGGAGGGAAGTGCATCTGTAATCAGTGTCCTGACCGGGTTTTGGCTTCTCGGGGTACCGCTCCTAAGTGGAGGGTGCAGAACTCTGGAAGGGGGCGCAGAGGGACGGTGTACTTCTGACCCCGGTGCAACCTGAGGGTTTAGATCCTAGGTTGGGAGATTAGGAAACTTCCAGGTCAAGAGGAATCTCTACCAAAGTGGATCAGCTGAAGAGACTGAGGGGGGTGCGCTTGCTGTGTGTTCTGGGGCCCACCTGCAGTTTGTTGTTTCCACTAAGGTAGAGGAAAGGGGACTTTGCTGTGTGCTGTGTCCCCCCACCTGCTTGAAGAGGGACTGTGCTGTGTGATTTGTACCTCAGAAGTGGAATAGTTTCCAGGTGGAAGGCCAGTGATGGAGTTAAGTCCTGATCTGGTAGGAGAATTGTGTTCTGGTGGGTGTTTCCCTGTGAGGGTGCGGAAACCCAGAAGTAGAGGTAGGGTGGGGCATGCTGCCCGTGACCTCTGGTCAGCCTGAGGGTGTGGACCCTAGGTTGAAGGATCAGTGGAAGTTGTAGCTACACTGAGAGAGAGAGAGTGGAGACTGGCTATTGTGTGCCAGGGGTTACTGCCCCCCACTCTGTGAAGTGGTTAGGACCTGTGACATTTGGATGGCCTAGGGCCTGGTCCTGGCCGTGGATGACTAGAGAGTGCCAGTGGGGTATTCTAGTTATGCCAGAGAGCTTTTGTTGAGGGAAATCTATGTGGGTTCAGAGTGGCGAAAAACCGGAGGGTGTCCCTGCCGTGCAGGCCCGTGTCCGTGTTTTGTCACCCAAAGCAAGGAAGCCCATCAGTGGAGTGATTGGTCTACCCTGCGTTTTTGTTGGACCTGGCCCTTTTGGCAGGTTCACCCCGAAACTTTTTGCTTTTTCCTAGCCTGTTTCTGGAACCTGGTGTGGGTGATTTTAGGCCTTGGCGCACTTTTTCACTGTGGTACAGTATAAAGTGCGTGTGCTCTCTGTGTATGTGTGGTGAGTGACCTGCCCTCCCATAGGAATGAATGGGGAATATGTATGCCCATGGTAGTTCCTGATGCGTGGGGAGTGCAGGGTCGAGTTTGATATGTGCGAACTCGTGAGATGGAATGCTGCGTAATGGTGTATGCGGCATGATTGTGTCTAGTCTAGAAGTGCCACTTTGAGAAGTTGGCATATTTGTGTAATTTGTGCCTGGCGTGTGATTGGCTGGTGAGCCTGGCCCAGAGTGCCTGGGCCTGCTTGTGGATTGACTGTCTGGTTTGAGGGTGACAGGGGCTGCAGAGCCCCCAGGAGGTTGTCTGAGTCAGCCCGTGGATGAAAGGCAGCATCTGCTGCCAAGGAAGTGGGTGGAGATAGCAGCTGATAGTAAATGAGGCTGTGCTTGCCTGCCACAATGCTGGCTCCACCTCCCCGCTGGGCGACTGTCACCTCTGTCCCTGATACTGAATGGACTTCCCTATAACCAGTTCTAGCTGGTTCTCACACTGCCTGCACAAAGACTTCAAAGACTTTTCTGTGTATAAGAAGGGGATGTGTCCCCTTCCAAAATTTTCTTGTTTTTGGACTTGAATCTGCCAGGGGCGTGCTGCTGCTTGGGCCCAGGGGAATCCCTGGGTCCTGCCCAGCCCCTGGATGCCTGTAGGACTCCTGGGGGACCCCTCTGCCTTGCCTGGGCTGATGGGGGGACTTTGCTTTGCCCCCTGGGAATCTCTGGGACCTTTGCAGCATGGAGAAGCTGCATTTTCCTGCAGAGAGCGCTGGATTTGTGTTTCTAGCACCTGGAAGCGCTGTGCTTCCTCCTAAGCGCCTGGGAGCGCTCTGCCTATTTTTCTAGCGCTTTGGAGCGCTTTATTGCCCCCAAGCGCTTGAGGGCGCTTTATTTGTGCTTACAGCGCTAGGAGCGCTGTACTTTGCCCCACGCGCTTAATAGCGCTTTTATTTTTATATTTATTATGGAGCGAGCCCACCCCTCGGTGAAGTGATTCCCCGCCTGCCTGCCTAAGCGGGGCCGCTGCGCTGCCTGCAGCGACCCGGAAATGGTTGGCCGGCCGGCCAATCCTAGCGCGACCGGCCGGAAGTCCCGCCCCCACAGCCCGGGTGCCGAGGGATGGCAGCCGCGAGGAGAAAAGGAGAAGTGCGGCAGAGATGGAGCGGGGCTCCCGAGAGGCTGGGAGAGCCCCGCACCCAGAGAAGAGGCTGCTGGAGGTACCGGTGGGGCTCCGGGACCGAAGAAGAGCCCCGCGCTGCCCAGAGAGCCAGTGAGTGTAAGCAGAAGGAGGGGGGGGGCTGCGGGGCACATTGCCGGTGCCCGCCCCTCCCCTCCGGTGTGCAGAGCCTGTGGAGGCTGTTTCCGAGTCCCGAGCGGGGACTCCAACGTGCCAGGCATTCTTGGTGGTAAAGAGCCCAGCGAGGCTCGAGGGCCATTTTTGTGTTTAGAGCCACAGAGGCTCTAGGGGGCATATTTCATTTACGAGCCCAGCGAGGCCCGAGGGCCATATTAGTTAGAGGGGGCGTCGGGGCACATTGCCGGTGCCCGCCCCCTCCTGCCTGCGAGGGATCTGTTCAGAGCCTCGAGGGCCCCATGGGCCATATTTGTTTAAGAGCCTGTGTGGCTTCAACGTTTGTGGACACGAGTGTCTTCAGAGCCTGTGTGGCTCAGCAGTTGGCGCAGACTTATTCTAGGGGCTAGTGACAGCCCCTGGCGCAGTTTTTGTTGATTCACAGCTACCCAGCAATTAGTGGGCAGCTGCACCGTTTAGGTCTTGTGTGGTTCCCAGGTGCCCAGCAAGTAGTGGGCACCTGCAACGTTTATGTTTTGCGCCGTTGGCGCACCCCTGACTGGCGCTGCATGGCAGCGCGCCCTGACATTCTGGACACAGGGCTCTGTAGGCCCTTTATTGGATGGGGGCTGGTATGTAAGTTTTGCGCAATGTGGTTACCTGCTATGTTTAGGATGGTAATTGTCTACTGTGTGATTTTTGCGCTATTGTATTGTTCTGGTACCTCTGAATGTATTTTTATTGCATCATGTGCTTTGTTCTGAACACCGCTGAATGTGTAGGATTATGCATCATGTGTTTCCCTTGTCTTACACCTCTGAATGTTTCTAGGCATCATGTGTTTTCCTTTACTACTCCTCTGAATGTGTTTCATGCATCATGGGTAATGTGTTCTTGTTTATACCCCTAAATGTATTTTATTCTTAGGTGGTTGTTCTTTCTAATACAGGTGGTCCTAGTAAGGTCCTGGTCCCCTGCGTGACATTCTCCTAAGGTGTTTAGGGTTGCGTAGGTGGTACTTACCTGTTCCCAGTATTTACTGGATGTGATTTATAACTGTTATTTTGTGCTACAGTGATTTTATATCTTTTATTCTAATTTCTGACAGTATTTCTATTTCTAAAGTGTTGATTCTGACAGTGGCCCATGTGGCCCTGTCCTGTAAATAATCCCTTATGAATGTTGCCCGTGCCAGTTGGCACAATGTACATGTGTGATTTCTATCTGATGTGTTTTGACAATACAAAAGTTATTTTAATATAACCTTGTGTGGAGTTCCTTTTGTGGTGTGCCTAGGATGTTGTTGCTGTTGTGCGCTGGCGCAAATGCTTTACACATTGCCTCTGAGTTTAGCCTTACTGCTCGTGCCAAGCTACCAAGGGGGTGAGCAGGGGTTATCTTGGCGTGTGACTCCATTGCCCTGACTAGAATGGTGGTTTCTGCCTGGCTTTGGCGTCAGCCTTAGCCTACCAGAAATAGCCAGTTCCCACAGTAATGTTCTGGAACGAGAGCACCAGCCTGGCGCAATCTGAGATGCCGACCACCTAACAATAAATGCCAGGTATGGGATCTAATTCTAACCCCAGAGATCACTGATATGTCACTATGTTCATGTAGTGAGGATAGGCTTAGGCAGATATATAATTCGCCATGATAGGGCTTTTCATTGTGTACAGTTTGTAAGTAATGTTGATTACTTTACTCAGTTCTATATGTTTTCTAATTCCAGCATGTTGCGTCATGATAGAGCACATTAGTTTCAATAAATATTGTAAACAACATTCATCCATAGTCTTTTTTAATAAATTAGTGGGCCGCATTCTAGACTTGGCAGGTGCTCTCAGGACCAATATCGAGGGCGTTAAAGTTCTACAGTTGGGATACTTTTATCGACCAAGTATGTTCCACAGGGGCAATAAGGAAGACAACACAGGAGTCATCCAGGGTTTAGAAATAGTCCAATTCCATTAACTAATAGATTTGATGTGTTGAGTATGCTGGATGTCAATGATTGACTGTCTCATAGAATAGATTGGGAGAATGTTGGGGCATGTCCACGCCAAGGTTATTGTGAGGACCCAGCCCTAAGATTTAACACCAGTTCAGAGGAGATTATTATCTTGACAAAGGAAGCCCCTCAAGGGAACAATAAGACCAACAAAATAGTAGACTGCACAGACGATGGAAATAGCCTAAACATAGTCTCAAGCCCCACCTCGATACCCCCTGAACCAGGGAGAACTGTTTCAGTTGGGTCTATTCTAATTGCAAAAGCAGGACCTAATAAATCTAAGGCCCAAGGGGATAGTACTTCTAAGAGTAGTGCTCCTGAAGTAAATCCAGTGAAAATCTTATCTTGGAATATAGCGGGGCTTACAAAAAAACTCCAGGAACCAGATTGGCAGGACTATGTAGATAATAATGATATTTGTCTCTTTCAAGAGACCTGGGCACTGGAACCACTTTACAAGGAGGGCTTTAGGACATTTAGCATAGAAGCTGAAATTCCAAAGAGAGGAAGACCCTTGGGTGGTCTGCTAATATGGGTTAAAAATCATGTAAATGCTGTAATCCAAACCGTGCCTACTGGTTCTAATGATATCCAGGGTCTAAGTTTAAAATTCCCAAATAAATTGAGGATCTCTTTATTTAATATATATATAAGACCGAGAGATCGCTCTAAAGAGTCACCGCTAATTAAACAATTAGAAGAAATCCTTGATCTAATTCCATCTGATAGTTTGATTATAATTGGTGGTGATTTTAATTGTTGATATGAACCATTAAATGGTATGGAAACCGTCCTTGATGAGGAAGACCTGGCATTGGGAATCCCCCTACTCAGAACTGAAAAACCAATAGGGTGTACTGTTTCCGCATTACAGATCCTGGATCTTACGGTAGGAAAAGGATTACGGTCTTGCAGCGGAAGATGCCCCTCAGATTTTAAGCGGTCAAACACGTTTTCAAGGGGACAATCGTCCTCCTGTATTGATTATATCATGATCAGTGCTGTACATTGGCCGTCTGTGATTTTAGGGTAGAGCCAAGGAGGGAAAGTGACCACTTCCCACTTTGCCTAGATCTCAAGGGGGAACACCTTCCGACTTTGCCTATATTAGACCAAGAGGATATGCAACCAATAATGCAATAACAAAAGGGCAGTTAAATGGCCTTTTATACTAGGGAAACTTGAACCCCTCACCTCTATTTATAATATTTGTTATGATCTTCTTTCTTCTTTTCTTTTAAACCAAGGTTCGAACCACATACTGATTACCCAAATTTATTCATTACTAATTGAAAACCTTAAACCCCACTTAACTAAGTCAGGGAGTAGAAAATGTACAGAAAGCAATAGTATATCCCTGTCTAATCCGTGGTTTAATGATGACTGTAGGAAAGCGAAGCAGAACCTGATTACAGCATTAAGGCAGAAAGAGCCGGGAAAGGTTCGATTAGAAAGGAAAACTTACAACCAGGTATTAAAAACTGCATGCAGAAATTGGGAGGATTCCAGCTGGGAAGACATGCTAGCTGCTGTAAAAACAGGCGATCAAGCTCTATTTTGGAGGATAGTTGCCAACGGCAACAATATTAGCAAACCGGTCCAGGACCATAACCTAGACCCTAAAACTTGGTTTTGCCACTTTGCACAATTATATGCCTGTTCAGGGCCTTTAGTAAGCGAGCATCAGGGCACCATTAAAGACTTGATGGAGTCGAGCCATCATGAACCCCTACATTTTAGTAGTACAAATACGGAACAAGCTATAGCTGCAATTAAACGGTCCAAAGCGCTGGGACCAGACAAAATCCCTGGAGAGTTATTTAGCCATGCCCCGGATGTATGGGGTCCATACCTTAATCTACTATACAACGCAATCAATAAGGAGCAGCATATTCCCTTGTCATGAAAGGGCGCGGAGATCGTCCCAATATACAAGAAAGGTAACAGAGACGATCCCGCAAACTATAGACCCAGCAGTCTAATAGATATTACTCAAAAGGTCTATTCTAAACAGTTACTGGAAAAGCTAAATGAATGGATAGTCGACAACAGCATCTTGTCAACTTGCCAGGCAGGTTTCAGGAAAAGAACCAGTACCATTGACCATGTATTTAGGTTACAAACTATAGCCTGGAAATATACCAAATTAAGACAAGGTAATCTGTATGTGGCCTTTATTGATTTAAAGGCTGCTTTTGACTCAATCCCCAGAGACCTGTTGTGGGTAAATCCATTCAAACAAGGGGTCCCAAGAAACATATTGGTGCAACTTATTAGACTCCACGAAGAAAACATTGCCAGGGTGCACTGGGGACAAGGTGGGGAGCTTACGGAGGAAATACCGGCTGAGAGTGCGTCCTGGCGCCCACGTTGTTCCTCCTTTATGTCAACGACATTGTCGAGTTTTTACAAAAAGCAAACCATGACTCCCCAAAACTGGGCGGTACCCATATATGTGCCCTGACATTTGCAGATGACACCATTTTGCTCTCACAGACTCCCAGGGGATTGCAAAATTTACTGAACGAACTCGATGTCTACTGCAAATTAAAAGGCCTGGAAATAAATCCTGCAAAAACAAAATACATGGCTATTAGGCCACATAAAAGCTTTAAGGGTAATATTATGCGTAACGGCGTAAATTTACAGAGAGTCAATACATTTGTTTACCTGGGGGTCACTATAGATTCTACTCTCTCATGGCACCCACATATAAAAAAAAGTCCAGGACCATTTTAACACAATACGCAGCACCTATCTTGAAAAAACTTCATGCCACTGGTATAAAGGCTATCACACCTGCACTGGTGATCTATAAATCAAGAGCGCAAACCGCCGCTTTGTATGGCTCTGAACTGTGGGGTGGAGAGCAATTCTCTATACTAACAGTGGGAGAAAATAGGGCTCTTAGAGCAATGGTGCTCCTCCCCCAAAATACTCCACTGATCCTAATACCTATGATTTGGGGCTAAAACGCATTGAACACAGGGCGGTTTGGATGACACTATCATACTGGATACGGTTATGGGTTACTGAGGAACTCTTCACTTATAGGCAGGCTTTTGGAGAATTACTTGCATTGGACATCCATGTCAGTTTTCCCTGGTTGGCTAATGTCCGCAAATGTTTTTTGGACCTGGGCTTAAGGAAATTTTGGAGCGATCCTGGTGACCACTGATTCTAAAAGGGAATTTAAAAATGTGTACTGGGAATTTGTCCTACGTAAAGTCAACTTGAACTGTGGTCATGGCTCATTAACATCTGAATTTCTAATGTTTAAACCAACCCCCTGCTTTGAACCATTCTTAGACCAGATAGAACCGCCACTTGCGAAAATACTTTACCTGAAATTCAGGTACGGTATTCTCCGAGTTGGAACATTTATATCAAAATGGGAAAAGCACCATAAGAGTGGAGAAGATGGCAAGTGTAAAACTTGCAACTCAGACGATTTGAAGGACGTAGTGCATGTCCTCTTTTTCTGCCCAGCCTATTCTAATGCTAGGAAAAAGTGGATAAAGCCGTTGGGGAGAAATCTGGGCATCAGAACATATAAGGATATGCTACGTATTTTAAAGACTGATAATACCCAACTTATTGTTTTTGATATTAGTAGATTCCTGCTGGCTATTAATTTTATGAGAATGAAGAAAGGACTCAAGTTTTAACTATCTACCTACACTAGAGCACTTTAGAACATAATCCTGTACTGCTGGCATAATATGTTGGATACTACTTGCATTTGCACTCTGCACTTTATACTGAAGTACTCGATGAATAGTAGATGTTTAATTATTTATTTCATTGGTTGTAATCTCAAGGGTGAAGGGTCAAGTTTGTATATCCCGAAATTGTAGTTAGCTATCAAAGCACTTTAGTACTCTCTTTTTATATTGTAGTTCTAGCTTTTAAATATCCCTTTGTATTTTGCACTACAGTAAAGATTTTCAAATTTGTGTGAATATGGTGGTAAAACTTTGTAAAAACCTATTCAGGTTGTTTGAAATGTAGCAACTTTTTAGT
The DNA here is from genome assembly GCF_964261635.1 of Lissotriton helveticus. NCBI lineage: Eukaryota > Metazoa > Chordata > Amphibia > Caudata > Salamandridae > Lissotriton > Lissotriton helveticus. Next base: position 472,033,414 of record NC_136069.1, on the reverse strand, counting down.
ATCACTGTATGAGATTGACATAATGTACTTTATGTGGATTTTATTTTTTAAGATTCTATGAATCGAATAAAGATGTTTTGACTTGCATAATTATTAAAAGCCCAATCCAATAGTTGAGTTGGATTTGTAATAAATATTTAGGGAAAGTCACTTTTAGAAAGTTGCCTTTTATCTGCCTTTTATTTACCTTTTATCTGCTTGAAGCTCCTGGAGGCTAATTTACATTAGCTCTCCAACAGCTATGCAGTAAAGTGTTTGACCATACTGAGATGTGGAAACTTCTCCCAGAGCTGGGCCTGAATGTGGGGAGGTATTTGTCTTCCTCTGGTACGAAGATCAGTTGGGATGGGCCCAGGAACTGACCTGTTACAAGTAACCTGAAGAGGAGGAGCCTTTGTCTCCCTAATCTGGCTGCCACCAAACTTAATAGGAGGAGAACTACTCCCAGAACTTCTGGATGGGCACACAGGCACAGCACAAGGAAAAAAGGGTTTTGCCATCTTTGAGTTTGGGAATGAGGTGGATTGTGCGATTGTTTGCAGTACAGGAACTGCTTCAAAAAAGGGTAGGGTTGTCCTTGGGAACTTTTATGCCATTGGTTATGAAGGGGCATGTTGTCACTCCTTCCACTAGCTGGTACCAAGCATACATTTGGCACCCCCGGGAACCCTCCTCTGATCACTTTCTGGACCTGCAGAAGCTCAGAAGATGACTTAACACCCAAAGTGTAAATATACTCCAAAAGTGTAAGTTACTACAAAAGAGCAGTTTGTGAATACCAAAATGTAGTAACTTGCTCAAAAGTGTAAACTTACTCAAAAGTGTAAGTTACCTTAGGGAATCAGGCCCATAATGATTACAATTCAATTCAATTCAATTTTATTAAGTATGTTTTGGAACTCCGTGGAGATCCACATATTATACAATTACAAAAGACAATGAAAAATTTTGACCGTATAAAACAACTCATACAGACAGTAATTATACAAAAGTAATTTACCATTCTATTAATAAAGTTCCAAGAAACATTTAAAAAAATTAAAAATTTTGTTACAAAAAATTCCATTCGGGGGGCTAATAATAGCATCCAACAGAGCTGTTGCAGAAGAAATACCAAACTGAATACAAGCCGGTTTTATCCAGAGGCGCCGGTAAGTCAATAATGCAGGACAAGCTAACAGGGCATGTTTGGAGTCTTGAATTGCTAGGTTACAGAAATTACATACATTGGATATTCCGTACCATTTGGCCAACAACTTGTTCAGGGGGAGCAAGTCCTGCCTGAGAAGTAGCCAAAAGCGGCGTAAGCCATGCGGGATGTTCCATGACAAATAGGGTTGTATCTGTCTGATTGAATAGGAATCAACAACTTGAGTGGCCCCCTTTTTTTGTGTTGTTAAATTCCGATCCCTCTCATAGCTTAGCTTCCATGTAGCTTGTTTTAGTTGTAATTTCAATTGATTCATGGAAAGCTCTAAGATGGAAGCTTCCTCCAACTCCAAGAGAGTGTTAGCTTTCCTATAGTTCTTTATTAGGATCGAGTATGCATTTAGGGGGCCCATCAACTCTTTTGTAATAAGAGATCTGAGAGTGGATGGCTTTCCTTTAATCAGACTAATGACCCAGCGAATCACTCCTGCAAGTCCCTGAGCCCAGCTACTCCTAAGGCCGAGTTCTAGACGCAGGGTTGCAGAGCTACAACTATTATTAACCGAGGTTAAATTTCTCAGTAGGGAGCCCTCCACTGTGTCTAAAAAGCCCCATTCCGCTAGGTCAATTAATTCTACCCCGTAGAGCAGAGTCGGGGGAACTTTTGCCCGAAAGGCCTCCAACAGATGAACGAAGTGTCTCTGACCTGTTGATTTATACAGAGTTCTTAGGCCTTTACCCTGTGACTTTGCTTTTCGAGAACTGCTTTCAATGTGTAATTTATTACTTAAATTACTAGTGACTACCATACCTAGAAAGACGTACGATTTTACTCTTTCTAATTTCTGACCTCCCAATTCCCAACTAATGTGGTCCAGTTTTAGGGGCCGATTAGGATGGCGGACGGACTTGCGTCCGTCCGCCACCCCTGAGTAGGAGGGACCGTCCGCATGGGCAGCGGCGGTCCCTCCATGGCAATTAGGATGTGACCGCCAGGGTGGCGGTCACATCCTCTATTTTTAACATTGCGGCGGGTGCAGCTTCAAGCTGCACCCGCCGCAATGTTAAAAATGCATGTGTTGCATTTACATGCACAAAGCGGCAGGCACCGCACGGTGCCTGCTGCTTTGTGTACGCAAATGCAGGGGGGTACCATAGGTACCCCCCATGTGCACCCCCCACCCCCCATTCACCCAGGGGGCCCGCAACGGGCCCCCAAAGTGAATGTCCGTATGCTTTTCCATGGCGGAAAAGCCGCCGTGGAAAAGCATATTTACACCGACATCATAATATGACGGACGGTGTCTCATAGACACCGCCTGCCATGTTATAGCTTTTCCGCCGCGGTCGGAAGCCGACAGCGGCGGAAAAGCGGCGGACGGAATTCCAGACCCACCAGCCATCCTAATTTGGCGGTGGGTCTTTGGAGTCTCCGCCGCGGTTTTTCCGCATCCTCCAGGCCGGCGGACACTTCCGCCGGCCCGGAGGATGCGGAAAAACCGCCATCCTAATCGGCCCCTATGTTTGTTTCGTCCCTCCAAGCACATTATCTTACTTTTAGAAATATTTATTTTCAAAAAGTGCTCTTCAGAGAAGATGTGTAGTGCATGCAGACGGTTATTAAGACCCTTGGGGGAGAGGTCTAATATTAAAATATCGTCTGCATACATTAGGCAGGGGATGTGTCTTTCGCCTAAACGTGGAGCAATTCCTACACATGTTGATAAAGTAAGGGGAAGGTCACTAACATAAAGGGAAAATAGGAGGGGAGCTAGTAGGCAGCCCTGTTTGAGGCCATTTGCAGATGGAATGAGCCCGGAGAGACCTCTTTCTCCTCCCAACAAAACCTTGCACCATGTATCGTCATGCAGATCCTGGACCAAGCGTAAGAGGCTATGTGGCATTCCTAAGATGTGTAGCTTTCTCCACAATACCTGTAATAATGATTACAAGATTACAATGATGAGGTAGGGATAAATCCATGACAGTATAGGGATTAGAAGAAATTCGAAGATACTCAATTATTAATTGATAAGGTTTCAAACAGTGGATTGTCATCCAGTCATTAACAATCTGTAAGGTATATGTCAGTTGTGAGATAGCCTTGGGAGAAAAGCTCTTGAGATAAATCTGAGCATCACCAGCTTACTGGAAGCATATTGTCTTCGCTTTTTATGATGAAACCAAGAGATTCTAGATAGAAAAAGGTAGGATCGGAGTCAGAATGAAACTTTGTGGTACACTTTGCAGCAATCTGGAAGGAGTGGAAAAGAAGTTATATATTTTGATTGGCTGTAAACAGTTATTCATATAGACAAATGCCAATTAAGCACTAAATAATCAATGCCAGTGCGATCCTTGAGAATATAAATAAGGATGGGATAATCAACCATGTTGAAGGCCACCGATAACACAAGGAGAACGAGTACACATGAATTAAAAGCATGAGAAAAAGTAAGTGAGTCATCAACAACCTGCAGCTATATAGTATCTGTACTACAACCCAGTCTGAAGCCCAGTTTTAATTCATCTACAGGCTCATTCTCAGTTATATGTGGTTTCATTTTTGAAGCTATACAACTTACAATTATCTTTGCAAGAAAAGGAAGAACTGAGACAGAAATTTCCACCACTGGCTAAAGGTTTCTTCGGCAAAGGACTTACACAGCCTCTTTTAAGTCTGCCTGGGAAGGCTTCTTGTTCAAGAGATAAGTTAACTAAATGGGTCCTTTAAGGTAATATCTTATGGCTCAAGTCTCTAGTGCTATCTGCCACAATTGATTCTATGAAATGGCTTGAGGGTTTTACCTTTAAAATATATTTCAGCAAATTGTATTTAGAAATTTCTGTGATATGCCAGCGGTTATTCCTATATTTACTGTTCACATTGGAGTTTAGCAGACATTTATGTAGGTGAGGTAACAGGAATTTGGACAAAATATTGGGGAAAAAATATTGTGATATAAAAATATTGGGGCCAATTAGATGGCGGAAGGACCACCACCGCTGGGCCGGCGTAGCGTTCCTTCTGCCATCTGACAGCAGATTCCCCCCCCAGATTATGATGGCGGGGGTAAACCTGAGGGAAGCGTGGTGGACGCAAAGACCGTCCGCCTCTGTTCCCCAAGGAGGTCCATTTCCTCCCTCCTTGCAGGACCTAAAGATAGGGCAGCATTGCAGCAGTGCCTTGCAGGCACCGCCGTAGGGATTAGGATATCCCTTTCCGCCTGTCTTTTCACAGCGGTCATCCCACCGCAAAAAGACAAGTGAAAGGGATTTGGGGGCCCGTAGCGGGCCCCCCTTGTTGTGGGGGGAGGTGGTGCTGCACTGGTGGCAGGCACTGTGTGGTGCCTGCCACGTAGTGCAGGTAAATTGCATGCCATTTTAACATTTTGTACGGTGCTGCAGCTAGCAGCACAATCCGCAATGTTAAAGGTGACCGGTCCCAGGCACAGCTAAGAAGGCAGGCGGATTAGAGTCCGCCCGCCATTGTAATCACCCCCCATAGAATCTTTAACTTTATTTCGCTATTTTAAAATGTTAATACATTTTAATCGCATATTATGAATTTCATACAAATCTTTGCAGTACAAAAAACATCACACATTTTTTTTATCACGGGTCCAGATGGACTACAGTCTGTTAATCATTGTTCTAGTCGCATGTTGGGCAAATATTAGCAGTTCTTCAAATTTACTGGTATTTCTAAAAGTCATCAGATCCAAATAGTCATGTCAAACTTTCCATAATAGTAACAGAAACTTCCAGAAAACACCCCCACCCCTTTAGGCTTCCATGTGAATATCGGTCACGGTGGTTACAGTAAGAAATATGAGCTGGATGAACCATCAGCGAGGTCTTGTATCTAGGGGTTTAATTTCATATTAATGAAGATACATATTAATGCTATTAAATATTTTTTTTAAATAGTATAACATTTTAAAATATATAACAAAACTGTTAATAAGGTTAAATATTTAGAAATATTTTATGTTAAATGTTTGGGGGGAAATTAATTGTAGAAATATTTACATTTTTTGGTTTTATAATTGCAATTTTATTGAAAAATGTTTACACTTTTAAAAATTATAAACTTTATGTAAATGTTTTTCTTTTATGATTGTTAATTTTGTGTTATTATTTTATTTGTCATTTTATGCTTTAAACGTTATGAATGGTAGTACATATTTTGAAAACTATTTTAAATATTATTAGTAAATAGAATATTTTAATATTTAAATATGTATCTGTAGGTTTGTAGTTTTTGTTTGTGTCTTTAGATAATTCTTTTTTAATTTTACAGTAAAACAAAGTGTGTGAGTATAGATTATTGTGTATTTTAAATGTTTTATTTGTACTATCTTGTGTAAAATGTTATATTTTATAGTGGATATTGTCAATTTCATCCTTTATTGCCCAACAACTTCCCCCAATATTGTTAGATTGGGGTGGGAATAGTGAATGTCCCCACTTAAGTGTCCAACACCTTCCTTAAATTCATTTAGATTGGAATGGGAAAAGTAAATATCACCTCTTTAGTGCTCAACACTTTCCCCAAATTGGTTTATATTGTAGAGACTGGTAAGCATCATCCCCTTTAGAATCCAACACCTTCCTCAAATTGTTTTAGATTGGAGTGGACATAGTAAATTTCACCCCTCCAGTGTCTGACACCTTCCAGAAATTGGTTCCGATTGGAGTGAAAATAGCAAATGTCACCCCTTTAGTGTCCAACACCTTCCTCAAATTGGCTTAAGACTGGATTGGGAATACTAAATGTCAACAATTTAGTGTCCAACACCTTCCCCAAATGTGTTTAGATTGAAGTGGGAATAGTAAATGGCATCCCCTTAAGTGTCCTACACCTTCCCCAAATTGTTTTAGATTGGAATGGATATAGTAAATGTCACCCCTTCAGTGTCAGATTGTGGTGGAATTGGTTTAGACTGGAGTGGTAATAGTAAATGTCAAATCTTTGGTGTCCACCACCTTTCCCAAATTGGTTTAGATTGTAGTAGGAACAGTAAATGTCACCCCTTTAGTCCAACACCTTCCTCAAATTGGTTTATATTGAAGAGCAAATAGTAAAAATCAACTGTTTAGTGTCCAAAGCCGTCCCCAAATTGGTTTAGATTATAGTGAGAATATCAAATGTCACACCTTTAGTGTCCAACACCTATATGGTTAGATTTAAGTTGGAATAGTAAATGTCAGCCCTTTGGCGTCTAACATGTTTTTTAGTAATTTATGTTGGAATGTGATTATGTAAGTTCAGATTTTCTTCTGAAATAGTTTTTGTTACTTTTAATTGTATGTAATATAGTTTGTGTTATTTTAGTAGTACTGTAGGTGATTAGAAACATGAAGTGTTTGTTGTATGTTCGTAACCAATAATATTATTCATTACATTTGTTGGTCTAATAGACAAGTGACACATTTTTCTAATTTTATTTATGTTTCCAAAGTTTATTGTATATGTTTGCATTTTTAATCATATATACTTCAAGTTAAAAATCAACATTTATATAAAGATAAGTGAATACAACATTTTTCTTTTATTTTTAATTATTAAAAACATCTAAATTATATTTCAATACTATTGTATGTTGTATATTTTTAATTTTATTTTCCATTGTTTAAAACATTTTCAACATTTCCCAACTTTTTTATATACTTTTTAATCTTTAACATATATTTTTTCAGTATATATTAAATAATTGGATAAATGTTATACTACTATTTCATTTAGAACTTTTTATCACAACATTTTTACATGTTTTACATGTTTAATAACTTTTTACACTTGTCTGTACATTTATTCAACATTTTTGCAATATTTCCAATCCATTTCTATGGGGAGATAGTATTTTATTTGTTTCATTTAGTGCCCATTTTTTTCACCGCTGCCTTCTATTTTGTAACCTACTTGTGTTAATTGTAGCCTATTTTCATGGAACCAGGTCGCTGTAAAGTGCTGCTAATTATTAGTAAAGTCCATTTTAGGTCTCGCCTACGCAGCGCGCATGTGCTGCATAGGAAAAAGACCTTTAGTAATGGGCACAGCTTTCTGAGCAAAAACGTGCACTCGTTGCATTGCTTTGAATGGCAACACGTGCACGTTCGGCGATTCCCTTGCGGGAGCAAGCTTTCAAACCATCTGTTAATTATTAACAGATGGTTCCTGCTCCCTCCCGCAAGGGAATGAAGCACAGGCCCCCTCTTCTCTTCCCTCCCCCTGCTGTTTTTTTTTCACTTTGAGCGCGAGGCACGGGCTGATTAAATGCATTTTTTACTTTCAGCGTGACGCGCGTGCTGATTAAATGCATTTCTAATGCTGCAGCATGGCCTATTAGATCCAAGTTTTTTTTTATTGTTTCTGCTCGTCGCCATACAGAAACTCGTGTGTTTGTATTTGTTTCTTTTTTATTTTTCCCACCATGGTTTGCACACTGGGTTTTATGGTCCTGCGTGTATTAAAGTACTAAAGGACAGTCTGCTCGGGTATACCAGTGTATATAACGGGAAACAAAATGTATCCGCTTCAATTAGGCCTCGGGCTAAACATGGCATTCAACGTCCCAACACAGCCAAGGTCAGCTCTGAAAGTCATCTCTGAAGTAATGGAAATAATAAATAAAGGGGTACATGATTAAGCACGGTAAAGCCACGTTCTCCCCCCTCCTTTAGATTTTGCATGTCGCGTCACTGAAACGTTGCTAGAGCACCGCACTCGGGAAGTGACTCAGCCAGCGATGCAGCAACAGGCCCAGCTGGCCAGCATGTACATTGGTGCTAAGCCGGAGGGAGAGAGGGTTAACGCAAGAGCAGACTCAAAATGTAGGGGGAAACCAAGGGGTCCTCGGACACCTACCGTCACCTCCACCTAAAGAAGCGCAGCGTAGCCCAGAACATACAGATTTAAAAGAAAAATACAGTTATCGACAAAATGAACGATTGCTACCCTCCATCAAGAGGGACCACCGACAGGCATAGAGTATTTATAGACAGTCGGGTTGCTACGTCACACACTCCTTCAGCATCCTACAAGCACTCGCATCCCACAGCAAACGCACCCACTTCTAATTTTTTAACCAAAATCCACTCTGTTATTTGTGCGCTAACTTATAAACATTTACATAATTCATATGTAAATACGGACAAGTCAATCATCAGATTACATTCATCCTCGCCAAAATTCCCCATTACTGTCCGTAATGTACCAGTAAACAAACATAAAACGCCCTGAGTCCCCTTAGCCTCCTATTTCTAGTACCCAGACCAAAATGTCTAGCACAAGCGTCCGACCCTCTGCTTCCCTCAAAATAACAGCCCTTCGTGCAAGTCACTTAGAGCCTCCCACCTCTTTAAACAAGCATTGGCATAGCCAATAGGTCTCGCCTTTTGGACCTTATAAGTGTTTAGCCATGCAACACTTGATGTTGTTGCACCAAGGATATTGTGCTGGATAACTAAACACTTATAAGGTCCCAAAGGCGAGACGTGTTGACTATGCCAATGCTTGTTTAAAGATGTTTTAATGATTTTGAGGGTTGGCAGGTCATGGGAAGAGGGCTATATATTTAGATGTATTATTGTTACTGTTTTTCACTAGTTTGCCGTTTTGGCTTTCATACACTATTTTAGTAATGTATCTCTATGTTATGTTAAATCGTGTTATGTTAGTTATATTTTGCTAACTAACTGTTATATATATTTATTTTTGGGAATGTAAATTTTTTTGCAGGTGGGTTTTTCATTTACTTTACAAGTTTTTGTCTATGAGCGTGACCTATTGGCATTGGGAGTTTATGTTTTTGATTTTAAGGAAATCATTTTAGGGTTTTAATAAACAAATGCTGTTTAACTTTTATTTCCTTTTTGGGGGGTTTCTAGCAGCGTTTCTTTTTTTAAAACATTTTTTTCAGGTTTTTTATGGTTTCTGGATACCTTGGGTTGCTTTGAGGGATTTCTGTTGGATTAGTATTTTTGAACATTTTGGGGGGCTTTTAGGACAGTATGTTTTCCATTTTTGGTGGATTTCTATTTTGGTTTATGTGGATACAGAGATAGATCTGCAGCTACAAAACAGTACACTTTATTTATTTTATTTTGGGTGGGGCAAATTATATTATATAGTTTGTGTAAAGATTATGTGATTGTTATGTAGAATTGTTTGGTTTATGAGGTGTAATTATTTTATGTGATAAATATAGTTTGTTTTTAACTGTCTTGGTTGGTGACAGTTATATATTCTTTTTTAAATGATGTATATGTAATTTTATTATATCAGTGTTCATTAACTTTGTAATTTAAATCAATATTTTGACTGATTTTTTTTTAAATATAATTTTTATTGGCATTTAGTAAGAATTCCAAAGAACAGTCTACAATCATTACTTTACTGTGCACTGAGTATTGCTGTTCTGAATAAAACTCTAAATAACTCGCCCCTCACACATGAATAATTGTTAGAGTTGCCATTAACAGTATTTTTAACCCCGTTTGGGTAAGTACAGATATGGACCCCGAGGGACATCTTTTCAGATGACAATAGCCAATGAAGGCAACATCTACGATACACACAGATTCAAATGGAGAGGACAAAATAAAACCAGGGAGATCAGAACTTGTGGAAGTTTTCACATTCTAAATGAAACAAAGTGGGTGTCATGAAGGAGGTAGCCAGCCCCTCTGGGGGATAAGCCATACAGTGTAGGCTCCCTTTCATCGCTGTAAAATAAATGCTATATGTTCTGATGCATCTCAGACTCACAATGTATACCATTGTAATATAACTGATAATGGATGCCTAAAATGATCGCACAATAAATAGTGGGACAAGATAGTCCCCAGATCGCGAACTATCTTATTTATAATAAAGAACACCAAACTTAAGAACCTTTTACCAGGGGACGTATTCAGCAGGCAATGTGTGAACTAAGGTCCAGTAACAATACGTGTGTTAAACCATGAGCGGGACAAAGCAGATTTAGGGCAGCTCCCCCCTCTCTCTATGTCAGTGCTGCTCGGGTAGCCCCCTCGTATCCTAGTAGGTCGGGTTAGTGCATTGCCCCTAAAAAAAGTGAAGCTCAACTCTTGTGGCCAGGTAGATAAACATCGCATTTTGGGCATCCAGGTCACTCAATTCTGACTTGGTGGGTGAGGGCGGCGCATTCCTGGCTTCCCAAGCCCTAAGTATATATTCGCCCAAGGCTCCGCTAGCAGTTTACGCAGTTTAGTTACCTTGTCTTCCTTAATCAAGGCTCATTCCTCCGCTCTGGCCCAGATAGTTACCTCCTCCTCCCAGTCACCAACGGGGCTTGCGGCTTTTTCCACCCAAGGGCTATTCGCCGCTTAGCTAAAAACAAGGCCAAATCAGCGAATCGGTGCCACAGTCAATTGGCCTTAGGTCTTGGAAAAAGGCCCAGCAGGCAAGCCGCTGGTGTGCACCCCAATCCCAGGGACATAACTTTATTAATCATGTCTACCACTTTCGTCCAGTACCCTTGGACCTCCGAGCAGGTCCAGGTCATGTGGGTCAAGTCAGCGTCAACCAGAGCACAGCGTTGACAAGCCTGATCTCCCCCTGAAGGCTATCATTAAGCGGGGGGCGTGAGGTATGTTCAATGGAGCCAATTGAATTGTAAGTATTAAAGAGCCGCATTCCGGGACACCTTCTTGGGTCTCCCCAAGGCTTGCTCCCAGTCTTTATCAGAGAGCTGTGTAGTAAGCATGGTCTCCCATCTCTCTCTCAGTCGGTGCAGTGTGTGGCCTGATATCGCCAGAAATGCCTGACAGAGCCCCTTTACTAAGTGGCCAGCAGAAATCAGTGTCACCAACGCGTGTAAGATCGGATGTGTATCGTGTTCCTTCTTCTCCCTCCCCACAGTTCAATCAGAGCACCCCGCATTTTATGGTAATTCAAGAATTGTCCTGCCGGTAGCTCGTGATATTCCAAGAAGTCTGTCAGCGGTAACAATTCCCCATCCAGGTAGCAGTCCACGATTGTTTGGACCCCTGCTTCCTCCCATTCCACCAACTGATGTTCTCTGAGGGGTGGGCCCCCTCCCGCCTGCGTTAAACCCACGAAGGGGACGCATGGGGAGTAGAGTTTCATGGTTCCCGTTCATTTTGTGGTTCTGCCCCGGCATGTCATGGCTACAGAGAGTAACACCCCCATAGGCTTGATCTTCCTGCTTCTGTCAAGCAGTCTAGGTAGGAGTAACGCCATCACTGAGCGGGGAGTTGATGAGAGCGTGTTCAACCCCCTCCCATCAAGCCATCTAGCCAACCACTGCAACTGGCCTGCCAAATAATATGCTTCAAAGTCAGGGGCACCCAGGCCCCCAGCATTTGTAGTGACACTCTGTTGCGGCCCTGTCCCAGATCAGGTCTCTCAGAATCGAATCCAGCGTCTTAAACCAGCTACGTGGTATAACTACAGGGAGATTAACAAAATAATAGAGGAGTCGGTAGTATTACCATCTTTGACAGCGCCACCTGGGCCATTACAGACAGTCGCAGAGTGCGCCTAAAGGCCACGTTTTGGCAAAATCCCTGCAAGGCTCCTCCTAGATTCCCTTCTAGCAAGTCCGACTGAGTGTGGTAAATCTTTATCCCCAGATACTTAAAGATCTTCAATTAAATTCCATTGGGAGAGTCAATGGCCGCGGCAAGTTAGGGCATAACCGAAAGATATGTGTCTTCCCCTTATTCATGCGGAAGCCCGAGAGCTCTGCAAACTCCTCCAGTTTCCGCAAGATCCTGGGAATCCCCTCAGGACCATCTCTCAGGTATACCAGAACATCATCCGTATAGAGCGAGACGATGCGAGTAGACTCATCTAGCTTAATCCCCAATCGCTCGCCCTCCTGCCGGAGGTGTGCAGCCAGTGGCTCTATGGCCACGGCGAATAGTAATGGCGACAGAGGGTATCTCTGCCGGATCCCCCGTATATCATATAAGGTGCGGATATCATGGCACCTGTGCGAACACGGGCCCTTGGTTCTTCATACAACAGGAGCACCCAATTTGGCCAACCCTCACCCATCGCCATCTTATCCATAGTAGTTAGTAAAAAGTCCCAACTCAGGGAATCGAAAGCCTTCTCAAAGTCAATCGATATCATTACCGCATCTGGGTAATTCCTAATATCAGAATGGAACATGATGTTATACAATCTACGCAAGTTATTAGAGGTAGAGCGTGTGGGTATGAAACCATTCTGATCGGGGTGTATCAGTCCCCTCATGTGCAGTAGGAGCCTGGTAGCCAACGCCTTGCTTAACATCTTAAAGTCCGTATTTAACATGGACAAGGGACGGAAATCCGTCACTTTGGGGTGTGCTGTCTTGGGTAAGGGAATTACCAGCGCTTCTCTAATACTGGATAGAAGTTTCCTAGCACCCAGCGAGGCTTTGTATAGCCACTCTAAGGGGCTCATTAGGATGGCGGACGGAAGTGCGTCCGCAGCCCTGGAGTAAGCGGAAAATGCCTTTTCCATGTCCGCCTGCCGCGGACCCTCCGTCCGCCATATCAGGATAGGAAAGAGTGTCAAAATTCCGTCCGCGACGGAAGAGCACGCACCGCCGCCCAACTACACCCGACCACGCGGCGGACGTAACCAATCCAGAGACTCCGCCGTACGGACTGACGTCTACGACCGTCCCCCAAATCAAGATGGCGGAAAATACACATAAAACCGCTGTGGAAAAACAACCTGTCTGAACACGGCGGATTCCCCACAGCGAAGATACCATACATAGCAGAGATACCCACCGCAAGCTGCTCGCCACCATGGACCCAGCGCTACACGCTTTCCCGATGCTCTTCGCGATCCACCACGTCCAAGTCTTGGCCCACTATCGACGACGACGCAGGTAAGGCACAAACCAATCGCAGTCTGGAGGGGAATACCTGCAAGGGTCGTGGCGTTGGGAGGGGGAGTGTCATGTTACCGAAACCACTGATCACAAGCAAATACAAATACACAATTGTAGTACGCAAGCAGGTATGACTATGACAAACCATGACACATGATTGACTACCTTTATTACACATAATAGGGGTATAATCACAGTGTATGCGTGAGCATGGGCAAAGTGGGCACCAGAGCATGAACATCAGAGGCAGCACATCAGAGGGCAGAATGCAGTATCAGAGCATCAACAGGGCAATGTGGACAACAGAGCAGGTACATCATTGGCAGCACGTCAGAGGCCAGAATGCAGTATCAGAACAGCAACAGGGCATTGTGGACAACAGAGCAGGTACATCAGAGTCAGCACATCAGAGGGCAGAATGCAGTATCAGAGCATCAACAGGGCATTGTGCCCAACAGAGCAGGTACATCAGAGGCAGTAAACGAGAGGGCAGAATGCAGTATCAGAGCATCAAAAGGGCAATGTGCCCAACAGAGCAGGTACATCAGAGGCAGTAAATGAGAGGGCAGAATGCAGTATCAGAGCATCAACAGGGCAATGTGCCCAACAGAGCAGGTACATCAGAGGCAGTAAACGAGAGGGCAGAATGCAGTATCAGAACAGCAACAGGGCATTGTGGACAACAGAGCAGGTACATCAGAGGCAGCACGTGAGAGGGGCTAAGTGCATCAACAGTCCATTGCACTGGACAGGTCCATCAGAGGCAGCACGTGAGAGGGGCTAAGTGCATCAACAGTCCATTGCACTGGACAGGTCCATCAGAGGCAGCACGTGAGAGGGGCTAAGTGCATCAACAGTCCATTGCACTGGACAGGTCCATCAGAGGCAGCACGTGAGAGCGGCTAAGTGCATCAACAGTCCATTGCACTGGACAGGTCCATCAGAGGCAGCACGTGAGAGGGGCTAAGTGCATCAACAGTCCATTGCACTGGACAGGTCCATCAGAGGCAGCACGTGAGAGGGGCTAAGTGCATCAACAGTCCATTGCACTGGACTGGTCCATCAGAGGCAGCACGTCAGAGGGCAGAATGCAGTATCAGAACAGCAACAGGGCATTGTGGACAACAGAGCAGGTACATCAGAGTCAGCACATCAGAGGGCAGAATGCAGTATCAGAGCATCAACAGGGCATTGTGCCCAACAGAGCAGGTACATCAGAGGCAGTAAACGAGAGGGCAGAATGCAGTATCAGAACAGCAACAGGGCATTGTGGACAACAGAGCAGGTACATCAGAGTCAGCACATCAGAGGGCAGAATGCAGTATCAGAGCATCAACAGGGCATTGTGCCCAACAGAGCAGGTACATCAGAGGCAGTAAACGAGAGGGCAGAATGCAGTATCAGAGCATCAACAGGGCAATTTGCCCAACAGAGCAGGTACATCAGAGGCAGTAAACGAGAGGGCAGAATGCAGTATCAGAACAGCAACAGGGCATTGTGGACAACAGAGCAGGTACATCAGAGTCAGCACATCAGAGGGCAGAATGCAGTATCAGAGCATCAACAGGGCAATGTGGACAACAGAGCAGGTACATCATTGGCAGCACGTCAGAGGGCAGAATGCAGTATCAGAGCATCAACAGGGCAATGTGGACAACAGAGCAGGTACATCATTGGCAGCACGTCAGAGGGCAGAATGCAGTATCAGAACAGCAACAGGGCATTGTGGACAACAGAGCAGGTACATCAGAGTCAGCACACAGAGGGCAGAATGCAGTATCAGAGCATCAACAGGGCATTGTGCCCAACAGAGCAGGTACATCAGAGGCAGTAAACGAGAGGGCAGAATGCAGTATCAGAGCATCAACAGGGCAATGTGCCCAACAGAGCAGGTACATCAGAGGCAGTAAACGAGAGGGCAGAATGCAGTATCAGAACAGCAACAGGGCATTGTGGACAACAGAGCAGGTACATCAGAGTCAGCACATCAGAGGGCAGAATGCAGTATCAGAGCATCAACAGGGCATTGTGCCCAACAGAGCAGGTACATCAGAGGCAGTAAACGAGTGGGCAGAATGCAGTATCAGAGCATCAACAGGGCAATGTGCCCAACAGAGCAGGTACATCAGAGGCAGTAAACGAGAGGGCAGAATGCAGTATCAGAACAGCAACAGGGCATAGTGGACAACAGAGCAGGTACATCAGAGTCAGCACATCAGAGGGCAGAATGCAGTATCAGAGCATCAACAGGGCAATGTGGACAACAGAGCAGGTACATCATTGGCAGCACGTCAGAGGGCAGAATGCAGTATCAGAGCATCAACAGGGCGATGTGGACAACAGAGCAGGTACATCATTGGCAGCACGTCAGAGGGCAGAATGCAGTATCAGAACATCAACAGGGCATTGTTCGTAACAGAGCAGGTACATCAGAGGCAGCACGTGAGAGGGGCTAAGTGCATCAACAGTCCATTGCACTGAACATGTCCATCAGAGGCATCACAAGTACGTGTTCCAAGCAACCCGTCCCAAGGACCACAACAGTGCAAGGCTGTCCTCAATGGACAATGTACACACCATGTGCAATAACATGTGAGTGAAGTGAGCAGCACCTCACATCACAGAATCAGGTGGACTGCGTGAACTACCTGCCTCGGACACACTGCCAGCACCAGAAACAGGAGTGTGAGACACAGCCACAGCCCGAGTGACTGACTCATGGGCCACAGACCCAGACACACTGCCAGCACCAGAAACAGGAATGTGAGACACAGCCACAGCCCGAGTGACTGACACATGGGCCACAGACCCAGACACACTGCCAGCACCAGAAACAGGAGTGTGAGACACAGCCACAGCTCGAGTGACTGACACATGAGCCATAGACCCAGATACCCTGCCAGCACCTGAAACAGGAATGTGAGACACAGCCACAGATGTAGTGGCTGACACGTGAGCCACAGACCCAGACACACTGCCAGCACCAGAAACAGGAGTGTGAGACACAGCCACAGATCTACTGACTGACACATGAGCCATAGACCCAGATACACTGCCAGCACCTGAAACAGGAGAGGGCACAACTGAGACTGTGCTACTACATGATGCATGACAGCAAACAACAGACACAGTGCCACTATCTGATACATGAGAGTATACTGCACCAGTGCCACTGGGACCACAGAAATGATGAGCCACAGGGCTGTATGGGCCAGGAGGCAGGGTGGCCCTGGGAGCTGGGGATAGCTGTACTTGAGCGACATCGGGGTGGGCAGGTGTCAATGGTGTGTGTCTGCGTTTCTTAGGGATATGTGAGTGCACCCTGGACAGGACAGGACTGGCAAGTGGTGGGGACTCTAAAGAATTATCACCCACCATAGGTGGAGCATCTGCTGCCGGGGGTCGGCCTTCTGGGGAAGTGCTGGAGCCTGCTTGTCGTTTGCTGTGTGCCTGCCGCCTGGACTCAGAATCATGTGTAATGGGGGATGCAACAACAGGGGACTCCCTCCTCTGCTTCTGACGGGCCTGGATGGGAGTGGAGGTATGGGGGGACTCCGCCGCGGAGACATCTGTTTTCCGTTCCTCCGACAACACCAGCCTCAGTGCAGCCAGGGGTGATGTATGCCTGTCCTTGATTGCGCCAGTGTCCATGGGAGAAGCCTTGTCCCTAGGATGTGCCTTATCCGTAGGA
Organism: Lissotriton helveticus; assembly: GCF_964261635.1. NCBI lineage: Eukaryota > Metazoa > Chordata > Amphibia > Caudata > Salamandridae > Lissotriton > Lissotriton helveticus. The sequence continues at coordinate 472,016,692 of NC_136069.1, read as the reverse complement.
GGAGTGTTGGCTCTGGACTTTCCCTGTGCCCTGGACGGTGCCCTGTTCCTGGCAGCAGACTTGTCGTCTGTGGTGTACCTGTCTCCAGAAGACACCTTCTCCCTGTGTGTGTCCCTGCCCTTGCGAGATGGCCCTTGCTCTGTTGTGTGCCTGCCCTTGGGACTCTCCCTGCTCTTTGGAGGTGCCATTGTCTTTTGACTGTCCTTGTCCCTGCCCTTGAGAGATGGCCCTTCCTCTGTTGTGTGCCTGACCTTGGGACTCTCCCTGCTCTTTGGAGGTGCCATTTTCTTTTGACTGTCCTTGTACCTGCCCTTGGGAGATGGCTCTTCCTCTGTTGTGTGCCTGCCTTTGGGAGTGTCCCTGCTCTTTTGAGGTGCCTTTGTCTTTTGACTGTCCTTGTCCCTGTCCTTGGGAGTGGCCCCTTCCTTAGTATTGTCCTTGTCCTTGGGAGTGTCCCTGCTCCTTTGAGGTGCCTTTGTCCTCTGACTGTCCTTGTCCAAGGGAGTGTCCATGGACTTGGGAGTATCCCTTGCCTTGGGAGTACCTTTTGTGTGGAATGCCTGTGTAGCATGTGAAGGCATGTCCCCCAACACCACTTGTGGATCCTGTGTGTGTACTCTAGTGTATCTGACGTTGTCTTTGTGAACAGATTTTGCTGACCTAGGGGATGGTGTCTGTGCCCTCCGTGCCCTGACGTGCTGTCTGACGCTGCTTCTAGTGCAATAACCTGTATTAGAGTCCTGGTCAGAATATTCACTCCCCCCGAGACATCCAGTGGTGTAGATGGGGAAACAGAAGTAGCACCCTGTCCATGCGACTGTACAATGGCAGACGACACACTGCTTGCCAATGACTGAACTGTCCTGTGTAGACCAGCAAGATCGCCATGCATCCCTTCCATGAATGCCACCACCTGCCCCAACTTCCTATCATGGTCTTGGAATGCATTTGTCATATTGGTCTGCCCCACACACAGCTGTCGCAGCAGATCAACAGCCTCAGCACAAAGTGCATTTTGGGTCACCGTGGCAGGGGCAGCGGTGCCTGCACCGAACGCCACTCTGCTCCCCCTACTCCTGCGTGCGCGAACAGTACATGGTGCAGTTGGCGGCAGTGTGGGCCCTGTGTGCTGTGTCCCGACCGAAGGTGTTGATTGCCCACTCCCAGTCTGTGACAACAGTGCTGGCTCGCCAACACTCTCGGTAGATGAGGACGATGGTGTCTCCACATGCGAGTCCTCAGGGACGGTCCTGTCCCCCTCTCCGGCGCTGCCCTCCTCTGTGTCAGTCTGCGTGTGTGCGAAGTCTGATCCGGATGCATTGCCTCCACTCATCTCCGCCGTCTGTGGCTGAGTGCCCTCTGCCAAAGCTGAAATGCACAGAAAAGAGGTGTAAGTCATGGGCACACTCACGTACAGAAGGACAAGGAATCCCTAATTCCATTGCTGACAAAGTTCATCTAGCCCCCATCCTGCACACGGCCCACCTCTACCAGTCATCCTCACATGACATAAGCGTTGGTGGCCGTGACACATGTACAGCATGCGGACAGGGCAGGAGCATGTACATCTGCACACATGTCTTGCCATGGGGCCACGGACCACTACGGCATGTACTCCAACACTCAACTACTAAGCAAGTGGCGTGTCAACATGCCGGACCTGGATGTCAAATTACACTCACCCAATGGCACCAACATGGCATCGCAGCGATACATACGCACCACAGAAGTCACTACTGTGTCTGGGCACCAATACATGCATTGCGCTCCCAAGTAACATACACAGACAGTCTGCTCACCGCTAGTTTGCTGTTGATCCACACTCAGCTGTTCGGACAGGTCAGGATGCGTCACTGCAATGATACGGTGCATGAGAGGGGTCATGGAGCGTCGGGCCAGACGTGGCGTCCTTGGAATCATCCCCAGTGTCACTTCCGCTACATTCTTGCTCAGCCTGGAAATGTCGTCCCAGCATTTGTGGCAGTGTGTATGTCGTCTATTGCACACCCCCAATGCCCGTACATCACGTGCTATGCTCCTCCACACGTCCTTGCGAAGGTGCAGCTTGACCTACCATGATGGGAGACAAAAGGGTGCAAGTCAGTGGACAGTTTGCCTGTCACACAGATAGGGGCAACACGTATCTGTCAGCAGCCATGCACATTCCGACAAATATGTCGGGCCCACAGTACACAGCTAAGATTGCAGAAGCCAGGAGTCATTGACCACCTCATGCACACCAACATGTCCCACACTGCACTTACCACCTGTCTGGGTGCGCCGTAGAGCCGTACAAAGTTGCGGAGCACACCGTCCACGAGGACATCAAGCTCCGCGGCGGTGAAGGGACGAGACCGGGTCTCTTTGACTCTCGACATGGCAATATCACGGAGTATGGCACTAGAGCAGCAGTCGGTGGTCAGCTCAGCAGCAGCAGGTCGAGGTGATGGTCACAGGCAGCAGTCGGTGGTCAGCTCAGCAGCAGCAGGTCGAGGTGAACAGCCAGCACTGGTTCCCAGGGTAGGATGTGTGCTTTTTGACATCACACATATACAGGGCCCTGAGCACATGTCAGTGGTATACGTTGCCAGCAATTGGTCAGCCCTGGATGCGTGTTTGTAAAAGGGCCAATGACTGGCCCTGGTGTTGCGGTGCACTGCTTCCGCTACTTTCGATTGGCCATACGCGGCCAGCGTTCCCTCTTCCCATTGGCTGCATGTGCACGGACCGTCACGGTCACACATCGGCAACCGCATGTGCAAGCTTCCGGGACGGATGCTTCTTTTGCAACAATGTTCTATCACTGGCGCCACCATGGTGGTGCACGTATTCGGCGGGGGAGGTGCAGGCCAACACACCCTTTAGATGTAGTCAATGGGCATGGCAGTTCATGACGCCCCTTACAGTCACATTGCATCATCCACCGTACACCGGCCGGACCAGCCCGGCCCAGGACCGCCGTGCCGGCCATGTCCACGACCGCCGTGCCAGGCCCAGCCTAGGACCGCCGTGCCGGCCATGTCCACAACCGCCGTGCCGGCCATGTCCACAACCGCCGTGCCAGGCCCGGCCTAGGACCGCTGTGCCGGCCATGTCCACAACCGCCGTGCCAGGCCCGGCCTAGGACCGCCGTACCGGCCATGTCAGCCACCGACGGGTGTTCAGTCGCCTGACACGGCGGTGGCTGACATGGCCGGCACGGCGGTCCTAGGCCGGGCCGGCCCGGCCGGTATACGGTGGATGATGCAATGTGACTGTAAGGGGGGTCATGAACTGCCATGTCCATTGACTACATCTAAAGGGTGTGTTGGCCTGCACCTCCCCCGCCGAATACGTGCACCGCCATGGTGGCGCCAGTGATAGAACATTGTTGCAAAAGAAGCATTCGTCCCGGGAGCCTGCACATGCGGTTGCCGATGTGTGACCGTGACGGTCCGTGCACATGCAGACAATGGGGTGAGGGAACGCGGCCCGCGTATGCCCATTCGAAAATAGCGGAAGCAGTGCACCGCCATGGCGGCGCCAATGATTGTATATTTTCAGACGCTGCACCGTGGTGTATTGTCTGCAGTTGCGTCATGAGGGTTGTGAGCATGATAGGGAAACTTCATATGTCATGCACTATTCCATGTGTGTCCATACTATGCCCATCGGTGTGCACACAATGTGCAACACATGTGCATGTCGACGTGTTGACGTCGGGTGTGACCCTACAGACGTTTTTACTTCTTCACATCTACACAGTACATCACGGCTGTATCGCCACATTCTGAATCTCTTGTCAGTGTGTGGTTCATGTGAGGTCACTACAATGGTGGGGGTACACATGCATTCAGTGTATGTGTGTTGCCTGTTGTGTCACCATGCATGTAATGTCCGTATGCTCACCATTATTGGTGTTGGCATTGCAGCATGATGACATGGTGTGTGCGTATCATTATCGTTTGTGTGCATGCACTTGCATGTGTGTCTGTGATGTGGCTTCTACACATTAGGGTCATGACACACGTCTTGTCAGTAATGTTGACATGTGACTATGTTGCGTTGTACGTGTTGACACACTTCCTGTTGCTAGTGGCTGCACATTGTTAATGGGGCACTCCGTATTGTAGTTACTATCAGAGATGTCACACATATGACCATTGTCCACAACATTTATCTTCTTGCTAATGTTGGCTTACATGTGATGGAATTGCACACCTATGCGTTGTTTGTAAGTTGACTCAAGTTACATCTCTCTCCCACACAGTAGGGCTCCAAATATGCATCGGCCATACACTGTGCTGGAGGATATGGTTGACGAGGAGGTGATCAGGAAATTCCGGCTAGATCGACGTAGATTGATGGAGCTTGTTGCCCAATTGTCTCCTCATTTGCAGCCACGAAGGACGTATCCTGGTTCCATTACACCCACAGCAAAGGTGATGGCGGCACTACACTTTTTTGCTACTGGCACCTTTCAGTACACAGTTGGACATGCCGGGGGGATGTCACAGTCCATGTTCAGCATGGCCCTTCGGGATGTTCTAAAAGCTATGATGCTGTAGAAGGATGACTACATCCATTTCCCACAGCCGGCAGAGTTGCCAGCAGTCAAAGCAGACTTCTATGCACTGGGCCAGATACCAATTTTGGAAAAGGGGGGTGGTGATGGACAGAGTTTCTGAATGATGCAGAATACTCTTACCAAGTCAATAGATCATGGTTTTAATCCATCACCGTTTTTTAGCTCACTGCACCATCCCAGCTCAGAACCTGGCTATATGCAAATTAGTCTGTTCCTGTCCCAGTGCATGATGGGAACAGGGCAAACCAAACTACCAAGCCAATTCTTATACTGGGAAGGAAACAAGCTTCCGGGGACCAGTTTCTGGCATCACAGCCTTCTTCGGCCCGGCTTGCTTGAATCCTGATGGTGCAATGAGCAAGGGACTCACGTCTGAGTATACCCTCCCACACATAGTGTGGATAAAACCGATTTTGGAAAAGGGGGGTGGTGATGGACAGAGTTTCTGAATGATGCAGAATACTCTTACCAAGTCAATAGATCATGGTTTTAATCCATCACCGTTTTTTAGCTCACTGCACCATCCCAGCTCAGAACCTGGCTGTATGCAAATTAGTCTGTTCCTGTCCCAGTGCATGATGGGAACAGGGCAAACCAAACTACCAAGCCAATTCTTATACTGGGAAGGAAACAAGCTTCCGGGGACCGGTTTCTGGCATCACAGCCTTCTTCGGCCCGGCTTGCTTGAATCCTGATGGTGCAATGAGCAAGGGACTCACGTCTGAGTATACCCTCCCACACATAGTGTGGATAAAACCGATTTTGGAAAAGCGGGGTGGTGATGGACAGAGTTTCTGAATGATGCAGAATACTCTTACCAAGTCAATAGATCATGGTTTTAATCCATCACCGTTTTTTAGCTCACTGCACCATCCCAGCTCAGAACCTGGCTATATGCAAATTAGTCTGTTCCTGTCCCAGTGCATGATGGGAACAGGGCAAACCAAACTACCAAGCCAATTCTTATACTGGGAAGGAAACAAGCTTCCGGGGACCGGTTTCTGGCATCACAGCCTTCTTCGGCCCGGCTTGCTTGAATCCTGATGGTGCAATGAGCAAGGGACTCACGTCTGAGTATACCCTCCCACACATAGTGTGGATAAAACCGATTTTGGAAAAGTGGGGTGGTGATGGACAGAGTTTCTGAATGATGCAGAATACTCTTACCAAGTCAATAGATCATGGTTTTAATCCATCACCGTTTTTTAGCTCACTGCACCATCCCAGCTCAGAACCTGGCTATATGCAAATTAGTCTGTTCCTGTCCCAGTGCATGATGGGAACAGGGCAAACCAAACTACCAAGCCAATTCTTATACTGGGAAGGAAACAAGCTTCCGGGGACCGGTTTCTGGCATCACAGCCTTCTTCGGCCCGGCTTGCTTGAATCCTGATGGTGCAATGAGCAAGGGACTCACGTCTGAGTATACCCTCCCACACATAGTGTGGATAAAACCGATTTTGGAAAAGGGGGGTGGTGATGGACAGAGTTTCTGAATGATGCAGAATACTCTTACCAAGTCAATAGATCATGGTTTTAATCCATCACCGTTTTTTAGCTCACTGCACCATCCCAGCTCAGAACCTGGCTATATGCAAATTAGTCTGTTCCTGTCCCAGTGCATGATGGGAACAGGGCAAACCAAACTACCAAGCCAATTCTTATACTGGGAAGGAAACAAGCTTCCGGGGACCGGTTTCTGGCATCACAGCCTTCTTCGGCCCGGCTTGCTTGAATCCTGATGGTGCAATGAGCAAGGGACTCACGTCTGAGTATACCCTCCCACACTAAGGGGCCGATTAGGATGGCGGACGGAAATGGGTACTGTCCGCCATGGTGGGGGAAATTTTACTCCCGGCTGCGCCGCGGAGAAACCGCGGTTGGGATTAGGATATTCATGTCACGAAACTCCGACCGCGGCGGACGGATCACAACCAACACCGTCCGCGGTGGACGGAACACAACCAAGTCCGTCCGCGGCGGACGGAGTCCAATGAACAACCACTGCCGCGGACGGAAATGACCGCGGAAAATAAAACATGTACCGCCATACCTGAGAATACTCCGTGGCCGCAATTAGGATAAATCCGCCCGTACCACGGAACTCACAGCCATCCACGTCCGCGGCGGAAACAATGCTACGAGAACCACAGCATCAGGGCGGAAGGCCAACACGCACAACATCCCTAGCGCCTAACAAATGTATGAAAGTGCACCGCAAGTCCTAAGCAAACATACGAACATTGACAAGGCCCCCCCCCCAAGCACAAGCCACCATGACACGTCCCAATTATCCAATAATGCACACAAGTCAACACGCCCACCTACCACCTGACTCGCAACAACCATTGAGACACGACTACAAAAAGACACCCCCACACAACCACAATCCCTTGCACCACAGCATTGCTGCCAGCAAGAGGGCCATTCGAGACACTGCTAACTCACATAAAATCACATAGAAGACACCCACCCACCACCCTACCACACAAACACCCACCACACAAATCCTACACATCACACACCACACACCTGCACCTCCCAACTCACTCAACTCACACACTGAGCACCACACACTATGGCACCCAAAAAAAAAACCAAATTCACGGAGACAGAGTTGCGGGTAATGGTAGATGAAATTATCCGTGTGGAGCCCAACATCTTCGGGGCCCAAGTCCAGCAGACGACCGTGGCGCAAAAGAACCACATGTGGGACAGGATCGTCACTCGGGTGAATGCGTCGGGGACTGTGCCGAGGACCAAGCACGACATTCAGAGGCGGTGGCATGACCTTAAGACCAGGGTCAAGGGCATCCGAGCGAAAAACCACGCCAGAGCCAATCTTACTGGCGGTGGCACACCCCCGGAGCCCATACCCTACACCGATTGGGAGGAGAAGGTGCTGGTGATACTACACCCAGAGAGCCTAGACGGCCTTGACGAAGGAGAAGAGACTGGTGAGTACAAACCAAGCACCACGATCAGCACGACATGGTCAGGCTCACACAACTGAGAATAAACATCCCCCACGCCCCAACCCATGCACGTCGGACACCAACACACTAACATGTCCATGGCTCCCAACAGGCCCCCATGTGCACGGGGAGGGTGGTGGTGGTGGTGGTGGTGGAGGGTGGGGTGTGTGAGAGGCCCAAACTACAACTCCCAACAGGCCCCCATGTGCACGGGGAGGGTGGTGGTGGTGGTGGTGGTGGAGGGTGGGGTGTGTGAGAGGCCCAAACTACAACTCCCAACAGGCCCCCATGTGCACGGGGAGGGTGGTGGTGGTGGTGGTGGTGGAGGGTGGGGTGTGTGAGAGGCCCAAACTACAACTCCCAACAGGCCCCCATGTGCACGGGGAGGGTGGCGGTGGTGGTGGTGGTGGAGGGTGGGGTGTGTGAGAGGCCCAAACTACAACTCCCAACAGGCCCCCATGTGCACGGGGAGGGTGGTGGTGGTGGTGGTGGTGGAGGGTGGGGTGTGTGAGAGGCCCAAACTACAACTCCCAACAGGCCCCCATGTGCACGGGGAGGGTGGTGGTGGTGGTGGAGGGTGGGGTGTGTGAGAGGCCCAAACTACAACTCCCAACAGGCCCCCATGTGCACGGGGAGGGTGGTGGTGGTGGTGGTGGTGGAGGGTGGGGTGTGTGAGAGGCCCAAACTACAACTCCCAACAGGCCCCCATGTGCACGGGGAGGGTGGTGGTGGTGGTGGTGGTGGAGGGTGGGGTGTGTGAGAGGCCCAAACTACAACTCCCAACAGGCCCCCATGTGCACGGGGAGGGTGGCGGTGGTGGTGGTGGTGGAGGGTGGGGTGTGTGAGAGGCCCAAACTACAACTCCCAACAGGCCCCCATGTGCACGGGGAGGGTGGTGGTGGTGGTGGTGGTGGAGGGTGGGGTGTGTGAGAGGCCCAAACTACAACTCCCAACAGGCCCCCATGTGCACGGGGAGGGTGGTGGTGGTGGTGGTGGTGGAGGGTGGGGTGTGTGAGAGGCCCAAACTACAACTCCCAACAGGCCCCCATGTGCACGGGGAGGGTGGTGGTGGTGGTGGTGGTGGTGGTGGAGGGTGGGGTGTGTGAGAGGCCCAAACTACAACTCCCAACAGGCCCCCATGTGCACGGGGAGGGTGGTGGTGGTGGTGGTGGTGGAGGGTGGGGTGTGTGCGACAGGAAACAGAAATGTCTACAAATCAATGTAACCATGTACTGTCCACATTACTGACCAGCTCGATCTTTCCCTCAGGTGATCGTCAACTGACTGGGGAAAGCAGTACCCGGCCGCCAGCCTCGCCTCCCACACCTACAGGACTCTCTGCTGACGACGACACAGGCAGCTCCGGGGCGGAGGATGGAGCGGGACCAAGCACGCAGCCAGGGCCATCTGGCTCACAGGGACTCCCGGGACCGACCAACGTCGCATGTGTGACTCCCGCGGCACCTGTCTCTGTGATCTGCACAGTCCCCACCACCACCAGTACCACCAGTACCACCAGTACCACCACTACCACCACTACCACCAGCACCACGACTCCTGCCGGTGCCACCCAGCATGACCCAGCGCGCAACGCTGGTCCAACGGCCCCACACACAAGCAGGGTGAGTGGGCCACAAACACAGGCAACGGGACAACTGCCAATCAGGCGAGCCACACACCGCCGGTCAGAGGAGGGACAGCTACCCGAGCCAGTGGCACAGTCCCTACAAGCTCTTGCCAGGTGCCAGGCCTCATACGACCGGTCCCAGGCAAACGCTGATCGTGTTCACCAGGACTCAGTGGACAACACCAACATCCTGCGCGAGATCTCTGGCATCCTTGGCCAGATGTTGGTGATCATGGGCCAGCAGGCAACGATGTGGAGGGAATGGGTTGGCCGGAACAACCCCCCCCCCCCTCCACCAAGTGTGTCAGCGCCACCGCCACCGTCACCTCCGCCTCCCCCGTCACCTCCGCCTCCGCCTCCACCGCCGCCACCACCACCTGAGCCCCTGGCGACGGATGTGGCCCATCACCAACCTGCCCTCCCAGCTGACTCTGTACCACCTCCGAGACGGAGGGGGCGGCCGAGGCAGGAAGTGGCTGAGAGCAGTGTTGGAGCGCCAGGCACACGCTCCAAGAGGGGACGACCTTGACAATGCCACTGCCTGTGCCAGACATTCACCCTGCAAACCATCCTGTCCCACATAGACAATCACTGCCACTGGTCTGCTGGACTAGCCTGACACCCCCCAATGTGGTGTCAGCACGGACATTTCATCTGCCATTACCTTCAACTCCAACTCCCTCCCCCCCACTTACTTGTAAATATTCACCAGCACAAAAGCACAACCTGTCAATAAATTGCATTTACTCACACAATGATGTTTTGCCTCCATGTTTATTCACATGATTGCCATCAGATACAGACGTAAACAGGTACAGGGATCATAGTCGCACATGATCATGGCGCTGCGGGAGTGACCTAGAGAAAACCAGAGACAGCAAACACACGTCACTAAAGAGATTCACACACATCACAACACAATGCACAGCAACATTACACAAACGACAACCATCACACAAGCATGGGATGGGAGCACACACATCATGGACACTCCTATGTCCAAAGACATGAAGACACACATGTGCAACCATCACAAACCACACCCAGCTGATTAACCCCATATCCACACAACACCAGAAAACATACATGAGCCATTGTCAACCGCCACTAGAGGTAGATACTCACATTCAAGGGAAGTAGCGATCAATGAGCTGGCGCCTCTGGTCCACACCTTCCTCCTCACCACTATCCTCATCAGTCGACATGGGTGGGATGGGAGGCCGAGGAACTCCTTCGTCTTCAGGGTCCAACAGCAGTTCAATGTTATTGCGTACTGCCAGGTTGTGGAGCATGCAGCAGGCAATCACGATCTTGCATACTTTTCCTGGTGAGTAAGGCAGGGCCCCTCCGGTCTTATCGAGGCACCGAAACCTAGACTTGAGCAGTCCAAAGGTACGTTCGATGACTCTCCGTGTCCTTCCATGTGCCTCATTGTACCGCATTTCACCCGCCGTCCTCGGATTACGTAGGGGACTGAGGAGCCAGGGCCGGTTTGGGTAAGCCGAGTCGCCTATGTAGGGGGATGACAGAGACAAACATCAGAACAAGATATGGTGGGTACCCCATGCAACACAGAGATCACAAGAGTCCCCACTGCACACTCACCAACAAGCCACGCTTGACCGGGTGGCAGATTTGCCATGAGTCGTGGGACATTGCTGGTTCGCATGATGTGGGCGTCATGTGCGGATCCAGGAAATCTTGCACACACATGGGAGATGATGTTGCTCGCCAGGCACACCACCTGCACGTTCAGCGAATGAAAGTGTTTTCGATTCCTGAACACTTGTTCGCGTGCCCGTGGTGGAATGAGCGCGATGTGCGTGCCATCAATTGAGCCCACAACGTGAGGTATGTGGCCCAGTGCATAGAAACCAGCTTTGACAGCTGGCAACTCTTCCGGACGTGGGAAATGTATGTACTCATCCTTGTACAGCATCATAGCTGTTAACACATCCCGAAGAACCGTGCTGAACATGGCCTGTGACATACCCCCGGCACCTCCAACTGTATACTGAAATGTGCCAGTAGCGAAGAAATGTAGTACCGCCATGACCTTTGCAGTGGGTGTAAACGAGCCAGGATACGTTCTACGTGGCTGCAGATGAGGAGACAATTGAGCCACAAGCTCCAGCAACCGACGTCGATCCAGCCTGAATTTCCGAATCACCTCCTCGTCTACCATATCCTCCAGCAGAGTGTATGGGCGATGCACATTTGGAGCCCTCCTGTGTGGGAGAGAGATGTAACTTAGGTCAACTTACAAACGACGCATACGTGTACAACTCCATCACATGTGTACCTTACTGACAAAACTTCAGTCGTCACCCTAATGTATCGTAGACACATCACAGACACTCATGCAACTGCATGCACACAAACGATAAGTTTACACACGCCATGTCATCAAGCACAAATGCCACCACCAATGATGATGTGCATACGGTAATGACATGCATGGTGACAGAACGTATAAATCACATACACGGAATGCATGTGTACCACCACCACTGTAGTCACCTCGACACAACAAGAAACTGACAACAGATGCATTAATTGGCCACACAGCCGTGATGTACTGTGTAGTTGTGAAGATGTAACAACGTCTGTAGGGTCAAACCCGACGTCAACACGTACAAATGCACATCTGTTGCCCATTGTGTGCCGACCGATGTCCATTGTATGGACACACATGCTATATTGTATGACATATGACCTTTCACAATCACGCTCACATCCCTCATGACGCAACTGCACACAACACATCACGGTGCAGCGTCTGACAAGATCACATATTTGGCGCCGCCATGGCGGTGCTCAACTTCCGCTACTTCCCAAAGGCCATATGCGGCCTGCGGCCCTCTTCCCATTGGCTGCATGTGCAGGGACCGTCACGGGCACACATCGGCAACCGCACGTGCAAGCTTCAGGCACGGATGCTTCAGTTGCAACAATGTACTATCACTGGCGCCTCCATGGCGGTGCACGTACACAGCGGGGGAGGTGCAGGCCTATACACCCTGCAGATGTACTCAATGGACATGCCAGTTCATGACCCCCCTTACAGTCACCTTGCATCATCCACCGTACACCGGCCGGAGCGGCCGGCCCATGAACAACCGCCGTGCCCGGCCATGAACAACCGCCGGTCCCGGCCATGAACAACCGCCGTGCCCGGCCATGAACAACCGCCGGTCCCGGCCATGAACAACCGCCGTGCCCGGCCATGAACAACCGCCGGTCCCGGCCATGAACAACCGCCGTGCCCGGCCATGAACAACCGCCGGTCCCGGCCATGAACAACCGCCGGTCCCGGCCATGAACAACCGCCGTGCCCGGCCATGAACAACCGCCGGTCCCGGCCATGAACAACCGCCGTGCCCGGCCATGAACAACCGCCGGTCCCGGCCATGAACAACCGCCGGTCCCGGCCATGAACAACCGCCGTGCCCGGCCATGAACAACCGCCGGTCCCGGCCATGAACAACCGCCGGTCCCGGCCATGAACAACCGCCGTGCCCGGCCATGAACAACCGCCGGTCCCGGCCATGAACAACCGCCGGTCCCGGCCATGAACAACCGCCGTGCCCGGCCATGAACAACCGCCGTGCCCGGCCATGGCGGTTGTGTTCATGGCCGGGCACGGCGGTTGTTCATGGCCGGGACCGGCGGTTGTTCATGGCCGGGCACGGCGGTTGTTCATGGCCGGGCACGGCGGTTGTTCATGGCCGGGACCGGCGGTTGTTCATGGCCGGGCACGGCGGTTGTTCATGGCCGGGCACGGCGGTTGTTCATGGGCCGGCCGCTCCGGCCGGTGTACGGTGGATGATGCAAGGTGACTGTAAGGGGGGTCATGAACTGGCATGTCCATTGAGTACATCTGCAGGGTGTATAGGCCTGCACCTCCCCCGCTGTGTACGTGCACCGCCATGGAGGCGCCAGTGATAGTACATTGTTGCAACTGAAGCATCCGTGCCTGAAGCTTGCACGTGCGGTTGCCGATGTGTGCCCGTGACGGTCCCTGCACATGCAGCCAATGGGAAGAGGGACGCTGGCCGCATACGGCCAATCGCAAGTAGCGGAAGCTGTGCACCGCAACAACAGGGCCAGTCATTGGCCCATTTCACGATCACGCTTCCAGGGCTGACCAATTGCTGGCGACGTATGCCACTGACACGTGCTGAGGGCCCTATATATGTGTCTTGGCCAAAATGAAACTTCCTACCCTGGGGACCAGTGCTGCCTGTGACCATCACCTCGACCTGCTGCTGCTGCTGCTGAGCTGACCACCGACTGCTGCCTGTGACCATCACCTCGACCTGCTGCTGCTGCTGCTGAGCTGACCACCGACTGCTGCCTGTGACCATCACCTCGACCTGCTGCTGCTGCTGCTGAGCTGACCACCGACTGCTGCTCTAGTGCCATACTCCGTGATCTTGCCATGTCGAGTGGCAAAGAGATCCGGTCTCGACCCTTCACCGCGGAGCTTGATGTCCTCGTGGACGGTGTACTCCGCAACTATGGACGCCTCTACGGCGCACCGGGACGGGTGGTAAGTGCAGTGTGGGACATGTTGGTGTGCATGAGGGGGCCAAATGATCAGGCCTATTTATATCTTAGCTGTGTAGTGTGGGCTAGACATATGTTCCTGATTGTGCATGGCTGCTGACAGTAACGTCTTGCCCCTATGTGTGTGACAGGCCACCTGTCCACTGACTTAAACCCTTTTGTCTCCCATCATGGTAGGTCAAGCTGCACCTTCGCAAGGACCTGTGGAGGACCATAGCACGGGAAGTACGGGCATTGGGGGTGTGCAACAGACGACATACACACTGCCACAAACGCTGGGACGACATTTCCAGGCTGAGCAAGAATGTAGCGGAAGTAACACTGGGCCTGATTCCAAGGACGCCCCGTCTGGCCCGACGCTCCATGACCCCTCTCATGCACCGTATCATTGCAGTGACGCATCCTGAACTGGCCGAACGTCTGAGTGCCGATCAACAGCAAACTAGCGGTGAGCATACTGTCTGTGTAGGAAACTTGTGAGTGCTATGCATGTATTGGTGCACAGACACACTATTGAGTTCCGTGTTGCGTATGTATGCCTGTGATGGCATTTTGGTCCCATTGGGTGGTACTCATTTGACATCCAGGTCCGCCATGTTGACACGCCACTTGCTTAGTAGTTGAGTGTTAAAGCACATCCCCTAGTGGTCCATGGCCCCATGGCAGAAAATGTGAGGATGACTGGTAGGGGTGGGCCATGTGCAGGATGAGGGCTCATGAACCTTTGTCTGCTATGTGATTTGGCTATCCTGTTCCTTCTGTACGTGAGTGTGCCCATGACTCACACATCTTTTCTGTGCATTTCAGCTTTGACAGAGGACACTCAGCCACGGACGGTGGAGAGTAGCCGAGGAAATGAGTCCGGCTCAGACTTCGCACACACGCAGACTGACACGGAGGAGGCCAGCGCCGGAGAGGGGGACAGGACCGTCCCTGAGGACTCGCATGTGGAGACACCATCGTCCTCCTCGTCGGACACTCTTGGTGAGCCTGCACTGTTGTCACAGACTGGGAGTGGGCACTCATCACCTTCTGTCGGAAGACAGCACACAGGGCCCACACTTCCGCCAACTGCACCATGTATTGTTCGTGGCCGGAGGAGTAGGGGGAGCAGAGTGGCGTTCGGTGCAGGCACCGCTGCCCCTGCCACGGTGAGCCAAAATGCACTGTGTGCTGAGGCCGTTGATCTGCTGCGACAGCTGTGTGTGGGTCAGACCAATATGACAAATGCTTTCCAGGACCATGATAGGAAGTTGGGGCAGGTGGTGGCATTCATGGAAGGGATGCATGGCGATCTTGCAGGTCTACACAGGACAGTGCAGTCATTGGCAAGCAGTGTGTCGTCTGCAATAGTACAGTCGAATGAACAGGGTGCTACTTCTGTTTCCCCATCTACACCGCTGGATGTCTCAGGGGGTAGTGATTATTCAGAGCAGGAATCAAATACAGGTTATTGCACTAGAAGCAGCGTCAGACAGCACGTCAGGGCACGCAGGGCACAGACCCCATCCCCTAGATCAGCTAAATCTGTTCACGTAGACGACGTCAGATGCACTGGAGTACACACACAGGATCCACAAGTGTTGTTGGGGGACATGCCTTCCGGAGCTACACAGGCATTCAACACGAAAGGTACTCTGAAGGCAAGGGATACTCACATGTCCATGGACTGTTCCTTGGACAAGGCCAGTCAGAAGACAAAGGCACCTGCTAAGAGCAGGGAGACTCCCAAGAGCAGGCCCACAGCAGAGGTAAGGGACACTCCCAAGGACAGTGAGAAGACTAAGGCACCTACTGAGAGCAGGGAGACTCCCAAGAGCAGGCCCACAGCAGAGGTAAGGGACACTCCCAAGGACAGTGAGAAGACTAAGGCACCTACTGAGAGCACGGAGACTCCCAAGAGCAGGCCCACAGCAGAGGTAAGGGACACTCCCAAGGACAGTGAGAAGACTAAGGCACCTACTAAGAGCAGGGAGACTCCCAAGAGCAGGCCCACAGCAGAGGTAAGGGACACTCCCAAGGACAGTGAGAAGACTAAGGCACCTACTGAGAGCAGGGAGACTCCCAAGAGCAGGCCCACAGCAGAGGTAAGGGACACTCCCAAGGACAGTGAGAAGACTAAGGCACCTACTAAGAGCAGGGAGACTCCCAAGAGCAGGCCCACAGCAGTGGATAGGAACACTCCCAAGGACAGTGAGAAGACTAAGGCACCTACTAAGAGCAGGGAGACTCCCAAGAGCAGGCCCACAGCAGTGGATAGGAACACTCCCAAGGGCAGGGACACACACAGGGAGCAGGTGTCTGCTGGAGGCAGGTGCACCACAGACGACAAGTCTGCTGGCAGGAACAGGGCGGCGAGCAGGGCACAGGCTACATCCAGAGACAACACTCCACCTAAGGATAAGGCACAACCTACGGACAAGGCATCTAGCATGGACAATGGCGCTATCAAGGACAGGCATACTTCACCCCTTGCTGCACTGAGGCTGATGTTTTCTACTAAACGCCAAACTGATGGCTCCGCGGCGGAGTCCCCCCATACCTCCACTCCCATCCAGGCCAGTCAGAAGCAGAGGAGGGTGTCCCCTGTTGTTGCATCCCCCATTACACATCATTCCGAGTCCAGGCGGCAGGCACAGAGCAAACGACAAGCAGGCTCCAGCACCTCCCCCGAAACCAGATCCCCGGCAGCAGTTGCTCCACCTATGCTGGGTGGTGATTCTTTGGAGTCCCCACCACTTGGCAGTCCTGTCCTGTCCAGGGTGCACTCACACCTCCCTAAGAAACGCAGACACACACCATTGACACCTGCCAACCCCGATTTGGCTCTAGGTGAGCTATCCCCAGCTCCCAGGCCCACCCTGCCTCCTGGCCCATACAGCCCTGTGGCTCATCATTTCAGTTGTCCCAGTGGCGCTGGTGCAGTTGACTCTCATGTATCAGATGGTGGCACAGTGTCAGTTGTGCCCTCTCCTGTTGCAGGTCCTGGCAGTGTATCTGGGTCTATGGCTCACGTGTCAGTTAGAAGATCTGTGGCTGTGTTGCACACTCCTGTTTCTGGTGCTGGCAGTCTGTCTGGGTCAGTGGCTCACGTGTCAGTGACTACATCTGTGGCTGTGTCTCACACTCCTGTTGCTGGTGCTGCCAGTGTGTCTGGGTCCGTGGCCCATGTGTGTGTCACTCGGGCTGTGGCTGTGTCTCACACTCCTGTTGCTGGTGCTGCCAGTGTGTCTGGGTCCGTGGCCCATGTGTGTGTCACTCGGGCTGTGGCTGTGTCTCACACTCCTGTTGCTGGTGCTGCCAGTGTGTCTGGGTCCGTGGCCCATGTGTGTGTCACTCGGGCTGTGGCTGTGTCTCACACTCCTGTTGCTGGTGCTGCCAGTGTGTCTGGGTCCGTGGCCCATGTGTGTGTCACTCGGGCTGTGGCTGTGTCTCACACTCCTGTTGCTGGTGCTGCCAGTGTGTCCGAGGCAGGTAGTTCACGCAGTCCCCCTGAATCTGTGATGTGAGGTGCTGTACACTTCACTCAAATGTTACTTCACATGGTGTGTCCATTGAGAACTGCGTGGCACTCTTGTGGTCCCTGTGACGGGTTGGTAGGGACACGTAGTTGTGCTGCCTCTGATGTACCTGCTCTGTAATGCACAATGCCCTGTTGATGCTCTGATACTGCATGCTGACCTCTCGTTACCTGCTGTGATGTACCTGCTCTGTACTGCACAATGCCCTGTTGATGCTCTGATACTGCATACTGCCCTCTCGTTACCTGCCTATGATGTACCTGCTCTGTACTCTACAATGCCCTGTTGATGCTCTGATACTGCATGCTGCCCTCTCGTTACCTGCTGTGATGTACCTGCTCTGTACTGCACAATGCCCTGTTGATGCTCTGATACTGCATACTGCCCCTCTCACGTGCTGCCTCTGATGGGCCTGTTCTGTGCAATGGACTGTTGATGCACTTTGCCCCTCTCACGTGCTGCCTCTGATGGGCCTGTTCTGTGCAATGGACTGTTGATGCACTTTGCCCCTCTCACGTGCTGCCTCTGATGGGCCTGTTCTGTGCAATGGACTGTTGATGCACTTTGCCCCTCTCACGTGCTGCCTCTGATGGGCCTGTTCTGTGCAATGGACTGTTGATGCACTTTGCCCCTCTCACGTGCTGCCTCTGATGGGCCTGTTCTGTGCAATGGACTGTTGATGCACTTTGCCCCTCTCACGTGCTGCCTCTGATGGGCCTGTTCTGTGCAATGGACTGTTGATGCACTTTGGCCCTCTCACGTGCTGCCTCTGATGGGCCTGTTCTGTGCAATGGACTGTTGATGCACTTTGCCCCTCTCACGTGCTGCCTCTGATGGGCCTGTTCTGTGCAATGGACTGTTGATGCACTTTGCCCCTCTCACGTGCTGCCTCTGATGGGCCTGTTCTGTGCAATGGACTGTTGATGCACTTTGGCCCTCTCACGTGCTGCCTCTGATGTACCTGCTCTGTACTGCACAATGCCCTGTTGATGCTCTGATACTGCATACTGCCCTCTCGTTACCTGCTCTGATGTACCTGCTCTGTACTCTACAATGACCTGTTGATGCTCTGATACTGCATGCTGACCTCTCGTTACCTGCTGTGATGTACCTGCTCTGTACTGCACAATGCCCTGTTGATGCTCTGATACTGCATACTGCCCTCTCGTTACCTGCCTATGATGTACCTGCTCTGTACTCTACAATGCCCTGTTGATGCTCTGATACTGCATGCTGCCCTCTCGTTACCTGCTGTGATGTACCTGCTCTGTACTGCACAATGCCCTGTTGATGCTCTGATACTGCATACTGCCCCTCTCACGTGCTGCCTCTGATGGGCCTGTTCTGTGCAATGGACTGTTGATGCACTTTGCCCCTCTCACGTGCTGCCTCTGATGGGCCTGTTCTGTGCAATGGACTGTTGATGCACTTTGCCCCTCTCACGTGCTGCCTCTGATGGGCCTGTTCTGTGCAATGGACTGTTGATGCACTTTGCCCCTCTCACGTGCTGCCTCTGATGGGCCTGTTCTGTGCAATGGACTGTTGATGCACTTTGCCCCTCTCACGTGCTGCCTCTGATGGGCCTGTTCTGTGCAATGGACTGTTGATGCACTTTGCCCCTCTCACGTGCTGCCTCTGATGGGCCTGTTCTGTGCAATGGACTGTTGATGCACTTTGCCCCTCTCACGTGCTGCCTCTGATGGGCCTGTTCTGTGCAATGGACTGTTGATGCACTTTGCCCCTCTCACGTGCTGCCTCTGATGGGCCTGTTCTGTGCAATGGACTGTTGATGCACTTTGCCCCTCTCACGTGCTGCCTCTGATGGGCCTGTTCTGTGCAATGGACTGTTGATGCACTTTGGCCCTCTCACGTGCTGCCTCTGATGGGCCTGTTCTGTGCAATGGACTGTTGATGCACTTTGCCCCTCTCACGTGCTGCCTCTGATGGGCCTGTTCTGTGCAATGGACTGTTGATGCACTTTGCCCCTCTCACGTGCTGCCTCTGATGGGCCTGTTCTGTGCAATGGACTGTTGATGCACTTTGGCCCTCTCACGTGCTGCCTCTGATGTACCTGCTCTGTACTGCACAATGCCCTGTTGATGCTCTGATACTGCATACTGCCCTCTCGTTACCTGCTCTGATGTACCTGCTCTGTAATGCACAATGCCCTGTTGATGCTCTGATACTGCATGCTGACCTCTCGTTACCTGCTGTGATGTACCTGCTCTGTACTGCACAATGCCCTGTTGATGCTCTGATACTGCATACTGCCCTCTCGTTACCTGCCTATGATGTACCTGCTCTGTACTCTACAATGCCCTGTTGATGCTCTGATACTGCATGCTGCCCTCTCGTTACCTGCTGTGATGTACCTGCTCTGTACTGCACAATGCCCTGTTGATGCTCTGATACTGCATACTGCCCCTCTCACGTGCTGCCTCTGATGGGCCTGTTCTGTGCAATGGACTGTTGATGCACTTTGCCCCTCTCACGTGCTGCCTCTGATGGGCCTGTTCTGTGCAATGGACTGTTGATGCACTTTGCCCCTCTCACGTGCTGCCTCTGATGGGCCTGTTCTGTGCAATGGACTGTTGATGCACTTTGCCCCTCTCACGTGCTGCCTCTGATGGGCCTGTTCTGTGCAATGGACTGTTGATGCATTTTGCCCCTCTCACGTGCTGCCTCTGATGGGCCTGTTCTGTGCAATGGACTGTTGATGCACTTTGCCCCTCTCACGTGCTGCCTCTGATGGGCCTGTTCTGTGCAATGGACTGTTGATGCACTTTGGCCCTCTCACGTGCTGCCTCTGATGGGCCTGTTCTGTGCAATGGACTGTTGATGCACTTTGCCCCTCTCACGTGCTGCCTCTGATGGGCCTGTTCTGTGCAATGGACTGTTGATGCACTTTGCCCCTCTCACGTGCTGCCTCTGATGGGCCTGTTCTGTGCAATGGACTGTTGATGCACTTTGGCCCTCTCACGTGCTGCCTCTGATGTACCTGCTCTGTACTGCACAATGCCCTGTTGATGCTCTGATACTGCATACTGCCCTCTCGTTACCTGCTCTGATGTACCTGCTCTGTACTCTACAATGACCTGTTGATGCTCTGATACTGCAACCTGCCCTCTCGTTACCTGCCTATGATGTACCTGCTCTGTACTGCACAATGCCCTGTTGATGCTCTGATACTGCATACTGCCCTCTCGTTACCTGCTCTGATGTACCTGCTCTGTACTCTACAATGACCTGTTGATGCTCTGATACTGCAACCTGCCCTCTCGTTACCTGCCTATGATGTACCTGCTCTGTACTGCACAATGCCCTGTTGATGCTCTGATACTGCATGCTGCCCTCTCGTTACCTGCTCTGATGTACCTGCTCTGTACTCTACAATGCCCTGTTGATGCTCTGATACTGCAACCTGCCCTCTCGTTACCTGCCTATGATGTACCTGCTCTGTACTGCACAATGCCCTGTTGATGCTCTGATACTGCATGCTGCCCTCTCGTTACCTGCTCTGATGTACCTGCTCTGTACTCTACAATGCCCTGTTGATGCTCTGATACTGCATACTGCCCTCTCGTTACCTGCCTATGATGTACCTGCTCTGTACTGCACAATGCCCTGTTGATGCTCTGATACTGCATGCTGCCCTCTCGTTACCTGCTCTGATGTACCTGCTCTGTACTCTACAATGCCCTGTTGATGCTCTGATACTGCATACTGCCCTCTCGTTACCTGCCTATGATGTACCTGCTCTGTACTCTACAATGCCCTGTTGATGCTCTGATACTGCATGCTGCCCTCTCGTTACCTGCTCTGATGTACCTGCTCTGTACTGCACAATGCCCTGTTGATGCTCTGATACTGCATGCTGCCCTCTCGTTGCCTGCTATGTTGTACCTGCTCTGGTGCCCACTTTGCCCATGCTCACGCATACACTGTGATTTGACCCCTATTTTGGACAATAAAGGTAGTCTATCAAGTCTCGTGGTCTGTCGTTGCCATTCCTGCTTGCGTACTGCAAATGTGTATTCGTATATGCTTCTCATCAGTGGTTTCGGTAACATGACACTCCCCCTCCCTACGTCACGTCCCTTGCTGGTATTCCCCTCCAGACAGCCAATGGTTTGTACCTTACCTGCGTCGTCGTCCATAGTAGGCCATGACTAGGACGTGGTGGATCGCGAAGAGCATCGGGAAAGCGTGTAGCGCCGGGTCCATGGTGGTGGTCAGCTTGCGGTGGGTATCTCGGCTGTGTCACCTATGTTCGCTGTGGGGATTCCGCCGTGTTAAGACAGGTTGTTTTTCCGCTGCGGTTTTATGTGTGTTTTCCGCCATCTTGATTTGGGGGACGGTCTTAGACGTCAGTGCGTACGGCGGAGCGTCCGGATGTGTTCCGTCCGCCGCGTGGTCGTGTGTAGTTGGCCGGCGGAGCGTGCTTTTCCGTCGCGGACGGAGATTTGACACGTTTTCCTATCCTGATATGGCGGACGGAGTATCCGCGGCAGGCGGACACGGAAAAGGCTTTTTCCGCCTACTCCAGGGCCGCGGTGGCTCTTCCGTCCGCCATCCTGATCGACCCCATAGTGTGGATAAAACTGATTTTGGAAAAGGGGGGTGGTGATGGACAGAGTTTCTGAATGATGCAGAATACTCTTACCAAGTCAATAGATCATGGTTTTAATCCATCACCGTTTTTTAGCTCACTGCACCATCCCAGCTCAGAACCTGGCTATATGCAGAATTAGTCTGTTCCTGTCCCAGCGCATGATGGGAACAGGGCAAACCAAACTACCAAGCCAATTCTTATACTGGGAAGGAAACAAGCTTCCGGGGACCGGTTTCTGGCATCACAGCCTTCTTCGGCCCGGCTTGCTTGAATCCTGATGGTGCAATGAGCAAGGGACTCACGTCTGAGTATACCCTCCCACACATAGTGTGGATAAAACCGATTTTGGAAAAGGGGGGTGGTGATGGACAGAGTTTCTGAATGATGCAGAATACTCTTACCAAGTCAATAGATCATGGTTTTAATCCATCACCGTTTTTTAGCTCACTGCACCATCCCAGCTCAGAACCTGGCTATATGCAAATTAGTCTGTTCCTGTCCCAGTGCATGATGGGAACAGGGCAAACCAAACTACCAAGCCAATTCTTATACTGGGAAGGAAACAAGCTTCCGGGGACCGGTTTCTGGCATCACAGCCTTCTTCGGCCCGGCTTGCTTGAATCCTGATGGTGCAATGAGCAAGGGACTCACGTCTGAGTATACCCTCCCACACATAGTGTGGATAAAACCGATTTTGGAAAAGGGTGGTGGTGATGGACAGAGTTTCTGAATGATGCAGAATACTCTTACCAAGTCAATAGATCATGGTTTTAATCCATCACCGTTTTTTAGCTCACTGCACCATCCCAGCTCAGAACCTGGCTATATGCAAATTAGTCTGTTCCTGTCCCAGTGCATGATGGGAACAGGGCAAACCAAACTACCAAGCCAATTTTTATACTGGGAAGGAAACAAGCTTCCGGGGACCGGTTTCTGGCATCACAGCCTTCTTCGGCCCGGCTTGCTTGAATCCTGATGGTGCAATGAGCAAGGGACTCACGTCTGAGTATACCCTCCCACACATAGTGTGGATAAAACCGATTTTGGAAAAGGGGGGTGGTGATGGACAGAGTTTCTGAATGATGCAGAATACTCTTACCAAGTCAATAGATCATGGTTTTAATCCATCACCGTTTTTTAGCTCACTGCACCATCCCAGCCAGATACCACACATAGTGGGTTCCATTGATGGCACACATATCACTCTCATTCCACCACGGGCACCTGAGCAGGTTTATAGGAATCGGAAGCACTTCCATTCGCTGAACGTGCAGGTGGTGTGCCTGGCCGACAACATCATCTCCCATGTGTGTGCAAGATTTCCAGGCTCCGCACATGACGCCCACATCATGCGGAGCAGCATTGTCCCCCAACTGATGGCAAATCTGC
Organism: Lissotriton helveticus; assembly: GCF_964261635.1. Lineage (NCBI taxonomy): Eukaryota > Metazoa > Chordata > Amphibia > Caudata > Salamandridae > Lissotriton > Lissotriton helveticus. The sequence goes on along the minus strand of NC_136069.1, from coordinate 471,993,432 downwards.
TTCCCGGTCATGTGTGGCTTGTTGGTGAGTATGCTGTGGGGACTTTTGTGATTTCTGTGTGGCATGGGGTACCCACCAATTCTGGTTGTGATATTTGTGTCTGTCATCCCCCTACATAGGCGACTCGGCATACCCAAACCGGCCCTGGCTCCTGAGTCCCATACGTAATCCTACTACAGCGGGTGAAATGCGCTACAATGATGCACATGGAAGGACACGTAGAGTGGTGGAACGTACTTTTGGACTGCTAAAGTCTAGGTTTCAGTGCCTGGATAAGACCGGAGGGGCCCTGCCTTACTCACCAGGCAAAGTATGCAGGATCGTGATTGCCTGCTGCATGCTCCACAACCTGGCCGTGCGCAATGACATTGAACTGCTCTTGGACCCTGAAGACCAACAAGTTCCTCGGCCTCCCATCCCACCCATGTCGACTGATGAGGATAGTGTTGAGGAGGAAGGTGTGGACCAGAGGCGCCAGCTCATTGATCGCTACTTCCCTTGAATGTGAGTAACTACCTCTTGTGCCGGTTGACAATGCCTTATGTATGTTTGCTGGTGTTGTGTGGATGTGGTGTGCATCAGCTGGGTGTTCTGGTATGTGATGGTTGCATAGGTGTGTGTTCATTTATTTGGACATGCAAGTCTCCATGATGTGTGTCCTCTCATCCAATGATTTTGTGTTGAATGTGGTTTGTGGAATGTTGCTGTGCTGTGTGTTGTGATGGGTGTGAATATGTTTCCTGACGTGTTGCTGTCTCTGAATTTCCCTAGGTCACTCCCGCAGCGGCATGATTATGTACGACTTGGATCCCTGCACCTGGTTACGTATGTTTCTGAGGCAATCATGTGATTACACATGGAGGCAACACATCATTGAGTGTGTAAGTGGCATTTATTGACAGGTTGTGCATTGGTGCTGGTGAATATTTACAAGTAAGTGTGGGGTGGGGGAGTGTGAGTTGAAGGTAATGGCAGATAAAATGTCCGTGCTGACACCACATTGGGTGATGTCAGGCTAGTCCAGCAGACCTGTGCCAATGATTGGCTATGTGGGACAGGATAGTTGCCAGGGTGAATGGCTGGCTCAGGCAGTGTCAGAGTCATTGTCGGCCCCTCTTGGAGCGTGTGGATGGAGCCCCCCCACTGCTCTCACCCACTTCCAGCCTCGGACGGCCCCTCCGTCTTTGAGGTGGAACGGAGTCAGCTGGGGGGGCAGGTTGCTCAGGGGCCACATCCGTCGCCAGGGGCACAGGTGGCGGTGGCGGTGGCGGTGGTGTTGCTGGCCGTGGCGTCTGGACACTTGGTTGAGGGGGGGTGGGGTTGTTGCGGGCTATCCATTCCCTCCACATTGTTGTCTGCTGGCCCATGATGTCCACTATCTGGCCAAGGCGGCCCTCAATGTCCCGCAACATGTTAGTGTTGTCCACCGAGTCCTGGTGGGCACGATCTGCCTGTTCCTGGCTACGGTCGTAGGAAGCCTGGCACCTGGCTAGGGCTTCAAGTGACTCTGCCACAGGATGGGGTGGGTGGCCTTCCTCAGCGCGACGGAGTGTGGATCTCCTGATTGGCTGATGTGGCCTCGCCTCTCTCTTTTCTGGCCCACTCTCCCTGCTTGGGTGGGAGGCCGATGGCCCTGCGTCGTGCGGTGGGTTAGGCAGGGTGGCACAGGCAGGAGTGGTGGTACTGGTGGTGGTGGTGGTGGTGGTGGTGAGTCTGCAGCTCACTGTGGCCGGTGTTGCAGGAGTTACACAGGCGACGGTTGTCGGGCCGGGATTTCCTGTGAGCCAGATGGCCCTGGCAGTCTGCTTGGGCCCGCACCATCCTCCGCACCGGAGCTGGCTGTGGCATCGTCCCCAGAGAGTCCGGTATGGGTGTGAGGCGAGTCTTGCGGCCGGTTGCTGGTTTCACCAGTCAGATTACGATCACCTGAGGGACAAGATTGTGCTGATCTGTACTGTGGACATTACATGTTCATATCAATTTGATTACATTTCAGTGTCCTGTCGCACACACCCCACCCACCACCACCGCCCTCCCTGTGGACATGGGGGCCTGTTGGGAGTTGTAGTGGTGACCTCTCACACACCCCACCCACCACCACCGCCCTCCCTGTGGACATGGGGGCCTGTTGGGAGTTGTAGTGGTGACCTCTCACACACCCCACCCACCACCACCGCCCTCCCTGTGGACATGGGGGCCTGTTGGGAGTTGTAGTGGTGACCTCTCACACACCCCACCCACCACCACCGCCCTCCCTGTGGACATGGGGGCCTGTTGGGAGTTGTAGTGGTGACCTCTCACATACCCCACCCACCACCACCGCCCTCCCTGTGGACATGGGGGCCTGTTGGGAGTTGTAGTGGTGACCTCTCACACACCCCACCCACCACCACCGCCCTCCCTGTGGACATGGGGGCCTGTTGGGAGTTGTAGTGGTGACCTCTCACACACCCCACACACCACCACCGCCCTCCCTGTGGACATGGGGGCCTGTTGGGAGTTGTAGTGGTGACCTCTCACACACCCCACCCACCACCACTGCCCTCCCTGTGGACATGGGGGCCTGTTGGTAGCCATTTACATTTTGGTGAGTATGTGGCCCACGTGCATGGGTTGGGGCCTGGGAGATGTGTCTTCTCAGTTGTGTGAGGCTGACCATGTCGTTCTGATCGTGGTGCTTGGTTAGTACTTACCAGCCTCTTCTCCTTCCTCAAGTCCTTCCAGGCTCTCTGGGTGCAGTATGCCCAGCACCTTTTCCTCCCAATCAGTGTAGGGTATGGACTCCGGGGGTGTGCCGCCGCCAGTGTGATTTGCTCTCACATGGTTTTTGGCACGGATGCCTTTCACCCTGGTTTTCAGGTCATGCCACCGCCTCTGTATCTCGTGCTTTGTCCTTGGCGCGGTCCCTGACGCATTCACCCGACTGATGATCCTGTCCCACATGTGATTTTTTTGCGCCACGGTGGTCTGCTGGACTTGGGCCCCGAATATGTGGGGCTCAACACGGATAATTTCATCCACCATTACCTTCAACTCGGTCTCCGTGAATTTAGGTTTTTTTTTGGGTGCCATGGTGTGTGGTGCTCAGGGTGTGGATTGAGTGAGTTGGGGGGTGCAGGTGTGTGTTGTGTGGTGTGTAGGAATGGTGTGGTGGGTGTTTGTGTGGTGGGTGTGGTAGGGTGGTGGTTGTGTGTCTTCAATTGGTGTATGCTGTCGCTCGTATTGGGCCTCTTGCTAGCAGCTATGCTGTGATGCAAAGGATTGTGGTAGTGGGTGTGTGTCATTTTATAGTCGTGTCTCAATGGTTGTTGGCAGTCAGGTGGTAGGTGAGTGTGTTGACTAGTGTGCATTATTGGGTACTTGGGGGGTGTCATTGTGGCTTGTGATTGGTGTTGGTGTTTCAGGTGGGGGGTAGTCCTTTTTTGTGTGTTTGCAATTTACTTCCGTCACACTTTTTCACATTGGTTTGACGGTAGGGATGTTGTTCGTGTTGGGCTTCCGCTGTGATGCACTGTTTCTCGATGCATTCTTTCCGCCGCGGACGTGGATGGCGGTGCGTACAGGGGTACAGGCGGCGTTATCCTAATCGCGGACATGGAGCCTTCGCAGGTATGGCGGTGGAGGTGGCTGTTCCCGCGTTCATGTGCGTCCGCGGCGGATGGGGTTTCGTCGGTTCCGTCCGCTTGCGGCGGGCTCTGGTGTACTCCGTCCGCCGCGGACGGACTTTGGTGTTCTCCGTCCGCCGCGGTCGGGGGTTCATACCAGTATAATCCTAATCGCTACGGCGGTTTATCCGCGGAGCGGTCCGGAGTATCTTGCCCGCTTCCTTGGCGGACGGGACACGTTTCCGTCCGCGATCCTAATCGGCCTCTAAGTGTGGGGCCACGTTGTCTAAAATTGTCAGGTAGAAAAATGCCTGAAGGCCATCTGGACCTGGTATTTTCCCCTGTACCATCCCCTTTAGTGCCACTCTAATTTCCCCAACTATGACTGGTAGCACCAGGGAGTCCCTACTACTCGCTTCCAATCCCGGCAATCCTATTGTGCCAAGGTATGCTCTTATCTGTTCCCGCGGTACTGCTCGCGGTTGCTCATACAGGGTTTCATAGTATCTCCGAAACTCTTCATTAATTACCCCTAACATCTGTAATACTCTGGATGGGAGTCCCTCTTGTCTCAGGTTTAACCAGCCAAGACAGTAATCTACCAGCCCTGCCCCCTTCCTCATGCTGACGCACCCTGTAATTATTCAGGTCTAGAATCCGTAGCCAGTCCAAGGTTTTGTTAAAGCAACTCTGAAGTTCTGCTATCTTATCTAGTAATGCTAAGCCTGGAGCTAGTTCCCTGGCAAGCTCTTTTTGTTGTAGTTCTAGTTCCTCCATCTCCCCAGTGATTTCATGCTGGAGTCCCACTGTTTGCCCAAGACATTGCCACCTGGTGACCATTTTAAACGCTTCCCATTCCATTAACTGGGAGCTTGAGGTGCCTTGATTGTTAATGAAGTAGGTGGTCAATTCAGCCGCTACTATCTGCTTGAACCCTTCATCCTCCAATAAATTAGAGTCCAACCTCCATGAGGTGATTGGAGTACTCTCAGGGGTAGGGGTAAACTTCATGAGCAAGGGTCTATGGTCTAATATGGCTCGTATCAAATATTCAGTCCCTGAAAGCAGGTGAGTGAGAGTGGTGGAGCAAAAGAACATATCTAATCTCGTATGAAGATCATATAGGTGGGAGTAGTATGAATAGTCTCTCTGCTTATCGTGGTGGAGTCACCATATGTCCACTAGTCCCCTACCCTCCACCCATCGTCTGAGACCTTCTGCTGTCCTGGTTGCGAATGTGCCACACAGCGGGGGCATAGATCAATAACAGTCAATATTATACACACATTTAAAATTACCTCCCAGGATTAGATTGTCACTATCCATTCCCACCAAAATCCCAGACACCTTCTCTAGGAAGGGGATCTGATCTCTATTGGGGACATACACATTGCCTATTAGTATCTCCCTCCATGCCAGTTTCCCAAGTATGATCAGAAACCTTCCTTCCAAATCTACGCATCTCCGAGTAAGTTGGAAGGGAACACCTCGGCAAATCCACACTAGTACCCCTTTCACAAAAGCTGAATAAGTTGTTGCGTAAAGCTACCCCCTCCATCTACGCTGCAGCCTCCCCGCCTCTATTTCAGTGAGGTGGGCCTCTTGTAGCAATGCCACATGTACTCCTCTGCTGCGTATATAATTAAGAATGCTATATCGTTTAGCAGGTGACCCCGTATTGTTGTATGGCGTTTTAGGTTCCGATTACATTTTCCCGATTCATGCCCTTATATAGGTACAATTCATATTGCCCTTCTATAGGCATAAGAAATCAAGCCCTTATTTAGGCCTAGCCCATGCTATCCAAATACAGGCATGGCTACTTCCATCCGTTCACCAAACGCCACAACGATTTCATGGAAAACCTGCTTAAGCCGTTAGGGACTTCCCCTTGCTTGAATATTGATTTCTCCAAGACCTCAGTTAGTTTTACAATGAACATCTATTCCCTAGGGCTTCGTTCATGATGTTCATATGCCCGACTTTACATCAAACTATGGCATTCCTAAACACCTTCAAGGTATAAATATACCTTCACTTGCTATAGCAAGATACAGGGTTTCGGAGCAGTTCGAGGACCTACTTGCCCGACACAGCTCGCTACAGCAAGTGCCGAAGGAAGCCGACTCTCCAGCTGACGCACTGATCAGGAGCTGCCCTTCTCTGCTGAGAATCCTGCTCCAGTGTTTCCGGCTACCCTTGCGGGGTGTTGGGAAATCGAGTCCCGAGAAAGAGATACCAGACCTCCTTCATTCTAACAAGGTATGGAGCTGATAAGAACCTAGAGAAACCTATGCAAATGACCATACTCACTTCTTCCCTCGTACTAGACTTAGGTTAGGTACATTGGGGTAGGCGTATTTTAGAAGCACCAGTTGAGTATTTTAGTCTGTGTTATTTATGTATGTATTTATATGGCTTAGAAACCATACAATGCTTTTACAGTATTGAATTTGAATTTGAATTGAATCTGAATTTGAATTTAAAAACACTTATAAAGCGCACGTACACTGAAACAGTTTCATGGCGCTGGTAAGGTCCCTACAAGAGAATAAAGAAAAGAGAGCTAAGTGCCAAAAGCCTGCTGAAATAATAATGTTTTTAGTGACCTCCGAAACTCCATATAGGAGGGGGAGAGTCTTAACGGTAGGGGGAGATCATTCCAAAAGGAAGGTGCAAGTACCGCAAACTTCTGCCCCCCCGCCCGCTTCTTTCTAAATCGAGGCGTGGTTAGTAAGGCCAAGCTCGAAGAGCGAAGATCTCTAGTGGGGACATAGGAGGAGATTGCCGAATTGATAAAAGCAGGGGCAGTCCCCGCTCTTGCTTGGAAAGTTAAACATCCTAATTTAAACTTGGCTCGCTGTTTTATAGGGAGCCAATGAAGGCTCTTGAGTAGTGGGGTCGAATGGTGGGACCTTGATAGTCCAAAGACCAGTCGGGCAGCCTGGTTCTGTATCAGCTGCAGTCGCTGCACATCATAGGCCGGGGCTCCATTATAGATAATATTGCCATAGTCAATTTTTGACAGGACCATGGCCATTAAAATAAGTTTTAAGGCAGGGGCAGAAAAAAACCTAGCAACCTTCCTAATCACTCGAAGTGTAAAAAAACAAGAGGAGACCACCGAACTAATATGTGAGTGGAGTGTTAATTGATTGTTAAGCATAATCCCAAGTGTTTTAACTGAACAGGAGGGAAGAGGGGGGGAACCAAGTGAAGGGGGCCAAAAAGAAGGGGACCAGGGGTTGGCAGCACCGCCCGTCATCACCAGTTCTGTTTTTTCCGGATTAAGTTTTAACTGATTGATGTTCATCCAGTCTCGGATAAATAGCATGACGGACTGGAAACTGCCAACTCCTGAGGGAGAGGAAAAAGTCAAAAATAAGTTGTAGGTCATCTGCATAATTGTATACAGTGACCTCCATATTCTGTAAAGCAAACACCAGTGGAAGAATATACAAATTAAATAATAAAGGGGAAAGGGCAGATCCCTGGGGAACACCACAGTTGACATTACGCTGAGGGGCTGAGAAGGTGCCTAGATGAACTGCCTGAGTGCGATTCGTCAGAAAAGACTCGACCCAGGCTAGTGCCAACCCCCCTATCCCTGCCGCCCTGACACGTGATAACAAGATGTCATGGTCCACAGTGTCAAAGGCGGCGGATAGGTCTAATAAGACCAATATTTTGGGGGTGTTGGCATCAAGTCCCTCCCTAAGTTGGTCCATAACCGAGATCACCACCTTCTCGGTTGAGTGTCGTGGTCGGAAGCCAGCTTGGCATGGCGCTAGGTAATTGCTGTCCTCAATAAATCAGCACCTGGGAAACATGTGCCTCAGCCACCTTTCCCAGATAAGGTAGCAGGGATATGGGGCGGTAATTAATTGGGGAAGAGGGGTCAGCCCCAGATTTCTTCAGAATGGGGATGATGGTGGCAGATTTGAGCACAGTGGGAACCAGGCCATTAGAGAAAATGTCATTTATTACTGTGAGGGCAGGAGTAGAGCAGGTCAAAAACACCTGAGCCAGAATGTGAGCAGGACACACATCTGACGGAGACCCAGATTTTATGCGCTTGAGAAGTGGAGACAAAGACTCACTAGTTAACTCAGGTATGTGAGTAATAAACTGGGTATTTTGTGGTGAGGGACAATCCAGGAATGACTTTGACGGGGGCGGAATATGTGCTTTTATTTGTGCAACTTTGTCAATGAAAAAATCATTTAGAGAGTTGCACAGTAACTGGGAGGGGATATTCACAGGTGAGGGCCTGTCTGACGTTGCCAGTTCATGAACAGTTGCAAAGATTTCACGAGGCTGGCACTCTGCTGTCAGTATACGTTGTGAAAAAAAAAGCCTTCTTAGCCTCTAGGATGGCTGTTTTATATTTAGATAGTGAGGTGGTATAATTAACTTTGCTAATCGGGCTATATTTTAACCTCCAAGCCCATTCAGCCTGGCGGACCGCTAATTTAAGTACCTTCAGTGCAGGAGTAAACCACTTATTAGCATGGTGATGATGATTAATGGTAACCTTCTTTAAAGGGGCCTTTTCGTCACGAAGGTGAATTAACCAGCTGTCCAAAGTGGCCAACTGAAATTGAGATGGTGTATCAGTAAGATCAGGGCAAGTGGCGATTAATGATTCACAGAACGCGGGGACGTCAACACGGCTCCAGCTTCTGGCCCATAGCGTTTTAGAGCGACAAGAAGCATTTCGTAAGTGTAGGTCCAAGGAAAAAGACAGAAAATAATGATCAGACCATACACAAGGAACAATGGACAAATTAGTAGTGGATAAGTTAAGAGTCCATATTTGATCTAAAATATGTCCCCGGGTGTGTGTAGGGGTTTGGACATGCTGGATAAAATTTAAACTCGATAGTAATGAGGTAAAGTCCTTGGAAGTAGTGTCTTCTGCAGGATCGCTGGGCCAGAAATTAAAATCACCAAGTACAAGTACCGTGGCATTGTTAATCACCAGGGGGGCCAGCAGCTCCTGGAAGGCAAGAACAAACTGAGAGGGGGTTTGGGGAGGACGATAAACCAGCACACAGGTTACAGGAGATTTCGGTGAGCCAGACCGTGCAACCAGACAATTATTTTATAATACTATTCTCGCTGTACGCATTATACTTTGCATTCTGTCTAACGATTGTAGCAGTTCACCTCTCTTGCATGAGAAAGAAGACTGTTCAATAAACCTTTTATTGAAAACGCCCGTATCACTATTTCTCTGCAACTCTGTAGAAACGAAGCATGCACGATTGATTGAGTGAAATAATTATCTATTGTTACCGCGACTCTGAGAGATATATTCTTATTCTTGGTAAACAAAGTTGTCATGTTTATGCGGTTTGTCAGAAACTAATCCCCTCTTGTGTATTCGAGAAAGTTTCTAGTGACCTCTGAGTTAGCTGGCACACACACAATTAAGTTTAGAATATTCAATAGAGACCTATTGACATAAGTCCTTCGTCAAATCTATAGGATACATTATTCCAATGCGTAGAGCCTATTGGGAATATATAGAACTACACTACATGGCGCCCAACGTTTGGTAAGGCACCAATTTAACGCTAGATACTGAAGTAACTCAGTCATGCTTTTCTCAGAGACCCCTTTTTCTGTAATAAAGTGATAATATCCTCCATAGCTGAGTAGGACGAAAAATCCTGTGTATTCGTTTGTGGTTTTTTCAACGTTGAAGGATACAGTGTTCCAAAATATTGTGCACCTTATCTTTGTTTCCTTTAAGCTTGCTCTGCAAACTTTCAGTCAACAAAATGTCCCTAAACGGGGATAACAATCCCGGGACAAATGGAGCTACAGGCGACAACGCCATACAAGCTTTAAACTTTACAGGTCTCCAAGAGACCGACAAGGATGCTATAAGCATTCCAGAAAATTTAAGGAAAGCCATCACTATAAAACTTACACGGAAACGACCTATCAGCAAGAGGTGGTAGGGTCGTTTTTTGTGATAGAGGCACATGAATATTGCCAGACAGAGGTATTTTACTCATGGATACTCTTCCTTGAAGCAGACCCAAGAACACAAATGTTTCACTTCTACAAAGAAGATGATCCACCAGCAGAATACATTCCTTTTGAGGATATAGAAATTCCACTGACTTACCAGGAGCATGCGCTCTGGTTTAAAGGCGCCCTAAAACATATAAATCACATTACCAGGCTCGGTCCATTAGGTAGACCAGAAGCTACATGGCCGGTCTTAGCCAGCTATACACCACATCCTGACATTGAAGAAATGACAGATGCGGAATTAAGAACTCAACTCAAAGAGTTAATCAAAATCTATAGACAATTGGTTCAATATGTCATGCAGACTCTTACAGTCCTACCGGCAATTATGATTCCACAGCATCCCCCTCACCAGGGTAATACATAAAATTACACCACAGACTTTCTACTCAGTCGTTGGCAAATTACCCGCAAAACGGGAACAAATTCCATTCTGGATAGCTCAAAAAATTACTCAAATAGAGGCAGTATTTCCTAATACTTCCCTTCATGAGAAACACAGAATTCTAACAATCTGTTTACCAATGGGGATCGCACCACATCTGGAGGCTTGCGACACTTGGGGTACAGTCTTTGCTGCAATTTACACTAAAACACATGGTGTTCCGTCTATGGAGGTAATACCTGACGTCCTGAAACAGATTCAAAATGAATACGGGGCAGAGCCTGCTTTAAATCTAGGCATGAAATTACTGAAAGAATTCAAACACATCTCAACAGTAATATTAGCTAATATTAAAGGTGAAGCAGCATCCGTGGCGGTCTGCCAGAAATGAAGGGAATTTGATGTAACTGAGCAACCACAAGAACAGTCCAGAATAATCGAAAAATTCTATTAAGAATTAGGCAGAGACAGCTTGGGTGGGAAACCAGTTAAACCCCAACTGTCTGAAGGTTCTGAAAAGGTCTTTAATAAAAACACTCCTACTACTTTTAAAAAGAAGTGGGAGATCACCTAACAAACTTCCAAAGAGAAGCGTTCTCAGTCCAGAGGTAGGTCTCCTCAAAAGGAGCCCTCTAAAAGGAGGTATAACCTCAGGAATAGGGATAATTTGAGAAAACCTGATAGATATCAAGATACTGATACACGTTCCTCTCGAACCTTTCAGACTTCGTCACAGAAACCTGAAAGAAGAGGACGGTCAGAACACAAGGAAGAACGTGTGAAGTCCAAAGACGATCAACACGTTCAGAAAAACAAGAAACCTCAATTCACCAAAAAGAAGGTAGCTGGTCTAAAAATCAGACATGCCGGGGATCTTGAGGACACAACTCAAGAATGGGGAATAAGCTCAAACAATGTTGGACAGCGCAGCAGAAGTTACCATAGCTCGCAAGAACTTGAATGATCATCTGGAGACAGTGGACTTGAATGAGTACATCTAAGTTGAAACTGCAGATACCAGGGTTAGTTCTCTACATATGTTATATGAAATAACACTCCGGTGGAGGGAGACATACCAAGAAAAGTGAGAGCACTCTTTTGGGAGTGACTCTCTAAGGGTTCTGACATTCTCCTAGATGAACAAGACTGGCCACCATAATGTCAGGGAGTGCCCACATGGCAAAAGACATCATTATGCCAGCCTCCTCCAACCACATTCCAATTCATTTGAAATATACCTATGCCAGGAAATGGGCAGTAGCCCAGGCTCCTGCATTATATAAAAATCATGTAGGATGGGATGAGGATTCTTCTCACCATAAAATCCAGTTAAAAAATCAACCAACTGAACAAAGGCAGTACCCAGTTAAGCAAGAAGCTAAAAAACAAGTCAAGGAGATATTATATCAACTTGAATACCAGGGGGTGATTGAAACATGCACCTCGTCAATGAGCAATCCTTTGTTTCCTGTCTTCAAACCAGACAATACATATCATCTAGTATTGGATTACAGACATCTAAACTCTTGTTGCTAAACTTTTGCAGTACAAAATGCACATAGTACAACACTAAGGAATAACGTTGTGCGTAAAAAATATAAAACCACATTAGATATTTCTAACGGTTTCTTCTGTCAAAACATCGCTCCAGAAAGTAGGTATTTGGCCGCTTTCTCAATTATGGAGCACAGCATCAATTTTGTTGTCTCCCAAAGGGATTCAAGAATAGTCCTGGGTTATTTTCAGCTAGATTAACAGAGTTACTACAAACATATGATGATGAAGCATTATCATATGTCGATGACATCTATCTGACAGACGATTCCTTGGATAGGCACTTGAACAGGGTGAACACCATCATACTTGGCTTCGCCTCTGAAGGATATAAATGAAATTTTAAGAAATCGAGAATTGCCCATTTAAACGTCCTCTTTCTAGGATATGAACTGTCAAGTGAAGGCAAAAGCCTGGCAGCAAACTTTCTAGAGAAATGTGCGCTGCTCCAACCTCCAAAAACGCTGAAAAACTTACAGTCGATTCTAGGTTTCCTGAATTTCTGAAGAACATACATTCTAAAATATGCAGAAAGGGTTAAACCTCTCTACAAATTAATCAAACCTGATTTTAAATCAGTTCATTGGACACAAAAAAACACAGAAATTTTGTGTTCATTGCAAACAGACATGTTAGCAACAAAACATTTACAAACACGAGTAAACGTATGCAACCTAGTGATCCGAATAATTCCAGGACAATGCGGATTCACATACTTAACCTTTAATGAAGGAGAAAAAGTACCAATAGCTTACAAATCACATTTGTACACACAAGCAGAAATGAAATTCACTTCAACAGAAAAGATTCTGACAGCGGTTCAAACTGCAGTAGCAAAAGAAAGAGCCCTCGCACAGAGAAAACGCATTATGGTTGTTACACCTGTACCTGCCTTAAAGGCAGTGACAAAAGCGAGCATTCCAAATGCTAAAGCTTTACATCCGAGATGGATACAATGGGTTAATTCTCTTGCTGCCCCAGACGTTGAATACGTTTTTTTATCCTTATCGAAAGACACAAGCATTTCTACAATATGAACAAGAATGTCCTCTGCCTACTGAAATTCTGCCTCTAGAGCAGTATGAATGTATAATTTATACTGACGGATCAGCTCAGCCTGCTAGGGGGGGGGGGGGGTAAACAAGCCTATAGTGCAGAGTGCGCGATAGTTAAAGGTCGCTGACGCGATGGCAAATTCCGACCAATGGTCACTAAAACGCAATCTCTAGGAGATTGTACAGCTCGGCGAGCTGAACTACAAGCATTCAAGATGGCGCTTGAGAATACCGACCGCGAATTCCCCACATTCATGGTGTGCGTTTTTTAATATTGAGTTCAATCTTACAATGAATACTTGCAGGACTGGATTCAAAACAGTTACAAAGATGCAAGGGGTGACATAATCATGCATAAATTGCTTTGGGAACAAGTAGTTCAGTTATGACAAGAACTACAAAACGCTCACGTGATACATACACTGAGTCATCAACGTGATGGCGTTCACATTGAAGGGAATTCATTGGCTGATGAAGCCGCGAAGGCAGCTGTGCAAACGGCTTCCGTAGCTGCAATCACTCGTTCAAAAACGAAAATAGACAGTGAAATAATGCAAGCTGTCAATGCTTCAGGCAAAGACAGTGGTAAAACATTGCCAAAAGGCTTTCCACTCAAATACTCATATATAACTGATGCGAATAATGTTCTGTTTGCTCGAATCCCGGGAGTGGGGGATAGAGTAATTCCAAACATGGAACATAGATTAGGACTAATCTTAGCAGCACATGAAGGGCTTGCCTCTGCACACGCAGGTGTTTCCGCCACAGTGTCATTATTAAAACAGAGATAGTGGTGACCGCACATGAGGAAACAGACCAGAAACTATGTTTTGGAATGTGAAATCTGCCAAAAGATGAAAGTCTCTACTGTGAAGCATCCTGCGCAGACACCCCTGTTAATCTCAGATAAACCATTATCTTGCGTTTATCTGGACCACTGCGCTCCCTTACAGAGGGATGGTAACTATAAATATATCATGGTCACAGTAGATTCGTGTTCAAGATTCATTTGGATGTGGCCTCAGCGCTCGGCTGCCGCTCGAACTGTTATAAAAGATTTGCAAGTCTTCATCCGCACATACGCAGTCGGCACGCTACATTCTGACCAGGGTCCTGCGTTTAGCTCTCGAGCTTACAAGGAGGCCATAGCCAAATCGGGTGTTGCTATGCAGTACTCTAGTCCATTCCATCCTGAGGGAAATTCAGTAGTGGAGAGGAAAAAAACAGGACATAAAGCAATCTATAACAGCTAGGGTATTAGGCTTGGGTGACGGGTGGGTTAAACATCTAATAAGTGTCCAGCGTAGTCTTAATAATCTGCCAAGAAGTTCTCTAGGGGATATCACTCCATATGAAGTCCTTTTTGGGACCAGAATGATATTATCGGACCTCGATTGTCAGACTTCAGAGGTAGAAGAAAAACCCTTTGATATCAAAAATCGTTTGGCTGTTTTACAGGACTTAAATGAAATAAGAACGAAACAAAGTAACGTGTTCCTGAAGCCAACAACCACTGAAGAGAAACCGACCGTCCCAGAAAGGTCTGTCTGGATCCCAAAGCTCGGTGATCTAGTCAGAGAAAAGATCGCGGACAAGAAGGAATTTGGGCCTTCTGACAGACAACCAGTACCTGTCCTAGCAATCCACGGATCAAGAACAGTTTTACTGCCGCACCTTGCTGGTAAAAAGAACAGGTGTGTGTCCATTGACCTGGTCAAACCACATCATGTGGCCGATCATAAGCAGTAGGCCAAGTGGACTCCAAAGATGTAGCAGACGCCCTAATTTGGCTACCATCCAAGGGGTTCAAACTGAGAGACTCATCACCTTTGAAGAATCTGCAGTGCGAAATGAAGGACTATGCAACAAAGCTATGGAACTTGTACCTCTTGAAACCCAAATAACAGTTCGTCAAGAAACACCTGTCTACAACGAAGCAGAATCCGACTACACAAATGTAACAAGTGATCAAGTGGTTCCAGCAATTTCAACGAATCCTGATGCAATCCCAACAATTGACAGAACTGCCTCTGGCTATTTCATTAACTTTGATACGTTTTCCGAGGATCCCAGCGAACCTGAAACGACGCCAGCTAAAAGAACTTTCAAAGAACAAGCAGCAGAACTTTTTCATCACCTGGAAAAGACTTATCTGGTTTCACCATGGATTGAACTTTGGATTGTGTTGGGTGTACTCTTTCTTCTACTTTATTTGACTCTGGTAATAACTTTGGGAATGCTGATAAATGGAAGATATGTTAAAAAGGACACAGCAAGTAAGTACATCAACGTACTAGGTGGGCGCTAGAGGGCGCACAACAGAATGTCCGCCCTTGGGTGAGGCTCCTGTTGCCTGGATCGATATCCGGCATTTATCCTGATAAACCGGCTCAAGACCTGGCTGAAAATACACTGCGTGATTACTTATACCGATCCCCAGCTTCGGTGAAAATTTGGCATTGATTGGATGCTTGGAGCAGACACTGCGGAGCCCTGAAACTTTCCCCGGGAAAATCACTGGACTGTCAGGGTGAGACGTGGGCGGCAGCCGCGACTAGGACAGGCCGCGGCTGCACACGCGGAGCGCAGGTCAAGGTAATGGAAGGCGGGCATGCGCCTGTGACTGATCGAAGCGGCCACGCACACGCAATCGCCGCTGGAGCACTCCCTCGGTCGGTGGGAGCTCGCCGCTTGACAAGATAGTGGTGAGGCACGGGAGGAGCGGACGCGGCGAAATTATAAGCAAGTGGGCCCGCGACCACACCTCTGCTGCGTCTGATTGCGGAGCAGGCATAATGGCGGCCTGATGCGGTGAGTGCTCAAGCGGAGGCCGGAGACTCCACACGCGAGTCATTGGAAGGCCGGACGACGGCCTTTAACGAGCATAAGAACCGGGCGGCGGAGGACCCCCTGGCAGTGCACCATAGGCAGGAAGAGCTAGCGGAGTGCGCAGTGGGCCCAACCATTGTGGGCGTGTTGCGCAGCACAGTGATCTGGCGTCATCTGCGTGGGGACAGTGAGTGTTGTCTGATATGACCCCGAATCAGATCCTGATACCAATGGCTTACAATCGGATCACCACAAGAGCTGGAATTGGGACGGTTGACATTGCAAAAGTGCAACTCCCCTCAGCAGGCCACAGTCCCATGATATACATGGACTTGCTGCTTTGAGCTCCGAGAGATTTGCAGCCTATTCGCCGGGAACTGATGTGCTGAGATAAGCGGGACTACAACCACTACTACCTATTGTGTATCAACGTGGATCAGGTGCGGAGATGACTGAGGCTTCCTGCTAGTGGGTCACTCGAGGGAGGAACTTCCCCCAGAGGTGATTCGGTAGATATTGAGGGCAGCTGTCAAGTTGGGAACGACAGGAGGTAGGAGCGACCGCATTTGGGCAAGGATGGGGAAGCCGGACTCCCGTCAGTCTAAATTCACCTTTGACGCTGCCAAAAAGGTATCGAACCCCACCACGGAGAGCGGAGCGCCGAATGGGATGGATCAGGCAGCAGGTGGGTCAGCAACCAACGAGATCATTGTCCAACAGATCCTGCAAGAAATACGGCAAGGATTTGCCACGGTAGTAGATAAGGTGGACAAGATGTCGATGAGAATGGATGCAATTGTAGACAAAATGGACCAACACGTAGAAAGACTTGGGGAGACGGAGCGGCGCATTTCCGAGAACGATGACATCACGGCGGGGCACACAGCGCAGCTTACAAGAATGGACAACTTACTGTGGGTCATCGCTGCGAAAAACGAGGATTTGGAAGCCCGTAGTAGGTGCAATAATATACGCGTCACAGGTGTTCCGGAGTCCACAAACACGGGACACATGGAGGACTATATAGAAAAGCTGCTACTAGCAACCATCGGGACTGACGCCTTCTCCACATAGTTCATAGTGGAGCGAGTACACCGGTCTCTTGGACCGCAGCCCAAGCCTGGAACTCCACCTCGACCTATCATTGCTCGCCTTCTGAATTATCGGGATCCAGATGTGGCCCTGCGAGTGGCTTGCACCAAACAAACCCTGACCTACGAGGGCGTGTCCTTCTCCATATACCCGGACTGCACCCCGATGGTCCAAGAGGTACGACGCAAGTTTATTGCAGTAAAAAAGAAGCTACGCGAAGCGCAAATAGACTACGCCTTGTTATACCCGGCCCGGTTGCGGGTGACACACCAGGGGAAGCGGCGCTTCTTCACTAAGCCGCAGCAGGTGGAAGATTACCTGCGAACACTGAAGAAAGAGCGACGTAGACCGACCGGACGGAGACCTGCAAACCAAGACTACCCAAATGAGACGGATGAGGAATCCTGAGATGCCCACGTTGAGGACTATCTATGGACCTACTGGACTTTGCTGATAACTGTTGATGTCCCACATGGGATACCGAGACTGGGGAAACTTGCTGACTGCTCAGCCGACTGGTATCGAGAGGTCCGGTGGTAATGTATTCCAGGCCCCACTGCCCCCTCCTTAGCCGTAGCCCAGAAGTCACATAGGTCGGAGGGCTCGGGGGGTTGGGGGGGGTGAGTGGACGTGTGACCACCTAGAATTGTCCCCCAACGGGTGTTCCCCTATGTCGGTATGCTGACAGTCATGTTGTTGATGGGAATTTGGGGAGGGCGGTTGGAAGAGGATACTGGCAAGTTGAGGCTGCTTCAGTGGGTGGGGGGTGGGAGAAAGGGGGGGTTGCGGGATCGTACTATTGCAATGCAGTATGTTGATTGTTTGCCACTAGGTAATACTGTTTTCTGTCGGGAAGAGGGGGGGGATGGGAACTTTGAGGATTGGACGGTTTGACTTTGGTAGGAAGACATGGACTTGCTCCCAGAGTTCAGTGGGAGGAGGCAGGGATGATAGGCCGTCGATATTGCATGAGTTTGAATCAGGTGCAGGTGCTACTAACTAGGCAGGTACAGGTTCTGGTAAAGGAAGCAATGTTTGGTTATATCCTGCTGATGTGTCATGACACTCTATATCATGATGGCAGCTGATGGGTTGACGTCAAAGATATCTGTATTATCTTGGAATATAAGAGGCCTGAACGATGCCAGGAAATGTAGAAATGTGCTGGCGTACCTGGATCGGCATCGAATACAAATTGCGCTATAGCAAGAAACACATTTAAGTCCACGCTCCAATTACACATTTGCTAGCAAATGGGCAGCAGTCAGACGTTTCTCTTTCTATTCTGCACATGCTAGAGGCGCTGCTATCTTAATCAAAAAATCTGTACCCTTTGTGATGCTTGGGGAACTGCTGGACTCGGAGGGACGATTTGTCTTAATATGGGGCAGGCTTGGCACTGACACAGTCACGATAGTGAATTGTTATGCCCCTAACGTAGACACGCCTGATTTTTTTACACAGTTGTGGGGCAAGGTGGTCAACATAGGTTCCATTCGTGTTATATGGGGAGGCGATTTCAATGTAGCGATGGTTCCGGTAATGGACAGATCGGATGGTTGTGCCCAATACAATAAACGTGCCAGGGATGTGTTGAAAGGCATAATGGAAGAGGGGGGGTTAATTGATAGCTGGAGGTTTGTTCACACTGCACTTAGAGAAGGGATGCATTTCACCACATATTCTAACACTTGGGCTCGACTTAATTATTGCCTGTTATCTCGTGGACTGAGTGTGGATTTGGGCAAAGTTGTGCACTTGCCGAGGACATATTCGGACCATTGTCCAGTACTGGTGCAAATTTGTATGCCAGGGTATGACAAGACGAAACCCTCGTGGGGCCTTAAGCCTACAGCATTATTAGATGAGGTCTTTAAACTGGAACTGGGTGAGGAGACTGCTGCATTTTTTCCTAGGAATAAGGGGTCGGTGGATGACGTGGAAATGATTTGGGAAGCTTTTAAAGTAACGGTCAGGGGGTACTGCATCTCCAAAATCTTTGGGGTGCTAAGGGACATCCATGGTACTATAAAGAAACTTGAGCAGGAACTGAAAGAGTTAGAGGCGAATATGGCACAGAGAGTAGTGGGGCAGCTACATAAAGACTTTAGGGACAAACTCACGCAATATGAAGATGAGGCAGCTAGAGAGGTAAAATTCAGAGGTAAGCACTGGCGTGCTAGACGATACTGTGAGGGAGAGAGGCCAGGGCGAGCGCTTGCTGAAATTACACAAAAACCTCGCTATTGCACGCACATACTCGAGATACTTACACCAGAGGGTAGGAAATTGCAAGATACTAAGAGAATTCAACATCTGTTCACGTCACATTGCGGCAGCTTATACACTACGCAACAAGTAGGGGAGGTGAGGTTTGACGGCTTCCTGGACGACGTGGCATTATGCTGGTTAAGCGACACACATAGAAAATTTCTCAGTGCCCCTTTGGAGCTAGAAGAAGTACGGGACGCTATAATGTCATTAAAAAATGGTAAGGCCCCTGGGCTAGATGGACTTCCGGCCGAATTTTACAAATGTTATATAGACATAATGGCCCAGTGTTGAAGGAGGTTTTCGAGGATGGGTTAGAGGTAGGGATGCTGCCATGCTCAATGCGTGAGGTGGTGATTACTTCCCTTTTAAAACCTGGGAAAGATCCAGCAGAGTGCGATTCGTACCGACCACTGTCCCTCATAAATTGTGATGCAAAAATTTTAGCAAAAATACTAGCGTCCCGACTGTCCCTCCTAATGACCATGATAGTGCTCCCAGATCAGGCTGGTTTTGTTCCTGGTAGATCCACCAATCATACTTTGCGTACCCTTTTCTCTATGATTCGCACCATAGCACCGGACTTTCTGGTAGCTGCCGTGTTCTTGGATGCTACGAAAGCATTCAATTCAGGGAATGGGATTATATATTTGCCGTCCTGAACAGGATGGGGTTCCCTAAATTATTTATTGCCTGGCTCAAATTGCTCTACACAAAACCTACGGCAAGAGTGCTTATCAATGGTGGGCTATCCAATCCAATATATATCACCAGAGGCACTAGGCAGGGGTGCCCGCTTTCCCCTTTGCTTTTCGCAATTGCGATTGAGCCCAGAGCAGGTCGTATTAGACAACTACACAAACAAAGCGCATTTAAATGCTTCCAAAGGCAAATCGATGTGTCCCTATATGCTGATGATTTGACACTGTATGTTACCGATCCTCAGTCTAACCTCAATCCCCTATAGCAGGAATTTATAGTATTCGGACGCCTGTCGGGCATACAGATTAACTGGAAAAAAATCACAGTTTTTCCCTCTCACCCCAGCGGTGTCCCACTTTCAGTTGTACTACCCACTGGAATGGTGTAGCTCAGACCTCCGCTATTTAGGTATCCAGGAGGCCATAGAAAAGGAAGAAACAATAAGGTTGAATTATGGCACTGCAATCACAAAATTAACTGACGATGTCACTCGCTGGATGTCATTACCACTATCCATGGCAGGCAGAGATTCGCTTATTAAAATGGTTGTCCTGCCTAGGTTTTTGTACCTTTTTCAAAATATTCCATACTACCCGGGCGCCTATTTTTTAGAACACTATGATCGGAATGGCTGAGGTTGTTCTGGGGAGGCAAGCACCCACGGCTGGCATGGTCTATCATTACTCAGCCATATGCTAATGGATGATTCGATGTTCCTGACTTTGTTGTATATTATCTGAGTGCGCAGGCACAATACGCATATCACTGGTTTGCACCAACTCCTTACATGCCGCAGCTGACTGCAGAACATTGGATAGCCAAACCCCTACCCCTGAAAGGAATCATACATGGTCCTGTTGAAGCTATAGAGACGCCGTTTACTACGGTGACCTGTACAATAGACGCCTGGCGGCGGATCCTTAATATACTACATTTCCCATTGCTATATGCGCCGGGCCTGCCACTCATTTATCATCCCCAACTGACACTGCTGCAGGAAGGTGGGTTTCAAAAAATGTGTCAGCGACTAAGCATTGATAAATGTGGGGCTCTATTCCTCAATGGCCAATTTAAAAGTAGGGACCAACTATTTCAGGGAACTCAACCCACACCTCTCAAATTATTCTATTATGTCAGATTGCGGCAGGGATTGAAGAGTATACTGCCACAGTTTCCTGCTGAGCCAGATGCAGTGATGCCACTACATATTGTGCTGACGTCTGCAGAAGGGCGCCATATGGTCTCCCACATATATAGGAGCATCAGGACGCAATGCGCGGGCATAGAGTGTAAAGCTCGCAAGCAATGGGGTGATGACATAGGCATCGAAATCGATGATCAGCAATGGGCCTACTGTTGTGTTATTACAGCCAATATCTCCTCTAGCTGCAGACTCAAGATTATACACTTTAAATTCCTACAAAGGATATATTATACACCAGTCAAAAAACTGAGATTCCACTTGACAGACAATGACAAATGTGACCGATGCAGGGCAGAGGGTGCGGGATTTATGCACCTGGCGTGGGAATGCCCAGGGGTATATGACTACTGGACCCAGGTTCATACAGCTCTGCAAGGAATGATAGGCGGGGTACTAGCTCGAGATCCCCTCATCATGTTGTTAGGGTACACACCGAAGATACCTAAACCCACTAGGAAATTTGTTGACATTGCCTTATTGCTTGCGAAACTTAGGGTTGCATGTCGCTGGGGGAGGGGGAGAGCCCCTAAATTTAAGGATTGGCTGACTGATATTATTTATTGCCAAGACCAGAATAAGATATATACAGAAACAGAACCAATGCGAAATAGACCTAAGAATATATGGGACCCCCTGTGGTGCTATCTTTTAAATCAGTCTAATGCATCGGATGCTGAGGATCAGGAAGATGCGAGTAATGCTGCAGAGTTGTAGACATATGGTACTAGCGCTATGGGTTACAGATACTACAGTCTCATGCTACAGATGTTGAAATAATGTAAGAACAATGAAAAGGAAATATGGCTATACGCTTATGTATTATTAAAGGTTCATTGATGGCATGTCGCTGATATAGTGAAGAACTGCATATGGGACTGGACCACAGAATGGTCTCGCAAGTTAACGACGACGAAACCGGCGGGATAGCCTGATACATTGGACATTGCTGCTGAGAGTTCGTCCCTCTTATCATCATCTATATTGCTGTCATGGTGTTATGTTGTGTATGCCTTGCCAGGACTGATGCTTGTAAAAATGCACCTATGTAACAATTTGAAAATCTCAATAAATAAAGTTTTTAAAAAAAAGCACATCAACGTGCTACTCAAGCAACACAAATCATCTCATCATGAACAAAGAGACTTGTCATCAGTGAACATCACAGCCATTCCTATACCAGGGGGTATAACTTGTGACCGAACTGTTAATGACATTTTTTGCCCAGTAGAGCTGTTGAAGATTCCACACCAGTTCAAGATTTCCTTGAATGACTTTGTTTCATCTAGTACCTTTTCCGATGATTGGGACTTCGAGACTGATAATAATATGATGTCAGTCTTAGAAATGTCTGCAAAGTTTACAAATCATGAATACTTAGAAGATTCATCAGAATATGAACAAATGTATTGTTATAATCACTATGGTCATCATTTCTTGCACAAATCTGCAAATCTTAGAAATGCACTGAATTATAACCAATGGGAACATTGTCCTACGCCACCAAAGGTTGCTCAAAACATTTACTTTAAAAATGTTAATAAGACAGGAATGAAAAGTATGTTGACAAATACCTAACAAATGTATTCTGCTGCCTTTTATGCTCAGCTGTATTCGCGAGGTTTCGACTTTTGGAAAGATAACATTGAGACGAAAACCGTCTGGGGCACAAAAGACTGGCATGTGCAGGGATTAAAAGCCTTATTTAGAGCCTGTATCAAACCAGAGTAAATAATGTTTTTGAATGACGCTGTCCAACAGACATCTTGACTTGGGTTAGCCAAGATAAAAGATCTAAACAAACCGTCAATACCTGCACCTACACAACTTAGTGATAACACTTCAGGGGGGGCGGTAGACGTACATACTATTTTGCATCACAACAGAACAGATCCAGATTGGAATAAATGGTAATCTGGCCCAGAGACACAAACACCTGTCAAGATAGATTCCTGAATAAAATACAAGGGTTCACATTCACTAGGCCACATCCAAGATATGTTCAAAGACAGCTTCCAGGAATAGTACCAACATACAGTGTAGGAAAACTGTGCCTTGAGTGGCTACACAAATCTACACTCAAAGATGTAAAACAACACTTATCCTTACTTAAAGATGGCGCTGATCTAAGGGACTTCTTGAAAGGACCTACTAAACTGCGTCATAAATGTTTTATATTTGCCGGTATCTATGCTGTTTATAATGAAGCATTGAAGATAACGCAAGCAGAGACTGTAGAAAGAATACGAGAAATTGATCTATTAATTTAGAAAAAACTCTCTCTGTAGTTGACAATGGGTTAACGACTCTGTCGTCCAGGATATATTCTTTGGACCGCATAGTATCTTCTGTCATAGACATCATGGAACAGGACTTAATCATGTTGCAACATGGTCAGTCGCAATTACGTTCTATCATGCAATTAGGCTGGACATTACAAAACATTCGTTCAGGCTATGTGCATTGGCATTTAATCAATACTACGTCACTCTTTTCAGAATTCAATCTCACTGATAAACAGATCACACTGGCACAAAGGGGAGCAGACTATACGGTGCTGAGCATTGTAAAAATGGAAAGATTGCCATTAACTGTCGCTGAAAAGCCAGCCAGAGAATGTATTATACATGGAACAATCTCTCTGCCTGTTACTATTTTCCATTTTCAGTATTGCCTAAAACACATACCAGCAGGCATGTATGAAAGGTTGGGTAAAGAATACAGCAAGACATCCTGGGAATTACCATACACACACAGATGTTGGAGTGGGGCGAAAGAAGTGTTTCTTAGTTGTTAAAATAGTAAAAATGCACTAAGCGGTTCACTCCTTTGTCAGGGTATTAATTTACACGGGGCCTGCGATGGTTCCTCTAACAACTTATCCTGCCACCTGCAAGGTTCACCAGCCACAGTGATTGATCCAATTTTTGCACAGCTTTCTAATGGAAGTTACCTCATGTTGAACGATCACAGCTGCTGTGGCATATTGCCAGGTTTACCCTATCTAGTAACTGTGTCAGCCAGGGTCACTTGCTGTATGCAAGTATTGTTTTAAAAAACCAAGACATACCGGGAGTTGCCATTATGGCCTTCACTGAACATCTCTTCTATACCAATTGATACTTTAAGCAGAATAAAAGCCATTCTTTTACAGAAAACTGTGCCACTGACCTCGGCCAAAGAGACCTATGCAAGGACTTCTGCAGAGATACATGCCCTCTTAACTACAAATTGCCCTATACATTTCTCAGAAATGTTAAGTCGTATCTTAAACATGTCTGATACGAGTGGTATTGTACATGTATTTAAGACAGTTTTTCGGGACTGATAGCACCTTTTGAAGCAGTCCTAGGAATATTTCCAAACTTCGTGCACTCTGTGTTTGGTGGATTGCCTTTAATTTTGGGACTCGCTGCAGGGATACTATTTTTGCCCCTACTGCTTCGATATGGCAAGCCAATCCACAGCCGACACCCAGATCACCATGGAGACCACTCTACTGGTAATGAAGTGTCATGAGCGCATCGTCCAAATTTTGGGATTAACTCGTTTAAGAGAATAAGATACCACATGGTTTCTGTCATTCAGACCTATTTGGCAAAATTGCATCTTACCTGTTCTACGCTGCCTGCTATGTGGAGAAGAATGCGTGTTAGACATCTGTCTTACACGCCCATTAGTCAGGCCAACGAATGTTGATACTTTGCTTGAACCAGTAACGGCCCATTATTTATTTATATGTTTGTATAGCGCTTGAATCGACTCCCAAAGGAGTATCTCTGTGCTTAGGCGGGCTTTGAGGAGGGTTGAGGACACTAGCATGCTCAGTCAGTTTGAAACAGAAAAGTCTTTAACAGTTTCCTAAATTTTGTGTGTTCTGGACAGAGTCTAAGGGAGTCAGGGAGTTCATTCCAGAGGCGTGGGCCAAGGTAAGAGAGGGCCTTCCCTCCCAATCTTGCCCTCTTAATGATTGGTATTTCGAGAAGATTTTTACTGCTGGAACGAAGAGCACGTGCACTGTGTTGTCCCCAGCGGCTACCAATTCTGATGACGGCATTCATTGAGATCTCACAGATGGAAAATGCTGACAGTGTGGTACGAGAGGAAACAGGCACACAGGTATCATCCACTTCAAACATTGCTAATGCGACCAATGCTGACGGCGATGCTTCACATCAATGTGCGGTTGATCTTCTTAACGAGGTAATCAAACTTTCACCTAAAATGGTAGATGAATTATTAACACACTTAGATTTGATGTTTTCTCCAAACAATAACACTGACTTTTGATTTGCCACGCAGTATTCTGAGAGACTCTGAGTTCGACCTTGATTTTTCAAAACAAAGTTCTAACTTTAGAACTATTCATAGAGAACTAGAATTCTTTGAAAACTTCCAGAGACAATATCTGACCATGTCCACATTCAAACAGTTAATGTAATCTGTAATGAAATTGTTTTGTCTCCTTTTCTTTTCTGTATTTACGAGCCATTTCATAAATGTATTTTTGTGATTCATTCAGATAGCATTTTCAAAAATGTCACCTATATGCTTAGAATGAAACATTGCTTTTAATGCGTACAGCACAAATGCTCTTTTCGTGTGCAACCAGTACCAATGCATTTTTATGTATTGAGGGGTGGGTTTTTAACACATCATGTTTATATATGTTTAACGTGTTTAGAACTTAGTAGAAGTCGTACATGAGAAAGAGGAGTGGGTGTTGTATGGCGTTTTAGGTCCTGATTACATTTTCCCGATTCATGCCCTTATATAGGTACAATTCATATTGCCCTTACATAGGCATAAGAAATCAAGCCCTTATTTAGGCATAGCCCATGCTACCCAAATACAGGCATGGCTACTTCCATCCGTTCACCAAACGTCACAACGATTTCTTGGAAAACCAGCTTAAGCCGTTAGGGACTTCCCCTTGCTTGAATATGGATTTCTCCAAGAACTCGGTTTGTTTTACAATGAACATCTATTCCTTAGGGGTTCATTCATGACGTTCATATGCCTGACTTTACGTCAAACTATGGCATTCCTAAACACCTTCAAGGTATAAATATACCTTCACTTGCTATAGCAAGATACTGTGGTTCGGAGCAGTTTGAAGACCAACTCGCCCGACGTAGCTCGCTACAGCAAGTGCCGAAGGAAGCCAACTCTCCAGCTGACGCACTGATCAGGAAGCTGCCCTTCTCTGCAGAGAATCCAGCTCCAGTGTTTCCGGCTCGCCTTGTGGGGTGTTGGGCAATTGAGTCCCGAGAAAGAGATACCAGACTTCCTTCATTTTAACAAGGTATGGAGCTGATAAGAACCTAGAGAAACCTTTGGCAGATTCTTGGAACAAAACTAAACCTATGCAAAAGACCATACTTACATCTTCCCTCGTGCTAGACTTAGGTTAGGTACTTTGGGTTAGGCGTATTTTAGAAGCACCAGTTGAGTATTTTAATCTGTGTTATTTATGTATGTATTTATATGGCTTAGAAACCATACAATGGTTTTACAGTATTATTTTATAATACTATTCTCGCTGTACACATTATACTTTGCATTCTGTATAACGATTGTAGCAGTTCACCTCTCTTGCATGAGAAAGAAGACTGTTCAATAAATCTTTTATTGAAAACGCCCGTCTCACTATTTCTCTGCAACTCTGTAGAAACGAAGCATGCACGATTGACTGAGTGAAATAGTTATCTATTGTTTCCGCGACTCTGAGAGATATATTCTTATTCTTGGCAAACAAAGTTGTCATGTGTATGCGGTTGTCAGAAACAAATCCCTTCTTGTGTATTCGAGAAAGTTTCTAGTGACCTCTGAGTTAGCTAGCACACACACAATTAAGTTTAGTATATTCTATAGAGACCTATTGACATAAGTCCTTCATCAAATCTATAGGATATATTATTCTAATGCGCACAGCTTATTGGGAATATAGGAACTACACTACAGTATGTTCCAAGTGAGGAGTTTAAACTCTTCCACTCAGACTACTGGTGACGCAATTGAACACATTTATCAACCATGCCCTGGTTCCCACCCATGGTCACAACCCCTGTGAGCGGACTGACAACAGTCAGTTGCCCAAATTCGCCAAAAACAGTGCATAGTACAATCCTATGACAAAAGAATTAGGTCCTAGGAACCAACCAAGGACCTACTGGGGAGCGTGGCCCGAACCTCTTGGTGGCTAGTTGTTTGGCACTACAGTCTGCATGGCGAAGCAGCCAAGAACACCGGTAACCCCCCCCCCCCGATCCCGGGATCCCCCTCCAACAAACATTGTAATCTGCATGCAAGAGAGGTCGAACCACTCTAGTGACTGACCTTGAGATCCAGAACATTAAAGGCGTGAGTGGCGGAGAGGAGTAGGGGGAAAAGAGAGAGAGAGAAGCGTCTGCTGGGGAGAAAAGGAGAGAGGAGGACCGGGACCATGGGGGGAACACAGGAGGAAGAATATGCAATTGCTCAGCCAAAGAAGGTGTCCGCAGTCTGCGGCGTAACATCTGGAAGGCTCTTGCACCCACTGTTTGAGGATTCCGATCCCGAATTACCAGTTCCCTGATGCAAATTCGACCCTTTCTCGTGAGGCGAGGTACCACTGCACGCTATCTCCATTACAGCTTGCAATGCTTTTGCTCTTTCCGCTGCTGCGTGTGAGGTGCTAGACTTTTTGGTGAACCGATGGTGCTGTCACATCCGTGTCCGTTTTCCCAGAGGCATGAGAGTCTCGGCAGGTTGTTGGGAGGTGGATTTATGATGTCCTTCCATGTTGTATACTATAGAAAAAAATCTAACATAACATAACATAACGCCCTTTCGCGTCTTCCGCCCTGCACTCCATAACCGCCATTCTGTCGGATAGGTCTTCCACTTTTGCAGCCAGGGCTTTCTGCGCTGGAGTGAGTCCTTCTAGCGATTCCTTTATGTTCTTCACCTGGTCAGAGAGTTTGCCATGTTCAGCACGCAGCAGGCCCAGCCCCACCGCCACCGTGCTGATGTCCTGGTGAAGCGGCGCTTTAGTGTCGGCAATGGCTTCCAGGATCTTGGTGTACTGCTGCTGCTTGGGAAGTACGATTGGCTCTCCTCCCTGCTCCCCGGGTGTTGTCTCCAGTTAGCCATCATCTTGGTCTGAAGAGGGCCCCCCTGTTTCAACCTGGGCTTACCTATTGGTAACACAGCATGTACCACCACCTCCGATCTCATGCAGCTCACTCTCCGTGGGCCGGGATCAGCCACTGCCTCCCCTGACTGGTGCCCTTCCAGTGTGCAGTTCCGCAGACAGCCCGCCAACTCGCCCAGTGCTCCAGACGTCAGGCCCAGGTCGCTGCATTCGGGGTGTGAAGCCTCTATGGCTCCCCTCTGCTCCGATGACCGTGCCGGCTATCCAACCAAAGCGATCAGTGAGCCTCAAAAATTCAGGCTGTTACCAGGGCCATTGCGATATCGTCGCGGCACCGGTGGTATATGGCACAAAGTTTGTCACTAGGCCTCGCGCTGCTCCCCAGTTGTGATTTAAGGCAGGGTCCCGCTTTGTTGAAACTGCTTTAAAGAAATATCCTCCACCGTGCCTGCTCTCATGTAGCATGCCACAACACCTTCTTGGCCAGCCCAATCATGAAGTCACGCTAGCTCGGCAGCTCCGCTAGCTATACACCTCGCAATCAAGCTCCGTTTATATTAATCGCAGTCAGGCAGCATCTCGCGTGACCGGTTGCGGCCTTCCAGTCTACCCCGCGTGCAGTGCACCAGTGCCACTCCTTCAGGGCAACCCAGCTGGCTCGCTAGTCAGAGGTAGGCCCCGTCGCTACCTCGGGGATCCCAGCGGCCGCTTCCAGCTCAACCACAGTGCGCCGCAGGAGCGGGGTTCAGATCCCAGCTGCGCTTCTGTGTTCCCCCAGTGCCGCCCTTGCATCTCCTGTAATGAAGGCTCAGGAGTGCTAAACAGGAAATCTCCATGCCCTCTCACCTCTGACAACACAGCGAGGCTTGGGGCAACTCCTTCCCCTGGATGCCAGAGGGAGCTCTGCATCACAATCACTCCGGTCCTCAAGCTCAGCCTCCCTGTTCTGTCCAGACCGGGGGGGGGGTCGGCAAGTCTCTAAGTAGCACTGGGAGCTACTGGGCATCTGCCGTGTGCAACTGACCTCTGCGGAGGGCTCCGCCTGATCCGTGGCGCAGGTCCGCTACAACGCTCCAGCTGCCATTTTCCCCTGCGCCACGGTCCCGTTTCGTTGGCAGCAAACTGGTCTTCCCGTCGGAGCTCCGGCTCCAACTTGCACTCCAGATGCTCTCCAAGCTGCCCTCACAATTATCATAGAGGAGGGCCCCCAGGCACCGGGGGAAGCTCCTTTAGGTCGGATAATTTGCACGGCTGGCGCAGGGCTCGTAGCTCATGCGTCCGCTCTCATCGGCTTCGTAGCCATGCCCCCATCAATATTTTGACTGATATAATAAAATAATAATGATCTTCGGGGTCCGGTCTAAAGGTAGTCCCAAGTTTTCTGAACCTTTTGTCATTGACAAGATATGTGGTAATGCTGTCAGAGTGAATATGAAGCATTGGTGGAATTCTGCCAGAGTTGTCAGAGCTGGTGATTCCACAGTGAATGGGGGATTGTTTTCTCACTTTTCTTCTGATGGTGGTCCCGCCTTGCCTTCTTGTTCCCATGTTCCTGTAGAACCACGCAGGAGTGTTCGTACACGTTCTGTTCCTGCTAGGTATCGCTGAAGCTTTCCTTTTATGCAACGCTTTCTCTTTCCTCTACATGCTGTTTCCCTTATGTTTCCCTCCATGATAAGATTCCTTTCTCTTTTCTTCTTTTTGTTCTTTTTGGTTTTGTTTTCTTCCTTTTGTTTTTGAAGGAGAGAGGATGATGTAATGTTTCGCTCTAGTCTTTCTAGAACCTTTCTCTGTGTGTGTGTTCCTTTCCTTGTTCTACTGAGTTCCACTTAGAATGTACTTTGAATGTACTGGCATTTTGTGTTGTACTGGTTTGCTGAGATATATGCTGAGCTGCTGCGCAGCACCTGTTTATGAAATAAAGCTCTATTTCATCTTCATCGGATCCGACTGACTTACTACAGTTTGTCTCATGAAAAACATAGCTTCTCCTTGTTTTAACATCCGCAAGGACAGTAGTGGAAATGCAAGCGTTCACTATCATTTACAAGGGACAGAGTCATACTGAGACCTAACCCTAAATTTATACCCAAGGTTCCTCCTGACTTTCACTTGAATGAACCAGTCATTCTACAATCTTTCTTCTCAATCCCATCTACTTCAGCAGAAAGATCACTTCATTCACTTGACTTATAAACATGCCTCAATTTCTGCATCAACAAGACAAGGAATGTAAGGTCAACAGACCAATTGTTTTTGTCTTTTGGACAACCAGGAAGAGGTTCTCCCCTGTCCAAACTCGGGATTTTATGTTGGCTTTCAGCTGCTAATCTTTTGCCATAGCAAAACCAAACATCTGCTGGAGGGAGGAGCAAGGGCACATTCCACCCAGTGCTTAATTTGTGCTGGTGTTTGCCGGTGCTCGGCACCAGCACTTTGTAACAATGGCACATATTTATGATAGTCCACCACATGGTTTTGCTGTCAGTCTATTTTTTTTAAAAAGCATATGAGCAATGTGCTCAGCAATTGAATATGAGATTAAAATGTAATACTACCAGAGTGCTTAGGCCATTCAAACACCTTTGGGTCACCTAGTAGAGCCCAAATATTCACATTATAGGACTGTAACCGCAAGTAGATGTTGTTGGTACTGGTACTTGGTAGCGCTGGCAGGGAGCGTAGGTGAAGCAAGCTGCAGTGCTCCTGAGAAATATCTTGGGTCCTGGTATCTATTATTTTTCAAATTAAGTACTGATTGCCAGAGGGTGCCTAGCGTCGAGGGCGGTGTGCCAATTACGCTACCACCCCCCTCCCGTGACCCATGGTGTACACTGAATAAACCTAACAAGTGCAGAAACCTAAATTGGTAAGCCTCCTAAACCAGGAGTAACTGGGAAGAGAATACCTCTTTCTTTTTGCACTTTTGACACCGATTTTACTATTCACGTCCCTAGGTGAGGGTGGGCCTTAGCGCGCTCATACCGCCAGGGTTTAGTCCACCTTATTAGTCCTGACGAATGCCTGGTAAATTCACACCGTTTCAAAGGCAGAAACATGTTGACTGACAGTAAAAACTTTTGGAAACAACCACACAATTAATCGTGGACCACTTTCCAACACTAATTTTAAACTAATGTCCAAGTGATCAAATAATAAATATATTTTTTCGATACACTTAAGACATTTTTAATATCTCACCTCCACTTACTTTATTTCACTGCACACCTGAACTCACAATAACCCGCTCCGCAGTAGACCTGGCGTTGCAGCACACTAAAGAGGCACTCGGCCTCTTTAGTGGAGCCCGATGATGAAGCATGTCACCAACCAGGTTGGTGAGTGAGGGCTTTCCTAACTGACCTAAGTGAGGCCAGTCCTTTCTTTCTTGCTCCCTTTGTGGTCGCATGAATACCATAGGACACTCTTTTCTTGTTTATACACACGTAATAAAATAATATACTTATTATTTTAAATCAAAAATATTTGGTGTGTTAGTTTTGAATTAGCCATAGTTTATGAGGACTTTGGGAGGTTACTATTAATTTTATAATATGCTTTTTTAATTTTTCTGAAAAAATACTGCCCTATCCAAAGCCTACCCATGAGGTGGATCAAGTGAGGGAAACGGTCTGGTATATCTCAGCTACACATTTACAGCAGCCCAAGCTGATGTCCGTCGTGCATGCCCTCCAGTAAGGATCTCTCTCAATTTGAATCGCCGTCAAGCCAGTGGACCGCGTGCTGCAGTTGGGCAGCCAAAAAAACAAGCTCCAGTTCAGGAACCTCCTTCTGCCCCTCTCCCATTCTCTCTGGGGGTAGTGAGACCCACCCTGCAGCTCTTATCAGCAAGGTGTTTAGTTTCCAAGATACTGTATGCAGTATCTCATACATGGCACCTTGGGGGACATACACGCATCTAGGCAAGATCACTAACTTGATCAGGGACAGCTTAAGTGTGTTCCAAAATGCAATGAAAGAAGATAGACCATTAAGCACCTGGCCCATATTCAAATCGATCATTTGTTGTTCCCCATGTGCAATTTGTGTGCCCAGAAATCTGACCAGGTTTGCCGGCCAGGGAAGGCCCACAGAGAGAAGCCTATCTACAGAGACCATGTGGAGGCATCCCAACGGGAACAGGGCAACTTAGCATCATTGACCCGCAAACCTGAATGCTCCCATAATTTGTTTATTATATGAAGTAACATCAAGCATGAGTAAACTGGCTGGCGCAAGTATATCATTACGCCATCTGCATAGAGGGACACTGTGTGCTCCGTAGTACCAGCCCTAATACCCCAATCCCACAAGACTTGCTGGAGTCTGCAGGCAAAAGGCTCAATTGAGATGGCAAAAAGTAACTGAGACAGTGGGCACCCCTGGGGAGTACCCCATTGTAGTTCTATAATCGCTGAGACACACCGGCCGTCCCAACTCTGGCTACAAGGGAGCTATACAGTAGTTGGACCCATTTTCTTTAAGGTATTTTTATTGGCATTTTATATACATTATCACAATCAAATTGGTTACACAATAGGTAGGAATGACAATCCAGTAACATGTTCTCATATCTATTACATAATTGTGCTCTTTAGTACCAGCTCCGCTTTGTTCCTTTTTTGTTTGATGGAGTCGCTACTCAGACGGGTAGCCTTCAACATCAATCTTTGGTGCAAGCATGCCGTGCATAATTAACACATTTTGTTTCTAATCTACTTACAACAAAACGTAAACTTGTGCAGATGCGTGTTGTGAGTAAACATCTCTTAGGGGGCATCCAGAGGATCACAGCACAGGTAGCCCATTAGTGGGCCAGAGGGGGCTCCCAAGTAACTCTTTTCTGTTCTCGCATTTGTCAGTTCCCTTGCAGCTAGGTAAACCTGGAGGGGACTCCCTCTCCCTTTGGTTCTATGGTCTCTGTGGGGGGCAAGGAGCCCTTACGTTCTGGGCCTCCGCATTGGCCAATTTACCTTGCCCACTCATCCTCACTGCTTTCTCTCTCTGGCCTTTCCCAAGACTCCACTGCCTCTCTCCATTGTTCGGCTAACAGGCGCTTCCTCATTCCTTTGGCCTCCTCCCAGCTTAGTGTTCTGCCCTCCGCCCGGCCCATGCAATTACATCCCTGTTCCAGCTTTTGACCTGGGGCCCCCTCGCTGACTTCCATTCCATCTCTAGTCTACGCTTAGCCAGCCCTAATGCTAAAGCTATCAATCTTTTCCCGACCTTGCGCCTCTGTGGCTGGAGGAAGAGGCCTAGCAAGCACACCTGCGCCGTAGGGACTAGCCCCCTTGCCAGCACGCTTTTGATCTTGACTAACACGGCCTCCCAGTATAGGCTATGCCCTGGCAATCCCAGGTCATATGTCTGAAATCCCCATCCAGGTGCGTACACCTGGGGCATTGTCGTACTCCCCCCATCATTTAGGACATGTGTATGTAATTAAATTGGATAACCTTTAGGAACATGTGTTGAGAAATCTTTTTGGGGGACTGCAGGGTCTTGCACCACTCCGCTTCTGTGAGTTCTCTGCCCTCCAGTCTGTTGGCCGTATCTCGCTCAGGGGGCCGAGGGATGCTGAGGCTGAGGGTCATGCGCGCAACACCCATTGGACTCACCGGGCTTCAGCACCCCCCCGTCGTGTGTGGCAGCCCAGGAAGAGACAGATCCCGGGCGCACCCGAACGATTCACAGGTCTTTAAAAGACCATTTGAATGTTAATTAGGCCTTGCTGTTGTTTCACCCCTTGTTGGAGGCCCTGCAGCTCCACTCTGCCTACTGATTAAAGGTTCAGCCCGCCCCCCGAAATTTGTTCTTAGCCCCCCCCCCCCCCCCCCCCCCCCCCCGAAATTTGGCTCTAGTTGCGCCTCTGCTGAGGGTGGCATAGAACCATTTCACCTGGTGTCCCGATATGCAGATGGTGAATAAGGCATACAGCACTGGGGGCGTTTCTGTTTCCTCCCTCCCTTTGTCCCATAATTGCACAAAGATGTGGGTCAGGGCTTCGTATTGTAAAAACGTTCCCGTGGGATGTCTGCAGCTCTCTACTAATCAAATGGGACCAGATTTTTCTCCAGATAGCAATCACCTACATTATCCTGCCCACCTCAGCCCAGCGCGCTAGTTGCTCGTTGGTAAATCCTGTATGAGGGTCGCCATGGGGCAGGCCCACCAAGGGGAACATGGGTGTGTATTTTGGAGCTTGCTTTGGATTGCTCAGGCACCTTTTCCAGGTCTGCAAGGCCGTGCATTGCAGTAACGAGCGGTATGGTGTAGGTGTAGTTGGTATTATCAGTTTTGCCGTCAATAAGTTAGGGCAAGCCTCCAGGTCGTCTGGTATGTGCTTTCCTCTTCCACTCCCTCAATCCATTGTGCCAGCCATTGTAATTGGGCAGCAAACATGTAATATTCGAAGTTCGGTACTCCCAGCCCGCCCCCCCCCCCTCTGACATGGGACGTTGCAATGTCCTCAGTAATACCCTCAGACGTCCGTCGCCCCACACCAGGTCTCGCAGCAGAGTGTTCAATGGGCGAAACCAACTGCTCGGCATCAGGGCTGGGAGACTAACAAAGTACTACAACAACCATTTTGGACAGTGAGATCCTGGCCATGATAGGCAACTGTAATGTGTGCCAAAAGTGCACACAAGAACGGAGAGAACGCAGCGCCCTGTTCAGGGTTCCTTCTTTCAGATCCAAGGGAGTGGAAGACATGTATGCCCAAATATTTGAATGAGCTTTGGGCCCAGAGTATGTCAGCTATCAGGGCCTCAGGTCTGGGCAATGGACCTGCCACAGGGAGCAAGTATGTCTTAGCCTTATTGACCTGAAGGCCTGAAAACTGTGCAAAGCCATCCAGTACCTGCAAAGCTGTGGAGGTGCCCATTACTGCCTCATCCAAGTAGATGAATAGGTCATCCGCGTATAGGGATAAGTGATGTTGCCGCCCTTCTAAGTGTAGTCCTATCCCATCCCCTCCAAGCGCATCCTCTCAGCTAGGGGCTCTATCGCTAAGGCGAATAAGAGGGGTGAAAGGGGGCACCCCTGCCTGGTCCCCTGGGAGATCTTATATTGCTTAGAGATGGTTTTGCTATTTTACCTCTTGCTGTAGGTGAGGCATAGAGGAGCCGTACCCATCTCACCCTATCCTCCCCGAGGCCCCTATGCAGCATTACTTCAAACAAGTACTCCCAGCTGATCGTGTCAAAGCTTTTTCTAAGTCAATTGACAACACTGCTGCCTGCTGTTTGGTCGGTGCTTTCGCATGGTAGAGGATGGAATACAGTCTACAGAGGTTATAGGAGGTGCTGTGAGAGGGAATGAAATCATTCTGATCAGGGTGTATTAGGGATCTCATGTGAGGGAGTAACCCACCTGCCAAAACCTTGCTTAAGATTTTAAAATCTAAACTAAGCATGGAGAGGCGTCTAAAGTCCACCACTCTAGCACTGGCCTCCTTGGTCTTCGGGAGGGAGATCATAAGTGTGCTTTGGGTGGAGACAGGTAGCCCCCCTCATTCAAACAACTCAGCGTACACTTTAGCTAATTACGGCACTACCATATCAGCAAAATGTTGATAAAATTCTGTCAGGAGGCCGTCTGGCCCCAACATTTTGCCTGGCGCCAAGGTCGAGATGGCCTCTTTGATTTCCTGCAGGTTTATCAGTTCTTCCAGCTCCTCCTGCACTGAAGGGTCTACAGAGCGGAGCGGCAGGGTGTCTAAAAAGTCTCTAATATCAGATGGGTAGGCCACTAGCGGAGCTGCATACAGTTTTTCGTAGTATGCTTGGAAGGAGTCTTTTATTGCATATGGGTCGTATATTATATCTCCTGCATCAGACCTGAGTTGTGTGATAGGGGATCCAAATGATTCTGGCTTAATTAACCTAGCTATTAATCAACCAGCTTTCCTTCCTCTTTCTGCACTTTGTCCGGATATTCCCTATGACTGTAACATCTCAGTCGGCCCAGCGCTTCGTTGTAGCTCGCTCATGTGTCTTGCAAGGTTAAGTTGGGTCCGTTCCCTGAGCGTTATCTAAACTGCGTAGCTTCCCCTCTAGGTCTGAAATTTCCTGATGTAGTTCCCTGTGCTCCCCAATCACTAGCCGCATGCAGTGACCCTTTTCTACAACTTTGAACGCCTCCCACTCCACTAGGGCGGAGGCAACTGTGTGGGCATTAATGGGACCCTCTTTGTTAAGATGGGTCTCTTGAAGAAAGGCTATGTGTATGTCCCTACATCTCAGGTATGAGTAAACATTGTGACGCTTAGCCATGAATCCCATCCCTCTTATGTTCCACGTTAGAAACAGTATAGTGTTATGTGCATGTGCCATTGCTGAGGGTGTGATACAGTGTCCATCTCAGAGGGTCCCACTCCCTCCCTGCTTCCTCATTTGTACATAACCACCCACCTCTGCAAACTTTAAAAGATAAACATAAACCGGCAATTGGACCCCCAAGTTGGTCAACTCCCCAGCCCCAGGGCAGTCCGACCACTGTTGACTGCCCAAACTTTGTGTGGAACATTACGTACTAGCTGAGGCCCAAACCTAGTAAGGCTCTCAGTGGGGTATGACAAGATAATGGCGTAGTTCAAGACACACAAACTGTGCTTGGCGCACCGGCCCAGTGCTCTTTAGGCCATCCATTATTTACAACAAGGGGTGGTGATGGACAGAGTCTCTGAATTAAGCAGAGTACTCTCACCCAGTCAAGAGATCAGGGCTAGATCCAACACCGTTTTTTAGCTCATTGCACCATCCCAGTTTCAGAACCTGGCTGTATGCAAATTAGTCTGTCCCTGGCCCAGTGCATCATGGGAACAGGGCAGACCAGACTACAAAAGCCAATTCTTACACTGGGAAGGAAACAAGCTTCCGGGGACCGGTTTCTGCCATTTCAGGCGTCTTCGGCCCGGCTTGCTTGAATCCTGATGGTGCAATGAGCAAGGGACTCACATCTGAGTATACCCTTCCACGCTTAGGGTGGACAAAATTATTTACAACAAGGGGTGGTGATGGACAGAGTCTCTGAATTAAGCAGAGTACTGTCACCCAGTCAAGAGATCAGGGCTAGATCCAACACCGTTTTTTAGCTCATTACACCATCCCAGTTTCAGAACCTGGCTGTATGCAAATTAGTCTGTCCCTGGCCCAGTGCATCATGGGAACAGGGCAGACCAGACTACAAAAGCCAATTCTTACACTGGGAAGGAAACAAGCTTCCGGGGACCGGTTTCTGCCATTTCAGGCGTCTTCGGCCCGGCTTGCTTGAATCCTGATGGTGCAATGAGCAAGGGACTCACATCTGAGTATACCCTTCCACGCTTAGGGTGGACAAAATTATTTACAACAAGGGGTGGTGATGGACAGAGTCTCTGAATTAAGCAGAGTACTCTCACCCAGTCAAGAGATCAGGGCTAGATCCAACACCGTTTTTTAGCTCATTGCACCATCCCAGTTTCAGAACCTGGCTGTATGCAAATTAGTCTGTCCCTGGCCCAGTGCATCATGGGAACAGGGCAGACCAGACTACAAAAGCCAATTCTTACACTGGGAAGGAAACAAGCTTCCGGGGACCGGTTTCTGCCATTTCAGGCGTCTTCGGCCCGGCTTGCTTGAATCCTGATGGTGCAATGAGCAAGGGACTCACATCTGAGTATACCCTTCCACGCTTAGGGTGGACAAAATTATTTACAACAAGGGGTGGTGATGGACAGAGTCTCTGAATTAAGCAGAGTACTCTCACCCAGTCAAGAGATCAGGGCTAGATCCAACACCGTTTTTTAGCTCATTGCACCATCCCAGTTTCAGAACCTGGCTGTATGCAAATTAGTCTGTCCCTGGCCCAGTGCATCATGGGAACAGGGCAGACCAGACTACAAAAGCCAATTCTTACACTGGGAAGGAAACAAGCTTCCGGGGACCGGTTTCTGCCATTTCAGGCGTCTTCGGCCCGGCTTGCTTGAATCCTGATGGTGCAATGAGCAAGGGACTCACATCTGAGTATACCCTTCCACGCTTAGGGTGGACAAAATTATTTACAACAAGGGGTGGTGATGGACAGAGTCTCTGAATTAAGCAGAGTACTCTCACCCAGTCAAGAGATCAGGGCTAGATCCAACACCGTTTTTTAGCTCATTGCACCATCCCAGTTTCAGAACCTGGCTGTATGCAAATTAGTCTGTCCCTGGCCCAGTGCATCATGGGAACAGGGCAGACCAGACTACAAAAGCCAATTCTTACACTTGGAAGGAAACAAGCTTCCGGGGACCGGTTTCTGCCATTTCAGGCGTCTTCGGCCCGGCTTGCTTGAATCCTGATGGTGCAATGAGCAAGGGACTCACATCTGAGTATACCCTTCCACGCTTAGGGTGGACAAAATTATTTACAACAAGGGGTGGTGATGGACAGAGTCTCTGAATTAAGCAGAGTACTCTCACCCAGTCAAGAGATCAGGGCTAGATCCAACACCGTTTTTTAGCTCATTGCACCATCCCAGTTTCAGAACCTGGCTGTATGCAAATTAGTCTGTCCCTGGCCCAGTGCATCATGGGAACAGGGCAGACCAGACTACAAAAGCCAATTCTTACACTGGGAAGGAAACAAGCTTCCGGGGACCGGTTTCTGCCATTTCAGGCGTCTTCGGCCCGGCTTGCTTGAATCCTGATGGTGCAATGAGCAAGGGACTCACATCTGAGTATACCCTTCCACGCTTAGGGTGGACAAAATTATTTACAACAAGGGGTGGTGATGGACAGAGTCTCTGAATTAAGCAGAGTACTCTCACCCAGTCAAGAGATCAGGGCTAGATCCAACACCGTTTTTTAGCTCATTGCACCATCCCAGTTTCAGAACCTGGCTGTATGCAAATTAGTCTGTCCCTGGCCCAGTGCATCATGGGAACAGGGCAGACCAGACTACAAAAGCCAATTCTTACACTGGGAAGGAAACAAGCTTCCGGGGACCGGTTTCTGCCATTTCAGGCGTCTTCGGCCAGGCTTGCTTGAATCCTGATGGTGCAATGAGCAAGGGACTCACATCTGAGTATACCCTTCCACGCTTAGGGTGGACAAAATTATTTACAACAAGGGGTGGTGATGGACAGAGTCTCTGAATTAAGCAGAGTACTCTCACCCAGTCAAGAGATCAGGGCTAGATCCAACACCGTTTTTTAGCTCATTGCACCATCCCAGTTTCAGAACCTGGCTGTATGCAAATTAGTCTGTCCCTGGCCCAGTGCATCATGGGAACAGGGCAGACCAGACTACAAAAGCCAATTCTTACACTGGGAAGGAAACAAGCTTCCGGGGACCGGTTTCTGCCATTTCAGGCGTCTTCGGCCCGGCTTGCTTGAATCCTGATGGTGCAATGAGCAAGGGACTCACATCTGAGTATACCCTTCCACGCTTAGGGTGGACAAAATTATTTACAACAAGGGGTGGTGATGGACAGAGTCTCTGAATTAAGCAGAGTACTCTCACCCAGTCAAGAGATCAGGGCTAGATCCAACACCGTTTTTTAGCTCATTGCACCATCCCAGTTTCAGAACCTGGCTGTATGCAAATTAGTCTGTCCCTGGCCCAGTGCATCATGGGAACAGGGCAGACCAGACTACAAAAGCTGCTCTTGGAGTTCGATCTCTGCCTTTAGGCCATTGGTTCCATGGGATCGCGGACGAGGTTCTAGGCCATTTCACCGGCTTGAGTAGGGGCCCACTCCCACACTTATTCGGTAGAATCCCTGCGGGTTGCCAGGGTGTTCGCTCCACTATCTGTGTCAGTCAAGTCTGGGCCCTAATCATGCGCCCGTCTCAGTTCTGTGCCGCTTCAGGGCTTGTGTGCACTTACTTCTTGGAGAGTTCGCTTCAGGTACTGCGCTAAGGCGGGCTCTTAGGCTCACGCCCACTCCCCGGTTTGGTCTCCAGCAGGGGGCCACTCGCCCCAGGCACAGGCCTCAACAGCCTCTGGGTCGTTCTTCTCCTGCTGCAGGCCTTCAACGTCCATCTGCCGTCTTTTGAGCTCCCTGTCCGGGCCACCTTTCGTAATTCTGCTACGCTTTGGTTTTTCGGGCTTACAGGACTACTGCAACTAGCCCGTCTACCTCATAGATCACGTGGTCCTGTTTCAGTGCTCATCCAGGGCTCGGATGCGATCGGTTATAGCACATAATCGGTGAGCCGGCACAAAGCTCCAATCTCACTCATACGCCATCTTAGGCATTCAGCAGTTGGACCCACTTAATGTAAATTCGACCCAGTCCCAATTCCTTCCACATCCTTCAGAGGTAGTCCCACCTCACCAAGTCAAAAGCCTGTTCAATATCATGGAAAGCTAATCCATAGTAGCCTCTACTTAGCTCCAGTGAATAAAACACATGATCCAGCCAACACATTTTCTGACTCCTTTGTTATTTATAAAGAGTTTGACTATAAACTGTAACATCTCATACATTATTTTTATTTATTTGCTAAGTTAAAGGCCAATTTGGCTAACAGATTATTCCATTGGTAGTTCTTGGTAGCTTTGCTCTTTTTGTAATGCTTCTATAAATTTGTAGAATGTAGGTTGGGTTCTGCCTAGTGTGGATTGGAAGGTGTTGTGCCGTCCTTCCACTGTGTTGGTTGCTTTGGCTTCCTGTGCCAAGGTGCATTTATAGACAATCCACCATGGTATTAGGAATTTGGGTTGGTGTCTGTGTCTGGAGGGATGCAGTCTGCTAACCCAAGTGTCTTCGAAATAGTTCATTAGGGGACTACGTTTGTCTTCATTTTGTTGGCAGAAAGGGCTTTCTATTATTAAATTGGAGTGGTTGGCTACCTTTGTGACAGGGATATATACTATTGCTATATTTTTTTTATTTCGATGGCAAATTGGCTGTTTGTAAAATATTCTACACATTGGGACTCATTCTGATGTCGGTCGGACAAGCATCCGATCAACATCGCAGTGGAAGTGATACCACCTGACTAGTAGTCGGCGGTTCCAGTCCCAGTATTCCACTGC
The DNA here is from genome assembly GCF_964261635.1 of Lissotriton helveticus. Lineage (NCBI taxonomy): Eukaryota > Metazoa > Chordata > Amphibia > Caudata > Salamandridae > Lissotriton > Lissotriton helveticus. Next base: position 471,952,552 of record NC_136069.1, on the reverse strand, counting down.
TACCACCAGCCTGATGGTCAGAAATATGCCTTTTCCAATTGCAGCTTGTGCCGTGGCCTGAAAAAGTGTGACAGCACAAGCTGCAATTGAAAAAGGCATATTTTACACACCCATACCCCTTGTGCCAGGCACCACATGGTGCCTGGCACACTGCGCATGGATGTGTGGGGTGACCACATGTGCCTCCCCTGGCCCATAGCGGAGGCCCAGGGGGATGGGGGCCATGCTAGGGGCCCCCAAAGTGCTTTTCCATCTGCCATTTCATGGCAGTTGGACCGCCATGAAAAGGCCGAGGGAAACAGGCATTGTATTCCCTACGGCGGTGCCTTAGCAGGCACCGCCCCTTTTGTAGGAATTACTGCCCATCCACTGCACCGGAAAGCAGCAGTCAGTCCCCTCGCCCAACGCCTCCGACTGCCAGATTCAGACAGCTCATGAAGATGTCGGTGGGCCTATGGCTGGCCCACTGACATTGGAATAAGCACCTTATTTCAGATTTTTGGAGGTGTCTCCATATACTTTCTTTGAAATGATAGTAACTGCCTTGTATGGCTGTGTGGAGTATATGTTTAGAATGGTTTGAATCATGGCTTGCTCAAAGTCTTTTTGGGAGTAGTAGTTATTTGTTAAAGTTTTATATGGTTTAAGAGGACTTAGTAAGGGCTGCTTTGTTTATTTGGTAGTGGGGCATACATGGAAGGGATATTTGATTTTTGATATTTACCCTGAGTGCTGTATATTCGAGTGAATGGTTTGGGACACATTTATTTTGAAGGTCCCATCTATCACCCATGTTTGGCATTGGCTATGTTTTACTAAATGATCTGCTGTAGAGAATATCAGAATTAATTTCTCATTATTTAGGTTGTCATGTAAAAGAAAAGGTGACTCATTATGTGTAATTGTTAAATGAGGGCGTGGCCACGGAGCCGCCGAGCATGGATGCCTGAGCCCTGAGCTCCAGGCCGGTCTCGGGACTTATCCTGATCGCAGAACCCCCCCGGCGGCGCCAACACCCGGGCTCGGCAGTTGAGAGCCGCGGGTTGCCCTAGCGCCGAGAGGGACTGCGCTGGGTCCCGCAGCAGCAGAGAATCGCGCCCCTCGGCGGGCTCCGCGAGTGCGTCAGCCGGCCATCTTGCCTGGGCCTGTGCGTGCCGGCAGATCCCCGGCCTCGATTTCTGGGGGCCGCCGGAGCTTCTCGGACGTGAGAGGCTGGTGGGCGGCGCGGACGGGCGCCTACATCCCGGGAAAAGGCAGCGACGCCCTGGGGCCCTGCAGACCGGGCCTGACACACCGGGCATTGGCGGTACGGATGCCTGGACACCGGCGCAACAGACGATCGGAAGCGGCTGCTGGGGGCGGAGGTGCCCGCCGTCGGAGGTCGGTACAGCAACCGCCTGGCGCCTTGCTCCTGCGGCTGCATAAGTGGAGCGCCGCTGACCTAGTGCCCGGGGGCACTGATTTGGAAGCGGGACTATCGGACTTTGGTGGTGCTTGCCGGGCCTAGTGGCCAAAATCGCTGAGGGGGCCCGGGGATCACCAGAGGGGGCCCTCTTGTGTCCTGCGACGACCAGCTACACCGGTGACCTTGCCCTTCGAGCTCCCTGGGACGACTGGCTGGCGCCGGGGAGGGCCTGGGCCCATTCCACCCCCTTCGCGGACCTCGAGCAGCAGGTGACCCGCGGGGACGATTTGGGCGCAGTGCAGGATCCCTGGCGGCCTACGCTGTTGGCGCTGGGGGCCTGGGGCGCAGCGCACCACTTTGGAGATAGTGGGGCCGAGTCCTGGCTGTGCTGGCTGGTTGCCCTCCCTTCCTGGGCTGGGTCCTGCTGACCAGATAGGCCTTTATTGGCGGACTACCACGTTTGGCCTTGCTGCGGATCCAGGTTGGGTGTTCGTGCGGGGTTGGTAGTGCTGTGCTCACCGGTTCGCCACCATGGGAAAACCACGGAAGAGAGTGGGCGCCGCACAACCGGACCAGGTGGAGGATTCGTCGGACCCCCTGGACCAGCAGCAAACTGCGGGTGACCGGACGGCGGGGTTACAGCAGCAACAGCTGGACCAGATTCTCCAGGCTATTGGAGACACGAGAGAGGCGCTGCGCCAGGACATCGCCCAGGTATCCACGAGCCTTGGCCTTCTGAAGGCGGACCATGGAAAGCTTGCGGACCGGGTCAAAGCCACTGAACTGGCGATCGAAACGATGGAACCAGCCCAGAAGACGTCGAACGCTGCCCTGGAGGACCTAACCCGCAGGGTGCAGATGTTGGAACGGAGGGCGGCCGACGCAGAAGGGCGCAACAGACGCAACAACATCCGCGTGGTGGGATTGCCTGAAAATATCGAGGGGGACGATATGGTTGCGTACCTGGAGAACTGGCTGAGGGACGTGGTGGTCTCTGAGGGCTTGATGCCCTTCTACACTTTGGAGAGGGCTCATAGGGTCCCAGCGCGTCCCCTTGCCCCGGGCCGACCCCCGAGGCCGGTGATAGCCCGGCTGCTCCACTTCAGGGACCGGGACATTGTATTGCGGCAGGCCAGACTAGCCGGCCCCTATAAGGTGGACAACGCCTCTGTATCCATCTTCCCAGACTATTCCCAGGAGGTCCAACGCAGCCGCTATTCCTTTATCGCTGTAAAAAGAGCCCTCCGTGACGAAGGGGTTCAATACTCGCTGTTGTTTCCTGCTCGCCTGAAGGTGCTGGTGGACGGAGTAGCGACGTTCTGTGACTCCCCAGACGATGCCTGGCAGTGGTTGGAGCGATACAGAGCGGGCAAGGATGGATCGGGCAATTGGACGGAGAGTGCAGAGACACGGCCGAGACCGCGCAGGAGCAGGCGCAATCGGAGGAGAGAGCAGGGTAGAAGGTCGCCATCGGCTTCTCAAACTGCACAGGAAAGGAGAGATGCCCTGAAAGCGGTGTCGGACATATCTGGAGTGGTTCATCAGACTCAGGTGGCAGACCCGAGCTCGAGACAGGATTCGGAAGAGGTAGAACCAGGGGGGTCAGATGAAGCTTCGGACAAGGACATAGGGGAACGGCTCCGGATCACGCCGCAGTGGCGGATGGCTTACTGGACGAGTGACTGCGAGCCGTTGAGTACCAGACAGTAAGGGGGTCTGCGGGCCCGGCGGGGTGAACGAACTGAGGGCTCCAGAGGCCTTGTGCTTTGGGCGCCCAGAGGGGCAACTGTGCTCCGCATCTTATGGAGGGTGATGGGCCTCGGGCCTGATTGTTGATACGGGGTGGTGCAGCCGGGGGTGGGGTGGGGGAGGACTGTTACTAGCCGGGATCGGCACCTCTGGTGGGATGGGTTAGGGCTGTCCGGCGGGTTGGTGAGTGGACACCTCCTCGACCTCACGTACTTCGTGAGTCTCTGGTAGTTACCAGAGTTTCCCTCGTATTCGGGGGTGGGGTTTGGATGGGTGACAACTGTTTGATGCCTGTTCTGGGGGTGGGTGGGAAGGGCGTTGGTTGGGGATGTTATGGGGCTGTTGAGTTGCTGGGTATTGTCAGTGTGCCGGTGATACTGTTGGGGTTTGGACTGCGCTATGTGCCCACTGATGGCGGCTAGATTGGAACTGAAGTGCATTACCTGGAATTTGCGGGGGCTTAACTCCATGAGGAAGAGGTATAAAGTGCATGCATACTTAGTCCGGAGGGGGGTCCAGGTGGCTTTCTTGCAAGAGACGCATTTAACTTTGGCGGAGGGTCAGGCGCTGCAGCAGCGATGGAGAGGGCAACTCTTCTATACTACTTATTCTGCGCATGCTAGGGGGGTACTCATTTGGGTGAGGGCGGGTGTCCCCTTTCAACCGTTGATCACTAGAGTGGATCAGGACGGGAGGTTTGTGGCAGTGTTGGGGAGGCTGGATGGCCGGGATGTGGCGTTCTGTAGCGTATATGCCCCCAACTTTGATCAGGCAGCGTTCTTCTCCATCTTGTCGAGTCGACTCTCGGATGTGCTCGTGAGTACGGTGTACATGGGTGGGGATTTTAACTCGGTAACAGATGTTGAGTTGGACCGTTCTCATCCGCCGCTGGCTCGATCGGCGGTGCGTAGGGTAGCCGCGGTCCGGAGTGATTGGCAGGACCGCTGGGGACTGCAGGACGCGTGGCGGACGTGTCACCCCACAGACAGGGATTATTCGTTCTATTCGGTACCGCATGATTTACATGTGCGTCTTGACACGTTCCTCTGCTCCAGTGGGGCCCAAGAGCTCACGCATGATTGCGAGTACTTGGCGCGGACCATATCGGATCATAACCCTTGCCTGCTTACGGTCATTTGGACCAGGCAGCGACAACCGGTTCCTTCGTGGCGGCTGAATCCGTTGACGCTGGAGGACCCAGTCTTTCACGCTGACTTGCAGACCTGCATTGAGCGCTATTTCCTAGAGAACTCGGGGACAGCGTCCACTCGGGCACTTGAGTGGGACGCCTTCAAGGTGGTGGTGCGAGGCGCGTGCCTCTCGTACGCGTCGGGGGTTCACCGGACGCTGTTAGCCGATATCGCGCGGGAGGAGACTGCACTGCGCCTGGCGGAGAGGACCAGTCACGCAGCGGGTAGTAATAAGGACGATGTGCTGGAGGCTCGGGAACGGGTGGCCGCCCAGGTGGAGAGGCTCCGTTGTCATGACTACCGGGAATACATGGTCCGGGCGCACGCGGAGCGAGATCGGGTCGGCACGCTGCTGGCCTTGCTGGCGAACCCTGATACCAGGGGTACGCCGATTTTGTCGTTAGCTACATCGACCGGGGACGTGGTCCATTCGCAACTGGAGATTAACACTCAGTTCCGGGAGTATTATGCGGAACTCTATCGGAGTCGGATGACGGCTTGCCCTGCGGAATTGGATGCCTTCCTTGAGGAGGCCCAGCTACCACGGCTAGGACTAGAACAGAGCACTTTGCTTGGGGCGGCTATTTCGCAGGGTGAGATTAGGGCGGCGATTAAACATATGGCCAGGAAGAAGACACCGGGGGGGGATGGTCTCCCTGTGGAGTTTTACGCGGCGTTTTTGGACTTGCTGGCACCACGCCTCCACCAGGTGTATGGGGAGGCCTGGGAGCGGGGTAGGCTACCGACGTCGGCGCGAGAGGCGATTGTCATCCCGCTGTTGAAAAAGGGCGGCGTCCCTACGGCTAGAACGGCGTATCGGCCATTGTCGATGCTCACAGTAGACTATAAGGTGCTGAGCAGAATATTGGCGACGAGGCTCTCAACTCATATGTGCTCGTTGGTTCATCCAGACCAATCGGGATTTATCCCCACTAGGGACACCTCGACGTGCATACGACGCCTGATACGCATTATGGATGTGGAGGGGGAGGGCCCTGTGGGGGCGGCGGCGCTGTCAGTGGACATTGAAAAGGCCTTCGACAGTGTGGAATGGCCTTATCTGTACTGTGTGCTCCTTCGGTTCGGGCTAGGTGAGGGCTTTGTCCGCTGGACGAGGCTGTTATATGAGTCGGCCACTGCTAGGGTCCGGACGGGCCGCTCCATATCGGCGGCGTGCGCGGTTGGGCGGGGCACTAGACAGGGTTGCTCCTTGTCCCCGCTCCTTTTCGCTTTGGCGATCGAGCCGCTGGCGGCTCGGGCCCGACAGGGTCGGTCCTTTGCCGGAGTACTATCCCGAGGCGACATGCATTATATCTCCTTGTATGCAGACGACCTCTTGTTGTTCCTGGCAGATGTAGATTCATCCGTGGCGGGGGCGCGTGCCTTGCTTCGGGAATTCGGGGACCTATCGGGCCTTCGGGTTAATTGGTCCAAGACCTGCCTCTTCCCCTTAACCGCTCGATGTGTTCAACCGGTGGAGCTGGACGGTCTGCGCTGGGAACCGGATTGCCTGCAGTATCTCGGAGTTCATATATACCACACCCATTCGCTACTGTACGAGGGAAACGTGGGAAAGGCCATGAGAGGCATCAGAGGTAGTATGAGGTTTTGGCAGGTCCTCCCGTTATCTGTCGCGGGGCGGATAGCCTTGTTAAAAATGGTGGTCCTGCCGAGACTCCTTTACTTTTTCCGGACGTTGCCGGTGTGGATCCCATCCTCTTTCTTCCGCACTCTGAGATCCGTGGTGATCGGCTTTATTTGGGGCACTGGCAGGCGACGGGTAGCCCTGAATACTTTGCTCAGGTCCCGGGATGAGGGAGGTATGGCCGTGCCAGATTTCGAATGGTATTACCTGGCTGCTCAACTTCAATGGCTCACGCAGGCGGTGGCGCGAGAATTCAGAGGACCGGACGGCCCGCAGGGGCGGCTTGTGCAGCGCCATGTTCTGTCCTTTATTGTGCTCCAACAGGAACTTCGGTTGGAGCAGCTGACACTTGAGGAGCGTACTCTTCGCAAGTGCTGGCTGCGCTGCCACAGACGGGGGGGGTGTTGTACGCCCTATGCACCGGAGATACCACTTGGGATGTGTACTGCCATCCCGCACGGCGGCGATTGGTCGGCGCTAGCAGACTGGGAGGACCTTGGGGTCCACATGCTGGGTGACTTGTATCAGGACGGTGTCTTGCTGCCGTTCGGTGCATTACAAGAGACATTCGGGCTCCCGCGGGGTGAATTCCTGTTGCACGCGGCTTTGGTTGCAGGGATTCAGAGGCGTTGGAAGATGGGGTTGGTGGAGCCGCCCACATCACTGGGCTGCCAGTACGTAATGATGGCGGCTGGCACGCATAAGGCCATCACATGCTTATATAGGAGAATGGCGCTGGCTGAACCCCCTCCCCTTGATGGGCTGCGGGAGCACTGGGAGGCTGACCTTGGACGGCAGATACCGGAGACGACTTGGCCCCAGCTGGTACGTAGGGCCTGGAAGGGCACCCGAAATGTCCGGTTCCAGCTGGTTCAATATTATACCCTCCATAGGGCATATTGGACGCCGGCCAGGATCCATCCAATTTTTGGAGGTGCGCTGTTGACCTGTCCACGCTGCGCAGCGGGGGACGCTGACTTTGCACATATGTTCTGGTCCTGTACGGGGCTCGGCACGTACTGGATGGACGTTGTTGCTTGCCTGAACGCGGTCACGGGTCGGCAGATTGATGCAGACGCGGGGGCATGCCTGCTGCTTTGGTTTCCCCATACTCCTGCCACTAAAGTCACTAGTAAATTTTATGATTTGGGGTTCATAATGGCCAAAAGGGAACTTACCCTACACTGGAAAACTAGAGGGGGACCCAACTTCCTGAGGTGGCGGAGGTGTTTCCTGCAATGGGCCTCATCTGAAAGCACTCTCCGATTGCAATTAGCTAGGCGCGCGGCTAACGATAAAGCGATGGAGACGGCTAGGGCGTGGAGCGCACTAGTGATAGAGTTGCAGTCGCGAATGGAGGCTGATGAGGAGGGGGAGACTGGTGAGCCGGCGAATGGGACAGAGGAGGCGGGACGGGGCGGGGTGGAAGCTGCGGGGATGGAGGGGACGAGTTCCACTGACAACCAGAACAGGGAGGGGGCGGATTGAGGGGGTTACCGGACCCCGGGGTTGTGACGCTGCACTTTGATAATGCTGGATTATACCTGGAGCTGTATGTGGGTGGTGAATAAAGGGGAGTGCCACCCGCTGTTGTAATGTTGGACCAAACGAACCGCAATTGGGGATGTGAGGCACACTGACAAGGGGGGGGGGGTAGAGAGGGAGGTGGGATGTTATGGTTAGGATTGTTGAATGGGTATGTGTGTACAAGACGGGGAGGAACGATATATGAGGGGGATGATCTGAGACTTGAATGGTCTGATTTGTGCACAAAATTAATAAAAACAGTTTAAAAAAAAAATGTGTAATTGTTAAATGTTCGGGTATGTATATATCTTGCTATTTTGTAGGGGAGGGTGGGGTATCGCTGGTAGCTTTTTAAGTTTGCGCAATTAAACGTTTTAAAGTGGAGATAGGTGGTAGTTGCCCTGTTATGTGCTCAGGGACTTTAGGTGGTATTTCTTTAAGGATTTTGGTTGTGGGTTCTTGGGAGCTAGTGCTTGCCTCACTTATATCCTGCAATACTTCCCTTACAGCTATTTCTGTCACATTTGGGCGATGGTTATGCTCTCTTACATGAATCATTGTTTGTAGTTGCCCTCCCGTAGCATGCATTAGAATAATATTTAGTACATTTCCAGTTTATATTTTCTGATGATGCACTTTCTTGGCTGTAGGTGTGGCCCATGTGATTTAGGAACTGCTTTCCTTTCTGTGAAATAATATATTTTGCAGCTTCTGTCATTGTATCTGAAAGTTGTGTAATAGTAAATGAATATATTAATTTTAAGTTTGTACGTTTTGTTATTTACATGTAAAAATACGCAACTGCTTCTATTTTGTATGCTTATATCTTTGTTCTCTTCAGATGTTTCACATGGTTATGCAGCTTTTCCGGTGGGGTGTTCTAATGTGGAGCAGGTGCTTTCCTTTGGTTAAAAAAAAGTATGTTTCATTTTAAATGTTCATTTGTTGATAGTGTCTAGAGTTTGAGGTCTTTAGGTTTATTTTTGCTTGCTCTGTGGATGGTATAGGTTTTTTTAAATTTAGATATACTTCCTTTCTTATATCTTTTTGCTGGTCTGCGATAGTTGTTATTTTCTGGCAGTTTATCGGTTTTTCACATTGTAGTTTTTTATTTTAGGAAGTCTATGTAAGGGGATAGAAGTTGTAGAGTGTTTTACTATTTATTTATTATTTTACACTTTTGAGTTTAATAACATTTACGTTTTAGCTTAAATAGAAGATTTACTGACTTCTTCTCTCATCATCCTAGTTTATCCCGACTGCAGGAAAAGGGATTCCTAGACCTATGTAAGCGTGCTCATATCAACACATGGGGAGACCTCTTTCAGGCAGGGACATTTCGCACACTAGAGCAATTTATGCAAGGAGTACGACACACCCCTCTGGACGTATTCCTATATGTGCGACTACGGTAAGGAATGCTGCTGGTTCTTCCCGACTTCCCACAAGAGCTGGAATGCCTGATCCCACTGCACCAAATGCTAGGGTCCACTGATGGAAAGCATCTGGTGTCAGGCTTATACAGCACCATAAGCATGCATAGAGGGGACATTTATAGCCGAGCCAGACTACATTGGAGTGAAGATCTAGGGCGAGACATCACTGATGACCAATGGCAATATTGCTGCCTACAGACAGCACAGATTTCGGCTAGTTGCAGGCTGCGAGTGATACATTATAAAAATTTACATTGCCTATACTATACCCCGGTAAAGAAGCTAAGGTTAACTGATAATGACAGATGTGAACGATGTACACAACATGGGGCAGGTTTCTTGCATCTAGCTTGGGAATGCATGAGAATACAAGAATACTGGGAACAAGTGTTTACGGCATTAGAGAAAATGGTTGCTAGTGAATTGGAGAGAGATCCACTGCTTGCACTGCTTGGATACACAGCACAGATATCTAAACTAACAGAAAGTTCAAAGTTACATTGCTTTTACTGGCAAAACGGAAGGTGGCCTGCAGGTGGGGGAGAGGCCGAGCTCCGAAATTCAAGGAGTAGATGTCAGACCTAATATATTGCCAAGTGCAGACTACCACATATGCCGAACTGCTACCGCATGCCTCTAAACCCAAACATATATGGGGGCCATTACAAGGATATCGCCTCTTGCAAGACCCCGAAGATACACCTACCATGCCACCCTCGACACATGATTAATAGGAGCTATGCTTCAGTCATTGCCCTTTTTTTTTCCTTTTTATGTCACAGGCACACCATACTTGATGTAGCTGCTAGTATGACAGGGGTTCCAGTACTCATATAGTAAAAGAGATGCTTTATTACTGCTTGTGTATAAATTATAACCCTAAGACAGCCCAAACGTGATGCTGAATTATCGTAACTAATTAATCTGAGTCATCACTCTTTACATACTTGTGTTGCTCTACATAAGATGTTGGAAATGGAATGTGTATCGGAGAAGACTGAGGATATCAATTGTTGATTCACTGTGCCTAATATGGCTCTGTATTGGTTTGTAATTATATAAAATCACAAATAAAGTTTAAAAAAATATATGTAAGATTTACTTACTTGATTAGATAGTTATTTAGATGTGTATTTGTTGTCTATGATGGTCTGGTGAGAGAATCCGGCAGAGTTTCCTTGTGTTGTGGCGTTTGTAATTTTTTAACGTTTTTTAAGTATTTTGTTATTTAAATTAGTGTGCCTTTTATATTGGTGATTTCATTATCTGTCTGATACTATTGTTTATAGTTTTATTTTGATTGTTGATTTAGTTTTAGTTTGAATTTTTTCAGTCAGTCGAGTCCTTCTATCTATCTATGAGTGATGTCACTGACCATGTCATGAGTGATGTAATATGTGACGTCATCAGCAGTGCATTGCGGGCGCGTAAGTTATAGTTAGCTGAACTAACTATAACAGGGGAATTTCTATGGTTTTGTACGAGTGAAATGTCCAACTAACTATAACGCCCATGAAACCAATGGTTTTTTGAGTGAATTTCTAAGGTTTTCTAAATGCTAATTTCTAACTATACCCACCGTTCCCTTTAAGTCGCGCGCGCGCGCACCGTGCCTGACGTCAGCACACACCGCCAGGTGTGGAGCACGCACACAGCCAGGACGTCACGCAAGAGAGTCACGCCGCGGCTTTGAAGAAGCGAGGGGCGCGAAAATTAGGCACTTTTGGATGCGGTGCCGGAGGAGTCGCGACGAGTGCAGGTAAGGTAGCCTGGGGGGTTGTGGGCTTGTGGGCTTGTGGTGATGCGGCTGCAGAGCGCGGGGCAGATTGTGGCCATTTGTTTAAGTATTGAGGTTAATCAGAGCCCGTGAAGGAGCTCTGATTAACATCAATACTTAAACAAATGCCCACAATCTTCCCCGCGCTTTACTAACAAGAGCGTAGAGCCAGTTTTCAAACACAGCGTGTACTTTAGCACACGCTGTGTTTTGAAACTGGCTCTACGCTTTTGTTAGTAGCAGACCATCAGAGTAGTGGACAGAACACTCTCTGCCACACCAACAGATGGAGAACCGCTTGCTAAACCATAAATCAGTCCCTAAGTACTGTTCAAACTGGTCATGATCACAGTAATAGTGTTCCTGTCAGTCACTATTGCAAATATTTCGGTTCTTAGGTGCAAAATACAAGTATCTTGCCTTAACATTCTTTCATTGAAAATTTCGGTAAAGCATACATTGAAACATGAAACATATACGTTATGTTCAAAGTGTGCTTTGTGCTATGCTCTCATTTAACAAGTGTTCACATGAAACTAATTTTTAATCGGTGGCCTGCAAAAATAGTGAGCAAGCCTTTTAGTATCTGGGTAATGCTGAGTGAAACTAACCTGATACATGGTTATAATGCCTAGTGGGATGAGGCATTATGTTCTTAAAGGTGGCCCTATAGATATAAAAGAAAGCATAGCTAATGAATCCAAGAACATGATCCACAAAAGGAATTCATAAGCCATAGTACCAGGGGCTGCTTACTACAGGTAGTGGTGCTTGACATGCAGAATAAACTGCCCTGATATTAAGGTAAGGTTACCAAGTTGGAAGAAGCAATTTATTTATAGAATCCGCCCTGCAGAGAAAAAGGGAAATGTCCCTAATAAATATAAAGTCCACCGGGGTAGATCCAAGTAAATTGTGAGAGGAACTTGTAAGGCATTCTTACCCATTGTATATATATCAATATAGAGGCAATATAGAGGCATCCGTCTAGTGATTGGGTAAAGATTCAGATTCAGGCAGCTCTGTGGGAAAAAAAATGGGGCAATCATTGGTATACTTATTCTGCCAGTAGCCTATCACAGGGCATATATGCTGTTGTCCTTTATAAGGGCCTCATAAGGGCCTTTGCAGTGTCTATATATGCCTGTACCAATGTGTACAGGTCAGTTATTTAATTGTGTATTAGCAAAGCGTCTAAGAGAGGGGTTCACCCCAGCTCCTGGTGACCCCACGAATGTGCCAGGCTGAGGTGGACACTCCTACTCTCCTTACTGGGACATGAACACACAAGGTGAGAGCCTTTGAGGCTCACCGCCAAGCTTTGCTATTCCTGCAGGGGGAGGTGTGAAGCACCTCCACCCAGAGTAGGTTTTGTTCCTGATCTCAGAGCGTGTACTTTAGCACACGCTGTGTTTTGAAACTGGCTCTACGCTTTTGTTAGTAAAGCGCGATGCAGGGACGATTGTGGCCTTTTGTTTAAGTATTGATGTTCATCAATACTTAAACAAATGGCCACAATCATCCCTGCACCACAGTGGGAGGCAGGCAGAAACCTCTATGCCTGAGTCCCACGTGATTTTGCAGCCTTAAGAGTAGCTTAGACAGCGGTGTACAAAGTCAGATGTGCCAGATCTGTGCCAGCTTTTCATCACATTTTATGTTTGATACATTAGCATCCAATGAATTTAAGTAGATTCTGGTTCCATCTTGAAGGGTTAACCTAAAAATCTGTGATCGCTCTTCTCTGGAGTTGTCTCAGTGAAGGTGTGCCAAAAGGCATTTGTGATTCTAAAGTGATCCTATAATAATAGAAATTCTCATAGCAAGGTAGAGCTTCCATGGTGGCACCTTCAGAGTTATAGGCTGGTAAAGGGTGTGTTAAGAGGGTAGCCATGACAATGCATGGAACTTCCACTACTTTGTGCTGATGCCACTTCTCCACCTAGTAAACTATGTGCCAAATATAGCAAATTCGAAAATTTAGAGAAAATGCATCAGAGTCATGCAAGTCCTCTCACCCTGCATATACATTATCAATTCTCTGGCTAAATAATGAGTATGTGTTTCTTAAATTCATTTTTGCTATTACTTCACTGGCACATCACAATTTAGCCAAAACTTGCTTTACTAGATGCCACACAGTTTCCTCGGGTTTTATTAAAGAAAGTTCAGCCTTACCCGCCCAGTCCTATTGCAATCTATTTAAAAATTAATTTGGTACCCTACCTGCCCATGGCTTCTTCCATAGATTCATGGGCAGTCATCCTCAAATCCTGTTTCTTCCATGAGAGACATTTGCCATAACTTGCATATATCTTTACTTTCTTAGCAGTGGTATGTTGACCCAACCGCTGTTGTCGTTAGGTCTGTCTTTGGTGCTCTGATCAGCCGTAATCTGCAGCAAATTAGCAGTATACAACCCTTGTGTGGCTGCCACACGAAGTGCATACATCGGGCAGTGTATTTTCAAGAGATTTCACTTTAGGGTGAAGCAAAGCCTTCCATAGATTCATGGGCAGTCATCCTCAAATCCTGTTTCTTCCTTGAGAGACATTTGCCATAACTTGCATATATCTTTACTTTCTTAGCAGTGGTATGTTGACCCAACTGCTGTTGTCGTTAGGTCTGTCTTTGGTGCTCTGATCAGCCGTAATCTGCAGCAAATTAGCAGTATGCAACCCTTGTGTGGCTGCCACACGAAGTGCATACATCGGGCAGTGTATTTTCAAGAGATTTCACTTTAGGGTGCAGCAAAGCCTGTTGACTCCCACTGTCCGTTCATACTGGAAGATTCCAGACAAGCATGAATCCCCTGTCAAAGTCATTTTTCGTAACGTGACTGTAGGCCTCTCACTTTGAGGGTCGGTCTGTTTGTTGTGCCGGTTCTAAAACTTTAGAACTACACAATAAGTTTTATGGAGGGAGTGCACATAGCAAAGTTTTGGAAACATAGGCACATGATGTAGCATCCAGACTCCAGCTGACTCATTATTCTCCTGACACCCCAGACCATCTATCATTGTTGGTCAACACAAATGTCACAGAACTTCTAATTACACAAGCATGTTCCTCAGGCTGGTCCAAAGTTTCAGATTGCTTATGTGTGACATTTTCATAATTTCAAAGTACTTATGAATGACAATCATTCGATGGCTAAGGATGACATTTTCTTGTGAACAAAAGCAGAGCAAGAAGATGCGGGAAATATGTAAAAAATCTCTGCAAGTAAAACAAGATTGAAGGTTATTCCTCTTGATGCAGATTTTTGAATTTAAGGCTGAATTTGTTGTACTTTTTTTTTTTACAGTTCAAAAACACCTGTAAGTTATTACAATCAAAAGCTGTTACTCTTCCACTCGGGTGGTGGGTCGCAGGTTTTCTGCCATTGCAATGAATGGAAATGCAGCTCTTTGGTAGTTAATAGCTGACTGTTCTATATTAGGATTTAAACTTATAAACTGCAAGTAACAAAATTAGCTTTCTGACAGAAGCAGTAATGCACTGACCTATTTACATTGCATGTAATTTGTGATCTGCATGGTTCACCAGCTTTTCATCAGACATTCTAACCTCCTCGGCTACTTAATGATGAGTCAACTTCCAGTAGACAAAACTTAGATCTCTCTGCAGCAGGTCCATCATTCTTCAGTTATCTTGACATATTTATGGTTGCCTGAAAAATTCCTTGAACATAGTTATCATATTTTTTGCACGCCACTGCATCATCTTCAGGTGGGATCTTTTGATGGATTGTGTGCTGCTCAGTCTTCCTGTGGATTACCTTGTTCACCCACCTCAACCATTTGACAGTTTGTATTTTGTGTTACACCTGCTGTGATGCAGCTTTACCCTGGGATTCAGATTTATAGACCAGTTTAAGATAATGGATGCTAGTAATGGAACTCATGGACACACCTCTGTTTGCCCTAGACTGGAATCCCAGGTAATTATTTGGTAATTTTTCCTATTTGGGCCTCTAGACCTGTCCCATTCATAGTTTGTAATTCTCTGAGCGTTTGCTGACTAAATTGTCTTCAATTGCAGGTTTCCAGTCTGTAAGGTATTTGGGTTTGAGTGGTCAGGTGCGAGTACCCACAAAGACAAGGTAATTCTGTTTACGTTCCTCGTTGGGTTGGGGGTTGCTGGGTAAATAGATTCACAATCTGCACCCCTTTTCTTTTGCAGGTTCGTGAGACCGTACTACGAATACAATTGCACAGGCAGACATGAGTACAGGCAGAACAAACATATAATTATTTGATAGCGTTAAACTAGTGCATCTTCTGTTGCAGGTTTTGCAGACAGTACCCCACACATTTAAGCAGGCGTACGTGAGTACACGCAGAAGAGGTAATTGTTTGGTTGAGTTCAACTGTGGTGCATCTTGAACACTGTTGTATAATGTACTTACCCATGTTTTCTTCTGTTGCAGGTTTCACAGCCAGAACCCCATACATTTAAACAGGCGTATGTGAGTTCAAGCAGAAGAGAGGTAATTGTTTGGTTGAGTTAAACTGTGGTGCATCTTGAACACTGGTATTTAATATACTTATCCATGTTTTCTTCTGTTGCAGGTTTGGCACCCAGAACCCCATACATTTAAACAGGCGTATGTGAGTTCAAGCAGAAGAGGTAATTGTTTGGTTGAGTTCAACTGTGGTGCATCTTGAACACTGTTGTATAATATACGTACCCATGTTTTCTTCTGTTGCAGGTTTCACAGCCAGAACCCCATACATTTAAACAGTCGTATGTGAGTTCAAGCAGAAGAGAGGTAATTGTTTGGTTGAGTTAAACTGTGGTGCATCTTGAACACTGGTATTTAATATACTTACCCATGTTTTCTTCTGTTGCAGGTTTGGCACCCAGAACCCCATACATTTAAACAGGTGTACGTGAGTTCAAGCAGAAGAGGTAATTGTTTGGTTGAGTTCAACTGTGGTGCATCTTGTACATTGTAGTATAACAGATTGCATTCATGAGCTAGGCGTCAACATGAGCCATGTTCCCTTATTTTGCAGGCTTTGTGGCACAGCAGGTTCAAACCGGCGGGCACGGAAATGTTCAAGCGCAAAGCTGTAACTTTGGGAGAGTGCAGTGCTTCACCACAAAGGAAGAAATGTTGCCTTGTATTCAAGGAAGAGTGGATGAAGGAAATTGTGGAGGCTGAGACACAGAAGTCACGAAGCAAGGTTTGCGTGCAAATCGGGGAACTATTTCAATACAGTCCAGACGTGGGCTTGATTTGCAAAGTATGTGCCGAAGCCAAGATTGTTGGGCACTTTTCCACAGGGAAGAAATGGAGTGATGGCTGGAAACTGGACTACATGAAATGCCATCTACTTTGCAAAGTGCACGAGTCTGCCATGGTGATATTGAGAAACAGAAGTGCTGCTGCCAGGTTTGGTTATGGAGTGCGGGCAATGCTGACAGAAACTGCCACTGACAAAGAAAATCGAATGGAAGTAGTTGAACGCCAAAGATCTATGCCTGAGGAGATAAAGATTCTCATCAACAACGTGTTGCTGGCAGTCAAGATACATACTGCAATGTTAGCTGTACAAGACATCCATGACCACCTAGCTTTGTATGTGAAGATACCAGACAGCTGGAGGAGCAAGAATTATGCCTTTGAGTTCCTTGAGGCCATCAATAGCGTGATAAACTGTGAGGCTATGGCAGAACTTCGGCAAGCTTGGTATCACACCTTGATAACTGATGAGAGCACAGATATTTCTGTTACAAAAATGCTCATCCTGTACTTCAAGTTCCGACCTGCAACATTAACAGAGCACAAAACGCAGTTTGGGGGCATAGTGAAGCTGACTAGTTGTAATGCTGAGGCTATCACTACTGCCGTGAAAGAATTCTACATTGCCAATGAACTGGACCTCATGAAAATGGTCATGTTCACATCCGATGTTGCATCTGTGATGCTGGGTAAGCATAATGGTGTTGCTACTCGCCTTAAACAATCCATTCCTCATCTAGTTGAACAGCATTGTGTCGCCCATCAAGAAGATTTGGGAGTTGATGATGCCTGGAAGAGGGTTCCAATGATCAAAGAGATGAAGACATTATTGAGGACTGTCTACACTGTGTTCTCCAGATCTCCTGCAAGGAAGTCCAAGCTGGATGAAATTGCATCGGTCACTGAATGTGAAGTCTCATTTCGACCACTGAATAAAGTCCGGTGGCTTTCAAGGCATTTTGCTGTTGGTGCACTAATTCGTAATTACGAGACTGTTCTTAATACTTTGAGCATGAGAAAGTTGAGGAGAAGGATCCAATTGCTAAATATTGTTATAAAAAGCTATCGGACTCCAACTACCATATTTCCCTTGCAGTACTTAATAACATTCTGGGTCAATTTGCATCTTTGTGCAAACTATTCCAAAAAGTTATTTGACTACTGTTGAAGCTGTACAGTATGCAAGAGCAAAGATTGGCCAAATTAAGCAACAGTATTTGGGGGACACTGTCTTTTGAAGCAGCAATGTACGAGATCTGATGGTATTGTACAAGGAAAGGCAAGAGTTTGACAGTGGGCCTATTTTGTCTTTTGTTTCCCTTCTTCGTGAGCACATGCAAAAAAGGTTCCCTGAAGATGAGCTGAAAGAATGGGAAAGTTTTGAAATCCAGGCAATAGCAACACAATCACATTTTGATTTTGGGACTGAGAATATACAAAGACTTGTTGAAAAGTATAAAAATGTCTTGGCCCTTGGTGATTGTGAAACACCAGAAGATGTTGTTCGACAATACAGAGACTATAAATATGTGGTGGCAGAACATGTAAAGGGTGGGTTATTTACCACCTTTCAAGACATGGTGAATTTCACTGTACGCAATGCTGCTCAGTATAGTGTAGTGTCTCAGCTTGTTGATGTCTGCGCAATGTTTCAAGCATCTAGTGCAGATTGTGAACGAGGATTCAGCCTCATGAATACTATCAAGAGTAAATTGAGGAATAGACTAGAGCAGAAGCATTTGGATATGCTAATGAGGACAAAGGCCTACCTCCTGAATGGGAAAGTTGACCTAGGTCGAGTTTATCAGCACTGGAAAAATGGCAAGGATCGCAGTGAGAAGCAACCCTGTCACCCATCTAGTGATGCCACTTGACGTGTCTGAACAGCCCTCTCCCTTATTGTGTATATGTGATATTGTATAGGCTCATAACATTTTCCCTCTCAATGAACTGTGCTCCAGTTACGAATATTTATTAAAATCTTATGATGGTACCACCATTGAAGTCTTGTGCTTTTCTAAACTTGAAGTGTACTTGCCAGTGTAACCAATTCATGTCATGGCGTGCTTATCCAATTTGCAAACTGCCCTTAAGACCCTTATTGTCGCGCTGTATGTGTTAAAATGCACCATCTTTTCACTTTTAAAAGTAAACGTTTTGAGTGACATTTGGCATGCACACACGCGCGGTTTGGTTCCTGGCGCACATAGCCATGGTTGCAGTGCACGGAGACCCTCCACTGGGGCACACAGAGGAAAAAAACTAGAGGGAACATTGACTTTAACATGCCTGAAACCTATGTTTTTTTCAGTGACTATATATATATTTATTATACTATGTATACATGTGAAAATGTCTCGTTCTGCCTGTTTGCCTCAGTGGCACGGAAAAAATGGGTGGAACTGACGTCAGCACGCCGGCGAGGTCCTCTTATGGCTCTGATGACCTCATACTGTGCCGCGAGCAGAGCCGTGCTATTATGACGTCCCCGTCGAACTGGGAGAGCTAGGACTAGCCTAAGTGTTCAAGCTAGTCCTTCGGGAGCAATTGTTTATGTTGCCACTCTAGAAACCGAAACCAGTGATCCAAGGGTAGAGGCCCTGCAGATGGCACACGAGGTGGGGTACCCAGTCGTGTGCACTGGCAGGGCTGCGAAGTGACAAGCACCACAACCCACAAAAAAGGTAATGAGGGCACTGAATAACACAGGATCTTCTCTTTGTATCTGGCAGGAACAACGAAGTTAAAATGCCCTAGTACCAAAATGTAGAATTAGAGCTACAACAATCGTCAAGAGGACCTGTGATGCCGCTTTTGCCTCCCATACCCTGGAGGCAGCACATGGGTCATGCGGTACGGTCATACTGCGGTGAGACGCACACTCGTTGACCTCTCATGGCACTGCTCCACACTTCAGGAAGGACGCTTTCCATTACCTATGTTTTCTGATGACATGTCGCGCGGGCCCCGTCCAACAACAGAACTCCTTTAGATCCAAACAGACTTTTCCACTCTCTCACCGGAAGTGAAACCAGGCCACGCGGACACTTCCACAATACAACAGCCAGGAATGTACTTTTTGGTAAAAAAAAAAACACATTCCTTCCGACTAATTAATCAAATAAACGTCTCACTGAAGAACAGGGGCCATCTTCGATTGGTAAACAGCCGTTGCAACGACTTTTTTACTTCACTATACCATTACAACGCATGCATTACCACACATGTGTTCTACATCGCCAAGTCATTACTACGCATTTTTTTAGAACGCATGGTCATTTACCATGCATGCCTTTACAACGAACTTTGTTGTAAAGGTATGTATGGTAAATGACCATGTGTTCTAAAAAACATGTAGACGATCCACGTCGTTGTAAGGAAACAGAGGCTGTTCCATTTCCTCACAACAACGTGCACCGCCCCTCAGAGACGACGTGAAGCAGGAACCACGAGGGGAGAGGAACCACGAGGAGTGAGAGGTAAGGGAATTGGGCATGTGGTGGGGGTTTCTTTTCTAGGCTTTAGGGTACTGCAGTGGTCTTTGGGTAGTGTAGGGGGTCGTGCTGGGGGTAGTGTTTTAGGGTTTAGGGTAGTGCAGTGGTGTTTGGGTAGTGTAGGGGTCGTGCTAGGGGTAGTGTGTTAGGGTTTAGGGTAGGGCAGTAGTGTAGGGGGTCGTGCTGGGGTAGTATCTTAGGGTGTAGGGTAGTGCAGTGGTGTTTGAGTAGTGTAGGGGGTCATGCTGTTGGTAGTGTTTTAGGGTTTAGGGTAGTGCAGTGGTGTTTGTGTAGTGTAGGGGGTTGTGCTGAGGGTAGTGTTTTATGGTTTAGGGTGGTGCAATGGTGTTTGGGTAGTGTAGGGGTCGTGCTGGGGGTAGATTTAGGGTGTAGGGTGGTGCAGTGGTGTTTGGGTAGTGTAGGGAGTCGTGATGGGGCTAGTGTTTTAGGGTTTAGGGTAGTGCAGTGGTCTTTGTGTAGTGTAGGGGGTTGTGCTGGGGGTAGTGTTTTAGGGTTTATGGTAGTGCAGTGCTGTTTGGGTAGTGTAGGGGGTAGTGCTGGGTAGTGTTTTAGGGTTTAGGGTAGTGCAGTGGTGTTTGTGTAGTGTAGGGGGTAGTGCTGGGGTAGTGTTTTAGGGTTTAGGGTAGTGCAGTGGTATTTGGGTAGTGTAGGGGTTCACACTGGGTGTAGTGTTTTAGGGTTTAGGGTATGGCAGTGGTGTTTGGGTAGTGTAGGGGGTCGTGCTTGGGGTAGATTTAGGGTTTAGGATAGTGCAGTGATGTTTGTGTTGTGAGGGGGTCATGCTGGGGGTAGTGTTTTAGGGTTTAGGGTAGTACAGTGGTGTTTGTGTAGTGTGGTAGGTCATGCTGGGGGTAGAATTAGGGTTTAGTGTAGTGCAGTGGTGTTTGCATAGTGTAGTGGGTTTAGGGTAGTGCAATGGTGTTTGGGTAGTGTAGGGGTCGTGCTGGGGGTAGATTTAGGGTTTAGGGTAGTGCAGTGGTGTTTGGGTAGTGTAGGGAGTCGTGATGCGGCTAGTGTTTTAGGGTTTAGGGTAGTGCAGTGGTCTTTGTGTAGTGTAGGGGTTGTGCTGGGGTAGTGTTTTAGGGTTTATGGTAGTGCAGTGCTGTTTGGGTAGTGTAGGGGGTAGTGCTGGGATAGTGTTTTAGGGTTTAGGATAGTGCCGTGGTGTTTTTGTAGTGTAGGGGGTAGTGCTGGGGGTAGTGCTTTAGGGTTTATAGTAGTGTAGTGCTGTTTGGGTAGTGTAGAGGGTAGTGCTGGGATAGTGTTTTAGGGTTTAGGGTAGTGTAGTGGTGTTTGTGTAGTGTGGTAGGTTCTGCTGGGGGTAGATTTAGGGTTTAGTGTAGTGCAGTGGTGTTTGTATAGTGTAGGGGTTATAGGGTAGTGCAGTGGTGTTTGCGTAGTGTAGAGGGTCATGCCGGGGGTAGTGTTTAAGGGTTTAGGGTAGTGCACTGGTGTTTGTGTAGTGTAGGGGATAGTGTTTTAGGGTTTAGGGTAGTGAAGTCGTGTTTTTGTAGTGTGTGGGGTCGTGTTTTAGGGTTTATGGTAGTGCAGTGGTGTTTGGATAGTTTAGGGGGTCATCCTGCGGTTAGTGTTTTAGGGTTTGGAGTAGTGCAGTGGTGTTCGGGTAGTGGAGGGGGTCATGCTGCGGGTAATGATTTAGGGTTTAGGGTAGTGCAGTGGTGTTTGTGTAGTGTGGTAGGTCATGCTGGGGGTAGATTTAGGGTTTAGTGTAGTGCAGTGGTGTTTGAGTAGTGTAGGGAGTCATGTTGGGGGTAGTGTTTTAGGGTTTAGTGTTGTGAATCTATCTAGGACCCTAATTAGATATCCCCGATTCATGCCCTTATGTGGTTATAACAAAACATATCCTTATAAAGGCATAGGAATCATGCCCATATCTAGTCATAGCCCATGCAGTCCAAATATGGCAAGGCTACTCCCATAGACTCCTAGAAAGCACAACATGTTCTTTAAACAAACCAAGACTCCAGCAGCCCGGGAATTCCCCCTGCTTTTGTTTTGATTTGCACAAGAACTCCTGGAGTCCAGAAAGAACTGTTAGTTCTTAGTGACGTCTTATGTCCACTCTTACATCAAACACGGCACATTTCAGGTATAAATATACCTACGTTGCCTTAAGCAAACACACGGTGGTTTGGAGCAGAGCGGCTATCTACTTGTCCGACGCCCAGCTGATGCGAGAGCCGAAGGAAGCCGACCCTCCCTTGACGCACTGAGAGAGACGCTGTCTTTTCTCCTGCCGAGAAATTCCAGCTCCGGTGTTTCCAGTCACCCTTGCGGGTTGCTGGGAGATCGAGTCCTGAGAGAGAGATACAAGACCTCCTACATTCTAGAACCAAGGTACGGAGCTGACGAAACCCTTAAGAGACTTCTTGATTCAGATTCTTGGCAAAAACCAACTTAACTTAAACTGCAACTTACTTACTCCTTCCCACGTATTAGGCTTAGGTCAGGTACACCGGGGTAGGCGTATCTTAGAAGCACCAGTTGGGTACGTTAGTCAATGTTTTTATGTATGTATATATTTTATCCGTTTTAAAGTATCATATGGCTAAGAAACCGTATCAATGCATTTACAGTATTTTTTCATAATACTCCTTTTACTGTACACACTTTACTTCAAGATAAGTATTGCAATTGTGGCAATTCATTTCTCTTGCATGAGAAAGAAGACTGCTCAATAAATAACACCTTTTACTGAAAACGCCCGTCTCGCTATTTCTCTGCACTCTGGTGAAACTAGGTATGCACGATTGACTGAGTGAAATAACTGTCTATTGTTTTCACACGACTCTAGAGATATACTCTTTATTCTGAGGGAGCAAAGTTGTCATGTTTATGCGGTTGTCAGAAGCTAATCCCTTCTTGTCTAAATCAGGAGATTTAACTCTTTTCTGAACATTCGAGAAAGTTTCTAGTGACCTCTGAGCTAGCTGGCAAAACTAATTAAGTCTAATATAGTCAGTAGAGACCTAGATGACCTCAGTCCTACGTCTAAACTGCTGTTTATATTATTCCAATGCGCAAAGCCTATTGGGAATATAGGAACTACACTACATGGCGCCCAACGTTTGGTAAGGCGATAATCTAACGCAAGACATTAGAGTAACTCAGTCGTGCTTTTTCACACAGACCCTTTTCCCGTATATACTCCAAAAGACGTCTGGAGTGGGTAAAAGGTTAATATCCGCCAGAACTTAGTAGGAAGATATTCCTATGTATTAGTATTTGGTTTAGTCAACGTTGAAGGATACAGTGTTCCAAAATATTGTGCACCTAATCTTTGTTTCCCTTGAAACTTGACCTGCAACAAAAACTTTTTGTTAGTAAAAATGACGGAAAGTGAAGACGAAAGGGAGGAAGCTAGATTAGCAGCTCAACTCCTAGCGGTTGACACAAGTCTCCAAGAAAATGGCCCGAATGCTATAATCATTCCGGTAAATGTAAGAAAAACTATAACTAAAAAACTTATAGAAAATGGAGTATCATCACGAGGTGGTACAGTCATATTCGTGGTAGAGGCCCATGAATATCGGCAGACAGAGGTATTCTATTCATGGATACATTTTCCAGTAGCACACGCTTTGACACACAAATTCCACTATTACAAAATAGGGGAAACTCCGGATGAATACGCTCCTTTCGAGGACGTTGAAATCCCACTAACATACCAAGAGCACCTGCTCTGGTTTAATGGCACCCTAAAACATCAAAATCACATCACCAGGCTCGGTCCACTAGGTAGACCAGGAGCCACGTGGCCGGTTCTAGCCAGCTACACACCACATCCCGACATTGAAAAGATGTCAGACCGAGAGCTATTAGCTCAGCTAAAACTATTAATTAAAATACACAGACAAATGGTCCAATATGTCATGCGGACTTCAACAGTCCAACCAGCAATAATAATTCCACAGACCACCCCTCACCAGGGGAACACAAATAAAATCACACCACAGAATATACAATCAGCCATTGGCAAAATTCCCGCAAAACGGGAACAGATTCCATTCTGGTTAGCCCAGAAAATCACGCAAATAGAGGCAGAATTTCCTGATACTACACCTCATGATAAACACAGAGGCGCAGATTTACAAGCCCCTTGTGCCGCTTTTACGCCGCAGTTGCGTCACTTTTGTGACGCAGCGGCAGCGCAAAGATGCACCATGGTGCGGGGTATTTACAATGTGACGCATCTCCCAGATGCGTCACGTTGTAAAGCCCTGCACCAGAAGAGGCGTACCATCGCAGGGGGAGGCGTTCCGGCGCAGGAACGCCCCCCAAAAGTGGCTGAGTGAAATCTACAAGATTTCACTCAGTCACTTTTGGGCCCATGCTGCATCAAAACCCTGCGCCTGCTTGAAGCAGGCGTAAGGATTGAAGCAGCATTGTGCACATAGGGCCCCCCTGATTATTGCTGGAGCTGCGTTGCGCTTGCGAGGCAACTCCAGCAATGCGCCGCTTTTACGGCACAGATGCGTGACGCATCTGTGCCGTTTTTGCCCCATGGTGCGCCGCATTTTAAATGCGGCGCATCATGGGTGGCGGACCTGCGGCGCACAATTGCTGGCGCATCCCTGCCGATATGCAGGGATGCGCCAGTAATTGTAAATCTGCCCCAGAATTCTGACTATATGTCTTTCAATGGGGATCGCACCACATGTGGAGGACTGTGACACTTGGGGCACAGTTTTTGCTTCGATTTACACAAAAACACATGGTGTTCCGTCCATGGTTGTTATACCAGACGTACTAAGACAGAATCAAAATGAATACGGTCCAGAACCTGCTTTAACTCTAGGTATGAAATTACTAAAAGACTTTAAGCAAGTCTCGGCTATATTGCTAGCCAACATAAAAGGAGAAGCAGCATCTGTGGCGATCCGCAAGAAATTGAAAGAAACAGATATAGCAGAACAACCTTTTGAACTTGCCAGAATCATAGAAAAATCCTATGAAGAACTAGGTAGAGATAGTTTGGGTGGGAAACCAGTAAAACCCCAACTACTTGAAAATCCTGAAAAAACATTTATTAAAAATAATCTCAACACTCCAAAAAAGAGTTGGGAGGGAAATAAACAATCCACTCCCAGAGAAAAACGATTCCAGTCCAGAGGAAGTTCTCCTCAACGGAGAAATAGATCTCCAGAACGAGGAGGCAAGTCTTCCCAGAGGGAGCCCTCTGAGAAAAGATACAACCTTAGAGATAGGGATAAATTGAGAAAACCTGACAGATATCAAGATATTGATACACGTCCCTCTCGATCTTTTCAGACTTCCTCACAGAAATCGGAAAGAAGAGGACGGTCAGAACACAAGGAAGAGCAAGTCAAGTCCAAAGACAAGGAACCTGCTCATCAAAGTAAAAAATTACAATTTCCAAAGAAGAAGGTAGCTAGTATTAAAATAAAACATGCCTAGGATACTGAGGACACAACTGAAAAACGGAGAGTGGGCCCAGACAATGCTAGACAGCGCAGCAGAAGTAACCATAGCTCGCAAGATCTTGATGAATCTTCTGGAGACAGTGGACACGAATTAATACATTCAAGTGGAAACTGCAGACACCAGAGTTAGCAAACCCCATAAATTATAGGAAATAACATTACGTATAGAGGGGGACAAGACTAGGAAAATAAGGGGTCTCTTTCGGGACAACCTTTCAAAAGGCTATGACATCCTGTTAGCTGAGAAAGACTGGCCACCAGAGTTTGTCAGGGAGTGCCCTCATGGCGAAGAAATGATTATGCCTGCCTTCTCAAATCATATTCCAATTCATAAAAAATACACATTTGCAAGAAAATGGGTAGTTGCCCAAGCTCCTGCATTATATAAAAATCATGTAGGATCGGATGAGGATTCTCCTCACCATAAAATCCAGTTAAAAAATCAACCAACTGTACTAAGGCAGTATCCTGTTAAGCAAGAAGCTAAAAAACAAGTCAGGGAGATTTTAGATCAACTTGAATATCAGGGGGTGTTTGAAACATGCACCTCACAAATGAACAATCCTTTGTTTCCTGTCTCCAAGCCAGACGATTCATATTGTCTAGTTTTGGACTACAGACACCTAAACTCCTGCTGCAAAACATTTGCAGTACAAAACTCACACAGTGCAGCACTAATGAATAACATCGTGCGCAAAAAATATAAAACAACATTAGATATCTCAAATGGTTTCTTTT
This sequence comes from Lissotriton helveticus, assembly GCF_964261635.1. Classification (NCBI taxonomy): domain Eukaryota; kingdom Metazoa; phylum Chordata; class Amphibia; order Caudata; family Salamandridae; genus Lissotriton; species Lissotriton helveticus. The sequence continues at coordinate 471,926,854 of NC_136069.1, read as the reverse complement.
GTCAAAATATTGCACCTGAAAGCAGGTATTTACCGCTTTCTCCTGCATGGGGTCGCAAAAACAATTCTGTCGACTACCACAGGGATTCAAGAATAGCCCAGGATTATTCTCAGCAAGGGTAACAGAGTTACTACAAATGTATGATGATGAGGCATTATCATATGTCGATGACATCTATCTTAAAGATGATGACCTGGAGACACACTTGAAAAGAGTGAACACCATAATACTTGGGTTCGCAGCTGAGGGGTACAAATTTAACTTTAAAAAGTCACGAATTGCCCATCTAACTGTCCTGTTTTTAGGATATGAATTATCAAGTGAAGGCAAAAGCCTAGCAGACAATTTCTTAGAGAAATGTGCAGTACTCCAAGCTCCAAAACGCTGAAGAATTTACAATCAATACTAGGTTTCCTGAATTTCGGAAGAACATACATTCTAAATTATGCAGAGAGAGTTAAACCTCTCTATGAATTAATAAAACCTGATTTCAAACCAATTAATTGGACTCAGAAACACACAGATATTTTAAGATCATTACAAACAGACATGTTAACTAAAACAAAATTGCAAACACCGTAACGACGCCATAAAACAAAAAAAACAAAAAAAAACTCCTGTGATTCTGGGTAAATCACTTAATCTCCCCGTGCTTAAAAGAAAAAATGAAAGTGTGTGTCCTCATGTAAAAACGTAACTTGTTCTATGTAAAGCGCTCTGATACCTGATTCGGTTCGGGTCTAGTTCGCGCTATATAAAACTCTACAAAAAAAAAAAACACGCGAAAACATACGCAACCTTGTAATCCGAGTCATCCCAGGAAGATGCGGATTCATGTACCTGACCTCTAATGAGGGAGAAACTGTACCAATAGCTTACAAATCACATTTGTACACACAACCTGAAATGAAATTCAGTTCTACTGAAAAAATTCTAACTGCGGTTCAAACTGCTGTGGGAAAAGAAAGAGCCCTAGCCCAAGGCAAGAGCATATCTGTTTTAACAGCAGTATCAGCCCTTGAGGCAGTGACAAGACCACGCATTCCAAATGCAGTGGCATTAGATCCAAAATGGATACAATGGGAAAATTCTCTTGCTGCAGAAGACGTGAAACACGCGTTTGATCCAAAAATGAAAAGACTAGAAGATCCTGAATATGAAAATGAATATCCTCTGTCAATCGAAATTCTGCCTCTCGAACAATATAGCTACATGATTTACACAGACAGATTTGCACAACACTACGTTGTGGAAAAACAAACTTACAATGCAGCGTGCGCGATTGTTAAAGGTCGCTGGCGCTTAGGTAAATTCAGAGCGTTAATCACCAAAACTGAATCACTCAGAAACTGTACAGCTCAGCGAGCTGAAATAAGATCTTTAAAGATGGCGCTTGAAAATGCTGATCGCAAATTCCCCACACTAATAGTGTGCGATTCGCATTACTGCGTCAAGTCTTACAATAATGACATGCAGACCTGGATTCAAAACGGTTACAAAGATGACACAGGTGCCACAATAAAGCATAAAAAGCTTTGGGAACAATTAGTTATTTTACAGAAAGAACTACGAAAGACTCACGTGATACATACACTGAGTCATCAACGTGATGGCGTTCACGTTGCAGGGAATTCATTGGCTCACAGAGCCACAGCGGTAGCGGTTCAACCAGCTTCCTTAGCCACAAAAAAGCGTTCTAAAAAACACATAGACGGAGAAACCATGCTGGCAGTAAAAGCCTCATTAAAAGGCAACTATGCAGCATTACCTCTCGGCTATCCACTCAATAATACATACATAATTGACACAGACTCCGTTCCTTTTCCTCAAATCCCTGGAGTGGGGGATAGAGTAATTCCAAACACGAACCGGAGGGCTTACTTGATTCAAGAACACACATGGGACAGGGTCTAAGGCACCAAGAGATCGTTAAAAGAATTACAATCAGAATACTGGTGGCCGGGGATGAGCCTGCAAAATTACAAATTTGCAATGGATTGTCCAGACTGCAACAGAGATCGCAGTTGTGAACCGGACCAGACTACTGCCAGGACACCTCTATTAGAAAGCATAAGGCTATCTATACGCAAAAATCCAGCAGGAGAAATGCGATCCCATAAATATTAAGACTAGATTCACTTAAAATGCAGACACCAGCGCTCGGCTGACGCCAGAACTGTTATAAAAGATTTGCGAGTCTTTATCGGCACATACCCAATTGGCATGCTACATTCTGACCAGGGTCCTGCGTTTAGCTCTCGAGCTTACAAAGAGGCCATGACCAGCATGGGCATTGCATTGTGGTACTCTTCTCCCTTCCATCCTGAGGGAAATGCAGTAGTGAAAAGAAAAATCCGTGACATAAAGCAATCTATAACGGCGAGGGTATTAGGTTCGGGTGATGGGTGGGTCAAACATTTAACAAGTGTCCAACGTAGTCTTAACAATCTGCCAAGAAATTCTCTAAAAGGTATCACTCCTTACAAACTATTGTTCGGCACTAGAATACACATCCAGGATTTAGATTGTCAGACTTCAGTGGTAGAAGAAAAACCCTTTGATATCAAAGATTGTTTGGCTGTTTTACAGGACTTAAATGAAACAAGAAGAAGTCTGAGTAATATAAAGTTATAGCCAACAGCCACTGAAGAGAAACCACCTGTCCCAGCAAGACCTGTCTGGATTCCAAAGATTGGGGATCTAGTCAGAGAAAAGATCGCGGTGAAGAAGGAATTTGGGCCTTCTTACAGAAAAGCAGTACCTGTCTTAGCTGTCAGCGGAACAAGATCAGTAGTACTACCGCCCCTTGCTGGTAGAAAGGAGAACCGAGTTGTATCCATCGACCTGGTACAACCACAATCATGTGGTCAATAATAAGTAGTAGACCCAGTGGACTCCCAAGAAATAGCAGAAGACCAAATCTTGCTACAATCCAAGAGGTTCAAACTGAGAGACTAATCACATTAGATAAACCTGCAGTGAATAAAAAAGGACTATGCAACAAAGCCATGGAACTTGTGCCTCTTGAAACCCAAATTGCAACAGTTCGTCAAGAAACACCTGTCTACAACGATGTAGCCTCAGACTATGCTAATGAAACCAAGAAAAATGTAAAGACTAATGAGAATCCGGAAGCAATTCTAACAATTGACAGAACTGCATCTGGCTACTTCATCAATTTCGATGACTTTTTTGATGATCCAAGTGAACATGAAGAAACGCCAGCAACAAAAACTTTCAAAGACAAAGTAACTGAACTCTTTCATCAACTAAAAGAAACGTATCTGATTTCACCATGGATTGAATTTTAGATTGTGTTAGGTGTACTTTTCCTCCTGCTTTGGCTCATCATGGTTTTATGTTTGGGTAGATTTATTGAAGGAAAATATAGTACAATGGACACAGCAAGTCAGAACATCAACTTGGTCCTAAAGCCTCACAGATCCTCTCACATCGAGAAAAGAGAACTGTCATCAGTGAACATCACAGCCAATCCAATACCCGGTGGGGTAGCATGGGACAAAACGGATTATGAAATCTATGGCCCGATTGAACTCTTGAAATATCCACATCGATTTAAGGTTTCGTTAAGTGACTTTGTGACACCAAGTACTTTCTCTGATGATTGGAACTTTGAAAATATTAATAATATGATGTCAGATTTAGTAATGTCAGCAAAATTTACAGAACATGATTATTTACAGGGTTCATCGAACTATGAAGAAATGTACTGTTATAATCATTATGGTCATCAATATTTGCATAAATCTGCTCAACCTAGAAATGTTTTAAATTATAATCAATGGGAACATTGTCCAACACCGCCAAAAGGCAGTTCGAAAACATTTTAAGAGAAATTCACATACTTCACAGGGTTTAACACAAGTGATGCAGAAATGTTTTATTTTAGAATGTTAAATAAGACAGGAATGAAAACAATGTTGACAAATACTAAATTGATTTATTCAGAAACGTTTTATGAAAAAATGTCTACATTTGGTTTTGAATTTTGGAAAAACAACATTGAAACAAAAACCATCTGGGGTTCAAAAGACTGGCAGGTACAAGGTCTAGAAGAATTATTTAGAGCCTGCATGATTCCAGAACAAATAATATTCTTGAATGACACCATTCAACAGACAACGTGTCTTGGCCTAGCCAGGATAAAAGATTTAAACAAACCGTCTATTCCGAAGCCCATACCTGATAGTAATAGCACTACAGATGTGGAGATAGACGTATCCCATATTTTACACCAAAACAGAACAAATCCTGATTGGAAAAAATGGTTGATCTGGCCCACAGACACAAATAACTGTCAAGATAGATTCCTGAACAAAACACAGGGGTTTAAACAGACCAGGCCAGACCGAAGATATTCCCAAAGACAACATCCAGGGATAGTTACAACATACAGTGTAGGGAAACTATGCCTCGAATGGCTACAGAAATTCACACTGGCTGAAATTAAGCAACACTTGACTTTACTTAAAGACGGTGCTGACTTGCGTGATTTCATACTGGGACCACGCAAACAGCGTCAAAAACGTTTCATATACGCCGGTATATACGCTGCTTACAACGAAGCTTGAAAAGTAACACAAATTGAAACAGCTGAAAAAATACGAGAAATTGATCGTATAAATTTGGAAAAATCACTTTCTGTTGTGGACAATGGGTTAACGACTCTGTCCTCCAGAATATATTCACTGGACAGCATTGTATCATCTGCTATTGATATAATAGAGCAGGACTTACTAATGTTACAACATGGTCAGTCTCAATTACGTTCTATTGTACAGCTAAGCTGGACGTTACAAAACTTGTGTTCAGGCTACGTGCCATGGCGTCTAATCAACATCACGTCATTATTTTCTATCTTTAACCTTACTGATAAACAAATCAGTTTGGCACAAAAAGGAGAAGACTATACGATTCTGAGCATTGAAAAACTTGAGAGATTACCATTGACAATGTCAGAGAGACCTGTCATTGAATGGATACTACATGGAATAATTACAATTCCGATAACAACTTTCCAGTTTAAGTATTGCCAAAAATATATACCAGCAGGCCTGTATGAAAGGTTGGGTTAAGGATACATCAAGTCAACATGGAATTTACCTTATACACACAAATGTTATAGTGAAGGGAAGAAAGAGGTATTCCTTAGTGGTAACAATTGTAAAAAGTCACTAAGTGGTACACTCCTGTGTCAAGATATTAACTTGCATGGAGCCTGCGAAGGGTCTTCAAATAACCTTTCATGTCACCTGCACGGCACTCCTGCAACTCAGATAGAGCCATTTTTCAGACAACTTTCCAACGGCAGTTATGTTCTAATAAGTGATCACAGCTGTTGTGGCATGGTGCCAGGAAAAGCCTATCTCGTGAGCGTTAGTTCCATGGTCACTTGCTGTATGCAAGTATTGTATTCAAACAGCAATCCAGACATGGAGGCGGCAATATGGCCTTCTTTGAATATCTCTTCTATTCGAAGTGATACTTTAAGCAGAATAAAGTCCATTCTTTTACAGACAACTTTGCCTTTAACCTCGTCCAAAGAGACGTATGATCTGCAAGTTGCAAGGAGAGCAGCCGAGATACATTCCCTATTATCAACAAATTGCCCTGTGCATTTCATAGAAATGTTAGGTCAAATCTTAAACATGTCTCATACCAGTGGCTTCGCACATGTATTTAAGACAATTTTTTCGGGACTGTTAGCACCCTTTGAAACAGTTCTGGACATTTTCCCGAATTTTGTCCATTCCTTTTTCGGCGGCCTGCCTCTTCTTTTGGGACTCGTAGCAGGAATTTTATTTTTGATCCTTATGCTCAGATATGGCAAGCCAAGCCACAGACAGAACTCCAGCTACAATGGAAGAAACGATCCTAGCAATACGCTACCGAGACCGCATCACTAAAGTGCTCGGATTGGCCCGGCTAAGAGATCTTAGTGCAACCTCGTTTCTTTCATTCAGACCAATCTGGAAAGATTGCATCTTACCTGTGCTTCGATGTCTGCTATGCGGAGAAGAATGCGTGTTAGACGTCTGTCTTACACTACCATCAGCAGTACCAATGGATATCGATACTTTGCTAGGTCCGGTAACGACTCATGCAACGTGTTGTCCCCAGCGGCTACCTATTCTGATGACGGCATTCGTTGAGACTTCACCATTACGAGTAGGTGGCGGTGAAGTACGAGAGGAAAGCAGCACCAAACAGGTACAACCTTCTGTGAGCATTACTGATCCCGACATCGATGATAGCAATCATTCTCATATGCACAATTTCAGCATTTTCGAACTTGGTCGAACTTTCACCTGATGTTGTAGACCAATTTTTCGCAAGCCTGTCTGATATAATGTTCTCCCCTGAACAAAAAGAATAACTTTTAAAACAACGAGTACACAGCGTTCCTTGAACTCTGAATTCAGCCTTCAATTTTGATAAACAAAACTACTGAAGACATTTGGAACTATTTTTTTTCCTGAAAACGAAATTATTATTTTTCCTTTTTCAAAATATTTACCTTTTTTTGGCACATGGTACTCTGCTTAAAGTAGAACTATTCATAGAGAAGAGAGCTTCTATTTATAGAGATACTAGAGACAATATTTTACCTCAGCCTCTAGCACATGTACAGTATTGTATAAATATGTGATGAAATGGTCTTGACCTTCTTTTCTGTATTTAGAGCCATTTCATGTGTAATTTTCGCAAATTAATTCAGCCGAGATATATATACATTTAACTGGATGATACCACTGCTTAAAAAAACATACAGTACCAATACTCATTTTCGTGTATACACCACACACCATTTCAAATGCAATTTATGTATTTTGGGGTGGGTTGGAAAACACATGCATCGTTATATGTTTAGTATTGCTTAGTATTTAGTAATGATTGACATAATACGTGGAGTGGGTGTTGTGAATCCATCTAGGACCCTAATTAGATATCCCCGATTCATGCCCTTATATGGTTATAACAAAACATATCCTTATAAAGGCATAGGAATCATGCCCATATCTAGTCATAGCCCATGCAGTCCAAATTCGGCAAGGCTACTCCCATAGACTCCTAGAAAGAACAACGTGTTCTTTAAACATACCAAGCCTCCAGCAGCCCGGGAATTCCCCCTGCTTTTGTTTTGATTTGCACAAGAACTCCTGGAGTCCAGAAAGAACTGTTAGTTCTTAGTGAGGTCTTATGTCCACCCTTACGTCAAACACGGCACCTTTCAGGTATAAAAATACCAACTTTGCCTTAAGCAAACACACGGTGGTTTGGAGCAGAGCGGCTATCTACTTGCCCGACACCCAGGTGATGCGAGAGCTGAAGGAAGCCGACCCTCCCTTGACGCACTGAGAGAGACGCTGTCTTTTCTCCTGCAGAGAAACTCCAGCTCCGGTGTTTCCAGTCACCCTTGCGGGTTGCTGGGAGATCGGGTCCTGAGAGAGAGATACAAGACCTCCTACATTCTAGAACCAAGGTACGGAGCTGACTAAACTTCCTTAAGAGATTTCTTGATTCAGATTCTTGGCAAAAACCAACTTAACTTAAACTGCAACTTACTTACTCCTTCCCACGTATTAGGCTTAGGTCAGGTACACCGGGGTAGGCGTATCTTAGAAGCACCAGTTGGGTACGTTAGTCAATGTTTTTATGTATGTATATATTTTATCCGTTTTAAAGTATCATATGGCTAAGAAACCATATCAATGCTTTTACAGTATTATTTCATAATACTCCTTTTACTGTACGCACTTTACTTCAAGATAAGTATTGCAATTGTGGCAATTCATTTCTCTTGCATGAGAAAGAAGACTGCTCAATAAATAACACCTTTTATTGAAAACGCCTGTCTCTCTATTTCTCTGCACTCTGGTGAAACTAAGTATGCACGATTGACTGAGTGAAATAACTGTCTATTGTTTTTACACGACTCTAGAGATATACTCTTTATTCTGAGGGAGCAAAGTTGTCATGTTTATGCGGTTGTCAGAAGCTAATCCCTTCTTGTCTAAATCAGGAGAGTTTACTCTTTTCTGAACATTCGAGAAAGTTTCTAGTGCCCTCTGAGCTAGCTGGCAAAACTAATTAAGTCTAATATAGTCAGTAGAGACCTAGATGACCTCAGTCCTACGTCTAAACTGCTGTTTATATTATTCCGATGTGCAGAGCCTATTGGGAATATAGGAACTACACTACATTAGGGTAGTCCAATGATGTGTGTGTAGTGTAGGGAGTCGTGCTTGGGGTAGTGTTTTAGGGTTTAGGGTAGTGCAGGGGTGTTTGGGTAGTGTAGGGGGTTGTGCTGGGGGTAGTGTTTTCGGGTTTAGGGTAGTGCAGTGGTGTTTGTGTAGTGTAGGGGGTCATGCTGGGGGTAGTGTTTTAGGGTTTATGGTAGTGCAGTGGTGTTTGGGTAGTGTAGGTGGTAGTGCTGGGGTAGTGTTTTGGGTATACAGTAGTGCAGTGGTGTTTGTGTAGTGTAGGGGGTCAGGCTGGGGTTAGTGTTTTAGGGTTCAGGGTAGTGCAGTGGTGTTTGTATAGTGTAGGCGTAGTGTTTTAGGGTTTAGGGTAGTGCAGTGGTGTTTGTGTAGTGTAGGGGGTCATGTTTTAGGGGTTAGGTTGGTGCAGTTGTGTTTGGGTAGTGAAGGGGGTTGTGCTGGGGATAGTGTTTTAGGGTTTAGGGTAGTGCAGTTGTGTTTCGGTAGTGAAGGGGGTCGTGCCGGTGGTAGTGTTTTGGGGTTTAGGGTAGTGCAGTGGTGTTTGTGTAGTGTAGGGGGTCATGCTGGGGGTATATTTAGGGTTTAGGGTAGTGCAGTTGTGTTTGTGTAGCATAGGGGGTCGTGCTGGGGTAGTGTTTTCGGGTTTAAGGCAGTGCAGTGGTGTTTGTATAGTGAAGGGGGTCATGCTGGGGGTAGTGTTTTAGGGTTTAGGGTAGTGCAATGGTGTTTGTGAAGTGTAGGAGGTTGTGCTGGGGGAAGATTTAGGATTCAGGCTAGTGCAGTGGTGTTTTTGGGGAGTGTAGGGAGTCGTGCTAGTGATAGTGTTTTAGGTTTAGGGTAGTGCAGTTATGTTTTGGTAGAGTAGGGTGTTGTGCTGGGGGTAGTGTTTTAGGGTTTAGGGTAGTGCAGTGGTGTTTGGGTAGTGGAAGGGGTACTGTTTTAGGGTTTAGGGTAGTGCGCCTAACTAGCCACAATATCCGTGGACAAAGGGGATCCTGACTCTTTTGAACGCTCCGCCAATTGAATAATTTGGGTCAACGGCCCTACCACGTCCAAGACCTATCAATTCCTTTCTTGGGATCCCTCATATACTTGGAGAAAAAGGTTTGGGCCCCGCTTTGCATGTCAGCGATATTTTTCGCTAATGACATGCGAAGTGGGCGTACCCAACGTGTTAGCGACTGAAAGCAGTCGCTAACATCTCTATCGCCTATTATTAATGCAGGAGTAGCGATTAAAATATTTGCGCTAAGCGCGAATATCGCCAAATCCTAACACCTGTTTAGACCACTTCTTAGCCTGTATATCCAATGGGAGGTGGATATTCAGATTAAGTCTCTATTAGCGATAATGCCCGAATATCGCTGAATTTCCAGCGATATTCACACCTTTCGCCGCTATCGCCGGATATTTTATCGCTTTGGAAATAAATGTTGCTAATAGCACGTTATCTCTGCGATAAAATCCGCCGATGCGTGGCGATAAAAAATATTCGCTAAGCTTATTTAGCGATAAATATCGCTAGTTGTTGATAATATGCCCCAAAGTTTCTCATCAATTTCAGGCGTGTGTGCCACCTTCCCCTTCAGTGAGGGCCTGGGGCATTTTCCCCTCATCCTATTCCTGACCTCCCTGCAAAGGGTTGATGGAATTTCCCCACCACATACTCTGCCACTTTGGCATCAGGGGTCCACTCCACCGACCTAGAATGATAAATTTGGGTAGGCTCGAACATGTCCAAGTGGACCCCATCCCCAACTGAGGACTGAGAGCAGTGGGACTCCCCCTCGCTGGTGCTATAACAGCTGGGCTTTCTCCAAAGCTGTTACAAGAATAGACTGAGGTGCAATACCAATTACCACCACCAGGTGGCGCTGGTCACTAACGTGGCCATGTGGGGAAATCACCATGTAGCGGAGTCAAAATTAGGTGAGGGTTGGTCGGGAATCAAGCGGACACTAAAGGAGTGACCGAATTCCCAAACGTGCGTAAAGACCAGGGGGAATCGATGGGGCTGACTCGCTCGGACCAGACGCGCCTGACAGGATCTCACCGCGCGCACAGCACACAGTGGGAGAAACTGCGAGGGGGAGAATGCGCTCGGGCAAGAGCCTGCTGCACAGGGAATATGAAACAATACCAAGGCAATAATGCTAATAAGAAACCGCTATACAAACAACAACAACGTTCAGAGCAACTTCAGGTTAACAGAATTGTAAAGTTCAATGTTTCTCAAGATCAATTTCAGGTACTTTGTGCAAAATACGTAATAAGGGGTCCAAGTAAGATGTAACGCTCCAATACCTGACCAGTCTGCACTATAGAAAACTGCATAAAAACTAAAAATAAAAAGTGTTTTGCGAACTTCTGTCATTGGACTATATGTGGGCTACATCTGGGTGATACGTGTGCTACATTTGGGCTCTTTTTTCTCTGGTGGCCATCTTAGGAGACTTACTTGTGATGAAGTTTCCTAATTTCCTCATTTACTTCAGTCTCCTCAGTAGGAAATGCTTTCAGTTTTTTACTTTGATTCCATCAAGAAGGCATTCAGATGTGTCACACATTTGCCATATATTCAGAATGTTAGCACTCTAGTTGTTCATTGGATCACTGTAGTAAAGCTACTGCTCACAAGAGAGTTAACTGGTAGTGTACTTCTGGTATTGAAAGTGATTGTTTCAGTCTGCATGTCAGAATTTTCTAATGAAATAGAAGAGGTTTTGAGATCTCACTTAAAACATGCCTAAATGTTCTTTCTGCAGCACTAACCATACTTTCTATGGCAAAATGAACCCCCTTAATTTTGTTCCTTTTTAAATTAAATGATTTAAGTGTTACCAGTTTATTCCAATCAAGATGGCTTCAGGTGTGCCATAATGTTGTCATAAGTAAGACTGTTAGCGCTCTAGTTGTTCTTTAGAACATTCCGGAAGCTGCAGTAGAACACAAAGGCATCAACTGACAGGCTGCTCCTGTTGAAATATAACAGGAAGATCTTTGAGATCACACTTAAAACATATCATAATTGTTCTTTCTACAGCACTAACCATACTTTCTATGACAAAATGAACCCCATCATGTTGTTCCTTTTTAAATTAAATGTTTTAAGTATTACCAGTTTATTCCAATCAAGATGGCTTCAGGTGTGCCATACTTTTGTCATAAGTAAGGCTGTTAGCGCTCTAGATGTTCTTTAGAACACTATTGGAAGCTGCAGTAGAACACAAAGGAATCAACTGGCAGTCTCTGCCCTTGTTGGATGTACATGTTTTACTGAGAATGTCAGACTTCATTCTCACATGACTGAGAAAGATAATGTGAATTTACAGGAAATATGCTCTCATTTTAGCTTCTGCAGCAGGGTAAAATCACATTAGAACACACCACAATTCCTGAAATTAGTATGGTACCATCAACAAATGCATTCTAATGTAACTATAGTCTGTTATCACCCTTTATAGTTCTCCTTTTGGTAACCCTCAAAATCTTCGATTCACTACAATGCATTTCAATGGGGTACTATCATGTATATTGGTCCCAGGATGGCTACCAGCAATTCCAGGATGAAGTGCTGACAGCCAATCAGATCTCACGATGACATGTATGGTTAGGCTCCGCCCAGATAGCAATATTTTTTCTTTTTCAAATTTCTCAGGAACTACTGAACGGATTTACACCATTTAACATAAAGAGTTCTTTCTGAACCAAGGGCTACCTTTTTGCCAACTTTGGTGTAATTCCGTGGCTAAAGTTTCCTATGGGAAATAACATGGAGAAAACACGTTTTGGGACCCCCTTTTTTTTCGCACCCGCTTGCCGGATCATCCTGAAACTTTCAAAATAGGAGCGGACCGGAGCACCCATGAGTTTTGTAAATTTCGCGAAAATTCTTCAATCGGTGCCAAAGTTATTAGGAATAGAATGTTGCGATTTTCCAATGGTAACTAGATCCAAACTATAACTACCTACTGGTGACCGCCAGTAGGTAATATATATATACCCGTGATAAAGGAACGGCTGTTCCAAAGCGCGTTGAGCGTATATTTGTCTTATGCTGTGAAGAATAAACCACATTTGTATTTGAATACTGGGCTCAGAGCAATCTGTTACAGGAAAGTACAGGACTGGTGTTTGGAGTTTAAAGGATCACATCCTTGCCGAAGCCGCAGCCCGCTGCCATTTGCTGGCAGAGGGAACACGAGCAATTTATCTTTGGATATTTATATATTATATTTTTTTTTTTTAGAAAAAAACAAGTCGCGGCACACCTCTTGGTTGAAAGATGTTATTTATTGCAATAAATAACATCTTTAAACCAAGAGGTGTTCCGCGACTTCAGTTTATATATATATATATATATATATATATATTATGCCAGAGGGAGAATCAAGGGGATAATAAACTGACCTGGTGTACTGGATAAGCTGTGTGGCGGTCTTTGTGTCCTGCATGCCGTACCTGGAGAAGCAGGAAATAGTGAAATATATATATATATATATATACATATATATATATATATATATATATTGTATTCCAAATTGCTCTCGCTACAAAGAATCACTCCACAGCAGTAGGTATGCTCGCATGCCTTTAATGGTTTCTTGAAGGTCACATTGCATCCATAATTCGCAGCCTTTCACCAACGCGTTTCAGAGCCGTCCGCTCTTTCTTCAGGGTGTGGTGGCTAATTGCAATCATTTCCGGCTTGCCTTACAGTCCTTTTCAAGTGTCTCTGATTGGTCATGAAGCGCTTAGTAGCGTCATGCAGTATGGGACTTGTAGTTTTATTTTTAGCCAATGTTAACTCACAGTGGAGGTCGCAGATTTGCCATCAAATTATTAAAAGGGTCCTAATGATTAGTGAATTCATCAGGATTTGAAGGCACACAGTGTGCCCCGGTATGCTCTGTTCCCTTCCCAGTGTGAAGAAACTGCTGCGCCGTTTTAATAATTTGATGGCAAATCTGCGACCTCCACTGTGAGTTAACATTGGCTAAAAATAAAACTACAAGTCCCATACTGCATGACGCTACTAAGCGCTTCATGACCAATCAGAGACACTTGAAAAGGACTGTAAGGCAAGCCGGAAATGATTGCAATTAGCCACCACACCCTGAAGAAAGAGCGGACGGCTCTGAAACGCGTTGGTGAAAGGCTGCGAATTACGGATGCAATGTGACCTTCAAGAAACCATTAAAGGCATGCGAGCATACCTACTGCTGTGGAGTGATTCTTTGTAGCGAGAGCAATTTGGAATACAAAATTTAACGCGACGGCTTCAGTCGCGAAAGGAGCACCGCCCAATCAAGTAGGAAGGAGTTTGGAGGAGTGGGACTGTGTCAGCAGGAACCTTGCCTGTTGAGAAAACGGCGCAGCAGTTTCTTCACACTGGGAAGGGAACAGAGCATACCGGGGCACACTGTGTGCCTTCAAATCCTGATGAATTCACTAATCATTAGGACCCTTTTAATAATTTGATGGCAAATCTGCGACCTCCACTGTGAGTTAACATTGGCTAAAAATAAAACTACAAGTCCCATACTGCATGACGCTACTAAGCGCTTCATGACCAATCAGAGACACTTGAAAAGGACTGTAAGGCAAGCCGGAAATGATTGCAATTAGCCACCACACCCTGAAGAAAGAGCGGACGGCTCTGAAACGCGTTGGTGAAAGGCTGCGAATTACGGATGCAATGTGACCTTCAAGAAACCATTAAAGGCATGCGAGCATACCTACTGCTGTGGAGTGATTCTTTGTAGCGAGAGCAATTTGGAATACAATATATATATATATATATATATATATATATTCACTGAAAAAACCATAGGTTATAGACCATATATAGTTAGGAATTAGCATTTACAAAACCTTGAAAATTCACTGAAAAAACCATAGGTTATAGACCATATATAGTTAGGGATTAGCATTTACAAAACCTTATTTTACTCACACAAAACCATTGAAATTCCATATATAGTTAGTTGTACTAACTATATATCGCGCACCCGCAATCCACTGCTGATCATGTCACATATTACATCATTCATGACATGGTCAGTGACATCACTGATGACATCACTGATGACATCTCAAATGACATCACTGATGACATCACTGATGACATCTCAAATGACATCACTGATGACATCACTGATGACATCTCATTTGACATTACTGATCACATCACTGATGACATCATTCATGTGATAATACGATGAACCTCTTCAGACTCTAATATAACCTTAGATACACTCAGTGTAAACAGACACTCACAGACTGTCACTCATCCATGGAGTTACTTACACACCTAGTCAGTCATACAAAGAATCAATCACACCTCCATTTCCTCAACTATACAGTTATACACACCTTACTTATTCAAACATATACTAAAACATATTTACTCACTTATACAATCCTGGATACAAGTGCACAATGATCCATACAGCCACTCACACATTCACTGGCTCTTATGCACAGTTATTTATATATGTCAACTCTCACATGTACTGTGTTTTACATATGTACTTACTTTGACATGTAGCACTGAGATATCCATTCACTCACCAATACAGTCATGCACACAGTCAACCGCCCATACAGCTGTTTCCACATGCACTTTTGAACCCATACATCTATGCACAGAGTCATACACCTCCCAGCCACCCACACACACACTCAGTCTCCCATACAAATGCTTGGGCAACCAATCAATAACCCATATAGTTACTCATATAGCTACTGATCAACACATGCAGCAGTTTACAGAACAACAGACATAATGATGCACAAATTAAGACAGTTTAGTCACTAACCCATGCACTCAGTGAGACACATTTAACCACTCACTCATACAGTCAGTCATGCACCTACTAAATCCTTCATCCAGACACTTATACATCCACTCATTCTTAAATATGTAAGACATATTTTAACTTTACAGAAAAATACAGTCACTGGATGTTGTCATCAGTGATGTCATCAGTGATGTCATTTGAGATGTCATCAGTGATGTCATCAGTGATGTCATTTGAGATGTCATCAGTGATGTCATCAGTGATGTCACTGACCATGTCATGAATGATGTAATATGTGACATGATCAGCAGTGGATTGCGGGTGCGCGATATATAGTTAGTACAACTAACTATATATGGAATTTCAATGGTTTTGTGTGAGTAAAATAAGGTTTTGTAAATGCTAATCCCTAACTATATATGGTCTATAACCTATGGTTTTTTCAGTGAATTTTCAAGGTTTTGTAAATGCTAATTCCTAACTATATATGGTCTATAACCTATGGTTTTTTCAGTGAATTTCATTGGTTTTTTAACAGCTAATATCAAAACCTTTACAATGTATTCTTCTTTAAATAGAAAAATATTTTTTACATGTTTTTAATACAATTTTTTTTAAATTATTTTTATTGTTTCACTCCCGGTACGCGAACCGGTTAGCTTCCCGTTAGCTCAATTCGGAGGCGCGACCCGGTCCGCGAACCGGTAAACGTTCCGTTTGCGCACCTCTCGCGTTAGAAAACAACATCGTGACGCGTCGCGTCAGCATGACGTTTCGCGTTCTCGCGTAATACGTCATATTACGTGCTACGTTAGCGTACCCGGAAGCGCAGCGGTATGCGAACCGGAAGCGATCCGCGGCGCGGCTCCGGACCGCGTAACGTAAACACAGCAGGTCATGTGACTCGGTAATAACACTTTTCATTGGTTCATTTCACTTTTGGTTTCCTAATGATGTAATACTAGGTCATGTGATCTAAAATGAACACTTTTCATTGGTTTAGAACTTTTGCTTTTCCCAAATGATGAAAACCCCTCCTTCTTTCCTCACTCTGACTTTCATCTTGGTGAGAGAAAGACCCTTTATTTACACTTTGACATGGCTTCATTAGTAGCTTCAGCTGGTGCTAACCCACCACCTCCACCAAATCCATGAAAGAGAGGACCACCTGCTGAAGTAATTTTGCAAGAAGAGGAAGAACAGGAAGAGGAGGAAGAGGAGGAAGAGCCAAGGTTTTTGCCAGAGGAGCCCAGGAGGTACAACCGAAAAGAGAATTACATTTGGCAATTCTATAGAATTCCTGAGGGGCAAAAAAAAGTGAATGCACGCTACGTGTTTTGCCGTATATGCGGTGATAGATTGTCAAGGGGAACTGAAAAAAAATACAGTTACGGCAATCACACTATGCATCGGCATATGAGTAGGTGGCACCCAAATAATTATAGTGCTGCCCAGCTACGTGATGAGCAACAAAATCCCCTCCCAAAGGCAAGAAGATCGGTTGTTCCAGAGGTGTCGGGTCCAGAGGGAGATGATCCCAAACATTCAAATGTTGTTTGGGCACGTGAAGCAAGTGTGCGTGCACTGCGGCGATTTCATCTGCTACAGGGAAAGTAGCATCATTTTGATTATGAGAGCT
This sequence comes from Lissotriton helveticus, assembly GCF_964261635.1. Taxonomy (NCBI): domain Eukaryota; kingdom Metazoa; phylum Chordata; class Amphibia; order Caudata; family Salamandridae; genus Lissotriton; species Lissotriton helveticus. Next base: position 471,910,169 of record NC_136069.1, on the reverse strand, counting down.
ATTCAGAATCATGTTAATGTTTGTCCGAGATGCCCCAAAAAATAAATTCTTTTTTTTTTGTTGCTCCTGTTGAGCCCTTTACAATGGATCGTTTTTGTTTCCCCCCCCCCAAAAAAAATCAAAAAAAATATAAAAACGTTCAGAAAATACAAAAAAAGTAAAAAAATGTTTAAAAAATACTAAAAAAAATATAAAACAACAAAAACATTAAAAAAAAAGTTCTTTTCAGAACTACCTCCCCATTATAAAAAAATTGGTAGAATATTTGGAACTCTGCCAACCTCTATTTCTCTTAGTTCGCTCCCCGGAGCGCTACCCGGTACGCGTACCGGAAGCTAACCAAAAAAAATATTTTTTTAAAAAAAGAACAGTAACTATAAGGTAAGCAAACAGACAGTTATGTGAAAAGAAAGACAGCTCTAGGGAGTAAACAAGAGATACTGTTACCTACAATCCACTGCTGATGATGTCACATATTACATCATTCATGACATGGTCAGTAACATCAACAGCAGTGGATTGCGGGTAACAGTATCCTTAGTTTACTCCCTATAGCTGTCTTTCTTTTAACATAACTGTCTGTTTCCTTCCCTTATAGTTACTGTTCTTTTTTTAAAAAAAAAATTTTGATCAGTCATAAACAGTGACATTAATAGAAACAGAGAGAGTGAACAAGAGTGAAGAACTATGGTCCTCCTCAGCCACCCTCAGAAAACCAAGGGGGTCAAGATACATCTACCGTGCCCCCTTCTACCCATTCTGAACATTATTTGCCCTCCATCTTGTATCTTGATTCGACCGAAACACAAAATGGTGGACTCCCGTAACGCTGCTGGTTTGCGAACCGGGCCACTTCCCGGGAAGCAGTCCAAAAAAAAAGGTGGGAAAGTAATTCACAGACACTAAGAGTAATAGAGACGGAGTGAGTGAACAAGACTGAGGAACTATGAGAACAGAGGGACTGAGAAAAAAAGTGGAAGGAGTTGAGTAAGTAGGTAATAGAGAAAGGAATGAGGAAAGTAGCAAAGGCAGGAAACTGAGGGTTAAAGAAGTGAAGCTTTGGATCTAATAGTAGGTGAATGTGATAGAAATGTAACGAAAAGAGTACAACTATTTACCTTATAATTGCCGTTAAATTATTCACTTTTTATTTTTATACTTTCAATCTGTGAAAGAGAGAACCAACATTTGAAAAATATTAAAACATGTATTTAAAAATTACAAAAGACAAGGGAAAAGATTGAAGGACAAATAGTTTTTCAACAACTTTGACACTGACAGAAGCTTCTGCTTCTCCAGGTCCCCTACACAGTCCTAAAGATATACATTTTAAACTAACAGTATCTTGATGCAGATGAAGTGAGGCCTATCTTAAAACATGGTGCATCTTTTGCATTGCTCTTGTTTCAGAAAAGTGTCGCTTCAGGATGCCAATAACATGTCTCCTATCCAGAGATTTGTTTGAGGTGAGGCCTACTCAGAGTTCAAGATGAGATTTACACTTGTTGAAGTGTACAGAGGAGATAATATCTGTGAAAGTCTACCAATGAAGTGAGTCATGTCCACTGCACTCTTCAACAAAGTAGAAACCTCCTATGTTTCCCTGGACAGACCTAAACTTGATCTGCACAATGTGATTCATAATGATAGGAAACACAGGTGATGTAATTGAAATATGTGCAATTTATTTTGCTCATTTCACAATCACATCACTTGTGTTTCCTTTGCTTAGGTATCTCATTGTGCAGATGTAGTCCAGCATATGAAAGAATACGTAGAAGTGCAGCACTGCATGCAACAACTTTGACACTTACAGAAGCCTCACCTTCTCCATGCCTCCTACACAGTTCTACATATACATCATAAATGCAAACAGTACAGAATTAATTATACATGTTAAATGGTTTATTTTTGCTGTTCTCAGAATGTATCAAAATTCACTAAAAACAGTGACTTGAAGGTATTCATCATGTAACAGCGGGGAAAAAAAAACACAATCAAAATGATTGTGTTTAAAAAACCCATGACTCGGGACACTGGAGCAGGACGATAGGTCGCAGGAGCACGCTGATCGGCAATACCGGTCTTCTTTCCCTCCCTGCCAAGTGACCCATGAGGCTTTAACAGCAAGTAGCAAGTTAAAGTAGAGGGAATCCCCCTCTTACACGTACAGCACCTTAGCGAGTGCGACACTTTTTACCACACATTGTCACTTAATATAGTTTATTATCACCCACACATACTCATTGGTCCTGAGGAAAGCCAGTTTTAATCAAAAGGCCTGGCTGAAACATGTAGACCACAAGGACGTAGGAGCTCTTAATACACTCCACATCGTCCACAGCCTTTTTATCTTGCTAACAGGGGCCCAGGTATTAAATTTACCTTTTACCCTCGGGAACTGGGACCACCTGTATAGCTTTTAACTTTTCACGTTCATTCTCACCAGCACTGCACACTCAGCAAGAATACCAGCTCCTCAGTAATCTGGAGTCGCAGCACACCCGGGACACATTCGGTGTCACTGTGGTGGGCCCGATGATGAAGCATGACACCAACTAGGTTGGTGTGTGAGGGCTTCATGACCAAACCTAAGGGTTTGCCCGCAGATATACTCCCTGAGTCTCACTAAACACAACCTAGCTAGTCCTATATTGATATTTCTACATATAAACAGGGGACCCGGACTGGCTTACCTAGTCCTCTCTCTCCCTTTTGATTTGCTAAAAAACCCATACAACATCAGAAATCAAAATTCAGAACTCCTTAAAGTTAACTTACTTTCCATGATGTCCAAGGATGTCCTATGAACAACTTACACTCTTTTGTGCTGTTATTACTTTCAGCCCGCCACTTTCTGAAAGAAAACCTCCATCGTTTTTAAAAACACGTTACATGCAATAAATGACTTCTTGCTCTCTACCACAATTTTCCACAAGGCCAAATCTGGTCAGAGCCATTTATAACTCTTGGATTTCTTGTAAGCCAATCCCATCATTTGGCATTTCCGCAACTTTCAGAATTAAAATGTTGAAGATCATTTTCACAATCCTGGAATAGTAATATCTTCCCCTTCTTGCTCATTCATGTTCTACATTTCCTATGACACTGATACTGCTTAATATGAAGCAGACTTACACTACCTCTATGACTACTACAATTATTTAATTCTCTACATCACTTTTAATCACAAAGCAATGTAAAACAGTAGACAGCATTGCAGACTTACATTCCCTCTACTCCATGTTTTGATTGGCTGCTTCAATTAGCTTATAAAAAGAAACAGTTTTTCTGAACTCATTCAAAGTGCACATATATCTCCATGATGTCCAGTCCTATGATTAGAAGTTATGTCTCTGAACTACACTTATCCTCAAGGCCAAATTGTGTAGGAGCCATTAGAACTTCTTGAAATTCCACAGAGCACATCCCGAGATTATTTCCCTAAAATTTTGGTTTTAAAAACACCAGGTAAGAGTTTTTAAGGTCATACGGCAATTTTTTTTTGAAAATTAAAACAGAATCATTGCAGAATGACCAGCCATTTCTAGACTTTAAATAAGCTGTGTAATGTCCTGATGTTATTGAAGGGCCGTCATGATATATAATTGCTGTAGTTACAAAAGTCCTTCCTGATATTGACAACTGCGAAGCTACAAAATTTTTTATTAAAGTTGTCAATTTTGTTCCATCAGGCCTACATCGTTGGAACATTAAAATGACGTACTGGCCATATGTTCGTATAAATAATGTGGACATCATTTCAGATTTACATTGGCTACACTCCATGTTGTGATTAGCAGCTTTTACTAGCTTATTAAAGGAGACTGATTTACTGTCTGGCAAAGTTAAATATATAAATCTTTCTGAGTCTACACTAGTAGTACTTGATACCATACAGTTCTCGCAGTCATGCTGCCATTGATAAGAAAGCCCAAACAGCTGATCTACATCTACACCTTCAGCATGTAATACATCAAGCATATACAATAAAAACTCCTGACAATCTTGCTGAATATTTTGAGAGAATTGTGTTTGGCCTGAACATCTGTCTAACAGATTTCGAATTTCAGACACACTTTCTATGTTTCTTCTATCAGTGGTACATTTCTCTAACACAGAATTTAACAAACTGCAAAATCTTTGATCAGAATTGACCACAATCTCTTCTTTTACATTTTTTAGAGAAAACAAAACATTAATTACTACATTAGCATAGCAGTTGACACCAGAACTGTTTTCAAACTGAAAACCAACAACATCTTCAACAGAATCCTTTTTGTTTCTGCTTGTAATTTTAGGTTCATTGACTTTTTGTCTTTTTGCTACAACCTCCCCAGTATTGTTCTCATTTCTTCGTTTCCGGCCTACCACACGTTTCTCAAACAAAGGAAACTGAGGCAAATGTGGCGCATACTCTCTTCTTAACCTATTGTATTCCTTAACACAATCTAGATCTGCACAAATGTTTGTGACATCACACTCAATCAAATACAATCCCGATAAAGTTCTAACTCGTGACAATGCCACATATGCCATACCCTCCTTGAACACAGAACTGCCAATATTCACCAATGCACTGTCTACACTTAAACCTTGCGATTTATGGATTGTCACCGCATATGCCAAGCAAACAGGAAACTGCTTACGGCGAACATATAAGTCTTTTACAAGCAAAAATCTAGCAGAACAACGAGCAATTAGCTGTACTTCCTCAATGCCATCAAATTTAATTTTTAAAAATTCAATTCCATCTCTATTTCTGTATTTCACAAAATCAACAACATTACCCATTGATCCATTTACCAGACCTCTTTCAACATGTAAATTCCTTCTTAAAATTATACGGCAGTTCAAGCACACATTCAGAGTCTTTTCAAAACCTGCAGTTTTAGATATACTCTTCTCTAATGAATCCAATTTTGTTTTCAGATTCTCAGACAAAATAATTGTTGATCCCATATGCTCTACTCTATCAATAGCTTCCAGTTTCACAATCTCTTGCTTTTCTAAATGCAACATTTTGTTGTTAAATTTGGCACATTCTGCAAGAGTTGGCATCAAACATATTCCAGATTTCTTTTCAGTAATTTTCTGAAAAATATTCTCAGGCACAACATCTTGTTCTGGATATAAATTTGACAGTAATCGTGCATGTAAAACTTCTTTCCCATGCTCGGTCACTTTTCCAATTCTAACATCTTGTAGAATAGTCTTGTAAACTTCATCCTTCGCCTGACGCATATTTTCATGCAGTTCAGCATAATTGAAGTTTAACCATATATTGACGTTGCCAATGCTGCCTAGGCACTTCCTGGTATCTTCATGCGTGAGCATTTTGAACACAGGTTGCCCTTTCACTGGTGTCAGCTGCAGAAGATCTCCGAAAACAATGATGTGTTTGCCACCAAATAACACATCATACTCTGTTTTGAGAACTTCTTGCATCCTCAAATGCACAAAGGCAAGCATGACATTGGAAACCATGCTTACTTCGTCAATGATTAGAAGTTTCATTTTCCTCAAGATTCTTGAAACTTCAAAACAAGCATCTCCAGATAGCTTGTGATATTCTAATTTGTTGTCATGCTCCACTGGCAGCATCAGTAAACGATGTAAAGTAATCCCTTTAATATTATGTGCTGCGAGTCCAGTTGGAGCAGTGACAACACAAGACAGCGATGACTCTGTCCTTTCCTGCAAATAGCATGAAATTGCTTTAATGAGGAAACTTTTTCCAGTTCCCGCTTCTCCACTCACGTACAGTCGGACAGGCTTCAACGACGTACATGAGCACTCTTTCTTATCATGACTTAATCCATGATCAATTTGCATGGTAACTTCGTCATATATTTTCCTCTGCTCAACGTTGAGTTGCCTTTCCAACTCTTCTAAGTTAACCGCATCCTCTTGAGCATGTGCCATGGCTCTTTCCACTTCATTCATAGCAGTGGCAGCTTCATTTTCGATAACAGGTCCTCCTAGTGGATCCTGACTCAATGAAGCAGAACTCTGACTGTCCTGAGAACTGTCTCTGGCAATCTCGGCTGCAATCGTTGCTTCCTGCTCAATTTCCGCATTCAACATTTCTACATATTTGGGAAAAGCAGGACATTCTATGGTCTCCTTGGCGGCATTGAAAGAGTCTTCGTAACAGAGAAAATCTCCAAGCAGTTCCTCTTCTGCACGCCAAGGCTTGAAAAGTTGCAAAAGTGCTAAATAGAAAAACTCCTTTTTTTCAGGAGATTCGCCACTCAATTTTCGATGGTTTACCAAGTGGCATTTTCTTTGCTTGACCAGACATCCCTCACTTCCTATTACAGCATACACTCCTTTCTCAGTATCTTCTTTGATGTTCCTCTTGAATATGTAATTTTGCAGAACCTCATACAGACAAACATTCTCGAGGTGACTGCTTCGATTTGGATAATATGTATCCAACATGTTTGTCTTCAAAATGTCGGTACTGTTTGGCTCCTTTTCCGCCAAATACTCAATTTCCCGCACAGGTTTGAGAACTCGATTACGCGTTGCAGCAAGACCAAGACTCGCCCAAACGATACTCCTGGACTTGGCATAGAGACTTGCTGAAGACAACCGGTCAGAACATTCGTACGCTCCGATTTCTCGATGCGACAACATCTTCAGACTGAAACTGTACAACTTCTTGCTGAGGCTCTTTTCATGGGAAATGTCTTCCCACATATCCTTCAATTCTGTCTTCTCTTTTTTGGTGATGTAAGACGTCACATACCGAGCCACAGCCATACAGTTATCAGCCACAAACTGTATATCCATGTTAGCATTCCACATGGACAAAATCACCGGGTTGTAGTCGTTGATGTACTTGGACTCTTCGTTCCTCTTCAAATTGTAAGTGTTTTTAGGTGATTTCTTCATGACATTGTGTCGCAACGAAGACATCAAACTGTTTACTCTTCCTTTAGAAATCACCGGTCGTGGAAAGCCGAAACGACATTTAGTGTAGAACTTGTCTTTGTTTCGGAATTTACGACGGCAGTACTTTCCACATCGATGGCTTTGGAAACGCAGAACTTTTTCTCTTAGACTTTTCTTCTCCTTTGCGTTTGGAACAGCACACGTAGAATACTGTTGGATGAAACTCATCACTGAGTCTTCTGGATCCGTTCCAAATTTAGGTGCATCCTTGATCCACAGCAACATATGTATATGAGGAGCACCTCTTGCTTGGTACTCCTTTCTCCAGAAGAAATCCAACACCTCTCCAAGAGGTGGATTCTTCTTATTCATGATGAAAGACATCATAGCTTCAAATCTATGATTGAAGTACCTACATACATTGACTGGATCCAAAGAGCACAGTTCTCCAGGTGTCTTGAATTCGATGTTATCTACGTTAGCATTTGCCTCTCGTAGAAATTCAAGTAAGTCTTCCCAGCCATACTCGGCACAGCTCAGAGTGAGGAACCATGTGGGAGTACCTAAGTTCCTCAGCATACATTTTAAATCACCATGACGACGGTACCAGTACTCATTAGTACCACGCTGACACGCCATGAGATTAATCAGGTGAGAATCCAAAATACTATCTTGGACATTGACTTTATCCATAAAGTCACTTGCTGAGATGTTTTGCATGTGTATACCACTTTTCAAGATGTGGTTCACTGCATATGACAGTCCAGACAGATCGCTTTCAAACAGGAGATGAAACAAATAAGGAATGCATTGTCGAAACCTAGCATCTCCTGCATACAATCGCAAAGTCCGGTATTCAGAAGCAGGAATTTGATGAGGTCGCTCATCATATCTTCCTCCCTGACCTGTTGGAAAAAGCTGTGGGAAACACCGAGCTTCCAAACTTTCCTCCCAAACACTAATGGGACTCCCTTTGGCTTGTTTCATTTGAAACAACTCAATAGCATTCCCCATGACTTCCTTGGAATGCAAAGGATGAACACTATAATGTTCATATATTTCTTCACTAGTAGAGGGTTCTACTTTCTCAATTTGACCAGCACACAAATCGCTATCCTCTTCCTCACTTACTTCCTCTTCTGCAACATATACATTCTTATAGTATTTATTATTTTTTTTCAAATACAATGTTGCCTTTTTAACTTTCCTAACATCTACTAAATCTTGCCATATTTTCTTATTCTTTGTCGGAACCCCATTAACTAAGATAACCAGAGGTTCCTCTTCCACTTTTTCTACTCCAATTGTGTTAATGTTTTTCTTCAAATCTAGAGGCAAATAAACAACTCTTCCCTTTAATCCTCTCTGTAAATCTGATGGAGGCAATTTCCCTGTCTTTGGCTCCATTCTTACAATAGCCTGAAAGGGATGGATACTTTGAATCAAAATAGATTCATAAGTATTTAAGTCCTTCAATTCAGAAGGAATCTCAACCAATTCCAGATTATTATGAACTGCTCTAGCAGGCATCTGGTTTTGTTTTAATTTGTTACAACAATAAGTACACACACGTTGATCCAATCCCAAATCAAAACAATTTTCTACCATCAAGTATGTTGCAAAATCCTTCCATTCACTATTATTTTCCCTTTCACTTTTTGCATATAAATCCACTAACTTAGTCTGATTCTTATAATAAGTGCGTCGACAACACACACAAGTGAAATTAGGCCTCTCACTTGATTTCACGTCAAACGTCGCAATTTCCCTCTGGAAATTATCTGTACTGGAAACCTGTACACTATCTTCCACATGAAACTCTACTTCTTGCTCAATTTCAACATTCTCCTCTTTACTTCCAAAGTAACAAAACTCAATTTCTTCACATATATTCTTCACATCTATTTCAGAACCATGCAAAAGAGCAGCGCATAATTGTTTCAGCATAATTGCTGGACTCTTAGCATAATACAACATTCTAACTAATTTCCTCACTTTGTTATGATGCACTGCTAGCATCCTGAAATGATGAAAAACACTCTGGCATACTCTCCTGGAAAGACAAGCCAGTGAATGACCATGCAAACCTGTCACTTCTCTTACTCTGCAAGGATCTAATTCTTGCAACAACATCATTTTCTGCTTCAAACTTTTTTTGTTAAATGACCGTACAAAATCACAAAGCAAATTGATGGAATCCTGTCGCACACTGCAAATACTACTACACTTCCAGGTGTACACAGGACCCTTAGCACGTCTTCCTAAAACCTCATTACCTAACACCTCTTCTGCCTCTGTTGTCACAAGTTTTTCTTTTTCAACTGGACAACCATCTTTCACTTCATAAGCACGACCACTGGTGTCAACTGCATGCACCAAATCATTATCCTGGAAATAACTCTCCTCATTAAAAAATGCCTCACAGCTTGAACTATGCATCCATTCTCCAGAAAAAACTTCACAAAAATTACTACGATTAACTATTCTCTTCCATCTACTATTTCTTTTGAAATCAAAAATTGCCTTGTTTAGCTTCCTAATTCTATTGATTATCAAAATAAATAACTTACGTTTAATTTCAAATGCCTGATCAATAACTTTCTCAACTTTTTTTTTTCTCTTATAAAAAACTAGTTTCTGTTGACCTTTCTTAATATTTTTTAACAAATTGCCAATTATCCTGTTGCGGAACATTCGTTTACGAATCTCCCTAAACTGTTGTTTCCTTCTACTATCATGCACAGATTTATCTCTTGCTCTAGCAGTAACATTTGTCATTGTCCTTTTCTTTCCATTTGATTTCCTTCTCGTTTTATGGACTGAAACATTTTCTGTAGTAATATTTTTTTTATTACAAATATTTCTTATGAAATATTTAGAGCTCTTACCCGGTGCTTTCTTCGTGGCTTGAGAAATCTTTTTGTTAGAGGACTGCTGCGTTTTTTTTTTCACCTGCTGTCTTTGACGTTTTGCAGCCTTTATCTGTCTTTCTATTGTAGGCATGGTGAAATCTTGAAATGATCTGCAGTTGAATCTGTGGAAAAATATAATAAAAAATGTTATTAAACATTATTACCAAACAGTAAATCAATAACAGTGATCAAAAACTTAACACACTACTTGACATTTTAATTTGAAGATTTTTTAGTCATTGGCAATTTTACAATACAGAAATACCAGAAAAGAAATGACATTTATATTTATGTTACCTATGCTATTTTATATGTGAATCTGATCTAATTTTATGAGCATATTTTAATATTTTATTGAAGACACTACACATAACCTGTTTTTGAAGGTGTCTTTATTTTTAAATTAAACGGTTTACCTTTTTACTTTTTATTAATTATAAATTTTAAAAATAAATATTTATATTTCCAAAGGCTCAAGCAGGTCAGCTTCCCATCCTATATCATATAATTCGGACAAATCTGCATCCTCATCACGCTCTTCTTCATCCTCAGGATTTAAATCATCCAAAGGATCAACATCCACTGATGTTTCAATTACAAGTTCAATGATGAGGTCAAAATCAACTGATTGCAGATTGTCGCTCATGTTGAGGTTGTCTTTATCTTTAAAGAAAGATAACAACAATGAGATGTTGCAGAGTAAGAGACAAATCTCAGAGATTATAATAGTAAAATTGTTTAACAAGATTAACATTTTGCAGCTATTATTTAGCCATGTCCAGCAATGCTGAGCAGGTGAAGCCTATGTCTAATTTTTCACTGAACAGGACTCATCTCTTCTTAACCTTGGATAAGCCTCACCGACTGTGTGTCCCCTGCACATACTTAAATGTAAAGGGGCAGATTTATATTAAATGGCACATCCCCAGGCATGCACCAGTTAACGTGCACCACTGCTCTGCCACCCATGGTGTGCCGCATTTACAATCAGATAGGAGAAAGCTGCGTCAAAACCCTGCGCCTGCTTGAAGCTGGCATAGGTCTTGACGCAGCATTGTGGAGATGGGGCACCCCTGAGCCTTGCTGGAGCTGCATCGCACTTGCGATACAACTCCAGCAATGCGCCACCTTTACGGCACAGATGCGTCACGCATCTGTGCCGTTTTTGCCCCATGCTGCGCCGCATTGTAAATGCAGCACACCATGGGTGGCGGAACAGCGGCGCAGGATGACTGTCACATCCCTGGTGATGCGCCAGTCATCATAAATCTATCCCTAAGCTTCTTATCTTGTTACAGATGAACTGCCATATGTATCATCAAAATATTTTACATTTTCTAAATAGCGAATTTTAAGGAATAAATAGCGATTCTTTACCATTCCTAATTTGCGATGAGCAAATTGCTAATTGCAAGTTACCCATTCATTTCCATGGGCTAGGAGGCTCATAGGAATGAAGGTTTAATTTGCGATTAGCAATTTGCTCATCACAAATTAGGAATTTTTCCAAGGGTGCAGGGGTGTCTCAAGAACACCCTGCTGCACCCCTGAAAAACAAATTTGGGGGCATATGGCACACATACATGCCCTAAGGGCATGTGTTGGCGTCATATGGCACCTTTTGTTTTTTTGAAAAAAAGCTTTTTGAAAAGAATTCACAAATTACCACCAATTTACCACAATAGTTTCCAAATCCTCAATGTCATTTTTTACATAGTTTTTGTTTGATACATTGCATTTAAGTAGTCACAAAATTTGCAAATCCTTCAGTGCAATTGCAAAATAAGGAATAGCAAATTTTGCTACTCCTTATTTTGCATCAAACTTGTTTGATACATACCATTTGTCTAATTAGCATTCGCAAAGGCCAAAATTCGCAGAAATTCGGCCTTTGCGAATGCTAATTAGCTTGATACATATGGCCCCAAGTGAGGCCTGTCTTGCGACATGGTGCATCTTTTGCATCACTGCTGCTTGGGTTTTATGTGGTACGTTTTTTTTACACCATGACATATCTGCCTAAATGCATCAATTTGTAATGTTGTCGCCTCATAGCAAATCTTTTGCACCACCGCTGCATCATAAAAGTGACGCACAGTGGCACAAAAGAGGCATACACCTATCATAAATCTGTCCCTAGCATTTTAAATGATTAATCCAGGATGACAATAAAGTGTGTCCTATCCAGAGGTTTGTTTAAGGTGAGGCCTACTCAGGATTGCAGATTAAAGTTACGCTTGATGAAGAATACAGATGAGATAATACATGTAAAGGCCTACCAATGAAGTAAGTAATGTGCACTTTATTGCGCCAGTCATCATAAATGTATCCCTAAGCTTCTTATCTTGTTACAGATGAACCACCATATGTACCATCAAACTATTTTGCATTTCCTAAATAGCAAATTTTAAGGAATAAATAGCAATTCTTTACTATTCCTAATTTGCAATGAGCAAATTGCTAATTGCAAATTACCCATTCATTTCCATGGGCTAGGAGGCTCATAGGAATGAAGGTTGCAATTTGTGATTAGCAATTAGCTCATCACAAAATAGGATTTTTTTCAAGCGTGCAGGGGTATCTCAAGAACACCCTGCTGCACCCCTGAAAAAGAAATTTGGGAGCATATGGCACACCTACATGCCCTAAGGGCATGTATGGGCGTCATATGGGACCTTTTGTTTTTTAGAAAAAAATGCTTTTTGAAAAGAATTCGCAAATTACCACAAACTAGAAGTTGGTGGTAGTTTCCAAATCCTTAATATCATTTTTTACATATTTTTTGTTTGATACATTGCATTTAAGGAATCGCAAATTTTGAATTATTGACATTTTAAGTCATTTCCACATGTGCAGTGTTTTCAAAATATGATTTGAAAATCGTTTTTGGGAAAAAGTAATGGTTTGCAAATTTATGACAAGGACATAATGGTGTATGCTTCTCTATAAGGCATTTCAGTGTCTCTGATGTCATTTTTCCCATATTACATTATAAGACCTTTCCCCATGGAGCACATTCCTTGTAAATATGCTCCCACCTGTGCATTGCGAATTTAGATTTTGACTGTTTGAGTCACATAGCCATGTTAAAAGTGACCCCAAAAAATAGCAAACGTTTTAAAATAACACATTCCAGTGTCTTAAGGACATTTTAAGTCATTTCCCCATGGACAATGTTTTCTAAGTGGCGCAAAAGAGGCATACACCTATCATAAATCTGTCCCTAGCAATTTAAATGATTAATACAGGATAACAATAAGATGTAGCCTATCCAGAGGTTTGTTTAAAGTGAGGCCTACTCAGGATTGCAGATTAAAGTTACGCTTGATGAAGAATACAGAGGAGATAATACATGTAAAGCTCTACCAATGAAGTAAGTGATGTCTACTTCATTGCGCCAGTCAGCATAAATGAATCCATAAGCTTCTTATCTTGTTAGACATCAACCGCCATATGTATCATATAACTATTTTGCATTTCCAAAAAAGCGAATTTTAAGGAATAAATAGCGATTCTTTACCATTCCAAATTTGCGATGAGAAAATAGCTAATTGCTATTTTACCCATTCATTTCCATGGGCTAGGAGGCTCATATAAATGAAGGTGCAATTTGCGATTAACAATTTGCTCATCACAAATTAGGAATTTATTCCAAAGGTGCAGGGGTGTCTCAAGAACACCCTGCTGCACCCCTAAAAAAGAAATTTGGGGGCATATGGCGCACATAAATTTTAACAACATTCCTTTACCTCAACAACGATTTTCAAATCATAACTTCAAAACACTACACATGGGAAAATTACTTAAATTGTCCTTAAGACACATAAAAGCGTTTTTTGATTGGCTTTCCTGCATGGTAGGGTCACTTTTAACATGCCTATGTAACACAAACATTCAAAATCTAAATTTTCCATGCACATGTGGGAGCATATTTACAAGCAATTTGCGCCACAGAGAAAGGTCTTACACTAAAATGAGAAAAATAACATCAGGGATAGTCAATTGCCTTATAAAGAACCATACACCATTATGTCCTTGTCATGAATTTAAAAACAATTCCTTTTCCCCAAAAACGATTTTCAAATCATAATTTCTAAACACTGCACATGGGAAAATGACTTAAAATGTCATTAAAACACATGAAAGGATTTTTTGATTGCCTTTCCAGCATGGTTGGGTCACTTTTAACATGGCTATGTAACACAAACATTCAAAATCAAAATTTTCCATACACATGTGAGAGCATATTTACAAGCAATTTGCGCCACATAAATCATAATTTTCTCCTTAAAGCACACTATTCTCTATCTAAATTAAAGAAATATTTTCTCACCTTAGCAAATACTTTGAGTTTGAAAACAATCTCAGAAACACACCAATTTGTCTTCAGCAGATCAAAAAGTATGCACTCCAGAGTCTGCAGCTATCAAAAGCACAGAAATGCTGTAATTCTTCACACATATTTCTCATGTCACCCAATCAAAACTCTTCCCTCACTTTTTTTCAAATGAAAACCCTTCCCCCCTCTGCCCTTTCTGCCTATTTTCCATAGCAACCACCTCTTGGAAGACTTCTGGTGTTTGCAAGTTCACACAACAATGTTGCAATTGAACTCTGAACTCTCAGTGCACCTGCATATCCAGTGTATTCTTTCATTTAATGATTTTTTATTGACCACTCAAAATACATCTTTCAAAGAACACATCTGTGCACCCTAACTTTCTGTTTTCATCAATCAAAATCCACCAATCACGGTTACTGCTTCATGAACACAGAAACTCCACAGTTTTTTTTTCATTTTACACTCTCATTTTTTCAACTGCCATTTCATTGCCACACTTCATCTGACTGCAGGAGAACCTTCTCTCACCATGTTTTCTGTCTGGATTGTTGGTCATAGTTATATTCACTGGGCTCAAAGGTACTTTGAAAGCAGGAATTTACCTAACCTCAATTTACAAGATGTGGAAATTAAGTGGTTTGGACACAGAGGATTAAAATGTCACCAATTGATACCATTGGTGAAAACCTTTATGCATTTGCCAAAACCTGACCTGTTAATTGTGCACTGCGGAGGTAATGACTTGGGCACTTTGACTGGTGTAGGTCTGGAAATGCTTTTAAAGGACACCTTTGAGCAATTAATGGCACTTTTTCCTCAGACTGCCTTGGTATATTCAAATATATGCCAAAGACAGAAATGGAGGTGGTCAAACCAATTTTGTCCACAAATTGAGAAGTCGAGGAAGCATGTAAACAAATCTGTTTCAGCTTACATGAGAGACCATGGAATGGGCTCCCTGTACAACAATAACTTGCGTTACTACATGCAAGATATCTACAGAGGAGATGGAGTTCACTTCTCAGATGAGGGCAACAGAGTTTTCACTCTGAATTTAAGAATGTGCATTGGTACCTACTTATAAGTACCTAAATGTACCATAAAACCAAAAGCTCTTCTCAGAGCTACCCTACATCTGATCACTCACAAATATTATTTTACTCTAACTTTTTTCACTAATTTTCAACAAAGTACGCTCCCTGGGGGGGCTACCCGGTACGCGTACCGGGAGCTAACCTCGCGAAATTTTATAAAAAAAATGTTTTATTTTCGCACATATAAGCCTCCTCAGCCACCCTCAGAAAACCTAGGGGGTCAAGATAACTCTACCGTGCCCCCTTCTACCCATTCTGAACATTATTTGCCCTCCATCTTGTATCTTAATTCGACCGAAACACAAAATGGTGGACTCCCGGAACGCTTAAGGTCCGCGAACCGAGGCGCTCAACGGTTCGCGTACCGGGTCGCTCCCTGGGAAGATAAAGGAAATAAAAAATAATCAACAAAACCAACAATCAATTAACATACAACATTTGAAAAGCCTATCATTCATTTTTCATTGTAGTACGCTCCCCAGAACGCTTCCCGGTTCGCGTACCGGGCGCTACCCACGCAAAAAAACAAAAAAAAAATTATTTTTTTTTTTGCCCCGCGGGGCCCTTTTAAAGCCTCCACATTAAACCTAGGGGGTCAGTGAGGATTTACTATGCCCCCTTATGGTCATTTCCCCCTTTGTTTTGGCCTCCTCTTGTCTCTCAATCCTACCGAGAGACAAGATGGCGGCCGCTCCGGACTGTTTAGAATGTTGACAGACACCGGAGAGCCAATCAGCTTCGCTACGCGAAGTTCCGATACGCGTAAGGTCCGCGAACCGGGGCGCTGCCTGGTCCGCGCTTACAGATATATATCTTTTTTTAAACGTTAATTTCTCAAAATCCACTGCAGCACATATATTGAGACCTACAAAAGGCACATCGGGCTACCAGTCCCTACAATTTTGCCAAGTTTCGTGCAAATCCATTCAGCCGTTCGGGCTAAAAGTGAGGCTAACCGCCCTATGGAAAACTCAATGTTAAAAACACGTTTTGGGACCCCCCTTTTTTCTCGGCCCCCCCTGGACGAACCCCCCCCAAATTTTCAGGGGCTGCTCAGGAACAAAATGTTCCATTTTCCAGAAAATTTCAGCCAATTCCATCCACAAACGCCAAAGTTATTAGACATAGAATTTTCAAAAATCCCATAGGGAAAAAATCCTAACTATATATACCTACTGGCGACCGCCAGTAGGTAATATATATATATATATATTGTTCAACAAAGGAGTCCTGTGTGGGAGGGAGCACTTTTCAGTCGGTGCTCGCTTCGAGACCAGGACGATGTCTCATGAAGTATTTTTCTCAAAAAACTGAAGTCGCGGAACACCTCTTGGTTTAAAGATGTTATTTATTGCAATAAATAACATCTTTCAACCAAGAGGTGTGCCACGACTTCAGTTTTTTGAGAAAAAAATATATATATATTGTTCAACAAAGGAGTCCTGTGTGGGAGGGAGCACTTTTCAGTCGGTGCTCGCTTCGAGACCAGGACGATGTCTCATGAAGTATTTTTCTCAAAAAACTGAAGTCGCGGAACACCTCTTGGTTTAAAGATGTTATTTATTGCAATTACCTACTGGCGGTCGCCAGGAGGTAGTTATAGTTAGGATCTATTTTCCATAGGAAATCTGCAACATTCTATTCCCAATAACTTTGGCGCCGGTTGACAAATCTTCGCGAAGTGTTCAAAACTCGTAGGGCGCTCCGGTCCGCTCCTATCTTGAAATCTTCGGGGTGATTCAGCAAGCTGGGGCTGAGAAAAAAGGGGGTCCCAAAACGTGTTTACCCCATGAAATTTTCCATAGGAAACTTTAGCTGCTGCTACAGCCCGAACTGCTGAACAGAATTACTCCAAATTTGGCAAAGAGGTAGCCCTTGGTTCAGAATGGTGCCTTTTTGTTAAATGGTGTAAATCTGTTCAGTAGTTCCTGAGAAAATCGGAAGTAAAAACACATATATATCTATAGCCGCGGTGGATCTGCGCTCCTTGTGCGCACCCTACGCACACCGCCCCGATCACAAGCTGAATGCTAATTGGCTGTCAACACTTTAAAACGGATGTATGACGTTACAACGCATGCATTAACAACGCATGCCATTACAACGCAACTTTTACCCCGCAGGTGCCATTACAACACATTCCTTTACAACGCATGGCATTACTACGTAGGTGCTTTTACAACGCATGCCATTACAATGTTAGTAAAGGTAAGTATTTATTTTTTTAATATTAATTTAATTTTAATTAAATTACAAAAATTAATCAATAAATAATTCTAAATAAAAATTTTTAAATATCTTTTTTAATTAATAATTTTAACTCCTTAAGTGTATAATAGTAGGGTAAGTGTTGGATAGTGTAGGGGTAAAAATTACTATTCTAACTCCAGGGGGGTTTAATAGTAGGGAAAGTGTTGGATAGTGTAGGGGTAAAAATTACTATTCCAACTCCAGGGGGTGTAATAGTAGGGTAAGTGTTGGATAGTGTAGGGGTAAAAATTACTATTCTAACTCCAGGGGGTGTTATAGTAGGGTAAGTGTTGGATAGTGTAGGGGTAAAAATTACTATTCTATTTCCGGGGGGTGTAATAGTAGGGTAAGTGTTGGATAGTGTAGGGGTAAAAATTACTATTCTAACTCTAGGGGGGTGTAATAGTAGGGTAAGTGTTGGATAGTGTAGGGGTAAAAATTACTATTCTAACTCCAGGGGGGTGTAATAGGGGGGCTCAAAGTCCCCCCTAAGCCCCGGGGACCACCACCCCCTGGGGCTTTGTACATTGTGGTGGGGGGGCTGTGCAGCCCCCTCCTGGAGCCCTCGAGGGCCCTGGGGACTGCCACCCCCCTGTGCCAGCTCCTGCAGTGTCCCGGGGTGCCCACCCCAGGACACGGCTGCTTGCTATAGCAGGGTGGGAGCCTCGTGGCTCCCGCCCTGTCACAGCAAACTGTGGTTTGGATTTTGAAAGAGAGAGCGGGGAAACCTGCTCTTTCTTTCAAAATGCAAACCAGATTGCTTTTCCACACGGGGAGCTGCATGTTAGCAGCTCCCCATGTGGAAAAGCAATGCCGGCTCCCAAACGCAGGGAGCCGGTGGGACCATTATGGCTTCCCCCACAGTCCCCAGCACTGTGTATAGGCCCCGGGGGATGGGGACCCCGGGAGAATAAAAATTAGTCGTAGGTGCTAAAAAAAATTACAGTAAAATTAGGAGTCGCGCACCCAGCGCGGCGCCCAGCGCGGCCACCTGGTGTGAACGCATTGGGTGGGCAACTCCAAAAAACGCTGGGTGCGTGACTCCAAGCAAACAAATATGAAATATTCTTTAAATATACATCAAGCTTATGTGTTTATATCTTAGGTGACTCTAAAAAGAGCCCTTGGGTTTATTGAGAGATTTTGGTTCCTAGTAGTAAGTACCTGTACAGAGTCTAAAGTTGATGAGGAAGACTCTGTTACCCTCATCTGTAAAATGTACACCATCTCTCCTACAGATGCCATCCATCATAAAACGCGGATTTTTGTGGTAAATGGACCCCATCCTATAATTTCAGAGATCAGCAGAAACAGCTTTATTGACATGTTTCCTAGCTTTCTCAATCTGTGGACAAAATTGATTAGACCTGTTCCATTTCTGTCTTTGGCATATGTTAGAATAGACAAAGGCTGATTGGGGGAAAAGTGACATCAATTCTCCAAAGGTGTCCTTCGTAAGCATTTCCAGACCTACCCCAGTCAAAGTGCCTAGGTCATTGCCACCACAGTGCACAATTATGAGGTCACGGTGTTGGAGATGCAAAAAGGATTTAACCAATGGCATCAGTTGGTGCCACTT
This sequence comes from Lissotriton helveticus, assembly GCF_964261635.1. Taxonomy (NCBI): domain Eukaryota; kingdom Metazoa; phylum Chordata; class Amphibia; order Caudata; family Salamandridae; genus Lissotriton; species Lissotriton helveticus. The sequence continues at coordinate 471,891,092 of NC_136069.1, read as the reverse complement.
TAATCCTCTCTGTCCAATCCATTTAATGGCTACATTTGGCAAAGCTAGGTCTTTGTCAATACCTCTGTTTTCTGCATACCTTTGGCTCTGGAAAATATAGCTGTGCCCCACATTCCACACTCTAAGCATCTTGAAGGGAGGTCTGGATGCACTCAGAAGGTGTCTGTATGTGAAATGGGCAGTTTGAAAAGTAAGATTTTTCTAAAATTCTAAATTCTAAAATGGTGGATAAGCTGCAGTTTTGAAGAAAGAAGAGAAATGATTGGCTGTTTGAGAACATTATAGACTGAAAAGTCGGGTGCATGTTTCTGTGTTTTAAAAGCAAGTTTCTTATTGGTTAATAAAAACTGTTTGATAGGAACATTACATAGGATAAGCTGATATTTTGAAAAGTCAAGCACACTTACTGTTTGGATTTGCAACATTGTGTGGTGAACGTGTGTCCTGTGTGTTCAGTTGAGTGTTCCCTGAACTGTTACTATGGTAACAGGCATTAAGCAGAATGGGGTAGGGTTGACAGTGATGTCTATTGGAAAGGGTTGAAATGTGTAACCAGTAGAAATGTGTGTTAGCTTTTGAATTAATTTGGGAAGCAATGTGATTTGATATTTACATGTATATGTGTGTAGAATGAGAGGGAAAGTTTTCCATTTTTTAGTTTTGCTAAGAGCAGCGCACTAGAGACATTCTGTATAAGAAAATCTGGTGTGTGATTAAGATACTGCTTAATCTACAAATCAATTTGAGAGGTGGGTTATTAATTTGTGAGTTGTTGTATGTGGTGCCTTTGTTTTTAATTGGACTACTGTGTTTCTCCTGCTAAAGTCCAGGGAATAGTCTTGCTTGTCTAGAATCCCACTGTGAGTCTGTGTGCATTTGGGCAACCATTGTGAGAGAAGCATTTGGTTACTTCATGTGTTTGCTGGCACATAACTTTTTTAAAACCTATCCTGTTGTCAACTTTTAGTAGTATTAGAAGCCAGTCATTGCTTATGCATTCGCAGAATGAGTCAGGCATTCACACTAGAGTGCAGTAGTCACATGTGAAGGTATAGAATATCGAGGTCAAGAATATCGTTGGACAGAATATCGACCCTAAGGTAAGTAATATCGATTTTTTTATATCGATGTAAGTAATATCGAAGTTAGTAATATCGATAGCATATATATCGATGTAACTAATTTGGATGTTACTAATATCGATATTTGTATTATTGTTATGTATTTTATTATGTATGTGTAATATGTTTTTGTTAAGTATTTTAATTGTTTTAAATTATATGTGTACTATTTTTATATATTAGTAATGTTATTTTTAAGTACATTTTATGTTTTAGTACTGGAGCGGGTTGTGGGTTTATAGGGGAATAGGGTGGGAAGTAATTTAAATATACTAAATTAATTATTAATTTTTAGGAATTATAAATTAATTTTAATTAATTTTTGTTTTTATTTCTGTAGCGGTGTGAGAAGGAGCAGGATGAACAGCTCGGAACACCTACATTGGAACGTTTCCCCCATTATCTTTCCCTGTCTCCTCTCATGTATTTTCAGAGTGTGCCCGGGGAGTGCTGGCCCTTTAAGGCGTCAGGCTTTCCAGAGGAGTTGCACAGGTCACGTGAGGCGGAGTTCTTCAAATGGGAAGTGGCTGAGGGAAGCAGTCGTTCAACGGGACCAACGGACGAAGAACGCCAGGAGAGGACGCTTGCCCGAACATACTCGGTGTTGCCGTGGAACAGTGCTGGAAACCTACACAAGGAGCAAGCTGATCCGACACCAGAGAAGAAGAACCGGAGCAGTGCAGAACCCGAGGACAGAACAGAGGGGCAGCCAGACCCTACCTGGCAACGCGACAACTCGAGCCACGGCCCCGGAGGGACGTGGCTCCACAAGGTACGGGGGCGTATTTCCTCGGTCTGGGGTTGCGCACTGGAGGGATCTAAGGGCGGGGAAAAAGTGGGAGTTCTCAAGTCGGGCCGTCTTCAGCTTAAACGGCAGCGCAAGCATGAACCACTGGTGACGGTAGAGGTGACAGTTCCCCACACTTCCCCCTGGCTCCTGCGTCAAGTCTATAGACTGCGAGCCACCCCCTTACAGGATTCTTTTGTTTCTCCTTTCCTTTTGGGTATCGGTGAGCGACGGCCATCAAACCTGATGTTCAAGAACCCAGCATTGTTAGAAGCACAAGAGAGGTGCCAAAGTCGACTACAAGTACCAGAAGACCTTGCACCGGAAAGAGTGCTTTATCTTTGTTCACAGACTGTTTGTTGGAAAAGACTCTAGTATTTATGAACTCTTTCCCCACTAAACTCCTATTTGTTAATAAACCCACTGAACCAGATACTCTTGACTCCTGGTCTGCTTCTCCACCACCCCACAAGCGGGTTGTGGGTTTATAGGGGAATTGGTTGGGAAATAATTTTAATTGTAATTAATTAATGATTGATAGTTATTTTTTGGTGTGGATAAATATTTTATTTATAATTAATTATTAATTGGCAATTCATTATTTTAATTGATAATTTATTTTTTTAATTGGCAATTAATGTTTTTAATTGGTGAATACATTTTTAATTGGTAAATAATTGTGTTAATTGGCAACTAATATTTTTAATTGGTAATTAATTTTTATTAATTGGAAATTATTTTTAATTAATTGGTAATCAATGTTTCATAAAAAGTATGATTTGGTATGAAAAATAATGTTATTGTTTAATAATTTTTAATTGTGAATTAATTTGAAATAATTATATATTTTTAATGAGAATATGTTATTGTTTAATTTTTATTATTTGGTGACTAATATTTATTCATTAATATTTATTGGTATTTATTGTTAATTTATTGTTAGTTAATTATTCAATTTTAATTGCTTTTAATAATTATTAATTGTTTGTAAATGATGTAGATTTATTTTAAAATTTAATTTTTCATTATTTTAAATATACAAATTCATGTCTTTGCTGACACATAAGTGTTTGAAAATCTATTATGTTGTCAAGTTTTAATAGTATTAGAAGCCAGTATTTGCTTATGCATTCGCAGAATAAGTCAGGTATTCACACTAGAGGGCAGTAGTGAAATATGTAGAATGTGTGCAGTCACCTAACCCATTCCAGACTAGTGAGTCTGTTTTGCTAAAGTATAAGGAATAGTGCTGCTTGTCTAGAATTACACTGTGAGTCTGTCTGCATTTGGGCAACCATTGTGAGAGAAGCATTTGGTAACTTCATGTCTTTTCTGACACATAACTGCTTAAAAACCTATCCTGTTCTCAAGTTTTAGTAGTATTAGAAGCCAGTCATTGCTTATGCATTCGCAGAATGAGTCAGGCATTCACACTAGAGTGCAATAGTGAAATATGTAGAATGTGTGCAGTCACCTTACCCCTTCCAGACTAGTGAGTCTGTTTTGCTAAAGTGCAAGGAATAGTGTTGCTTGTCTAGAATCACTCTGTGAGTCTGTGTGCATTGGGGCAGCCATTGTGAGAGAGGCATGTGGTTACTTCATGTCTTTGCTGACACATAACTGTTTAAAAATCTATTATACCCCTTGCATTTCTCTAGTGACCCATTCAGCACCATGTACTAATGCATTCACTGCACCAAAACCCAACCACTTATAAATTCACCCAGTCTTTCTGTTTTCAGTACTCTAATCATTCAGTCAGTACACAAGTACTCATGCAGTGACTCAGAGCCTTAGCACATAGACTGCTTCAAACCCCTATCCACTATGCATGTAGTCCTTTAACCACCTACACACTTGTCTTTCAGGCCTTTAATTCCCCAGTCAGTGTCCTTACACTCCAGCAAACACCCTGTCACTCACCTTGCACTCCTCTAGTGACCCTTTCAGCATTATGTACTAATCCATTCACTGTACCGAAACACAACCACTTATAAATTCAGCCAGTTTCTCTCCTTGTTGTACTCTAATCATTCAGTCAGTACCCAAGTACTCATGCAGTAATCCTGGGCCTTAGCAGACGGATGGCTTCAAACTCCTATCCACTGTGCAAGTAGTCCTCTAACCACCTACACACTTGTGTTTCAGGCCTTCAATTCCCCAGTCAGTATCCATACACTTCTGCAAATACCCTGTTACTCCACTTGCACTGCTTTAGTGACACATTCAGCTCCATGTACTAATCCATTCACTGCGCCAAAACCCAACCACTTATAAATTCACCTAGGCATTTTCCTTACAGTACTCTAATCATTCAGTCAGTACCCAAGTATTCATGCATTAATATAGGTCTTATAACATGGAGTGCTACAAACCTCTGTCCAATATGCATGCAGTCTTTTAACCACCTATACACTTATCTTACATGCATTCATTTCCCCAGGCGGTATCCATACACTCCAGCAAACACCCTGTCACTACACTTGCATTCCTCTAGTGACCCATTCAGCACCATGTACTAATCCATTCACTGCGCCAAAACTTAACCGCTTATTTATTCACCCAGGCATTCTCCTTGCAGTACTCTAATAATTCAGCCAGTAATCAAGCAGTCATCCAGGCCTTAGCACATGGACTCCTACAAATCTCTGTTCAATATACATGCAGTCCTCTAACCACGTACAGACTTATCTTTCACACCTTCATTTCCCCAGGCAGTATCCATACACTCCAGCAAACACCCTGTCACTCCCCTTGCACTCCTCTAGTGCTCCATTCAGCACCATGTACTAATCCATTCACTGTGCCAAAACCCAACCGCTTATAAATTCACCCATTAAGTATAATGGGGTGACCCTGTAACCCTCAGAACCTGGGCGGGTAGTTAAACAAATAATAATGGTTCTGTCGGAAACAATACCGAATGAAACAGTATTCAAGTCTGTTGCTAGCCCACTATGTCCTTGCCTCTGTAAACATATGGTAGCAATTAGTAAAGAACACACACTGACCAAACTAGTAGAAAAAGTGATTCTTTAGTCATACACTCTTTCAACGTTTTCAATTATTTTCAGGTGATAGTTATGCTGTCCCTATAACAAATAAACATACATAATACAAAATAACGTGATTCTTGAAAAGTGGTGAGAGTAAAAACATATATACACAAATATACATTAATTAGATTATTACAGATGGTCAACTGTAAACACAATAGTCATTTAGGCAAAATGATTTCTTTTGTTCCTAACAGACTTGAGACAAGTCTGTTAGGAACAAAAGGAATCATTTGAGTTTTAAACAGAATTCGATCACTAGATAAACCAATCCATTTTATGAAGGCCAAATGTAAGAAGAAAAGAGTAATTAACAGAACTAATTTTCGTGATTTTTTCTGGGTGAATGTAAACACAGTTCAAGTTCAGAGCCTTTCTTTAATGAAGAGAGTTATTTTCAGACCAATAATTTTTTGCATGCAGTAGATACCAGTGGTCGAACTTATGAGGTTAGAAATGGTTGTCCAATTGACAAGGAGAAGATGGTTCCCAGAAATGCATAACAAGTGATAGCTGATGAAGTTATAGGGAGACATCCTAAAGCCCCAGTGTACACTTGGGATTGCAGTAGTATTTGTAGTATATGACAGGAATCTATTGATATTTTACGCAATTTCTTACAAGAGTATAGTAAAATGAAAGTATTAAACAAAAGATTAAGATGTTGCAAGGACTAGATCCTTGCAGAGTGAGAAAAAATACTGGTTTGCAAGGTCATTCTCTGGCTTGTCTTTCTAGAAAAGTAATTGTTTTTCATCATTTCAGAATGTTAGCAGTACTTCATTCTCAAATGCGGAAGTTAGTCAGAAGATTGTATTATGCAAAAAGTCCAGCACTAATGTTAAATGAGTTGAACAATGCTCTTTTGCGTGGGTCAGTATCAGATGTGAAGAAGGTTTGTGAGGAAATTGAGTTTTGTTACTTTGGTCCTAAACAAGAGAGTGCAGAACTGACACATTAATAGGAGAATATGTTGAAGAGAAAGTGCAACATACTACTACAAACAGTTTTGAAGAACAAATTACAAAGTTTAAGGTGATTTCAGGTGAAAGGCCAAATTATTCTTGTATTTGTTGCCGGTGAACTCACTATAAAAATCAGACTAGGATATTGATCTGTATTTAAAAAGTGAAAGAGAAAATAATGATAAGTGGAAGGAATTTGCAACTTATTTGATGGTAGGGAATTGTTTTGATTTGGGTTCTGATCAGCATATTTGCAAATATTGTTATAACAAATTAGATGATAATAAAATGCCCGCTAGAGCTGTCCATAATAATCTAGAGTTGGTAACTATTCCTCCAGAACTGATAGATTTAAATATGTATGAGCCTATTCTGATTCAATGTGTGCACCCATTTCAAGCTATTGTTCATATGGAGTCTAAAACAGGTAAATTGCCTCCTACAGATTTACAGAGAAGATTTAAAGGAAGAGTTGTATATTTACCTCTAGATTTAAAGAAAAATATTGAAACTATTGGTGTGGAGAATGTAGAAAGAGAACCACTAGTTATTCTAGTTAATGGTGTTCCTACTAAGAGTAAGAAAATCTGGCAAGAATTAGTGGATGTTAGGATAATGCAAAAGGCAACATTGTATCTGATAAAAAACAATGAGTACTATAAAAATGTGTATGTGGGAGAAGAAATACTTTTAGGGGATGATACTGAAATGTCAGGTGGTCAAATTGAAAAAGTGGACGTGTCCAAAAGTGAAGAAATCTATGAACATTATAGTGTACATCCACTTCATTCAAAAGAAGTGATAGGGAATACTATTGAATTATTCCAAACTGAAAAAAGCAAAGGGATGTCCCATGAGTGTATGGGGAAAAAGTTTATACCTATGTAGTTTTGGAATCTCTCTGTCATAGGATCCCATGTGACCTGAAAAAAAAAAGATTTGATTGGTTCATAACATGTCCGATTGTACCTATTGAAGGACAGCAACCAATTCAATCATTCTTCTTTGAGCATCTTTGGAGAGATAACTCTGTGCTTACCTCCTGTCACTCTCATGCAGTTTTTCAATCAATCAACTAGCAATATGTTCTTATCGTAACAGTCTGCCAATACCTAAGCACTTATGGGGCAAATTTAGAAGCATCCTGTGCCAACAATATGTCACCTTTTGTGACATAGTGATGGCGTAAGACACTCTTTCATATTTACAAGGCGAGGAAAAGGCACTCTGTGTAGCTTTTCTTCTCTATGTAAATATGACCACATCATACACACCACTTTGCGTTGAAGGGGTGTTCTATAGGTGTTGCTGTGGGTGTTTGCACACAACACTCAGAGAACAAGACACATCTCCAGATTTATCAGAAATCATAAATCTGGACATGTGTGTGAATGCTGCACCATCCTCCAGTTGGTGTAGCAGAGCACAACAAGGAGAATTGTTTTCATTTCTCCTTACTTTTTCTCTTTCAATGTATGCTGCATTGCACTGCATACATTGAAGGAGAAAAATGCCTTCACTGATTGTTTTTGTGTAGGAAGGTGTGTCTTCCTGCACAAAAATAAACTCCGCACAACACAGATATCCTTGCACCATGGTGAAATGGTGCCTGTGTCACCGCATGGCTGCAGCTTAAGCAGCAGTGCAGAGGGAAGCATAGACTTACAACATATTTATGTACATATGTTGCATCCCTGTGCTTCTGAAGTGCCACAGCACACTGCAGCTAAAGAGCTTACAGTATCATGCTGCAGCACTTCCTTATAGTTCTGTATTTATACATTCACCATACACTACTAATGCATTCTTTTAGTCAATTATGCACTACACATACATTCAACCAAACTTTCACACACTATCATACAAATATAGCTCTTTCTTTAACCAGAGAAGTTAGTTCTGAAAATAACTTTTTTTTGTTGTTTATTTGTTTTATATTTTTTTGTAGTTTTTTTTATTATTTTGTTATTTTTTTGTTGTTGGTTGTTCAAAAGAAAAAAGAAAAAAGGACGAAAAAAATGTCAACTTCAGGAATTAACAGCCATTCCCAGAAAAAAAAAGTCTAACAGCGATGATTTTGTTGCGCTGTACAGACTAGGTCCACAGACTGCTCTCCATAGCAGAGAAGCTGGTTGCACTTGATGCAGTGCATCTTGAGTTGAGCAAATTCTGGACATATGTCTGGACGTGCTGGTGATGAGGAAGTGCCAGAAGTACTAGGCACTGCAGGTGGAGGGTTGTCTCGTAGTCTCCTGCACTCCTCCCGAGCCAGATTCACAGGGTGAAGAGTCTTGAGAAGTTTGTACATACTGGCAGTACAGCAGGAATACTTCTTATCAACACTGCCTCTGGACAGAACCCTTTCACAAATTTTACAGGTGACTTTCATGGCATTAACCTTTTTTTGGCCTTCTGGTAATGTAAAAATCTTCCACTCCACCAATGTAGGTCTCTGAGGACGTGGAAGTTCAGCAACGAATTCTTCCTCTGGAGAATGGTCAGAATCTTGTGTGGCTGCTGTCCTTAAGCCATTGTCTCCTGGATTTGTAAAATAGCACAAAAGAAATGATCCAAAAAAAGTTCTTCTAAGCTGAGAGATGTGTCTCCAAAGAATCTCTAAGAAGAATGATTGAAATGGGTGGGGTCCTTCAATAGTTACAATGGGAAATGTTATGAACCAAACAAATCTTTTTTTTTTAAGTCACATGGGGTCCGCGCACCCTGCGCACAAGCAGCATGCACCCAACGCGACTTCGCGAAATTACATTTAAAAGTAATATAGGTTTATTAATAAAAATATATTATTTTATGATTAGCCTAGATAATGTCTTGCCCTAATATGTATATTAAATACATAGATATATCATTTTAGACATTACAAAATTTCACGGGAATCGCGCACCCACCGCGTCAAACACGTATATGATGTCACGCTGAAGCGCGTGAGCATCACATAAAGTAATGCGCATGTGTCGCGAATGCGCCTGGAGTCGCGTACCGGTCGCATAGAGATCCTGCATGAAAATATGCACCCGTCCACACCCTATGCAGATCCTTCTCAACATTCCTAAAATGACAGTTAGGTTCCGCACAGTGATCGAGAAAGGTACGCTTTGGGTGCGCGACTCCCAAAAAATTTGGGGAAAAAAACAATAAAGAAAATAATATAAATATATTAAAATAAAAATATAAAACAAAAAAAACAATATTTGAGCTTCAATATTTTTTCAAAATTTTATTTTCCATTTATATAAAAAATATATAATGTAATTTAAAAAATAAAATATGTAAAAATAAATAGTTAAAAAAATGTAGAAAACCTGTATCAAAAGAATAAATATAACTATTATTACATGTAAAAAATGTCATTTAAAAAACCTTTAAAATTAATTGAAAAAACCATAGGTTTCAGACATGTTATAGTTAGGAACTAGCATTTAAAAAACCTTAGAAATTCACAAAAAAAAACATAGGTTTCAGGGCTGTTATAGTTAGCTGGACATTTCACTCGTACAAAACCATTGAAATTCCTCTGTTATAGTTAGTTCTACTAACTATAACTCGGGCACCCGCAATCCACTGCTGATGATGTCAAATATTACATCATTCATTGCATGGTCAGTAACATATATATATATATATATATATCTCAAAAACAACAATTTCTCCAAACATCCACTCCTGGAAAATGAAGAAGGCGGACCACGAGGAACCAGGCAGAAAGGTATTTATTACTTCCCCGCTATATATATATATATATATATAGGATGCCCGCGGGCTGCAGTCACTGGAAATGAAGGACTGATTTCTGTGGGGCCACCGCTGAAATGGGAGGCTCTGCCACTATCTCTATGGGAGGCCTGCTGGCTGAAGACTTTCAAAAAACTGTATGCAGCAAGGGTTTGCAGGGGTTTTCCCCTGCACTTCGAGAGCAGGAAAAGCAACAAAAACGGGCAGCCAGGAAAAGAGTGGAACTTTCATCTCTCACCACGAGGAACAATGCCCTTGATATGAATGGAGGAAAATAATTATACCTGCCCCCATGCACAACACGGAATTGACTCCTTTAAAGCATTAAGGTGGGCATGTTATAACCTTTTGGATTAAACAGTGTTATCATGGCAATACTGAAATCGACTTTAAATAAGAAGGATGCGATGCTGTATTTTGCAAAACAGTTGTGTTGCATGCTGGTCACTGTAGTCCAGAAACAAGTAGAACTGGGACTTAAACCATACAAATTCGGACACTGCTTCAAAATAATGCACTGTCAATGAAATGAATAAGAATATTGTGCAAGGAAACCAGTTGTGAAGTCCCAGATTGAAAAACAAAAAAACAAAAATAAGTTGTGACTGGCTCTTTTAAAGTAGATGTGTGCATACAAGCATCCCTCTTCCCTGTTTACTAATGGAGTGTATTTAAATTCAAAGTCACTTGTTCCCCACAGCTGCATATGATTAAGACACCGTTATGTGTTGAAACGTCTCATGCTATTACTACTGAGGCTGCCTGTTCAAATAAAATCTAATTTACTTACCTCTCGACTGGATGTGCTTGAAATTCATGCTGGAAGGAAGTGTGATTCTTGTGCAATATATATATATATATATATATCGGGACATGACCAAAATTATCCGGTTGCCAGGCATTTCGTAGCTAAACATCTAGGCATTCCTGATCAGCTCCAATACTTTGTCTTAGACGCAGTAGAGGTATGAAGGAGGGGAGGTGACCGTGAGGCCAAACTCCGTCTCCTTGAGACCAGGTACATACTGGAGCTTAACACAAAGAATCCAAATGGATTAAATGACAGGGAAGATCTATACACCTGCATTTAGGGTTCTCAGGAATGTTTGGGAAAAAGGGGACCCCTACATACTGTTCCGTTTGCTATTCGTAGGGAGTACATGAACTAGTAGGAAATAAACTAAATAGCAAACTAATTATAGTTGTACCGCCCTAATACTTAAACTCATATTGTCAAGCGACCTTAAATAAGTATTGACTGAGACAAAATGATGTATCAAAATCTGGAGACCATTTTATTTATAATTATTTCTCCTTCTATATTTTTTCTCTTTTTTTGACTATTTTTTGTAATGAAAATATATTGTTTACATAGATTACATTCAATTGCATACATTACAAATATTCACATAACAACATAAATAGGGGAAATAAACAGTGCTGTACGATATATTCGGTCGATGGAAGTTTTGAAGAAGGCAATGCGGTGGAATTGAACACTACGCGCGTTTCGGCCAGTGGCCTTCGTCAGGTGACCGTCATTCGCAAGTTAGAAACATGACAATGTGCAAAAAAGGGGACAGACGTGGTATCTAGTAGTACTTCGCTCTAGTGTTTTCAATAGTTATTAGTCTTGGTGACAAAATTTCATTTGTACTTGCGGGGATCTATTATAAGTCCCAGTTGTTAATATCTGCATACTGAAGACGATTTTTTGTAAACCTTCAGGAGGGAGAACCGAGGATATATTCTAGATTAACTGCTGTGTGTCGACCTGTCACAGTGCCTTGATTTAGCTGCAGAGGACTCGCTCATTTATACCAACATTATTATTTCGGATTGCAAGCCAAAAACATCTACCAAATGGTTTATCGCTCTGAAAAACTGGTATATGGATTTTAATATAATGTTCTTTATTTGGCATCTGTCGGTTGGAGTTATCTTCAGTAGAATATGGCTTTACGTAATATGGGGGTTCTCTTCTGGCATCTGCTCGTCTTCACCTCCACCGGTTTCAAGCCAACCGGTGGAAGCCTTCGGCGCGCTGCCGGCGCGCCTGCTGCGCTTCCTCCAGAGGCACATATTTATTGGTGTAGAGGAAGTTCGGGGAGGGGGTGTGGCCTCGAGGGGGCGTGGCCTCGGTGCACGCCGGCGATGGCGTCCGAGGATGTTTGTTTTGCTCCAAGGTCTGCTCTCAGCGTTAGGATCCGCTGTGCAGCGTTTAGCCAGGGAGGGTTGTCAATGCAGCAAGTGCTCAAATAAAGGTAAGTTTTAAACAAGAATACAATCAAAAGTGACACTCTAAAATTTTAAAATTAGATCTGCTCCCGGCTTCCGCCTCAGGAGTACTGTTTCTAAGCAAGCGCTAGTAGTCAACGCCTATATATTGGTGTGGGGGCGTGGCCTAGAGGGGGCGTGGCCTCGAGGGGCGTGGCCTCGGTGCACGCCGGCGATGGCGTCCGAGGATGTTTGTTTTGCTCAAAGGTCTGCTCTCAGCGTTAGGATCCGCTGTGCAGCGTTTAGCCAGGGAGGGTTGTCAATGCAGCAAGTGCTCAAATAAAGGTAAGTTTTAAACAAGAATACAATCAAAAGTGACACTCTAAAATTTTAAAATTAGATCTGCTCCTGGCTTCCGCCTCAGGCGTACTGTTTCTAAGCAAGCGCTAGTAGTCAACGCCTATATATTGGTGTGGGGGGCGTGGCCTAGAGGGGGCGTGGCCTCGAGGGGGCGTGGCCTCGGTGCATGCCGGCGATGGCGTCCGAGGATGTTTGTTTTGCTCCGAGGTCTGCTCTCAGCGTTAGGATCCGCTGTGCAGCGTTTAGCCAGGGAGGGTTGTCAATGCAGCAAGTGCTCAAATAAAGGTAAGTTTTAAACAAGAATACAATCAAAAGTGACACTTTAAAATTTTTAAATTAGATCTGCTCCCGGCTTCCGCCTCAGCAGCACTGTTTATTTCCCCTATTTATGTTGTTATGTGAATATTTGTAATGTATGCAATTGAATGTAATCTATGTAAACAATATATTTTCATTACAAATAATAGTCAAAAAAAGAGAAAAAATATAGAAGGAGAAATAATTATAAATAAAATGGTCTCCAGATTTTGATACATCATTTTGTCTCAGTCAATACTTATTTAAGGTCGCTTGACATTATGAGTTTAAGTATTAGGGCGGTACAACTATAATTAGTTTGCTATTTAGTTTCTTTCCTACGGGTTCTCAGGAATGTCCATCAGACCTGTCCGGATATCATAAATAATGTACTCGTTTAACTAGTTCTCTTTTTTTTTTTTAAATTGAGATATGTGGTGACTCTTTTGGATAAATTGTTTGCAATTTTTAGACATTTTTGTAAATACCAGGAATTTGTTCTGTTTTATATATGCTTGCACTTTATACTATTTTTGCACATCACTTTATATGCACTTTATATGATTAAGCAGACAGCTTTGTGTGGCAGGCCCACTTGGGCTTTATGTGTTCAGTTATGATGCATACTGTAAACAAGATCAGTATTGCCATTGTGTAGAATTACGCTTCTTTCCGTTTAATATGACGGTTACAACTACCTTGTTAGAAAATGGATGGTTTTATTAGGTATCCTTCGGAATATATACTACACATTGTTACATCAGGTATTCCATTAAGTTTCCTTATATAGATACATTTTTCGCCGTGAATATTTAGGAAACTGCATCATTTTGCTGCTAATTAGGATTACCGATGTATCACACTTTTTTAAACTTGATTATTTAAGTTTATCAATGTACAGGCAGTTTTAACTTAATTTAGCAAATTTTACCATTGTTCAATACATTGTTATGATCATTGCGTTTTTTGCACAGTATTTTTACTATGTCTATTGATAATCACTGTGCACTGTCACTTTAAATTGTCTGCTCGAAGGCTGGCAGTTTGTCATGTGATCAAGCCTCCTTGGAGGCGAAACGCGTCATGGCGGCAGCACTGGCAATTATGAAATAAACTCACTTATTTGCACCAGCAACTATTGGGTCCACTCTTCGTCATTTTTGGATTTGAGCAGTTTGAGTCTGCGGTGTGACGATTTTCCCAAAAAAAAAATATATATATATAACCTACTGACGGTCGCCAGTAGGTAGTTATAGTTAGGACCAAGTTTCCATAGGAAGAGCATTTTTTGTTTTGCTTATAACTTTGCCGTTGTTTCATGAATCTTCATGAAATGTTCTAAACTAGTTCTTTGTTCATATCAGCTCCTATGTTGAAAGTTTGGGGGTGATTCGTCAAGGGGGGCCGAGAAAAAAGGGGGGTCCCAAAACACGTTTTATCCAAGTTAATTTCCATAGGAAACTTTAGACTAGGCTACATGTCGAACGGGTGAACGGAATTACCCTTAATTTGGCATGGAGAAGGGTCTTGGTCTAGAAAGCACGCTTTTGTTTATTTGGTGTAAATCCGTTCTGTAGTTTTGGAGAAATATCGAAATTCACAGATATCGATATTTGGGAATTCTGCCTTCTGATTGGCTGAGGCATTACGAGCACGAGCTTGCTGCTTATTGGCTGTGAGCGCTGCAAGCGGATGCAACTAGGAAGTGCTGGCAGCCATTTTGTGATTCCGTTGAAGCAAGTAAGGGGGAAAAAGGCTGAAAAAAGTAGGAAAGAGGAGTGTGGGACCACTCTAACATCTGTGGGGTGTTTAGGGTATGCTATACAGGAAGTATGAAGCGAAGTATTTACCCCTACTGGTGTGAAATTGCTGTTTTGCCCAGAGTGAGATGGTGCTGAGGTGAGGTGCGGATACACTCAGGGATGAAAGCATGCCCCTAAACCATGAGCTGAGTGCTGTAAACTGATGTGCTGAATTATTTACCCACCCGGTGTGAACTTTCTGTTTTGCCCAGAGTGCGATGGTGCTGAGGTGAGGTGCCGGTACACTCGGGATGAAAGCGTGCACCTAAACTGTGAGCTGAGTGATGTAAACTGATGTGCTCTGGGCGCTGTAGCATACTTGCCTGCTTCTTTCCGGTCCAGGGAAGACATGGCTTGGCAGTTTGGGCTGGACTGTTCCCCTGAGGCACAGGGTCAGACTGATTTGCATATGGCCATGTCTGAACTGGGGTGATGGAGTGAGCTAAAGAATGATGATGGATTAAACCTAGATCAGGTGACTGGGGTTGAGTGTTTGATTTGCTCCAACGCTCTGTCCATCATCCCCTTTTGTATCGCTTTGTTTGCCCTAAGTTGGCAGGGTATGCCCAGACGATGGGCCCCTTGCTCACTTTACCACTGGATTCAAGCTAGCCTGGCTGATGACGGCTGATTAGCCAGAAACCGGTCCCAGGATGCTTGTTTCCGGTCCAGGGAAGACATGGCTTGGTAGTTTGGGCTGGACTGTTCCTATGAGGCACAGGTTCAGACTGATTTGCATATGGCCATGTCTGAACTGCGGTGGTGGAGTGAGCTAAAGAATGAAGATGGATTAAACCCAGATCAGGTGACTGGGGTGAGTGTTTGATTTGCTCCAATGCTTCATCCATCATCCCCTTTGGTATCGATTTGTTCGCCCTAAGTTGGCAGGGTATGCCCAGACGTGGGTCCCTTACTCACTTTGCCACTGGATTCAAGCTAGCCTGGCTGATGATAGCTAATTAGCCAGAAACCAGTCCCAGGATGCTTGTTTCCGGTCCAGGGAAGACATGGCTTGGCAGTTCGGGCTCGACTGTTCCCATGAGGCACAGGGTCAGACTGATTTGCATATGGCCATGTCTGAATTGGGGTGGTGGAGTGAGCTAAATAATGATGATGGATTAAACCCAGATGAGGTGACTGGGGGTGAGCGTTTGATTTGCTCCAACGTTCCGTCCATCATCCCCTTTGGTATCGCTTTGTTCGCCCTAAGTTCGCAGGGTATGCCCAGACCTGGGTCCCTTGCTCACTGTGCCACAGGATTCAAGCTAGCCTGGCTGATGACGGCTGATTAGCCAGAAACCGGTCCCAGGATGCTTCTTTCCGGTCCAAGGAAGACATGGCTTGGCAGTTCGGGCTGGACTGTTCCCATGAGGCACAGGGTCAGACTGATTTGCATATGGCCATGTCTGACTAGGGCGGTGGAGTGAGCTAAAGAATGATGATGGATTAAACCTAGATCAGATGACTGGGGGTGAGTGTTTGATTTGCTTCAACGCTCCATCCATCATCCCCTTTGGTATCGCTTTGTTTGCCCTAAGCTGGCAGGGTAGGCCCAGACATGGGTCCCTTGCTCAGTTTGCCACTGGTTTCAAACTAGCCTGGCAGATGACGGCTGATTAGCCAGAAACCAGTCCAGGATGCTTGTTTCCGGTCCAGGGAAGACATGGCTTGGCAGTTCAGGCTGGACTGTTCCCATGAGGCACAGGGTCAGACTGATTTGCATATGGCCATATCCGAACTGGGGTAGTGGAGTGAGCTAAAGAATGATGATGGATTAAACCCAGATCAGGTGACTGGGGGTGAGTGTTTGATTTGCTCCAACGCTCCGTCCATCATCCCGGCGGAAGAGTCAGCTCAGTCTGGCGCTAGCGTACGGTGGTGTGCTACCGACTTGCATTCTCTCTTGGAACCTGATTTAAAAGTCCGAGTGTCATTTGTTTTAAACGTGTGTATATATTTTAAATTGCTCTATCTTAACTCACTTTGCTGTGCGTTCTCTTCGGTCTCGCCCCGGTCCACCACGGCTTGTGCCGCTTGCGTGGAGGGCGTTCCTAGACCTGTTCCGGCCCCTCTGGGGTGAAGTACTACCGCCAGAGGTAGGGCCGGCGCCCTCTTAACTGACATGCCAGCACTCCCGCGCTGCGGAAGAGTCAGCTCAGTCTGGCGCTAGCGTACGGTGGTGTGCTACCGACTTGCATTCTCGCTTGCGTGGAGGGCGTTCCTAGACCTGTTCCGGCCCCTCTAGGGTGACGTACTACCGCCAGAGGTGGGGCCGGCGCCCTCTTAACTGACATGCCAGCACTCCCGCGCAGCGGACGCGCGCAGCGGGCGCGCCAAAGGCAAGCCCGTCTGCGCCCGTCCGCGCCAGTCTGTCGCCAGACGCCGGACCCCCTGGTCGTGGGATGATCCACAGGCTTCTGTACTCTCGGGCCGACCTGGTCTCCTTCCGTGCTCAGGCCTCATGCGACCCGCATTGCTGGCATCCTGACTCTCCAGCTATAAGATGTAATAAATGTGGCTTTCAACCCTCAGAGGATTTTCCCACCACTCCACAGTCATCCAAACCCACAAGCCTTAATGTATATAGCTTGAACTGCAGATCTCTCGTGAGACACCACGAGGATGTATTTCAGCTACTTCTTGATAGGTCCCCGGACATACTTCTCCTCACGGAGACTTGGCTCACCAATTAGGCGACCACCATCCCCGCCCTGGCACTACCGCTGGGCTACTCTATGTACACCCAGAATAGATCCAAAGGTAGGGGCGGGGGGTTAGCTGTAATAGCCAAATCTGCCTTTCCCTGTGTCCTATCCCCTGTGACAGTACCAGACTGCGAATGCGCGCAATTCAAGATTAACATCTCAGACAACTTCACTCTCACAGGGCTCCTCATTTATCGCCCCCCGGGATTCGCAAGGGCCTTCCAGGAAGCCCTGCCTCAGATCACCTCCTCCTTGGCTCTAAAGACGCCTAACTTGAGTATGATGGGGGGCCTTAATCTCCATCTAGAGCGACATGACTCCTATGACATCTCTAATTTTCTCGGAAATTTAGAAGCCTGCCAGCTGACTCAGCTGGTTAAAGGACCCTCCCATCTAGCGGGCCACCTGCTTGACCCGGTATTCTCAAACATCGAGCGAATCAAAGCGTATGCCCCCCTCCCCCTGACCTGGACGGATCACTTCTTGATCCACATATCTTTCAATGTCCCGAATGCTGCCCATCCGATTCCCTCCCCTCCCCTTTGGAGACGTCCCTGGCATAAACTAGATGTCCCTACCTTAGAGACCAGTCTTCTTTCCTCCCGCCCGATATGGTCTAATAACCTGGAGGAAGCTGACAAAACCTTCAGGAGGTGGATTAGTAGCTCCCTAGACCACCAGATTCCCAATAAATTGTCCCGACCGAAACGAGTGCAGTCACACCCCTGGTACACTGAGACGCTAGCCTTGGAAAGAAAACGCTGTAAGGTGTTAGAACGCGCCTGGAGGTGCTCCTATGACATTTTAGCAAAAAATAGCTATAGGGCCGCCTCCAAAGCCTACCATAAACACATTCGTGAAACCAAGGCAGCGTATTACTCAGATCTGATTCATTCCAGTCATACCCCTCCAAAACCATCTTCTCTCTGATGAAAGATCTGACTAAAACCCCAGAGGGAACCAGTAATTTAATTGCCTCTAATGCACAGTGTGAAGACCTGGCTACTTTTTTTACTAATAAAATCCAGGAGATCTACATCTTGCTGGATTCTAGAAAGTCTTTCGTCATTTCCTATTCAGTAATCCCCCCCCGTCTCCTTCACCCCTCTGCATACTCTCCCTCTCATTTCCTATAATAATCTTGATTCCTTGGCCACTAGGGTTAAAACTGGATCTCCGGATTACCCTGTTAAACCCAACATCTTTCGGCTCCTCCAGGACTCCATTTTGAAAGAAGGACTGGTTTTAATTAATAGATCTCTACAGTCCTCCACCATTCCTAGGTCCTGGAAGCATGCCAAAGTTGTTCCCCTACTGAAGAAGCCTTCCCTTGACCCGTCGCGCCCAGAAACCTTTAGACGCATCTCCCTCTTACCTTTTCTGGCTAAGATCATGGAAGCCCATGTGAACGCCATCCTGACTGACCACCTGGTCTCCAATGGCATCCTGGATGATTCCCAAAATGGCTTCCGGGCTAATCACAGCACGGAGTCAGCCCTTCTGCCTGTCTCGGAACATCTTAGAGCCGCACAAGATCTAGGAAACACCTCTGCCTTGGTCCTACTGGATTTGAGTGCGGCGTTTCACACGGTCTCCCACGAGATGCTGCTTAAGCGTCTCGGGGAGATCGGAGTCAAAGACGGGGCCCTGGCTTGGTTCGCGCCTTTCCTCTCTGACCGTTCCTTCCAGATTCATGCCCCACCGCACTCGTCCAGCAGAATCCCCCTGACTTGCGGCGCCCCTCAGGGTTCTGCCCTTAGCCCCACTTTGTTTAACGTGTACGTCCGCCCACTGGCCCTTTTGGCCAGGGAACGAAAGATCAAAATGATATCTTACGCGGACGACACGCAACTTATTTTCACTTTTCCCAAGGATACCTCGCCGGACCAGGCTAAACTTCAGGAAGACATCCTGGCCATTTCTGACTGGATGGCGGAGAATTATCTCCAGCTCAACTCCTCTAAAACGGAGCTACTCTGGCTGGGTTGTGACTCTCAGAAATGGGACCATCAGTGGTGGCCCTCGACAATGGGCTCCCCCCCATCCCTAAGGAGGCTGTTAAGAACTTGGGCGTCCTAATGGATAAGTCTCTGTCCTTTGAGTTACACGCGAAGAAGGTTGCTGGCACCTGTTTTGGGCGCCTACGCTGTATTAAACCTATTCTGGGCTTTTTCGAGCCTCCCACCCGCCAAGTCATAGTCCAGTCCCTGGTTTTGTCCCACCTCGACTACTGCAATGGTCTCCTGCTGGGGGCCAATAAGTCAGTGGTCAATAGACATCAGAGAGCTCAGAATGCCGCGGCTCGGACCCTCTTTGCCCTCCCCAAACATTGCCATGTCTCTACCTTCTCCACCGGCTTCATTGGTTGCCGGTGAAACAGAGAATTGAATTTAAGACCCTCTGCCTCACCCACAAAATTCTACACAGCCTGGGCCCTCCTATAATACAGGATCTCTGTACACCCTATGTCCCCACCCGACCCCTTCGCTCTGCTGTTCTCCATCTTGCCCGTACCATTAGAGTTCGCAAGTGGCCGCTCTTTTAGGTCCCTCGCCCCAGCCCTCTGGAACTCCATCCCTATTGAGGCACGTGCCACTCAAAATCACTGGCACTTCCGGAAATGCATCAAGACTTGGCTGTTTGCCTCGATCTTGGGGTCTCACTCTTAAGCCACTTTCTGTGCTCTATCCCCCTCTCTGTCTGGTTGTCCGCTAGCGCTGGGACGCCCCGTTGCTGGGGCAGCCATGCGCTATATAAGCCCATTTAACATAACATCCCCTTTGGTATTGACAGACTTTAGTATGCAGAGCACAGACATGTACATGTGAACATACACTGATGGTCTATTGAGTGAAGTAGACATTGGACGGCGTGTACGTGCCACCTCCCCCCTCAAATCTTTAGCGCAGTGGGCTTGCTCAGCGTATACAAGGCTAGCGTAGGGGTATGAATAAAAGGTACGTTTCTGTGGGTGTGGTTTTGTTCAGGAATGGCGAACGTGTCTGCCTGGTCTGTGCAGCTTATACCCTCCACGAGGTTGACCCAGTGAGCGACGGTGCCTGCGTGAATGATGCTCTTAGCTTGCTGGTACTCAGAAACCGTCATGGCCGCTGCAGCGCGCATATGCCCCACAGTTCACCTTTCGCTACCGCATTATGTGAAAGAGGGCCTACCACGTGCCGGCGGAAGCTCCTGGGCCGAGGTCAGCGAGGTCGGAAGGTTCCTGAGATCAACGCTGGCTACCGCAACACAGACACACACAGACACACAGCGCCCAGTGAGGCCCAGCAGCGTGGAGTGCTCTGTATACTACTAATACAGTAGTCCAACAGGTACCAACATCTGAGAGTAGAGATGAAGGTACTCTCTTGGAGCAGGTGCAACCAACTCTAGGTCCCAACAGTGGAACGGTGTCTTGATCCAACAATGGACGATATCCGATATTACCTGCTGCTTGGTTTTCATAGAACTCTCTCTGTTGAGGTGCATCAGACTCTGTGCTTCTGTAGCTAACTTCTGCACATTATTATTGGGCTTGATTGACTGTAGTCGCTGTATTACACCGTGGTACAGTAGGTCCAATCAGTGAAATGGGGTCTTGATTCTATGATTGAGGATGTCAGAAGTTACAGTCTGTGATCATTGCTGTGTACCTCCTCTGATCAGGTGCAGCCAACTGTAGGTCCCAACAGTGAAACAGTATCTTGATCACATAATTGATGATGTTAGAACTGCATCTTAGAGTGGATATGAAGGTACTTCCTTCGACCAGGTGCAACCTACTCTAGGTCCCAACAGTGGAACGGTGTCTTGATCCCACAATGGACGATGTCCGATATTACCTGCTGCTTGGTTTTCATAGAACTCCCTCTGTTGAGGTGCATCAGACTCTGTGCTTCAGTAGCTAACTGCAGCACATGATTATTGTGCTTGGTTGACACCAGTCGGTGCAGTACACCGCGGTACAGCAGGTCCGAACAGTGAAACGGGGTCTTTTGATTGAGGATGTCAGAAGTTAAAGTGTGTGATCATTTCTGTGTAACCCCTCTGATAGGTTGCAACCAACTCTGTGCTTCCGAATCCAACGGCACGTGGCTGTGAGGCATTAATGACCACTGCCTCTGGCCTACACTGCGGTCAGCAGGGCTCACAATTCAGATCGAGTGGTGATTGTTTAATTAGAGAATCCAGTAGTCAAGTAACTACAATGTCTATTGAAATATACACAATATCCTTTTAGTATACTTGCTTGAAGAACTTTTTTTAGATGAGTTATATGTTTAGTACAATGACGAAATTCTTCTTGGTATTGGAAAAAAACACTGAATAACAATCTACACTGTGGACAGCAGAGACCTAGCACGGTCCACCCGCACCACGCATCATCGCTGGCTGTGCACATGCTGAATGCTTTTGCATAGGGCTATCTGAGTGCACTAGAACTAATGGACCCTTTATGATACAATTGTCTTGTGTATTATTTCAGATCTATTGGCAGTGTCTCAGTATACCACAAGTTGTGGGTCTTTTACCATAGAATTTTTTTCAGTATTATTTCACATCTACTGTCCGTACCTTACTGCAGCACAAACTATTGACCCTTTTATTATTGAATCTCTGTGTGTGATCCAATGGTTACTGTTGTAGTTAATGCTAGCGGCAACCATTCCCTGAGGGCTGGTTTACACTCACCCCACAGGCATCCAACACAGACGTCACTGGATATGTGACCCTGGTAATAAAAAGGTGTCGAGTGCACATGCCCGTACCCACTTCCACTATCTATCTGTGTCATTGTGTTCATTATCTATGCATGATACTGCCCCTGGGCCGTACAACATTATATTGTGCTGTGGACAGCAAATGCAACCATGTTAGCTCTGGCAGTGGGGAAAAGTTTGGTTATGTAACTTTCAGGCGCATGGCTATCACAGGTGGAAGGCTACTTTACAGACCACGAATATTGATCAAGGTGATGGTTGCATGTTGTTTGTAGTGTAAGATATGTGTACATAGGAAAAAGTTTTCAAAAAAACTATAAGCAGAAGAGGTGTGTCTCATCAAATGCTGTAGTGAGAATGAGTAAAATGGGTGTTGTTTTCCAACTGATACAATGGGAAATGTTATGAAGTAATCAAATGCTTTTTTTTAAGGTCACATGGCAATCGTGCACCCAGCGCACAAGGAGACCGCACCCGACGCGATTTTGAGAAAATATATTTACTATAGTATAAGTTTATTACAGTTAGAAATATATAAATGTTTAAAATATTTTAGATTATCGCTTGCTCTCATATACACCTTAAAGTTATTTAGATATAGTTTTGAGACATAAAAAAAAATGGGGGAATGGCATACCCGGCGCGACACTATACGTCTATGATGTAACACGGGGCCGGCAGCGTGCACTCATCACATACGCAATGCGCAGCGGGCACGGCCCTATACATACATGACGTGACGCGCTGCTTGGTACTGTGTACCCGTTGCATTCGAAAGTAGCAGCTGGCCCGACCTCATAGGTTTATGTTGTTATGCGGGACGCGGTGCCACGAACCCGTCGGATATGAAATGCGCATCATTTACGAGTCTAGCAAGATGGCAGATAGAATTTGGGTGCTTATGGAGCTTGGTAGACTACCGGTAAGGGACTCTAGTTTCCTCAACAAAACAAAAAAAAATTATATACATATTTTTGGGGGAAGATATAAAACATGACATAATTTTTAAAGTTAAAAAAAGGATAATAGAGTTCCAAAATATTATTTAAAAAATTAGAAAAAATATAGGTTTTATAAATATTAAAATATGAAATTAACATTTCAAAAACCTTCGAAATTCGCTGGAAAAAACACAGGTTTTACAGACGTTATAGTTAGGAATTAACATTTAAAAAAACTTTGAAATTCACTAAATAAACATAGGTTTCAGTGATGTTATAGTTAGTTGGACATTTGACTCATATAAAACCAGAAAAATTTGCCAGTTTCAGTTCGCAATGCACTGTCGATAACGTCACATATTACATCACTCAGGACATGGTCAGTGACATCACTAATGACATCATCCAGTGAATGTGCGTTTCTGTAAAGTTTAAATATTTTTCAAATATATCTATGCCAAGGTGTATTGAAGAATGAGTGGATTTACAAGTGCA
Organism: Lissotriton helveticus; assembly: GCF_964261635.1. Taxonomy (NCBI): domain Eukaryota; kingdom Metazoa; phylum Chordata; class Amphibia; order Caudata; family Salamandridae; genus Lissotriton; species Lissotriton helveticus. Next base: position 471,867,875 of record NC_136069.1, on the reverse strand, counting down.
TGAATGGATTATTTAGTAGGTGTGTGACTGACTGTATAACTGAGTAATTGAACGTGTTTTACTAAATGCATGGGTTAGTGACTAAACTGTGTGAAAGTCTGTATTAGTCTCTCAGTTGGTGTGTAAGCAGCTGCATGGGTTGGTGAGTAGCTACATGAGTGTCTATATGGGTTATTGATTTGCTGTCTGAGTATCTGTATGGGTGCCTGAGTGTGTGTGTGGGTGGGTGGGTGGGGGGTGGGACTCTGTGCATAGATGTCTGAGTGGGTGATTCACTGGTTCTATGGACGTAGGTGGAGTTAAAGTGCTGTAGCAACTGAGGAAGGCTACAACGTCGAAATGCATCTTGCCATGCTGTCCTGAATAAACGGCTCCCAAAGTACCCCTGAGTGGCCTCTTCTCCTTTCCTGCTGGAGGGGTGTTTTGTTTGGATACAATTTGCGCACTAGCCAGAGGTGTGCAGGAGGCCCCGTTCCACAAAGCGGCAGGAGTGATGCTGGCACCAGCTGTCGAAGCTTGTCTTCTTTTTCTCCGAGGTATTGGAACAACTTCTGCCCACCTCAAGTGCAAGGTCAGTCAGGGACTACTGCCAGGTGCAGCTTGTGACTGCACGAGGAGCCAAAATCACTGCATTATCGTCTCAAGACCAGGCTGCATTGTACATAGGGGCTGGAACGTAAAGGGGACCCGAGGGAGTTAGTTGGACTTCATTTGCACCGTGAAAACTTCATTTCATCACTGCCCGTTTACCCTGAACATTGTGTTTCTTCTCCTAGTAATACTGACCAGGAGCAGTGGCTTCTGGGAGATGAAGTTTCATCTGAGCCACTATGGAGGAATGACCATGTGACTTTGGGGCGGAACTCACTTACCTTCCAATGAGGGTTATGCAGGACACATTAAAGAGGTGGGTGGAGTTATAGCGCGGTAGCAGCGGCAACTGAGGAAGGCTACAACGCCGAAATGCATCTTGCCTTGCTGTCCTGAATAAACGGCTCCCAAAGTTCCCCTGAGTGGCCTCTTCTCCTTTCCTGCTGGAGGGGTGTTTTGTTTGGATACAATTTGCGCACTAGCCAGAGGTGTGCAGGAGGCCCCGTTCCACAAAGCGGCAGGAGTGATGCTGGCACCAGCTGTCGAAGCTTGTCTTCTTTTTCTCCGAGGTATCGGAATAACTTCTGCCCGCCTCAAGTGCAAGGTCAGTCAGGGACTACTGCCAGGTGCAGTTCGTGACTGCACGAGGAGCCGAAATCACTGCATTATCGTCTCAAGACCCGGCTGCATTGTACATAGGGGCTGGAAGGTAAAGGGGACCCGAGGGAGTTTGTTGGACTTCATTTGCACCGTGAAAACTCCATTTCATCACTGCGCCTTTACCCTGAACATTGTGTTCCTTCTCCTAGTAATACTGACCAGGAGCAGTGGCTTATGGGAGTTGAAGTTTCATCTGAGCCACTATGGAAGAATGACCATGTGACTTTGGGACGGAACTCACTTACCTTCCAATGAGGGTTATGCAGGATACATTAAAGAGGTGGGTGGAGTTATAGCGCGGTAGCAGTGGCAACTGAGGAAGGCTACAACGCTGAAATGCATCTTGCCTTGCTGTCCTGAATAAACGGCTCCCAAAGTTCCCCTGAGTGGCCTCTTCTCCTTTCCTGCTGGAGGGGTGTTTTGTTTGGATATATATATATATATATATATATATATATATATATATATATATATATATATATATATATATATATATATATATATATATGACGCTCAAAATCCCTTTGGTCTCTCCCAGAAAGGACAACACAGCACTCGAGGGTGGAGTCATCAAACACGCTAGATTTTATTCAGCGGAGGGGGTGCACACAGACGCGTTTCGGCGGTCTGCCTTCGTCAGTGTGTGATGCACTGTGTTGAAACTCGACATTATTTTAAACATTTCACTTGCGGTTCACTCCCACACATCTAGTGGCATAGACATCGAGAAGGGACTCACACCATACACAGAATAGTGGCGGCCATCTTACAGTGTTGATTTCTCATGACGCTACTTAGCATCACACAAAGCAATATTGCAACAAAGTTACTCAAGCCCACAAATGGGCAGCCTCATAATTCTAAGCATGGTATATCGTGTATATTTCGGTCTTCAATTAGACAAAAACATTTAGCCGTGGATCGGCTGGTGTCCCCTCATGAAAAAATTAATCGAAAAGTCCATAGCCAAAATTAAAGAACTTTCAATTAAACATTCAAAATGCAAAGAAACTTTCAAGTGGAGTGAACAATATATACAGTGAGGTGCGTTACGTGCAGCAGCAAAAGATCATGTGAAACTACATATGAACTGCCATTCACATTTCATTTTAGAGATAAGCAGCAATTCGCATTTCATTCTAAAAATCAGTTTCCGAAGAAATGTAATGAAACACTAGCTTATATATATATATATACATATATCTCCATAAGTACAAATACCACTCTCAGTATAGATACAGTGGAAAAATAACCATTGCATGAGAATCTCTCATGGTAAGCATGTTATAATAGATCCAAATCCTCTTAAGCATTCTCTGACTCTGTAGCACAAAATGGCATGCCAAATTCATATTCAATTCAATTCGCATGAAGATATCCTTAGACAGATTAAATGCTGTAGTTCATATAATGTCAACGGTCTCTCACACCGTTATATGTATATCATATGGATCAAACATGCAGACGAAATTTTTCAAATTTTTCAAATTTTCAAATTATCAGAATTTTCAAGAGCTAATATATACAGTAGTCTGCATATGTTGCCACAAGGAATGATAGTCATAGTTCTTATTACAGTATTATAAAGTGAACTATCACCTTGGAATTATGTTAGAGTAATGATCTTATCCTGTCTCCTAAGCTATTTCCCTAGATGGAAGGCCATCTCCTCCCCACTATTAAGACCTTTAGGATGTTTCGTTGAAAGGTCTATAATATATCGAGACTCCAGTCTCCTCAGTCTGCGTAGGCGGTCACCACCACGTATATTGGGTGGTACGACGTCTAGGCCAAAGTACTGGAGTTTGTTCCTGTCTCGATTGTGTGCCTCCGCAAAGTGGCGAGCCACCGGGTATACCTGGTCAACCTTGTCGATGGCTCTCATATGCTCGAGTATTCTGAGCTTGATCTCTTTAATAGTGCTCCCAATGTAGCGTAAGCCACAAGGGCACTGTAGGCAATACACTGCATATTGGGTACTACAGGTAATGAATTTGTTGATATTCATTTTCTTACCAGTATCCTTGATGATATAGGAAAGGACCCGTTTGCTTCCTGCGCACGCTTTACAGCGGCCGCAGGGGTAAAAGCCTCTTTGCTCCCTTAAGGTGTTGCTTTTTTGGGGCATTTTCTCAAGATGACTTTTCACCAACATATCGCCTATCGATCTGGCTTTGCTGAAGGTAAGGAGTGGCTGGGTAGGTAGGTCTGCTTTGAGTACATTATCTGTAAGAAGAATGTGCCAATTCTTCTTGAGCATAGCTCTAAAAATTTCTGCTCCTGATGAGTAGGGAGTTATAACTCTGAACTTGCCCTTACTTTCACCTGGTCTGACTCTGCGATTCCCTTGTGTAGGATTATTGGTCAGAAGAGACAATCTGTCTACTCCCCTCACTCTCTTGAGGGTATTATTCAGTAGTTTCTCTCCGTACCCTCTAACCCTAAACCGGGATATGCATTCCGAAGCAGCCGCTTCGAAATCAGATGGTTTAGAACAATTCCTACGAAGTCTCAACAGTTCCCCATAGGGGATGCTGTTGATCAGTTGTGGGGGATGGCTGCTACTGGCATATAGTGTCGAATTGCCAGCGGTATGTTTCCTGAAAAGACTAGTGTGGAGTTGTCCTTCTTCTACATATATTCTCAGGTCCAGATAGTCCGCTGCCACCGGACTTACTGTCCCCGAGAAATGGAGATTTTTGTTATTTCTATTCAGGACATTGATGTATTCATAGGCTGTTTCAGAGTTACCTTTCCACACAAGGAAGAGGTCATCGATATAACGATGCCAACATATGACCTTCCCTTCATCCTCTCCTGATACACAGCTCCTGGGTACCTGCTCCTCCCACCAGCCAACGAACAAGTTTGCATAGCTGGGGGCAAAGCAGGTACCCATCGCCGTCCCAGACTTCTGAATATACAATTGTTCTTCGAACAGAAAAATATTGTGTGTCAGGCAAAATTCTACGAATTCGAGAATCATTGCATTGTGTCTCGAAAATCGTAGCTGGCGTTGATCTAATGCCCATTTTACAGCCTCTAGTCCTTGATGGTGTTGAATAACGGTGTAGAGGCTAGTGATATCTAATACCACCAATAGGTATTCCTGTTCCCACACTAGATTCTGTAACTTCATCAGGAAGTCTTTTGTGTCTCGCACATAGGAATCCAAGTTCGATACCAGAGGAAATAAAGTATGATCCACAAAGCGAGACATGTTTTCTGTCAGACTTCCAATGGAAGAAATAATAGGGCGACCAGGTGGACATTCACGATTTTTGTGTAATTTGGGGAGGTGGTAAAATGTGGGGGTCATAGGGCAGTTCGTACGTAAGAACAGATGTTCATCACTGCTCAACATATGTTGGTCATACCACTTCGCAATAAGTGTATCATAATCTTTAATACTCTGCTGGTAGACATCATTGGTGCATTTGTTGTAAAAGTTCTCATCAGAGAGCTGCCTTAATGCTTCCTGTTTATAAAACTCCCGTGTCATTAAAACCACATTCCCGCCCTTATCTGAGGGCTTCACAATTAAGTTCGTGTCAGTCATTAGTGTTTTCAGGGCAAGTCTTTGTGATTCCGTGATGTTATGATTAGTATTCGGGTGGTTGGCTTTCCGGTATTTAAGTAGATCCTCGTTCATAGCTTCAGAGAACACATCTACAGCATCCCAAGGGGACTGGGGCACGAAAGTCGACACTGGTCTGAATCCACTCGTGTCTCTTTCTTGTTCGATTCCCTGCATTTCCGCTCTCTGGGCTGTGTCTAGTAGTGCAAGGTTCTGTGTTTGCTCCAGTTCTAGGTCGCTAAGAACTTCTAATGAGCGCAGATCTCTACAGCTTAGTTGGTCAGTTGCTGTTATCCTAGACCCTTGGTTCTCCTTGTTCTGTAGGTGTGGACGCAATTTGAAGTATTTGTGTAACTTCAACTTGCGAGTGAAGCGGAACAGATCTATCTTAGTCTGAGTGTATTCCAACTCATTGTTGGGGCAAAAGGTTAGTCCGAGGCTTAAGACATGTTCTTCCTCTGTCGTGATCTTTCTTGTGGTTAAGTTGACCACCGTTAAATTGGTTTCTTCATTACCGGTATTACATGGTTGAGGGGTATGTGTAATATCGTTGTTCTCTGTAGAGTTAGTGGCTGAAGATATTATTATTGCTGTTTCTGGCTGGTGCGTTTCCGATTCACCCAACGAGATGGTATTGCACTGCCTCTTCCTCTGCCTCTTGTTCCCCCCACCTGCTCTTCTGGTTCTCCTGCTTTTCCTGCCCCTTGGGTACTTGCATCCGGTGGCTTGTTCTTCCCGCCCCGGAGCCATGAGCTTTATATTACCTCGTACTCCTCCTGAAAAGGGGTCTTTTGGGTTTTCTCTGGGATTCTTAACCCTCTATTGGTTCTGCGTTCCTCTGCATCTGGCTGATTTCCTTCTGACTCACTCTCAGTTATGTCAGATTCTGATGTCGCTTCCGCAGTTTCATTCGTGGCCACTGCGCCTTCTTTTCTACTCTTCTGGAGGGCCTTGCGCGGAGCGTCGAACTTCTTTGCATACGTGAGGACGCGTCCTGTGTGATAGTCATTTGCGTCTCTCTCGTATTTCTCCTGCTTTCGGAGTCTTATTTTGGCTTCATACTTTCCTAGCCTGGCTTTCATCTGTTCTTTCATTTGCCCAATCGTTGTTATTAGGCTAGGGTCAGTTTCGCTTTCCAGCTCTTTATTAATTTCAGCGATGTCAGCCAATGCCCGTTCTCTATCGCTCCAAGCATATTTAACGAGTATTTTCAATGTACCCACACAGTATTCGGCAGTGTGTCCGAACCAGTCTGTGAGCAGTTGTGGGTCCGGATTCTCATAGGAGGGTACAGTGTGAACCCTCAGCCCTCGGGGCACTCTTTCCTCCTCAATGTAGTTATATATATATATATACACACATATATACACACATATATATATATATATATATATATATATATATATATATATATATACACACACACACACACACACACACACACACATATATATATATATATATATATATATATATATATATATATATATATATATATATATATATATATATATATATTAGCAGATACTGGAGCTGCCCATTCTCGGCAGGTTGCTAGAAATGGGGGTCTAGTTGGCAATGGCTGGCCACAGTCCAAGTAGGGACCCTTCTTCCTAAGTCAGAGTAAGGGGGCTACACCCTTTGCTAACCCCTGCTCCTCAACCCTGTGGTAACGTAGCCCGAGCAGCTAGGCTTATCTCAGAGGCAGTTTGTAAAGCATTTATGATCATACACAGTAACACAGTTAAGGACACTACAAAGGGACACCACAAAAGCAGTTATAAAAAATAAGTATCTTTATATATAGACTTAACACAAGACCAATAAAGGTAAAAAGCCACAATACTGAAAAAAGGGTGTACTCTTGAAAAGCTGGAAAACGAGTTCAAAGTGTTCAAATAGGGGGTCAGTTCAAAGCAGGGGTCTCTGCGACCCTTTTATTTACAAAGTACCTGGATTTCGCACCAAAACAAGCAAAATGCCGCAAACGAGCTGTAGCGATGATTTTCCCCACACTAGGCCGGCGATGCGTTGAATCCTTGCCACAAGGGAGGATGATGCGCCGGTCTACGGGTGCGTGCGGGACAAAGCGACAGACTTCTTCACGCTAGGCCAGCGATGCGTTGAATCCTTGCCGCAAGGGAGGATGATGCACTGATTCTGTGCGCGTGCGATCTTGTTGCGATTAAAGAAAATGGCACCCCACGAGGGAGTGACGATCCAGGTGAGATGCGAGGAAAATGACGGACGCACGTGCCCGCTCTGTAATGTCGTGATGCCATGATCTTGATGCAATGGTCCGGGGTTAGCGAGCCTTCGACAAGCCCGCAAACGTGCGATGCAATGCTCTCGGGGGTTTGTGAGCACTTTGTGGCCCGCAAGCATGCGAGGCCATGATCTTTGGTTTGCGAGCGCTCTGCGGCAGCAGCGCGATGATTTTTCTTACGTTGTTCAGCTGCGGCGGCTCGCAAACGGGCGTTAGCGACGATTTCAGCACTCTCTTCTCTGTAGTAGAACCTGAGGCCCTGGAACTCAAAGGGGCCTCGCCTGCAGATAGAAATCCTCGCTGGGATGAATCAGGAGGCTGGTGGGGGAGTCAGATGTGCCTGTGACTCCAGCAGGAGGCTAACTCTCTTCTAGCCCTTGGGTGATTGCTTAGCAAAATAAAAGTCTCTCAAAAGTCCTTTTCCATCTACTTCCAAGTCCAGAGGAACTACTGCAGGCCAATCCAAGAAACAGCACTCAAGCACAAGGACAGTCCTCTCCTGCAGATTCCTTCAGTAACACGGACAGAGGTTCCTCTTGACATCCAGGAGCAATACCAAAATAAGGGGTTTGGGCATAGATATTTATACCCCAAAAGTCTTTGTTCTCAAAAGTCTCTAGTCACTGAACCCAGCCAGAACCAGTTCTGCTCAGGCCTGGAGCACTTTGTTTACCAGGCTGCATCCTTCCTTTCACAAAGAGGGGGTCTGTCATCAGATGCACAGTAGGAGGTGGAGCCAGCATTCACCTTGCCAGGCACAGCCCTATTCAGGTCAAGGAGCTACCCCCTCCCCAATACTCAATACAGATCCCTCTATTCAACCCAGGTCTGACTCAGCCTGCCTTGCCATTTTAAACCCAGACAGCCTATACATATAACAGCAGCGCACACTGGAAGGCTTAGGCAAGAAAATACCTACTTTCCAAAAGTGGTATTTTCAAACACAGAATGTTAAAACCAACTTCACTAAAATATGTATTTTCGCATTCTGAGTTCAGGCATACTAAACTCGAATTTCTACCATGTTCCCTGAGTCAGATAGGACTATAAGATGTAATAGCCAATCTGCCCGTTCTAGCCTACGGAGAACAGGTAGCCTTGCAGCAGTGAAAAACAAAATGGAGGGTAATTCACTACCAGGACATGCTACACATATCAAGCCATGTCCTACCTTACACACACAATGCACCTACCATAGGGGTGACTGACATGAGGCCAAGGGAAGGTTCAGGGGCTAGGAAGCATGGGCACTTGAGGTATTGTAATTCTGAACCTCGTTGTTAAGGTCGTCGTATCATGACGAATTTGGTATCAGCAGACCGAATATGGCGAGTGCTAGATGTGTGAGCACTTTCGTCCTATTCGAGTGACGAGATCACCATGAAATCAGGGAGTCCGTTCTGAACCCTCGGGTTCCATCTTGCGTACGGCAGCCATTTTGTGGTTGCCCTCACATAGGCCGGTGACAGTGGCCGAACGAGTCTCCAAACACACGTACACTTTAGCTGACTTCTGAATGACCTGAACGAGCGACCCTCTTGCCTGTAGCCAAACTGGTTTAACCAGTCCTTGCCCCGGTAGCTGATCGAGATTACGGATCGAGACACAAAACACCATCAAACCCTTTTTATTGCGCATAACTATGCCTTATCTTGCTCACACCTGTCTCTACTCTTTGCTTTATGGTCCGTTTACGATGGGGATGTGCCCGGTTTTATGGTGGGTTCGATCGACCTGTCTGATCAGGAAGGTTGGGTTGGCCTATAGTTGATTATGGGCTGGACAAACTGAAAAATGGACTTGTCATCATGACCCTGCCTTTTTCTTTCTATGAAAACATGTGAGTGGCCAACTGTAAATTAGGGATATTTGCCTAAAGCATAATATTTGGTATAAAAAGGGATGACTGGTTCTTGTGAGCGAGCAGTCTCCTGAGAACATACACCGTGTTGTACTTCTAGGATCTCTGTTACAGGCTGCAGCTAATAAAATTGATCTTTGGCGTCACCAAGAATCACCCGTGTCTCTGTACTCTAAGACAGGTGGACCCGGAGACTAGGGCATTTCCCCTGGCGCCGCTGGGTCTTAAATAACCCGGTTCTTCATTTGGCGCCCAACACGGGGCGACTTCAGCGGTACCGGTCCAAGCCTGAGGTTCGTAAGGAGCTTCATGTGAAAATTCTGGAGGAAGGCCAACCACTTCATCGACCCCTGTATGTCGTCGTGGTCCGAAAGTCTTTGCTGCGAGGTTCCCCGCTTTCCGACGGCTACGAAGGACTGCTGCCCTGACTGTCGCCCTGTCTTGGAGCCTTCGATGATTTGTAAAGCGAGACGATAGACGGGTCTTCTGGTGCCGACATCGATACCTCAGTTAAGTCTGAGTGGAGCGTCTCCCAGTCCTTAGTTTTGGGTATCCCCTTGGGATCTTTGATTTGGAACTTGCAAGTACCAAAGCAGAGGGACTTGTGTTTTCACGAGACTATCGTATTCGATACTCCCTTGAAGTTTGAAGCTAGACTAGTGAGCGAAGATGCCTGGTCTTAGCAGACTTGGAAGAATATTTTGTTGTGGTCGAAATAGGGAATTCCCGATTGGAGGACTCGTGTCCGGTTCCTCCGATTGGAACTCCAACCTATGAGCTCTATGTGAAACATGGCATGGGCCCCATCAAGTATAATGAAGTGTGGATTTGTTACACAAGAAAGGACGGTGTCCTTAAATGGCCCCCATATGGTAGTTTTGACACAGAAGTTTTAGATAATCTAGAAGTTAAACTTTTTAAGAAGAAAGCCCGGCCGGCGATGTTTGACTCTTTCCGCCTATGGCGAAAGGAAGCCAAACAGAAAGAAATTAGATTAGCAAAGAAAAATAAAAGAGAAAAGGGTATCTCGATAATGCAAGCTGCTATACAGTTTAAAGATAATGAAGAAGAACAAGCTAGTGAACACTTGCATAGGCAACGTAAAATGGCGATCGATAAATGCTATCCAGTTTTGCCGCCTCTTCAGCAAGATGCGATGAAGGATCTTGCGAAAGATCCTTTGATGTCGCATTTGTTGAATTCGCCACCCCCTTATGCTCAGAATGCTACAGCACCTCCGCAACCTTTAGTTGCACAACCTCCGGGGGTTTTGCCTCTTGCTGTTGCACAACCGCCAGCTCCTCTTCAGTTGGCTCCTACTCCTATGGTGCAGCCTTCTCAAGGGCTGCCGACTTTGCTACCTGCTCCACCTTTAATTCCGGCAACTTTCCCGCCTGTTCTCGCTGCTTCCCCTGCTTCTGCTCCTACGTTGACCTTTTCTCAGTCCGCTTTATCTCCTGTCCTGTCAACTTCCCCTTCTGTTCGACAGAGGATGACTGATACTGTCACTACTCTTTTGTCCCCTTTCTTTGGGTCATTTAGTATGACCCCTTTTTCAGAGCGTAAACAGTTGCGTAGTCAACTGCCTGATTCCAGAGAGAGGGAAGTGTTAGATCATTTAGCGCATAAATGGGTCACTCTTCCTTTAAGATACGATGTCGAGTCTGTTATGAATGTTTTCCGTCAATGGGAAGCGCCTAAGCAGAGATATGTCTTTGACAAGATGTGCCCGTTCCTTCGTGAGGAATGGGAAGATGGTGATCTGGAACTAACTCCACTTGAGTTGTCCAATGTGCAATCAGAGTTTGCGAAAGGCACGATTGTGGGTCTCGATGTTGAAAGGGCGGCAGCGACACTGCTTTCGTTCAGGAGCGAGTCTCCTTCTCGGTCATTGTTTGAGCCTGACCTTTCGGTTAGGAGGAAAGTGCGACAATATCCAATGAGAGAGGTTCCTCCGGTATGGAAGGAAGAAGTACCTGCTGGTGCGAATAATAACCCCCCAGCTGTACCGGCTCATTTTCAACGTGTTTGGGTCCATGTTCCGTGGAAGCGAGCGGAAGTTCTGGCTCTTAAACAGACTTTGCCTGATCCTCGTAAAAATCCCGCAGGGTACTATAAAGAATTATCACAGACTGCAGACTCATGTGTCATGAATCTAGCTGATATAGACATGTTGTTTGGAAATGTGGTTCCGCAACCTTTATGGGGTTTGATTCGGCACACAGACCATGCGCAAGAGTTAGGTGATACCTGGGTCAATATTAGTGCTGCGGATGCGCGAAAAGTGGGTGGTGCTAAACCGGAGCCTGTAGTTGCAGAACTTCCTGGTAGGATCATTACTTACATGAAGACTTTAATGCCTGCTATGCGAGTGAATTGGGACAAATTGTCTGCATGTAAGCAAAAAAAAGATGAAACTGTGTCCGATTTTTTCACTAGGTTTGAAGAAACATTTATTGACCACAGTGGTCAAGACATGAGTACTGAAGGTGGTCATCGGTTGTTTGTTGATAAGTTCGTGCCTAATTTGCTTCCCGAGTTATGTACCAAGTTGAAGGATTCCGAGAGTTTGTGGGCTGTTTCCTCATCGGCACAGATATTGGCTACTGCACAATACTATGAAAATAGGGATAAGGATGAGAAGGATAGGGCAGACAAAAAGACTAAAGAGCTAAAGACGAAGGTTCTTTTACAGCAAGCATATCCGCCCGTAGTAACCAGCGTGACTATCGGCAGCCTCCGCAGTTTCAGCTAAACTCGCAAAGGTTCGAGCCTCTCCAACAACGTTTTCCTGTAGGCCCTAATCAGTGTGCATATTGCAAAGAAGAGGGTCATTTTAAGAGTAGTTGCCCTATTTTGTCGCAGCGTATGAATGGTGTTAATAGCGTAAGAGGTCGGAATGCTCCTCAAGCTCCTAGAGGTAGAGGACGTGGAGGGTTACCCCAGAACACACGCCCCTTTCCTCAACAAAATTCAATGAATAGTTTTGATCAGCAGAATCACACGTCTGGTAGGACGACTCAGTACTATGCTGACGACTACTATGTCGAAGGTGGGGATATGGAAGGTAATGATTGCTAGGACAGCCATAGACAAAGAGAGGGAGTTGTTTCAGTTCCAGTAGATCAGAGTGGGCCTTATGTTGAGGTGATTACATCAGGTGTGTCAGAGCCTTTTCTGTTGGATACTGGTGCTACAAAGAGTTCTATTATGCACTCTAAACTCCCTGGCACACCTTTGTCTGCCGAGATGAATGTTTCAGTAGGTTTTTCTGGCGCCCCGGTTAGGACCCGATTTCTAGTCCTATATCTCTTTCTGTTGGACCTTGTGAATTCGAAGCACCCCTTATTCCGACGACAGGTTGTGGTGAGAACTTGTTGGGACTGGACCTGTTGAAAAGATTGTACGCGACATTGTATTGCTCCCCTTCGGGAGTACAACTTACATTAGGTAAGAAAGTGGTCTCCACGATGTATTTGTCAAAGGATAAACTTCCGACAGAATTGTCCTCTCTCCCCGATATTCTTTGGGCTACTGTTCCTAATGATGTGGGTCTATTGGAGATACCGCCATATGTTGTGACGTTGAAAGCAAATGTTAAAATGCCACGTATTCCCCAATACAAGATCTCTAGTGAAGGTGAAAGAGCGTTGCTAGCGATCATTCATGACCTGATTGAGAAAGATGTAATTGAAGAAACAAGAGGTAATGTGTGCAATAGTCCGGTTTTGCCTGTTCTAAAAAGGACTGATTCATCTCAACCACCTGTAGATAGGTTTGTGATCGATCTTCGCGAGGTGAATAAGATTGTAGTTCCGAAATTTCCTGTTGTTACAGACATTACTGCCTTACTGACCATGATTCCAGCTTCAGCCACTTGGTTTTCGGTAATTGATTTGAAGAATGCTTTCTTTAGCATCCCGATTGCCGAAGAGAGTAGGGATATCTTTGGCTTCTCTTTAGGAGGCCGAAGCTTCCGGTTTAAGAGAGCTCCTCAAGGCTATTGAGAGAGTCCTTCTATCTATAGTCAGGCTTTAAAGACACAGCTTGATACGATTGCTTTACCTAATGGCGCTGCTCTTCTCCAGTACGTTGACGATTTATTAGTCTCTGCCGATACTGAGGAGATTTGTAAGGAAGCTACCTTGCTGTTGTTACGTTATTTGTCTGATTTCCATCACAAAGTGTCTCTTTCGAAGTTGCAGTATTGTCGACAAGAAGTGACCTACATAGGTCATCTCTTATCGAAGGAGGGAAGAAGATTGACCCCAGAACGAATTCAAGCAATTCCGAAAATGAGTGTGCCTACTACACAAAGAGAAGTGCGTGCTTTCTTGGGTATCACGTCATATTGCAGACAATGGATACCGAATTTTTCTTTGCTGGCCAAACCTTTGGTGGCATTGACTTGTAAAGATACACCGAGTCCCCTCCCGTGGTCTGACGACTGTCAGAAAAGTTTTTCTGAATTACGCGATGCATTGTGTTCGGCTCCTGTGTTGGGTACTCCCGACTACAGTAAGCCTTTTATGCTTTATGTTCACACGAGAGAGAGAGATACGCGTTGTCAGTGTTGACACAGTCTTTTGGGGACAAGCAACGTCCATGCGCGTATTTCTCGTCAACCTTAGATCCGGTAGCTAGAGCGTGGCCGAGTTGTTTGAGAGCCACAGCGGCAGCAGCTGTTTCTATTCGACAGTCTGCTGGGTTAGTGATGAATAATACGTTGATTGTAATGGTTCCACATGCAGTGGATACCTTGTTAAATAAGACTAAGACACAGCACTTAACCAGTGCTCGATTGTCAGGTTATGAGCTGACACTCTTAGCGAATCATGTGCACATAAAGAGATGCAATACGTTGAATCCAGCTACGTTGTTGCCGATTGTAGCAGAGACAGATGTTTCTGAACAGCATGATTGCTTTCTCAGGACAGAGGAAGAAACGAGAGTGGATCTTAGGGACACTCCTCTTGAGAAGTGTAACGGTACCTTATGGGTGGATGGTTCATGCTTCAAGCTTCCAAATGGTGATACGACTGTGGCATATGCTGTCACGACTTCACAGACGATTGTTGAAGCTGCACGTATCCCACATAATTCAGCTCAAGCAGCCGAGTTGATTGCACTTATGAGAGCATGTGTGCTATCGAAAGGAAAGAAAGTGACCATATATACTGACAGCCAGTATGCGTTTGGTGTGGCTCATAGCTTTGGACGCTTGTGGAAGGAACGTGGGTTCCTCACGTCTCATGGAACGAAGATTCAGAATGGTCAGCTGGTGAATGAGCTTCTTGAATCACTTACCTTGCCGTTGCAAGTTGCAATAGTGAAATGCAGTGCACATAAGAAGGTTACTGACGACGTTGGTCGCGGTAATGCGTTTGCTGACGAAGTTGCGAAAGAAACAGCGAGGGATGTGATGAGTCGAATGTATGTTGCGGGCCCTGCAAGATGGATTGGTGATGTTGGAATGTGTGAGGATACGATAGAAAGTGTGAAGTCTATCCAAGCTGAAGCTACAGAGAAAGAGTTGAGCGTATGGAGAGAGAGAACGGGTAAATTGGATGCGAATGGTTGCTGGGTTGAGTTGTCAGAGCATCAGCGATGGTTGTTACCCGATGCGTATGTGCTTGCAGTGGTTACAATGGCGCATGGAATGGCTCATATCAGTGTGAAAGGGATCTGTAAGTTGTTGGCTCCAGTATGGCAAAATACTGGGATTCCTAAGTGTGCAGAGAATGTGGTCAAGAATTGTATGGTTTGCCTGAAATACAATCCTGGTAAGGGAACTCCAACTCCAGCTGGTCATTTTGCGCCTCCGACGTATCCGTTCGAGGTTTTGCAGCTAGATTTCATCCACATGGAGAGATGCAACAACCTAAAATACGTACTTGTGGTTGTTTGTGCCTTCTCAAGATGGGTAGAAGCATACCCCCTAAAAGATAATACCGCCTTGTCCACAGCTAAAGCACTTGTCAAAGAGTTTTTCCCTAGGTATGGTTTGCCGAGAATGGTCTGGAGTGATAATGGGAGTGAATTTGTGGGTCAAGTGATGAAGAGAGTGTGTGAAGGGTTAGTAATCCGCCAAAAATTCCACGCTGCGAATCACCCCCAATCAGCTGGTCTAGTGGAGTGCTATAATGGCACCCTCAAATTGAAGCTGGCCAAGATACAAGCGAGCTCTGGTCTTAAATGGCCTGATGCTTTGCCATTAGCACTCCTGTCGACTAGGATGACTGTGCATTCACGAGTGGGACTTAGTCCATATGAAATAATTTTTGGTCGCCCGGCCAACATATGGGGAGTACCGAGGCCGACGAAATTCAGCGAGATTGAACACCCTGTATTGCTTGACTATCTGTATGATATGACAGCTAAATTGCGTGTCTTACACCAACAGGTTCATGATACACTGCCTCAGGCTTCTGAAGATCCAGGGCAGGCAATCAATCCCGGATCGTGGGTGCTGATCAAGAACTTTCAACGGACAAAGAACGATCAGCCCCGCTGGACCGGTCCATACTTGGTGCTTTTATCTACGAGAACTGCAGTACGAGTGCAAGGGAAGAAAAACTGGATCCACGGCGTACATTGTAAGAGGGTTCCTCTGCCTCTACCGTACGACCGGTGGGTCCAGGAAGGCATTCCTGATTCTGAGACCAAAACTGTGCCTCGTTTTCTGCCTTTTACCGATGCACGTTTAATTGGGTCAAGTTCTGAGCGTGAAAGTGACAATCTTTTGCAAGAACCCGTGCCACCATCAGTGCGGCTGGACACTACCGAACCTGAACTCTTATTCTGCGACCACACAACACCCGGCAAGAACCATTATAATCTGCGACCAAGAGTCATGGGACTAATAAAATAAAAATCCTTTTCTTTACTATTTTTGAAAGATCAGCTCTCCCATCTGAGAAACTGTTTTGACCGATTTTTGTTTTTCGAACCGCCATCCGGGTTCAGCTGTAGGGTCGCGGCGCCAAGTCTTTGGAGTGCAAGCCGAAGACACAAGGTCGACGGTTCTGGTTGGTCCTAGGGCGTTCCCTGGACTGACAGACGCATTCCTTAGCACGGAACACCCTACCTCCGCGAGCAGCAAGGTTAGAGGATGGAGTTTTTCGAGATGAAGCGACCTGTTGAAGAAACAAACTTTAGAGCCAAAATATGTGAAATAATGAGTAGAAAATGTTTTTTAATATTGTGCGTTTTTATGTTGCTTAGCTTAATGATGTTCTTAATGGGATATGTTATATTCTCTTTTCAAGTGACGTTTGCACCCACTACACAACCCATACCTCCTTCTACTGTACCTTCGCATTTTTTCCATCCTCTGCCTGAACACGAGACTGTTAGAAGGTTGGAGTTCGTTAATAACTCTTTCGTTCAGCTTCTGCACCAACACCAATTAGTAGTGAACACAACTAACTGTTGGGTGTGTGGTCTTATGCCTCATACTACTGATAAAGGTATTCCTTATCTAGTCCTGCCATTTAGCTACAATGGTTCCGTATGGGCGTACCGAACGATGTTCATCTACGCTCGCGAAGTCCACCCCCTACGTTCTGTGAAGGATAAACCAAAGAATAGTGCTCTAGTTAAGGGAATAGTCGATATGATTAAAGGAGCTAGTTCCTATGAGACTATCCCGAGAGATGAGACACTAGCGTATATTGGATGGAACGTGACCGGATATGGAGCTAGTCTGAGTAAGAACCAGCAAACGAAAAAATCCTCTCCGATTTGGATTTTACCCCATCAGGGTCATCTTTGTCTGCAAGGTAATGGCAAGAATCCGAGAGCTCAGTTAGGGAGTAGTATCTGCACTGAGACGTATGTTTTTTCGTCCCAGGCTTCCCCATCGTTCCTAGCAGCTAAGGGTACCTATTTCATCTGCTATGATAGAGCATACACATGGTTGCCCCCTGATTTCTCGGGCACATGTTTTGTCTCGTTCCTGTTGCCTCTCACCTACACAGCCGCGGAAGATTACCACAAGACAAGAGTAGTCAGAGGTGTCTTCATTCAGGAAGATACTGCAGGACAAGAATTGGGAGATTTCTTGAAGGGTTTTCTGCCATTTTGGGGACCTATGGTGAACAGCAGGAACATACGACAACTGACGAGGGTGGTTGAGTCCACCGTAGTTGAAACTGCCGGTGCCCTTAGTAACTTGACTGCTGAGCTCCAGTCTGATCGTCTGATGACTCTCCAGAACAGAGTTGCGCTAGATGTCATACTCGCAGATCGAGGTGGGGAATGTAAAGTGATCCAATCAAGTTGCTGTGTTTTCATTCCAGACAATGCTCCGACAGTGTACCAGGCCATTTCCAAACTGCATAAAATCTCCGAATCTATACACATGGATAAAGGAGATTGGTCGTTGATGGGATGGTTCTGGGAACTGTTATCCACGTGGGGATGGAAGACTCTGATGGTAATTGGGGTGATCTTAGCCATCCTTTTCCTGCTCTGTCTTTGTGTACAGTGTACCCCTGCTATATGTGGTTTCTGTGCTACATCGTGTGTAAGGAAACCCCTATCAAGAGACATGCTAAGTAATAGGATGATGCTACAGCAACATCTTGATGATCTGATGAGTATAGACGTAGACTCAGACTAACATGGGTTTAGGTTATTGCCTATGTAAGGGCAAAAGGAGGGTCTGAGGTATTGTAATTCTGAACCTCGTTGTTAAGGTTATCGTATCATGACGAATTTGGTATCAGCAGACCGAATATGGCGAGTGCTAGATGTGTGAGCACTTTCGTCCTATTCGAGTGACGAGATCACAATGAAATCAGGGAGTCCGTTCTGAACCCTCGGGTTCCATCTTGCGTACGGCAGCCATTTTGTAGTTGCCCTCACATAGGCCGGTGACAGTGGCCGAACGAGTCTCCAAACACACGTACACTTTAGATGACTTCTGAATGACCTGAACGAGCGACCCTCTTGCCTGAAGCCAAACTGGTTTAACCAGTCCTTTCCCCGGTAGCTGATCGAGATTACGGATCGAGACACAAAACACCATCAAACCCTTTTTATTGCACATAACTATGCCTTATCTTGCTCACACCTGTCTCTACTCTTTGCTGTTGTTGTATAAGCTTTATTCGAAACAATTTTCATAAAAGCACATGACATGTAAAACAATTACACAATAATACATAATAACAATAAAAAAGACATTAAACTTACAGTGCAGCCCATACAATATTGCATCTAAAACCATGATAAAATATATTACATTATCAGTTTTTAAAAGGGATCCCTAGTTACACAATTCTCCCAAGAGCCCGTCGTCTAATTGCCCAGGCCCAACCTAGATATTTAGCCACCCCTATGACTATCGAGTCCTGAGTAGTTGTACATAAAATTCTTAAGGCCACAGTGCTATCGCGTGTCCCTAGGTTCTTACATACCGGCGTAAGCCATTTAGCCCTAGGTTTCTTATAGGCTTGACATACGAATAGGAAGTGGCCTATGCTCTCTTCGGCATATTCACATGCAGGGCATAAATTATTGGTCGATTTATTCCAGCCAGCTGTCATTTTCTTCAGGGGGATAGATCCTGACCTTAGCTGAAAAACCAATTTCCTATCCATTGGTACCGTGATGTTGTCCCAATAATTTTCTAAGGCGGGTAAAATTTTTGACTCCAGAAACCGGCCAGACATGGAGTCAGTCCTTGTATCTTTCAACAATTTAACACCCACCCAATCCCAGTACTGTTTTTTTAGGTTTTCCTTACTGGGGAAAATCTCTCCTTCAGGATTATTCCAAAGATTTGAAAACCCTATATTGCCTAGCATAGACTTCAGATGTTTCAGCCATTTTATCTTATGGAATGTATCTTCCTGGATTATCCACAGAAAGCCCTCCGCATATTGTCTAATTTCTGGAGTCGTCCAGAGGCGCCTCCAGTAGAGGAGTGGACGCAATCGGGCTCTATCAATGATAGAGCGCCTACCTAGTTCCAAAAACAATGGAGTTAACGGGGTGCTCTGTGGAAGTCCTGTGATCCCTCGCAAAAACTTATTCTCCGAAATCTGTAATGCCGCAATACTTTCCCAGGCCCATAGCTCTGCGCCGTATAAAGTAGCACCCAAGACCTTTGCGTCATACACCGTAAGTGCTGGTTTTATAGGTTTTGTCTTGGATTTACGGTGCTCGCCCCTAAGGGCACCTGAGAGCTGCTGATGTCTTAGGACCACTTTGTCCACATGATGTGCCCAACCAGTGCCCTCGGCAATCTGGACCCCCAGATACGTGAATTCTGCAACAATATCCAACCTGCTGTTATTCAAGGTTACTTTGGGGTGGTTCCTACGGCCAGATGAAAAGGCCATTAATTTTGTTTTCCCCACGTTCACCTCTAGGCCATGCTCAACGCAAAAAGCATCGAAAATGTTCAGTGCACGCTGCAGCCCCATGGGGGTCTTAGATAAAATGAGAGTGTCGTCAGCGAACATCAGGATAGGAACCCTGGTGTCCGCTAACGATGGGGCATCAACGCTCGCCTCCAACATTCTCTCAACAATCCCGTTGATAAATAACGAGAACAATAGGGGGGCCATGGAGCATCCCTGCCGGACGCCCCTTTCCACTGGGAAGTCCATAGTTGTTTCCCCACTTCCACCCCACTGGACTCTTGCAAAGTTGGACTCGTGCAGTCGCATGATTAATGTAAGCAAATCTGCAGGAATCCCCATCTTTTGCAGAACCGACCATAGCTTGGATCGGGGGACTAGATCGAATGCCGCCCGTAGGTCGACAAACGCGACATACAGGCAGCCCCTTCCCAGTACCACAGTCTTCCACCGCAGTATGGTAAACCGAAAGACCTGGTCGATGGTACTGGTTGCTCGCCTAAATCCAGCTTGGTATGGGGAAAGGCCGTTGTTGTTATCAACCCAGTCCATAAGCTGGTTTGTTATCATCCTCCCCACAACTTTCTGCATTGTAGATATTAAGCTTATAGGCCTATAGTTTGCAGGCAGCGAACGGTCGCCCTTCTTGTGGATAGGGATAATAGTTGCACATTTCCAAAGGTCTGGGACCACTTCCCCCTTTGCCAAGGCATTTGCTACGAGGAAAGTGTACCTCGCCCATCTTGTCACATCATATTTGAAAATGTCAGAAGGAATCCCATCTGGGCCTGGGGCCCTCCCACACTTCACAGTCTTGATGGCAATTTCCGCCTCTCTAAGAGAGAACAGATTGTCAGTTGCGTAAGCCGGTATTATACTGCTCGCCCCCGTTGGGTGATTAACATTAGCATACTGTGGTCTAAAGTAATCGACCCAAGCATCTTCTGCCACGTTGTTATCAGGCTTTCCGGGACCAGCTCCTCTACCCCACTTAATAATTTCCCAGAACCTTTTAGAGTCTTTATTGCCTGAGGCCTCTTTCAATTCTGCCCAATGATCTTCATCCCATTTCTTTTTCGCTAAATGGATGGCCCTCTTGTACAGTTTCCTTTGCTCTGTTACTGCTTCACGGTCCCTACTCCTTATGGCTTGTCCCAGTTCAAGTCGTGCCAGTCTACACTGACTATCAAACCACCTTCCCACCTCTTTGGCTTTCTTCGCTTTCTTGTTTTTGGTGAAGAAGCACGGTCTTAGGAGGGAGAACAACTCGTTATGGATTTCCGTGATACCACTATCTCCCGGTACCACTGGGGCCGTTGCTTCAATTGCAGAAATTGCACTATCGACCACATTATTAATGAAGATCATAGTAACCTCATTTGCAACTACTTTTGGCCATTTTAGCCTCCGTTCATCATTACTCATGACCGGGATATCATCATTGGTTATGAAAGAATTTCCTGCCCCTGCATTCCACCACCTGTGAGTCACACAGAGGGGGTTGTGATCACTTTCGACCATAGGCCTAATAATCATATCAACAACTCCTTCCCACAGCTGGAGACTACACAATATATAGTCGATTCTACTCCTGTGAATACCATTATCATAAGTATACCCACCACCCTTGTCCCCTTGTGTCCTCCCATTGAGTGCTCTTAAGCCATGTTCCAAACAAATACCATTTAATATTAAAATCTCTTTTGTCCATCTCTTAACAGGTTTTAAACATAGAGAGGGTACTCCCCAAAGGTTATCCTCTTCGCTCCCTAGTGGATCGTTTGTACAATCCAACGGCTCAAAAGTCCTGTTGAGATCGCCTGCTATTATCAACATACTTTCTTGTGACGTAGCCTCTATGGCAGCAGATAACAGCTCTATGGTGGGTGTATTAATTTCATTATTACCTCTCACATAGACATTATACAAATCTATTGGGGGGCCCTTCCCTGTAGAGATTCTTAGTAATTGTAAATCACAACTACCCAGATCCAACATTTTAATATTAATATGCAAATCTTGTTTGACCCATACAGTAAGGCCTCCCTTTGGCCGCCCTCTTCCACCTTTTTGGGCTGGTATACAGTAGTTTAAATAACCAAAACAAAAAAGAGAATCGCAAGCCCAGGTTTCTTGGAAACAGCAGATATCATATCCATTTATAAAATTCACCCAAGATTGGGAGTCCATCTTACTGCCCAGCCCTGCAATATTCCAGGATAAAAGGGTACCAATACTAGCCACAGAACCATCAAAGTTGTTGGTATTAATGGATACCTGGAGTGGCATTAAACTTCCAATAGGATTGATCGGCCCTTCCCCTACATCCATGCGATCTACAATCATGTTATCATTCTTTGTCGGTAGTACGTTTACATTTGGGTTTGAAACTTCTAAACTATAGACACTTTCTTCCACCAAATTCCCTATCGCCATGTTATCAGACATTTCATTTACACTTGTAATATCAACTTTACCATCCCCAGCCATTATTGGCACATTATGACTCTCCTGCTCCCCAACTATACTGGTTTGTCAATATCCCCGTCCGGGGTCCTGCCATCCTACACAAGAGTTGTGGTTTGTGTATTTGTTATAATTGTAACCAACTAAAGGAGGTAATGGAGGTAATGGGCAATTGGCTGACCAAGGTACAGTTGGGGGTATTAGGGGTTCACTAAGCAGGCTAGTTGTTACGCTACTGGATCGGGGGTAAAAAAAGGTAAGGTCTACAATTCCAATACCTCCCTTATTTATTCCCCATCCCTGCCTAGTTATCCATCCCGCCACCCTGGGGTCTTGAAAATTGACCACTATACAGTCTCCACCCAAAGTTTTTGCTGTGTATCCCATCCAATCTATTCTCCTTACCCCTATAATTAGCCCGTCTATATCACCAGGGAGAGGGCGATTATCCTTTAACCAGTGCATGGTCTTATTCTTAAGTGTCTGGAAAGTTTCTCTCTGTCCTGGCGCTAATGATGGTACATTTATAAGGACTGCAACATAGGGGAAGGAATCAGGAGTGAGATTAATCGGGGGTTTCCTGTAAGTAGGCTTTACTAAGGGAGGCGGGATAGATATAGAAAATTGGGGGACTAATTGGGAGGAGAGTCTCAACGCCTCTTGATTATTATTTTGTTGAATTGGTACTAAATTCTTATCCACCACAGGGCGGGCATTAGCCCTACTCCCTCCCACCTGAGTGTTTGGGGCAACTTGCATGCTAGCGGTTGCTTCTGCAGTTGGCAGTGCTTTGTCCACACTCATAGTAATTGGGGAATTTAGTACCTGCTGTGTTGAGGACTGTATATGGTGCATTATAGTCGGCTGAGTCGGAACAGAGCCGACTTTAGATTTGTCCGATTTTTCTGAGGGTTTTGTTACTACTGCAACCAAAGATTTACCTTGCTTTGGGGGTAAAGGAGAGTTATTTTGGGGCCTTCTTCCCTTATCCTGATTAACAGGGTTATTAGAAACCTGGGGATTTATCCTTGCATCCACCCCAACATTCGCTTTAATCAGCGATTTTGTAGAATAGAAATTGTCTAGTGTAGACTGTTCAAAATAATTAAGCCTTTCAGAAAGCTTAGTAATTCTATCCTCTATAGGGTTAAGCAAGGATCTTAATAGTTTTTCTAACTCAGGGAGCACATTTACAAATGAGAACACATTTTCATTGTTATGTACAGTGGAGGCAGTACCAGAGATGACTTCGATATCCTGGCTATCTAAGAGGGCAGGATCGGTATGCACAACATTTTCTAAACTCTCTGTTTCTTTAATAACAACCTCTCCAGTGTTCATAATTTTATGTAGCTTCCTGTGTTTCTGCGGTGGTTTCGCCGCCGTTTTGCATCTCCTTGCTGGGGCTGATCTTTTCCTTTTAGACCCCAGCTTAGATTGGGCCAATGTTGCCTGTGCACCGGAGTCAGGGAGCATAGTAGTTTGAATGTCACTCCCACAAGAGATATTTAAATCTGTTGCAACATCCTTATTTCTTGTTTGGACTTGGCCCTCAAAATGCTCAACTGCAATAGGAAGATTCAATGATGACAAGGGGGTCACCAGGGTGGGGTACGTCAGATTAGGAAGTTTGTCTGCAGAATTCTTGAGTAACTCTATAGACAATCTGCGCTCCGCGCGCTTCTCAGCCAGAGACAACTCCTTGTCAATTGCTACTGAACGACTAAAGAAAAATTTGTCTAGAGGGCCAATTGCTAATGGAGCATCCTCGACCGGGTTAGATATCATCTGACTAGAAACAGGACTTAACAATGTGGACGTTGCCATAGTCAATGTCGAGCTCAACCACAATGACACTTACTGTAACAAATACGGTCCAGCAGGAGTTAAGGGGGTAGCCCGGCCCGGCCTCCTGCGGCCCCGGACGGCCACAGACGGTCCCGCCCTTGTCCCGGGCTTCTCCCGGCGCCCTCCCGCGCGCTCCCGCGCAGCGGCACGTATAGCTCCTTTTATGATGATGGGGAGAGTTTATGGGCGGGGTGGGCGGGGCCAGCAGGGAGAGCAGCCCAGGTGTTGCGAATAGGGCTCGCAGGGACTCCTGGTAAGGCGAGTCCCTGCTTCCAAGCTCGCAGCCCTGCCGGCAGCTCCTCACGCCCAAGATGACAGCTCCTCTCCCAGGAATGGCACAGGCTCCAAGTGCAGCGCTGCGGGACCCGCGCTGCGGGACCCGCGCAGCGGGTCCGGCGAGGTCTCTCCCACACACGACGGAAGTCAGAGGGGCAGCAGGTCAACACAAATCAGCAGCAGGAATGGCCAGCAAACAACAGGCTTGAGGATCCCGTGAAGGCAAGTTCCTCTCCCGCTTTTCACTCCGTGGGCGGGTGGGCGGGGCCAGCAGGGAGAGCAGCCCAGGTGTTGCGAATAGGGCTCGCAGGGACTCCTGGTAAGGCGAGTCCCTGCTTCCAAGCTCGCAGCCCTGCCGGCAGCTCCTCACGCCCAAGATGACAGCTCCTCTCCCAGGAATGGCACAGGCTCCAAGTGCAGCGCTGCGGGACCCGCGCAGCGGGTCCGGCGAGGTCTCTCCCACACACGACGGAAGTCAGAGGGGCAGCAGGTCAACACAAATCAGCAGCAGGAATGGCCAGCAAACAACAGGCTTGAGGATCCCGTGAAGGCAAGTTCCTCTCCCGCTTTTCACTCCGTGGGCGGGTGGGCGGGGCCAGCAGGGAGAGCAGCCCAGGTGTTGCGAATAGGGCTCGCAGGGACTCCTGGTAAGGCGAGTCCCTGCTTCCAAGCTCGCAGCCCTGCCGGCAGCTCCTCACGCCCAAGATGACAGCTCCTCTCCCAGGAATGGCACAGGCTCCAAGTGCAGCGCTGCGGGACCCGCGCAGCGGGTCCGGCGAGGTCTCTCCCACACACGACGGAAGTCAGAGGGGCAGCAGGTCAACACAAATCAGCAGCAGGAATGGCCAGCAAACAACAGGCTTGAGGATCCCGTGAAGGCAAGTTCCTCTCCCGCTTTTCACTCCGTGGGCGGGTGGGCGGGGCCAGCAGGGAGAGCAGCCCAGGTGTTGCGAATAGGGCTCGCAGGGACTCCTGGTAAGGCGAGTCCCTGCTTCCAAGCTCGCAGCCCTGCCGGCAGCTCCTCACGCCCAAGATGACAGCTCCTCTCCCAGGAATGGCACAGGCTCCAAGTGCAGCGCTGCGGGACCCGCGCAGCGGGTCCGGCGAGGTCTCTCCCACACACGACGGAAGTCAGAGGGGCAGCAGGTCAACACAAATCAGCAGCAGGAATGGCCAGCAAACAACAGGCTTGAGGATCTACTCTTTGCTTTATGGTCCGTTTACGATGGGGATGTGCCCGGTTTTATGGTGGGTTCGATCGGCCTGTCTGATCAGGAAGGTTGGGTTGACCTATAGTTGATTATGGGCTGGACAAACTGAAAAATGGACTTGTCATCATGACCCTGCCTTTTTCTTTCGGTGAAAACATGTGGGTGGCCAACTGTAAATTAGGGATATTTGCCTAAAGCATAATATTTGGTATGAAAAGGGATGACTGGTTCTTGTGAGCAAGCAGTCTCCTGAGAACATACACTGTGTTGTACTTCTAGGATCTCTGTTACAGGCTGCAGCTAATAAAATTGATCTTTGACGTCACCAAGAATCACCCGTGTCTCTGTACTCTAAGACAGGTGGACCCGGAGACTAGGGCGTTTCCCCTGACGCCGCTGGGTCTTAAATAACCCGGTTCTTCACACTTCACAGCCAAGATGGCAGTTCTGGACTGCACTCAGACTCTGCAGTGGCAGGTCTGAGGGACACTTTACAAGCTGCTTCTGTGGGTGGCGCAAACCGGCGCTGCAGGCCCACCAGCAGCATTTGGATTACCAGCCCAGGGCACACACGGGCCACACTACTAGGGACTAACAGGTAACCCAAATAAGCCAATCAGGAATATACCAATTCACAGTCATATTTACCGAGGGAGAGCATATGCACTTTAGCACTGATCAGCAGTGGTAAAGTGCCCAAAGTCATAAAACCAACAACAACAGGTCAAAAAAAATATAAGAGGAAGGCGAAAAGTTTAGGGATGACCTTGCAAAAAGGGCCATTTCCAACACAGGTGCTTCTGAAATATGGGATTGGAATTACTTTTTTTAATAGGGCTCCACAACACTTCTGACATGCCTGCTAGATGTCAGTTTAGATCATGCCCTCTCCTTCACCACCCAAGTCAATGCCACTGAAAAAATACTTTCTTCCACCTGTACCAGTTACAATTGCTCCTGTCTCTGTTGATCCTTCACAAATTGCATTTTGCATTATTGTCTTGAAATGCACAGTTACAATTTTTAGACATCAGTATTTAGGTATAGAAAATCTATACTTACTTACATAGCGATATTTTGGATTCGATATTTTGTCCTTGATACTTGCATGCCTCCATAGTCTGGATTCCATATTCAGGGTGCACACTAATTAAGTCAAATGTCACACAGACTGAAGAACCACCTCTTGAAAGTTGTCCATGTGTAGACAGATACGTTCATCCCTCAACCACCTTTCTTCCAAAATCCCTCAGAAACTGAACTCCTCATCCTGAAACACGGTCAGATGCCGAAGACCTGTGAGCATGTGGCCATTTCACTTGACCCGCTCATTGATGGCTGATGGTACTTTATACCAAGGCTTAATATTGAGTCATCTTCGACCCGGAGGTCATGTGGAATTCACCCATGCTGCCATCTTATGCCACCTGATCTTTTCCAAACACCTGGCCTTCCCCAAATTTGACGAATCCCGGGCCCTTCCCATACACAGACATCACATGCATGTCATCAGAACACAAAAACCTTCACATGTGATGCTGCGTCAGCTTAATCTTTGTCAAACAACTCCATACCCAGCCAGGAAATCACTGAGAGGTCCAGACGAGCTCTTTGTAGAGCTTTACAAAAAATATCATAGTGTGTGGACCTTGCGGCATTCAGCCAATGTATTTCTAAAGTTGTGTTATACAATGTCCCATTTGGACCCATCTTCTCAAGGGTTCTGGGAGGAAGGGACTCCCCATCCAAGACAGAGTTGACAAGTTTGGACTCACTTTACAGCTCATGAAATATTAAAACATGTAGGAATTGCTTCTAAGACATATATCATTTAGCCAATCTACTTTAAGGAATACTTTAAAATAAAAGGTTAAGCCACATTTTCGTAAAGTTTCCAGGCAGGGAGGATACTCCTTCCAACACCACTGAGCAGCAGGGTCAGTCTTTTTTGCTATGCTCATTCAGTGGAAGTAGGGATATGTATTTTCCCCTTGACTAGTTTTGAAGTTCACCAGCCGTCACGAGAGGGCACGGTGCAAAACAGCCACAGGTCAAGTAACTACCTGGCAAATGTATTCTGTTGAGATCAGTTTCACTATTTCTTCCAACAACGTCAAAGTGATGCGAGTAAAAAACACAGAAAAAAAGCGTCTTGTGAAGTGGATCAAAAATATATCTTCTCTCGAAAATGTTCTTGTCCCACAGCCTCGTCCCGTCCCCCACCAACCCCAGTTAACTCCCTGTGTAATACACCATCACACAAGCGCGCGTGCTACCTCGCAAACACATGCACACTCACACAAACATACACGAAGCGAAATTCTCACCCCGACACAGAACTTCACCGCAGCACATCATTAGCCATGCACCATCACACATAAAAGCACACGAACCCATCAAAACCCCAACACGCCATTACACCAACAAACACAAAAACATTATTAGTTCAGTTGGTCACTTTGTTGGGAAGGTTTTCCCTTCCATAAAAGTACATGCATGTAACAATCAAAACATTAATACACACATCAACGTGTCAGTCTCGGGCTCACTATATAATGTGACGAAACACAGACACTATCACCTTACAACACACCATCATCACACCCATGAATATACCAACGCCAAACGGACACCCTCGCATACTGATACATTCCACAAACACCAACAGAAGCACAATCACGAACACACCCTGAGGGAACAGATTGCAGTGCCGCTGCCCGCGCGCTGAGTGGTCTGTTTGTTTCATAGATGGTTATACAGCAGTGGCGCATACACCTCACCTGCACTGTGTGTGTCAGTGCCTGTGAAGGTGCGTGCGTGTATGTGCGTGCGTGCGTGCGTGTAAGGATGCACTACTGTCTGTGTTGTTTGAGTCCTACGCACGTGAAGAAGGATCAATGATGCAAATCACGCACGTGGCTGTGCGCGTGCGCGTGCGTGCCCGTTTAAACTCTCTTCTGTCCGTGTGAGGGAACCTTGCACAACTGCTGCTCCTGCACTTCTTACTCGCACCAATGAAGGCTGTTGTGTTTCTGCCCAGGCTTCACAGCGTTGCTTGTTCGTGAACCTTGGTAAATCGTGTTCATTCCACAATAGCCAGAACATTGACTGTGTAAACGCAGGCTGGATGGGGAGAGAGACAGCCAGCATCTCTGCAGGTGTTTCAGTCCCGCTGCATACTGTGCTTTAGAGATATTTGTTCGCGTAGTTTCTTGTCTTAGTGTCCGGTTGCTGCTGCGCCCTCTTCACTGGACACGAAATATTTCAGTAGCGCAGCAAGGAGGCCATGGGTCTAGTGCCAGAAAAGAAAATGGTCTCTTGACTGCTATTAGGGTAGTAAGATGCAGCACTGTTGGAGCTCGGTGGCCCAAGCTCTGGGACCCGTTGCTACTGCACATGCTGCACCAATGAAAGCTATGCCCCTGAATGGGATGTCTTGTTTATAGCCTTACACACTTAGTAACACAACTGTGTAGCGAGTACCATACGGTCACCACTTATTATGCCGAGGGTTTTAAGTGGGATGATAAAACTGGGGGTCTCTCAAAGGGGCAAGACCGATGTATGTAATTAAGGTCGTGCCTTAAAAACACATAAGCTAAACGTTTGTGCTTAGCATATTGTGTGCCGCCCGTCTGGAATCTCGCTGCTTCTATAATTGCATCCATATATATAATAAAAGTAAAATTACACCTACAACAAGTCAGGACTATTGGCTTTGCCAATGGTTGTTAGTTGCATAAGATAAATAGGCAACAACTACGGATTCGTTCTTTATAATATTGAAAATGCTTCCATTTGGAAATGAGGAGACAGTGAAAGAACTAAACCAGTGTCTTGGAAGTTAGATGAAAGGCAATGAAGGGCGGTATTGCTGCAGAGTTAGGATTTTTTTTTACCCGAAGGGTGAGGGCGAAAATGGAAAGCCCCATAGGGACCCGTCTCAGCACCTGCTTTTTAGAAACTGCCGGTACTGAACACCGGCAGGACAAGGCCCACTTAAAGCCCTAATTATGCCACTCTTCTCCACGATATTTCATTTTCACATTATGTATCCCTAAATGACGTCCTCTCCCGGGGACTGCCGTGTGCTGTTTATTGCGAGGGAGGGAGGCAACGAATGCGCACTCTTGAGTCACCGCTCTACCTCACCCGGCGAACAAAAAGAGCGGGAACTGTCCTGTACAGCACCGACTGGAGACATGACGGAACTACCGACGTGTGTGGTAGTCGGGGTGCAGCCGGACACAACAAGCCCGAGTCACCGATGATGTCACGGCGGAAGCAGCCCTCCGGGAAGCAGACACCAGACCTCCCTGCGCAACAGTGTCACACGCACCCCCTCAAAGGGGTGGGGACAGCCCGAGATAGAGATCATACAGGGTTCCCTCTGCTTCACAGGGAGGTGCAGCCACTCTATGTTACCCCTTAGCACTTTGAGTTGTCCATCACCACAGAAACAGACGACCGAATTTCCTCCATATTGTACGCCGGGTGGTCTTTTTTCCGTGCTTAAAAGTGCGCCTTTTTGCGGGCCTCATAAATCCCAAAGACTGAAAATATAAAAGGCCAGTTACAAATAATTTCCCCTGGACCCAAGTGATGCTCTGTATTTCAGGACGCTGGTCTGTGTGTGAGAATCAGGGAAAAAGCGTGGGGTGTTTCATTGGCTAAAAAATACAGACTAAGTCAGTAGACATAATCAATGAATGGCATATTTAGTGAAAATTACAACACTTTGCCATTGAAACCATTTATTTCTGTAGTGAATCCAGAAAAGTCCCACGGTGGCTTCAACTGAGTTCTTTGCGATTTTTCTTTTCTTCTCTTAGTGGTTTAAGATGGGATTCTTATAAATTAACTAAACTACAATGTTTTCTCAAATGTGGTACAAACATGTTAAAAAAACAGCGGCTGCATGTTGCGTGTTAAATATAAACATCTACTTTGTTTTGTCTAAATCCACCTACATTTGAAATTTGTGGACGGAAGAACAGGGGTTTTCATTTAAAAATACAAATAAATATTGTCTCCCTAGCAGACCCGTCCCGGATGCAGCTATTCAATTGAGTATAAAATAGCAACGTGCAGGAACTCGCGCCTTTGGGTTTCGTTCTAGGAAAATGGCCCTTTGCCTAAAAAGGCGTCGGGAAATTCGGTTGTTTGACTTAACCTGGGACGTTCGCTGGTGTTGGAGCGACAGCTTAGAGGAGGCGGTATAACTCGTATGTCGTATACCAAGTCACATGATAAAAAAATATATATATATATATATATTTTTTATTCTTTCGCACAGAAGTTGTATACTCATAAGAATATATATATTTTTAATGTGAGTTTTTGCCGCGAGTTTAAAGTGCAAAATAAAATAAATAATATTGAGTTTTTTTATTTTACTTGTGTCGAAGTAAAAACAAACGAACACGCCGGGCAAGGTGGCTTTGGAGGGTAAAACGCCAATGGTTGAAAGTGGTGGGCATTAGCTCTCTTCTTATGGACGGAGATTTTTGCTTCATAACAAACTTCGTCCTTGACCAAGCGAGAGAGAACAGCAGGAAGGAAGACGGAGAAAGAGAAAGATAGGAAATAGTGAAAGAAGGAGTACTCAGGGATGAGGTGAAAAAGAACCAGCAGCAGTGAGATAAAGAGACAGAGCGCGGAGGGGGGTGAGGGGCTAAAAGACCGACCTACCCTCGTACCCGCCAACCCCAGTCCACCTGCGATGGTGGCAGACTCACGAGAAAAACTGTGCCATCTGCAACTCTTGTTTTTCTTATTACAAATCCAGCGCCTGCGTGGGTATGTTGTTGCTGTGATTATGAAGTGCCCCCTCTTTTCTTTCCTTGCCTGCGCCTCATATTCCGTGGCCTGGCCAGTCCAGCACTCAGTGGCCATCATATTCCAACGCACCCCGGAAATGAACAGAAAAACCTTCGCGTTGGCTTCAGCTATTTCACTGTGGCAGACTGCACACAACTTGTCATTTTTAATACGCAGCGAACGAAAAATCGGAGGGGAGGCGGGAGAGCTGGAAGGCGCTGAATGTATAACTTGGTTGGAAAAGCAAAAAATACTTTATTATTGGAAAAGCAAAATATACTTTATTACAAACCGACAACCCTAACTTACAATACGCACCAATCGGGGAAGATTCCATAATTTAATGTACATGCGGAATGTAGACTTATTCCACGTGACCAGCATTCTGTACACATTGTACACATGTACTGTACATATTCCCGAGTAGGTGTTGGTGAGTTTACATTAAAGTGTCCATCCAGTGACATTGAAAAAAAGTTGTCCGCTTACCCAAATTTACACCGCCAACAACCACCAACTTTATGTTTTGGTGACGCTTGTTTAAGTTTTAAAATCTATTGTTCCATTTACTGGGTTGGTCCTTTAAATGAAAACACCCTTTAGGGTGGTGCATTTGTACATCCCTGAATGCCTTTGCTTCTTCCCGGCCGCTTTCCCAAAGAACAAAGTGAAAAATAACCAACAGAACACTTAAAAGTGTATTTCTAAACAGCATTACTTTTTTTTAAAGCATTTCATGAAAAGACCGCTATTCTTGTCACAAGGCTCGCACACTGTTTCCGATCAAACACCGCACAGCGCGTCAGTCCGGGAAGAGGTGCTGATAACCAGACACTGGCTGAATCCACATGGATGCGAGATTTCACACTGCGTGAGGATATGACGCTGAAATATTACAGAGTGTGGATGGAATCTCCCCGTTTTAATAGCTCACCCACTTTAACCGCATGAAGCAATGCTTCGAATGCTGCTGTCGTGATGTAAAGCCCCCTCCTCCCATCTGAACCCTCGGCTTTACATTTAATGACACGATTATCGCCCTTGAGCAGCAGGAAGAGATCTTACTATCCAGTAAGGACGGACGAGATGTCATCCAGGCTCTTATGCTGCATGGTATCTATCCACCGGAGCAAGTGCTGACCTGGGAGAGTTCCTGCCAGTCTCGACTGTTCGTAAAGGCTCGCTCCACCGCCCTCTGCTGGAGATTCATAGACATGACACTATACCGGAGACTGCCGGTCGCAGTCAGAGAGCTCATCGACTGCTCGGCCATCGAGCCGGCCAAGTGCATAGTAACACACAGAGAACAGACAGACACCAGCCGGGACTGTGACCGACTGGAGGTTAACAATGGGAGACGGCGAGCATGGCAAGATAACAACGACGTGGAGTTATGTTACATTATTTAATTATACTCCCATTCCTAAACTAGCTTTCTAGCTAGATAATTAGATTTTGTTTCAAAACATGTCCCAACTTTCAATGGCATGCTTTTATTTTTGCACAGTTGTTTTGAAACCTTTTTGTGCAGGCACGCAAGTTAGGCAGAATTCATCTAAGCTAATGTTTTACGCATTTCAGACGAGCCGGTGGTTAAACGGGGAATAGAGTTGATGGAATAAAAAAAGTAACATTTTCTATATAACGCTGAACAAGCATAATTTTTACAGTTTCTAAGTACTTTAAGTACAAGATGATAGCTCTATCCAGTTCAATGGCATGCCATTTATTAATCTCGTGAGGAAGAAAACCTGAGTAGGCTAGGTCAGGATTCAAGTGCTTGGTGTGCAGTGCAGGCCCCACAGATATAAACTAATAGGTCTCGCCTATGAGAGCTATTGGCTTTGGCAATGTTTTGTAGCCATGCTGTACGGCAGCGTGGATGGTTTGTAGTGCGGCTAAAACTAATTTTAAAACGTGCTATGACGCAGCCAGGGTTTTTTTTAAAGTGCATTAGTGTTAGATGCATCAAAGTCATTTTTTAAAATATTATTTCTAGCCATGCTGCACAGCAGCTATACTGCATGGCTACAGATCATTGCCACAGTCAGTAATGCATGCTGTACAGAATCCCGTGTCTGGATGAAGTGATGAGAGCCCACAGAGTATTCAGGCGATTAATTAGCCTTGGATACTGTTGCTAATTTGTACTGGGAGGTGGAAGGCCCCGCTAAACTTTTGACGAGGAAGAGGTAATTCACCACTGGAACCTTGGGCGCAGGCACAAATACAGACCTCTGTGCCATTGATTATTGCTAACCACTGATCAGGAGAGATACGTCGCGATCAAGGTTACCTACCTAATGGGCACGAGCTGCAGTAACCATTCCCAGTGGAACTTCTTTGAAGGCAACACACAGATTCACAGTTTAGTCCTGAAGAAGACCCCATACAGACGATAACAATACCGCTACAAGAACCGGGGGTAGAAACGACAACGCTTTATAACAAGTGTAAATGATCACCCAGATTCATTGTAAATAATAGGATAAATTACCTATTGGGTTGATACATAATTTCAAACACCTAAATGTGTTTTCTTTAAGTATATGTCCATCTGTTGTGTATATAATATGTTGTGATAAGTAAATATAATGTTCTGTGTTCACTTCACGTCAAAAATGCAAGTGGAATTGTACAGTGTTTGTTTGTGTGTGTTTACATTTATAATTGTTTAGAATTTTCACATGAAAAATCTTTTCACGTGACATATCTATTTACTATAAAAAATTATATTTTGGAACATGAGTACATGAGTTTTTCCTCTTGTTTTTGTGTTTGGACTGTATCAGGATATGCATACTTTTCATTCCCTGCTAGTCCCATCTCAAAAGAGGGACGAAATAGATTATACGTTTTCACGCTTTTTTAAGCAACTAGGTGGCAGAACCACTGTTCCCTTAATGTACAGCATGGGTACTCACAAACATTTTCCCGAGGGCCACAAAGTAGTATCAGTGTGACCCAGGGCCGCACTGATACTAGCAGGGTGGCAGTCAGGAGATACAGGGTTTGTAAGGTGGATGTAAGGGAAGCGAAGTATGTATATGTAGCAGCTAAATTGTACAGTGTGAAACCAGAAAACCTGGGATCAATCCTGGCTCCCCACTTGAACAAATGGTGTGATCACAGGCAATTGTTTTTTTTCACTTTGCCTCTTTTTCTTCTCTTGTGTTTGATTTACTAAACTATGCTCTTGTCAATTTATGATAGCAACCCAGACCACCCAGAGGGCGCACATAACAACTGACTTGCCTCTTAGTTTACTATTGGCATCGTTGTCAGGGTTGGTGGAAGCATGAATGTTTTTAAATTCATGTTTGAAAACTATCATAAAAAAACACCTCTCAATGCAGTAGTATCATTGGATGTACTAAGGTGAAAAGGTTCTGCATGTTAACGAAATACAAGTTTTTGAGTTTTGAAGAGACTTTATCAAATTTGCACATGTTTGTTGTAAAATAAATTAGAAACACCTTCATTTTTTAAAGACAAGTGCTGCAGGGCTTCCATTCTGAATGTTAGTGCTGAGTCAAGGTAAACAGCATACCAGTGCTGCTGTTCACCAAGGGGCTGCATGGAAAGGTTGCGAGGGCCGCAACCAACCCCCGGGCTGTACTTTGAGTATCACTGCTGTATAGCATAAACAAATGGCAATGGCAGAACTAATAATTTCAATGGCCAGATCTATTTTATTTATTTTAGAGTTTTATGGAGCGCGAACCAGACCCGTGAGGGTATCAGCGTGCTTTACAGGATTGACAAGTGGTAAAAACAGTCTTAGGGCAGGTGTATACAATTAGGGTAGGAACCGGTAGGTGCATTATACAAGGAAGAAATAATGGGCAGCAACATATCCCAGATACACTTGGGATAAAAACAGGTAGATACATTATATGAGAAGACAGCTGTCTCAATTCCCGGGTGGGATGCCCAGAAGTGCAGTGTAGGTATCATCCGGAAGAGCCATGGGTAATGTCGTAATAGAAAGAGAAACAAAATCGCTGAAGTGATTGAAATGTATTGGTTTTGCCAATGCTTGTTAGGTCTCAACACAACCCCCCTGTGATTCTGAGGAAATCAGTTAATCTCCCCTTGTGTGAAAAAGAAAACATATGACATTTGGCAAGGAATTTTATCACATAAACAATGTAATTGCTCCCATGTCCATGCCTTAGTGAAAAGTGAAAAAACTTTTGGAAGCAGATAACATCAGTTGTCAGAATTAAAACATGCAAAATCTGTTGTCACAATAAACATCAATTTCAAAGGAAAAAATGGCTTGTTTGAAGTCTGTGCGTCATAGTAAAACAAAGCTACAAATGACTAGAGGATCAACAAGGAGGACAGGGAAGAAGACAACATAAAGTAGTGCCTCAATCACAGCACGATCAGCAGAAGGACAGCAATCAAGCTGAAGCAATCAGCACTTGGTCTACACTCCAGCCGAAAGAAGATTAAGTGAAGCCAGCACACGCTGGCCAACTAGAAATATATATACCAAGAAGGGGCAACCATGTATACCTTGAACCGAGTTAAATCTGTGATGTAAATAAGGATACTGGCCCCTTGGAGGAAGTATCAAGCCTAAACTCCCTTGCCTAAATAATTTTTGCCAACCATTATATTTTATTTATACAGTTACATTTTTTCACTTTATGAGCATTTCTCATTATGCAAGGGACACATTTTTCAACATATTCAGGGGCTCCGGGGCTCCAACAGAACGGCGTAGTGCAAGTGAACAATGACAGCTGCAAAACAGATGTGTTCATTACTATATCCAAAGCATATACGCAGAACTAGGTGCTGATATAAGTGCAAACTTTCACAGCTCATCTCAAACTGAGAGGTCAGTGTTTACATACATGTAATTGATATATGTTGGAAATTGTGTTACTGGTTGAGGGGGGTAAAACCCTACTCAAGCAGCAATCACAATTTATGTCAGAGTGAAGTCACAAGCAACACCACAATAATCTGTGCTCAACCCTCTGGTAGCTTGGCATAAAACAGCCAGGCCAATTTAGAAACATGGATTAAAATTTAATACATTATTTGAGATCAAAACAACAAAAATCCAATCACTAGAATCGGAGACATGCAATTTTAAAGATTAAAGTGAAAATGGTGTCTAAAAGCATAAAGCACCAACTATGGTTATATTATGTGTATTTGTAAAGCGCAGCAGAGAGAGTCCAGATGCTGCACTCAAGGTGATTGGAGCCTTTTCTGTCCCAGAGGCTCCGATCAGGAGGTCTCCCAACAAGCCATTGGAGTCACTCTGGTGGTCTTTGAATCAATATGCAGGTCCAGTTCTTTTACTCAGGCAGCAGGGAAGCAGAGTAGCAGTCCTTCTTGCAGTGCAGCACAGCATTCCGTCTTAGTCTTCCACAAGTCCAGAGGGGTACTCCATAGTTGGGTCTGAGGGTCCAATATTTATACCCTGTGCCCATTTTGAAGTAGAAGAAGGTTCTGTAAGTATCTACAGCCAGAGGTATTTTGAATTTCTTGTCTCCCTGCCCTGGCCCCAGCTTGTCTGGGGTCACAAAAGTCTGGTGTCAAATCCTTTGTGAGTGTGATCAGGAAGAGACTTTGTGATGTACAAGTGTGGTAGGTGGCAGCTCCTCCCCCTCATCAGGTCAGAGATGACCCATCCCGCCAGCTGCTTTTCCCCTTTGTCTCACTGTCTCGGAACAATACACAAAGACCAACTTCCAGCTATACCTAGTCATGTGCCCCAGGTTACAGGCTGCAGGTACCAAATGGTCGGCAAAATGGCATTTTCAGAATTGTGCCTTAAATTCCACTATACCATTAAGGAGGGTTTTACATTACAAATCTTTAGACACGAAACTCGACATTCTCACCTGTTCCCAATTGAAAGCTATCACTTATTAAATGCAATAAGTTAACCCAATGTTATCCAAATGGGAGAGGTAAGCCTTGTAGTAGTGAAAACAAATTTAAGACGCTTTTCACTACCAGGACATGTAAAGTTTAAAAGTACATGTGCAACTTTTAAATAGATTGCAGCCTGCCCTAAGGGGTACTTAGGGCCTAACATAGGGGTGACTTATATGTAATAAAAAGGAAGGTTTAGGCCTGCCAAAAAGTCTCTTTTGCTGCCAGGTCGAAATGGCACTTTAGAACTGCACACACAGGCTGCAATGGCAGACCTGAGACATGTTTAAAGGCTACTTAAGTGGGTGGTACACAAAGGTCTGCATGTCCACTGGTAGCATTTAATTTACAGGCCCTGGGTACATATAGTACCACTTTACTAGGGACATCCATGTAAATTATATGTGCCAATTTGGTATAAGACAATTTCACCATGTTTAAAGGACAGGGCACGCAGAATTTAGAACTAGTTAGCAGTTGAAAGAAGAAAATGGATCTAAACTAATTAGCACACTACTTGTTAAATTATATTTGAAGCATATAAAAGACATTTGCCAGAGTCATCCTACCAGCATTAGAAGACATAACACCGTAGACAATTTGGTGTAAAGTCAGCCCGACACCGAGTCAGGCCACCAAATGGTTGCATCTGAAAGGAATACCAAACATGGATGTCAAGTTTCCTAGTATCAAGAGTGGTGAAGCACTCCAGGTGAACAGTGAGAAATGAATCAACAATTGTCTCTGGTCAATTCCCCCGTGAATCAACACGTATCCATGAGACCAATTCCGGATAGTGACAGACTGATTGAAATAAAACTCAGACTAGCAGAGATTATGGTTCATAGAAATACCTAGTGCAGTATATAAACCCTTTGGGGACCCCTTCAGAAAAGAAGTCCACAAAATTAGCAAAAAATTGTTAAGTGTGAGAAAAGTATGGAAAAAAAAACCAGTCATCACAGGACACAGTTGTGGGGAACTAACCTATAAAATCCCAAAGAGGTTCATGCAGAGGCATAGCTTATATAAAGGGCCACTGGAATTATGGGTCAAGGGAAGGCCAAATTATTCTGCAGGGTTGAGTTAATTATGCAGCAAGAAGAGGCAAATTATACAGCATACTGCGGCACATTTTGAGAACGAATTACTATGTTATTTCGTCATTTTTACACTTGTTAACATTGTCTGGCCATTGGTTGTACCTCATTAGTTAGAACACAAGAAAACCTAGGGGTCTAGAAAAAGGTACCTTTCGTACACTTTAAACCGCAGCGCCAGCTTGCTGGAAAACTATAGTAGGGGTGGAAAACAGATGCAATTGAAAAGAAAGGGTGTGAGTGATTGTGACAAAGAAACCCGCTTGGTTTAGAGGATTCCCATCAAACACTTGTATGATCAGATTCTATCATATGGTCATCCTCAGGGGTCTGGTGTCTCTAGATCATTGAGACACAAACGTCCCCTGTAGTGTAGCGGAGTCAATGCCCACAAGTACTCAGTGACCTATGATAGACCGAAGATGGGTCTAAGTGCAGTGCAAAACTAAAAAAGTGGTGAATTTAAAATAGAATAGAGGACAGAAAATTAGGTTTATTAAGACACAATCCTCTTCCTAAATAAAAACAACATGAACAGTGCAAGGATGCAGTATGAGAACAAATCACTGCATATCAGGCCAACATGTTTCAACCTCACAGGGAAGGACCCAAGGTTTTCGTCAGGGCCCTGTTCACAACGTTGCTACTGCGTAGTGACAAACTAATAATATATCTTTAAATATTACAGATCCCGTGTAGTAACCAAACAAAAGGATACAGCGTTAGGGTTCAAAACTCCGCCGTGCAGAAGGTTCCAAACAGTGATCTAAAAGGACAACACAAACACCCCATATATCAAAAACATCCCATATTTAAATCCTACACCCTCCATTGTTTCATAAAGGTCGAAAAATACCACTCACCCTATTCTGCCGGGGAGTAGACCTCACCTCACCTGGACTCTGACTCAGGGGTAAAGGGGAGGCCACGCTCTAAAAAGGAAAACTGAGGCGTCAGGAGTAGAGAACATCGCAGAAGTGTATTACTCTGCTTCACATATTATCCCTCCCCACAACTGTATCACGCCTCTATTCCTAAGTCTACTTTCTCCAAACAACTAACCCAAGAGAAACTAGCTCTACCCAATAACACTCCTCTCCACTCTTAATTAATGACCTGTATAATGGTCAAAGAGTTCTGGACACTCCAAGTAATCATAAGTCCATGCAACCCTTAATCCACTGTGAGTTGGTCAGACACAGTCTAGTATCAGAGAAAGCCTGCCAGGGAAGCCTCTTAGCATAGGACTCAGTCACCACAAGGATAAACCTTACCTCTCCGTCGTTGCCCCAAGCAGAACGCTGAGACAGGGGGAGGCAACGAACGGCAGAGGGACCGGTCTTTAAGAACCGGCGCCGGGCCCCGCCCAATAGGGGGTGTGTATGCGGGGGTGTACCCTCCTTCCTTATCAAATTGCGGTTACTCACCGCTTTCGTTGGGGAAACGGCACCGCCATTGCCTGTGTTCCCCGCGCGCATCACCGGTGATAGTATCAATAGCTGCGCGCATGCGCAATGGTGATTAGTAAAGTCGCGCGATACTGCAGAACTACAGAATGACGTCATTCACGTCACTTCTGTAGTTCGCCCGCCTTCCAAAGCTCTCAGCGAATACAAACAGCATTCTCGGCATCAAGGACTTTCTCCAAACTTCTAAGTACGACATGCACAACGGATTTAAGTCCCATAACAAAATGGGCCTACCTACCCACTGTGTGCAACACTCTCAAGTTATATTAAAGCGACACTGCGCCTCTCAATATAAATGCAGATATCGCCCGCATTGTGGAACTGTCAATAGGGGCTATTTAGTCAAAATTTGCTAAGAGCGACCTCTCCCAGGGTATAAACAGAGAGTTTCTCCATGCAAAATCTTTTGGCTAACAGATCCCTGCAAACCTCTTTTGGCTAACAGATCCCTGCAAACCTCTTAACTGATGCACACTATGTCTAGTGTTATATGGATTATACTTCCAAGTCCTTACAGAGTAGTCCACGGGATATCATCATTGAGTCCCTGGCTCTCTAAACGTAATAAATAAATCCATTTTTGTTCCTTTAAATAAAGAAAACGTGTAGGGTTTGTAACATGGTTGGGTATGAATGGTTTCTCTAGGACAACCCAACTAAACTCGTCCTCTTTGTGATTGAACTCCAAAAAATGTTTGGTCAGCTTGGACACAGTTTTCTTGCATTTGAAAGAACTTTTATGTTCAAGCATGCGGGTGCGTACTTTACGGGTTGTCATACCCACATATCTTTTGTTGCACGGGCACGTGAGAATGTATATAACATTGCAGCTGTTACAGTTGGTAAAATGTTTTAGAATCCACGGGCGCCCAGTACCAATATCAATCTGGCTCGTCTTCTGTGTCAACCCGCACATAGAGCAACCCCCACATGGGTGGTGCCCCTGTACAGGTGGTAATTGCCATAGAGTGTCATTAGACTCGCGCCGTGTTTCACGTGGCCGGGTGTGTATCAAACAATCTTTTAAATTTTTGGAGCGCTTGAAGGCAAACAATGGGGGTTCGATCTTATCTGTAGTGCTGTTAAGAATGCGCCAATGGCGTCTGACAATTTTCTGCACTTGATTAGATTTCTCATTAAAAGTGCTGACAAAAGTAATTCTAGTTAAAGGTGACTTCTCCACCGGTATCTCCAAGAGGGCTTCGCGGTTGTTATTACTTGCTCGTTTTAATGAGCGCTTAACCAGAGTGGTAGGGTAATGTCGAACCTGCAGTTGTCGACAGAGATTATCAGCATGTTTCCTTTACGTTTAGAGAGCCAGGGACTCAATGATGATATCCCGTGGACTACTCTGTAAGGACTTGGAAGTATAATCCATATAACACTAGACATAGTGTGCATCAGTTAAGAGGTTTGCAGGGATCTGTTAGCCAAAAGAGGTTTGCAGGGATCTGTTAGCCAAAAGATTTTGCATGGAGAAACTCTCTGTTTATACCCTGGGAGAGGTCGCTCTTAGCAAATTTTGACTAAATAGCCCCTATTGACAGTTCCACAATGCGGGCGATATCTGCATTTATATTGAGAGGCGCAGTGTCGCTTTAATATAACTTGAGAGTGTTGCACACAGTGGGTAGGTAGGCCCATTTTGTTATGGGACTTAAATCCGTTGTGCATGTCGTACTTAGAAGTTTGGAGAAAGTCCTTGATGCCGAGAATGCTGTTTGTATTCGCTGAGAGCTTTGGAAGGCGGGCGAACTACAGAAGTGACGTGAATGACGTCATTCTGTAGTTCTGCAGTATCGCGCGACTTTACTAATCACCATTGCGCATGCGCGCAGCTATTGATACTATCACCGGTGATGCGCGCGGGGAACACAGGCAATGGCGGTGCCGTTTCCCCAACGAAAGCGGTGAGTAACCGCAATTTGATAAGGAAGGAGGGTACACCCCCGCATACACACCCCCTATTGGGCGGGGCCCGGCGCCGGTTCTTAAAGACCGGTCCCTCTGCCGTTCGTTGCCTCCCCCTGTCTCAGCGTTCTGCTTGGGGCAACGACGGAGAGGTAAGATTTATCCTTGTGGTGACTGAGTCCTATGCTAAGAGGCTTCCCTGGCAGGCTTTCTCTGATACTAGACTGTGTCTGACCAACTCACAGTGGATTAAGGGTTGCATGGACTTATGATTACTTGGAGTGTCCAGAACTCTTTGACCATTATACAGGTCATTAATTAAGAGTGGAGAGGAGTGTTATTGGGTAGAGCTAGTTTCTCTTGGGTTAGTTGTTTGGAGAAAGTAGACTTAGGAATAGAGGCGTGATACAGTTGTGGGGAGGGATAATATGTGAAGCAGAGTAATACACTTCTGCGATGTTCTCTACTCCTGACGCCTCAGTTTTCCTTTTTAGAGCGTGGCCTCCCCTTTACCCCTGAGTCAGAGTCCAGGTGAGGTGAGGTCTACTCCCCGGCAGAATAGGGTGAGTGGTATTTTTCGACCTTTATGAAACAATGGAGGGTGTAGGATTTAAATATGGGATGTTTTTGATATATGGGGTGTTTGTGTTGTCCTTTTAGATCACTGTTTGGAATCTTCTGCACGGCGGAGTTTTGAACCCTAACGCTGTATCCTTTTGTTTGGTTACTACACGGGATCTGTAATATTTAAAGATATATTATTAGTTTGTCACTACGCAGTAGCAACGTTGTGAACAGGGCCCTGACGAAAACCTTGGGTCCTTCCCTGTGAGGTTGAAACATGTTGGCCTGATATGCAGTGATTTGTTCTCATACTGCATCCT
Source organism: Lissotriton helveticus (assembly GCF_964261635.1). NCBI lineage: Eukaryota > Metazoa > Chordata > Amphibia > Caudata > Salamandridae > Lissotriton > Lissotriton helveticus. The sequence goes on along the minus strand of NC_136069.1, from coordinate 471,825,661 downwards.
TGCACTGTTCATGTTGTTTTTATTTAGGAAGAGGATTGTGTCTTAATAAACCTAATTTTCTGTCCTCTATTCTATTTTAAATTCACCACTTTTTTAGTTTTGCACTGCACTTAGACCCATCTTCGGTCTATCATAGGTCACTGAGTACTTGTGGGCATTGACTCCGCTACACTACAGGGGACGTTTGTGTCTCAATGATCTAGAGACACCAGACCCCTGAGGATGACCATATGATAGAATCTGATCATACAAGTGTTTGATGGGAATCCTCTAAACCAAGCGGGTTTCTTTGTCACAATCACTCACACCCTTTCTTTTCAATTGCATCTGTTTCCCACCCCTACTATAGTTTTCCAGCAAGCTGGCGCTGCGGTTTAAAGTGTACGAAAGGTACCTTTTTCTAGACCCCTAGGTTTTCTTGTGTTCTAATCATTGTATTGGGGGTTCAACCTAGGTGTGGTCGTTAAACTCCCCTAAGACCCTTTTCTCCTGTCTTTGTAATAATGTACCTCATTAGTACCATTTAAACACCCAAATATAGCAATAAGCAACAGAAAAGTGGCCAGTGAACTTTTTCAAAGTGCTTTCCACTGTGCAGCTACACGTGTCTCGGAGTTTTTAGTAACATTTGAACCATTTGAGCTAGAACCAACATTTTTGGGGGGCAAAATCTGCAGATTATGCAGCAGATGATGAATTATGTGGCACATACAGTAAACAGATAATTATGCAAAAAATGCAACAGCCTTACAATCACATAATTCCAGTAGAACTGCTTATATAGTTTATGGAGTGAGCAACCCACCCCACAAATTAAATAGGTGTTGCCAAAGGCTATTAAATCATAACGTCAAATAATTGGTATCACGTAACCTGCACTTAACTGCAAAATAGGATGCAGTGTATTAGGCATAAACTACAGGTATAAAAATAAATGAATTCTGCCATCCGGTGGATGGAGAAATATACTTTATGTGGGTCTCTGGAAGACGCAAAACAATGTTCATCGCTGTATGTTTGCCTGCGCACGATAGGTCTAAAAATAGATCTTGCTGTGAACGTGCTTCATGCACCCTAGCATGCCCAAGCAGGTGTTGATCCTAGTGAAGCATCAAAAGATTTTTAATTAATTTAAAAGTGGAAAATGGATTCCGAGGCTCAAAATATGTTTTGAAGTGGCTGATGTGGACTGTTAGTAGACATAGAAGAAATCCTGTATAACGTAACAGAATGTGATATCAATGATTACTGTGAAAGGATCTATGCAATGCTGCAGTGTGTAGAGCCTGTGGGCTTAGGTATAGTATATAAACCTGAAATACATGTTACCGATTCAATGTGCAATAAAGTTCATTTTAAAATCCCATAAGGAATAGCAAATGCAGATTCGGTAAAATGCTGAAACATAGCTCAGAAAATCGCTGCTTGTCTCCAGTCCACTGTGGTATTGAGTCCATTTGTGATTGAGTCCAGTTTCTCAATCCATTGCAGTTCCTTGCGTGACAGCAAACCCAATTTATCCCCACCTCTGGGGCCCAGTATCACTTGTGCAGTCACTTACCAGCGATTATCTTCTGCTGTGTGTTGAAGAAGCTGTAAGCGTTCCACCAAAGGTGGTCCTGTGACTGTACACTTTATTCGACTGCCATGTTGAGGAATGCGATTCTTCACCTTTTGTTTTGTCTGTCCGTTGATCTGGTCATAGGGATGCCAGTTTGCCTATACCACATCTTGAGAGTTACATTTAGTGAAATAATTTAGATTGAACTTGATATTGTGATGACTTAGCACCATCGCATTCACACAGTATTTACAGGCTAGAGAGTGTCCACACTTTATATGCCCCAACACCGGAGGTGGACCCCACTGGGAATTTTGGTTGGCCTTGATGCACTTGGTAGAGCCACTCTAATTAAGGAATCTTTAAGATTGGTGCATCGTTTAAATGAAAATATAGGTACCTCTCTATTGGATAACAGATTTTTGACAAGGTGCCATTGTTTGAGAACATTTTTTTTACTTCATTGCTTACTGTATTGAATGTGCTGATACAGATGACGTGATCAAAGTTTTTTGACTGTTGCTGAGTGTCTACCAATGTCTCTCACTGATTATGGCAGACCGTCTAGCCAATTAGAGGACAGAAAATAAGAGTGACAATTAGGCCAACGAATGTTAAGCAAAGGGAGGGCCACAGACTCCTTGTTGTATGCAATATCTATTGCATGCGAGAAATCTAGAAATAAGTGCTTAACCCACTGGGAAAACTTGCCAGCAAGATGGATGCTTGAATGATCATCCAACCAGACTGATCGATGGACAAGTGCTGTTTTTTGAGGCAGAGATATCGAATGGCCAGAATCTATTAATTACGGCTTGTAACCTTGCATCAAAAATTGGCAATTCTGAGTTTCCTTTCTGGAATGGAAAATAACTGCATGGACCTGAAAATACTGGCTCCTTTAACATGCATATTTTCCCAACTCCAGGAAGAAACTTGCCTGCTTTGAGTCGGCAGAAAACATCAGTGAGGGACAGGTAGGAGATGGACACAGCATGTGCTTCTGCCATAAGCCCTTGCAGCAGTTAAGTGAAGTCCTGTACTTCCTGGCCACACTTATCAACAGGGCCGGCTTTAGCGCTGGTGGCGCCTTGTGCGCAAAAACGATTTTTGGCGCCCCCACACCCAATGACAGCTTCCTCGGATTCTCTCACTACCACCGGACAGAAGTGCCCCTCATTTCTCCAATCATAAATTATTACTAAACACAGCACCCAACCTGAGGTCAGCGACCGCTCCACAGGTCAGCACCCAGTGCGACCGCCCCATTCGCACTGCCCTAAATCCATATCTGGAATGTACAGATCCAATAATTCTAGGCCTAGGGATGCTAGATATTTGTATTTGCGGATGGCCAAATGCCACTCAGAGTTATTGCTCCAGGTGAAATTCACCCATTCATAATCAGGGCCGACGTTGAGCAACCACAAAATTATTTTCCCAATCGACCTATGTACTATTAAGTCAGTCAGCTCATAAAATAACTGCTCTGAAGGGGCTGGAGAACACCCTGCTAAATGAATATTCATTAGTCAAGCCGCAAACTGCAACTCCCTCCGATTGGCTGCAGAGATTGGGATGGTGGTCGCTGAGGGACAGCAGACCACCATACCTGTCTCTGCACTTCAAAACTGAAAACTCTTTTTTTAAAGCAGCCCAATTTCCTTAAAATGGCACTGCTTTTAATGAACACACGTTTTCAGATGTGGAAAACTTAATTGAAATTTGGTGGTGGGCACCTGGACTCCCCTGCACCTACGGCCAAACCACAGGAATTATAGTCCTATTTGTGGTACCGATTTGGCATGTGGACGCCTAAAACATGCCCCTTCTATACCAAATTAGTGACAATTTCTCACATACTCGCACCGTGTGGCTCTTAGCTTTTTCAATGTTTGTTCTGAATTTACAGGTCGACACTGACTGGGCAAATACCATGTAACTCCATCTACAGTCGAGGTCTTGAAAGGAGCTCTATTTGCAATCACTGGTGACCACTATACAACAGTAACTTATATTTGGAACTACTGGTGGCCGTTATGCAACTATAACCTCACCTCACCCTCCACTCCCACCTCAAAATGTCTTGAGGAACTAGAAAATAAAGTGTGGGACCTTCGTTTACACAAGCTGCTAATGTTAACATTTATTTTATTCTCCGCTTTAGTCAGCTCCTTGAGTCAGCTTGTTTTGATTTTGCTTAATTTTCAAGACTTCATAGTGTATTCAGAAGGATACATACACCGCATGTGTTTTCATTTAAAATGTAAATTTTTGCCCATTACCTGGGGTGTGCCATGCATGCAGTGTAACCTCCCACAGTGTGAGGTGTTGCTCCTATCAGTGTGGTTCTCTCCTAACCTTAAAGTTTGACTTACACAGGCATAGTGAGTCAGGGCTTATGTGGGTGTGGTCTATGTTTGTACATGCAGTGGCGTCCGCTATTTACCGGGGGTGATGGGGCAGGGAGAGAAGGATAATAATAAATAATAATTTAAAAAAAACACCTTCAGGACGGTCACCTGGCCAGCCGCTGCCTCTCAGGCTGCTTGCCGTCACCACTTGCTCCTCAGAAGCAGGAACCAGGAAACACCCAGGCTCCTGACTCTCCTAGCCAATCACAACACTGCAAAGCAGCAGTTTGATTGGCCTGAGCGCCATGGTTTGGCACTCAGACGGGAAATGGGTGCCTGGGTATGTTCTGCATCCAGGTTGTATTGCAGCCTAGGTGCAGAACATGCAAAGTGCGCATGACTTATGGTCGGATCGAGAGGGCCGGTCAAACAGTTATGCGCACTTTAGAGTGGAGCAACCACTCCTCCTCCTGGCCCCTGCTCTGGCAGTAAAGCCCCGTCCACACCAGGAAACGGACAACCAACTTGGTAATAATGCTGATTATTATCATTTTAGTTTTCCTTTATCCACTGCTCGTAGAGCTGTGGGGCGATGTTCTTCCGCCTTAGCAAAGGAGCCGCCACTGGTTTGTACCTGCAGTGGCAATCGTTGCAGGAAAGTAGCACCCTTCTGTATTTGTTGAGACAATCCCTGCATTGGCATTGAGCTATACTGCAAGTATGGGTCGAACCAACATGGTTTGATGTTCTCCTGCACATGCTGTGGGATACTTTTTACAGGCATGGTGCACTGAGGTCTGTAGGTTACAGGTGGATGACTTTATCAGAGAATTAACTGATTCAGGAGAAGATAGTGCACTACCTGTCCAGTCAGGCAGCATTTTTCTGGATGTCACACACAGTGTGTGGTTAAGAGTCCTTGCTGCCTAAAGCATTTTGGTATTTCGAAACTTAAAGTCACCTAGAGGAATGTTACTTGAAGCTGTGTGAAGCATCAGGCGAGAAGGGTGGTGGTGTGCTATGCAATTCACTGATGAACAACAGATTTCAAACCTAAGCTTTTTCTTTTTCTGCACAGCATACGTTTTAGGAAGGGGGCATGGACAAGCCTCATAACCTGCCCTTTCCAAGACGGCGGCTTGTTCAGAGAATTCTATTTGAGGTTTCCCCAATCCAAAATGAAGTACAGCCTTTTCTGTGCTTTCAGTTTCTGATTGAATCATATAAAAGAGGCATTTATAAGTGATGAAAGCATTGCAACGCATTAATTCTCATTTTTTTGCTCATTCTTTAACCCTTGCTCTTATTTTTGTCGCTAATTTTTGCTTCTTGCAGATGGGAAATCTACTGGATCTACATCGGGATTTGGATTTCCTGCTTACTCTTTACTCTTTCCTGATGCCAAGAGGAGTTTCATGCTTTAATGTTCATCTTTATTCACAATCTAAGGGATTGTGAAGGAGGTTTTTACCATTTGTGTTTTCTTGCCTCCAAACTGGGACCTTCTTAAGGAGATACTTGAGACATTTCACATGAGCGATTAAATGCAGAGTAGCACCATGGCTACTGGTAGGTATCGCCCATTCCTTGAGCAACCAAGAAGGGGACTGAACAGACCTTCTCAGCATCCATTCCTTCACAAATTGCAATACCATTAACTCTTCGGGTTTCATTTTATTATGGATCTTTCCCAGGACCTAGCACAAAAGTTCCAACAGTTATACCTTGAGAAAATGTGTTAAAGCGGACCTTAACATTACAGTCTACAGATATCCCAGTAGCCCATTCAAATGATCAATGTTTTTCTGGGATCCAGCGAAGCTAAGAGCATTTTTAGACTCTCATACGGGGCATTTTTCCCTTTGCCCGACAGAGTCTAGTCAAGGTTGAGTAAAGGTAGGTTACCTGATTGATTGCCTTACTGAATCTGCATTGGCCTTGGTAATTCTTTTACCAATAAATACAGATGCCTATTTAGTGACATATGATTCCCTCCAAATAGCTTTTAAGATGAATGTCCTGAATCAGAGTATTCTGCTGATTAAACATTGTATAATAATGAGCTAGGTCAAAAGGGTGCATTGACTTAAGTGACTCAGGGGCATATTATCAAGAACAACGTTAAAATTATCGCCGCTTTAGGGGCAGGAAACTGCCGCTAAAGCGGCGATAATGGGTTTGATAATATGCCCTTGAGAATTCCAGTAGAAGCCCATGTTCACACCAGAACATTGGCTTCTATGGGAATTCACGACGGCATATTATCAAGCCCATTATCGCCATTCTTGATAATATGCCCCTCAGTTTCCTCAGTAGGCAGCTAAAACAACCTGCGGTGAAAGGATGCAGATCACTCGTGTTCAAAATGGTTTCAAGAAAATAAGGACAAATTGGTCCGATCATTATGCCCTACTTTATTTTCTGAACTTATTGATTTATTTCCCTTGATTGTACACAAACTACAAGGGAGACTGAAGGAATGAAGGAGGTCCAGAAGAAGCTATTGTTATTTTTCCGGAGTTTTTTGCCAGGTCGATCAGAGGTATCAGTAAATCCGTTGCCCGAAGAGCAGTCTATTGAAGTAGAGGCAGGTAGGGCTCCCTAAACAAGAAAAGCAAAAGGAGCACCGGTGAAAGGCTGGGCTTTGTTTATACTATGTTGATGCTGATCATGTGATTCAAGCTTCTGCTAAAAGACCTACAAAAATATTAGAACAACCCTTTCATCTCCTGGGAAAGAGATTAAACCAAGTTTACATTGGCTTCCATATTTTGGATCGTCTATGGCTATTGCTTTTAATCATTTGTTCCTTCTCCCAATTCCTATGAGAACAGAGCAAGGAAAGGTTGTTAATGCTTTTGCATTTTTGGATAGTGGCGTATAGGACATCTGCATTTTTGGCATGGTTATCCAAGATTTCCCGGTTTTTCTGGACCCTATACTTGCTGGACTTCGAAATCTGTGCACTGTTGACCACCTAAACAGGAGTAAAGTGCCTGTGCTCCCCCTGTAAACATGGTTAAATTGTCTTACCCCCAACTAACATGTTTAACCTGCCAAAAAGTCCCTAGTATGTCGTGCAAGAAATACACCCAGGGCCGGGAAGTTATATGCTTCTTGTGTACTGCGGCACAATTGCCATCCTCAGACTGGGGATGTATACATGGCTTCAGGCCTACCCTGTGTGCCTGACTGAAGCAACATAAAAGTCTGCTATCACACCTGTAAAAAGAACCTTTTAAATAAAAAAATTGTGGTGGTCGGGATCTCTCCTAGTGCAACAAACGTATTTACTCTGTCGCCCTGGTGGAACAACGGCCCAACCACAAGTATATAAATAAGGTACCGAATCACAAGGTAAAATCATTGACTGAGATAAACCCATTTGTTATAGACGACCTGCACTCCATTGCGGTTGGACTGAAATCTCGCCAAGATCCTTTTCGACGGCTTCTATATCTTATCATTACCGCTTAGTGCTTTTTGGTGTTAATTTTATTTAAAATTTAGAAAATGTATTTCTCCGGTTCCCCTTATTGGATTTTTGTAATTTTGGTGTCATTTTGTTTATGAAAATTCACTCTATGCTTCTTATTAGGGTTGGGATTTTTATTATTTGGTCATTTGACATTATCGCTGTTTTGGTACTGCATAAATGCTTTGCACATTCTCCAAGTTAAGCCTGTCTGCTCTACAGCATAGCTTAATGGATAGTTCCACTGAGATATCAGACTGTGCAATGTTATTTTGGGAAGGAGGCTGAACTGTTACACTCTACTCTGGAGAAGTTCCACGTAGGCAGTTGTGAGAGTTATGTAAAGGTTGCTGCCAGCTGTAGTTGTTGAAGCTTCTTCTCTGAATAAACCTACTTTTATGGCACTGCTGTGTTGGATGTTACTTCACAATTTGGCGACAATTGGGAACTAAGAAGAAGACAGCGCTCACATGTTTGCTAGCAAAGTTTTTTAACAGGTATTTCGTTTTAAGTTAATTTTGTGTTACGATTGCACCAGCAGCTACCTTGAATTTTTCTGTGCTCTGATAGCACATGCGGCAGTATTTGGAATTCTCTTCAAAATACAAGAGTCTATGTGAATCCATTTAGAGCATGTACCACACTTTACAAGTGTTTTGATTGCACCTGTGGTTGTTTTGCAACTGTTTTATCTCTGTGGCAGTTCGAGGCATTGTGTGGTACCGTCACTGTTTTGCCAGTGTGACATACGTTTTTTTCTCTATCCTTTGTCTTATTGGAGTTGTGTGACGATGGAAATTAACACATAGACCTGGTTATTGTCTGAAGACAAAAGTCGCAATATAAAGGACTCGTGTGCGTGTTTCATCCGACCAGAAGTTTCTAGTACTCTACACTGCTGTTAATTTTTGCATTGTCCTAGATTTTTTTTTATCCATGGTGACTGTACATTTTTACTTATCTACGTTGCTAACTACATTGTGATTGTTTGAAAATCACTTACCGGATCGCGCTCGAGCTTCCTTTGCTCGCATCTTACAGACATCGCAGCAACTGCCATATCTCATTGGGGATGCATCTTGGGAATTTTATCACGTCCTGATGTACTACGTGATTTTGGCTACATTCTTACAGCGTCAGTTACCATAGCAGCGCGGTTGCATATTTATTAAGCGGAATCCATCTCACTGTGTTTTTTTTGTTGAGAATATTATTTACACACATAAGTTTGAAAGCGTATTCAATTGAATTTTTTGTCAAGCCAGAACTTTGCTCATTGTGTACTGTTGTTAAATCATCAGACCTCAACAATAATAATATGAGTATTACTGCATTTTGAGACTACGCTCACTACGGTGACTACTTTGTTTATTTTAGTTTATTTCTTTTTATTAACAATTTTCTTTTTCAGATATTTCTAAGACTACTTAAATTTTCACTTTATTGTCATTATTACATAGTTTAAACTTTGACCAGTTTGTTAGTCCTAATACTTACAGGCTCAGCTTAGTATTGATTAATTCATTTTCTTCATCTACTTTAGCCATGTCTAACATTGTAGCACCTCCACATTTTCTACCAGTAGCTCGTGAACCTAGGATGGAATGGGAGTTGTGGTATCCCATGTTTTTAGCTTATGTTGAGGTTCTAGAAGCTTGCACTTTTAAGGCATTGCTTAGGAGGCGCAGGTTTGAAAGAATTTGCAAATTTTCCACCTATTGAAGGTTCTGGAGATACTAATGTTTTCGATGTTGCTATTAAGCAAATGAGTATTAGATTTAGTAGAAAAATCAACATCATCATGGAAAGGTTTAAATTCTACTCCTGTGCACAAAAAGAAGACGAGTTCATTGAGGACTATGTTGCTGTTTTACGTACTCTAGCTGGATCTTGTGCTTTTGAAACCATTAACTTTGAGCAGGTTTTAAGGGATCAGATTATGATGAAAACCAAGAGTAAGAAAATTCCAGAAAGACTATGGATGGCTACTGAATCTTCTTTAAGTTCTGTAGTAAATGTCACTAAAGGTATTGAACAATCTCAGAAATGTGTTAGTGAAATAAGGGGACAGGTTGTGAAAGTTAATGATGCTGTATCTGAAGTTTCTTTAGTGAAGGATCAGGCATCTTCCAAAAAGTTTTCTTCTTTTCCCCCTAAAAAGGACACTACAGGAAAAGATTACAAATTTGCTGGAAAAAACCCTCAAATAATTTGTTACAGGTGTGGTGGCCTTGACCATGTTGGAAGTTATAAAGGGTGTCCTGCATGGAACAAAATTTGCATTAAATGCAAGAAAACTGGTAATTTTAGTAAAGTTTGAAAGTCGACCCAAAAAATGTATTTCTTGACACATGAAAAGAATGAATCTCCTCCTGAGATTAATTCTTTATTGTGCGTTGGCAATACTAATTGCAAGGGTTTTCCTACAGGTAAAGTGTTAATTAATGGCAAAGAAGTTTCTATGTTGGTAGATTTGTGTGCTTGGTACAGCATTATTGGCAGAAATGTATTTAACGAATCAGGGGAGATGAGAAAATTACTACCACTTGATATTCAACCTGGCGGTTATTCCGGTCGAAAAAATTGATCTTGAAGGTTTAATGTGGGCAGATTTAGAATTTAAAGGCAGAGGAACCAGATCCAAAGTTTATGTAGCCACCAAAGGTGTATCTATACTTGGGTAGCCTCATCAACAAGAGATGGGTATAAAATCAGATCCGAACGCTTCTCCACCTGTGTATGTAGTAGCAGCCAACAATGAGAAATTAGCGACTGAAATAAAAGATAGGTTTCCTACACTTTTTAATGATTCACTGAGGAAATTTGTAGATTTTAAACACAGGATAATTCTCAAGGAGGCTGCAATCCCAGTTAGACACAGAGTAAGGAATGTACCGTTAGCTTATCGTGTTAAACTTAAGGAGATATTAACAGATTTGGTTGCTAAGAATATCATTGAACCCATAGAATCTTCTCTGTGGGTTTCTCCGATCGTTTTATCTCTTAAAAGCAACGATCTTCGCTTGTGTGTGGATCTTCGCAGTCTGAATAAAGACATTTGGATTGATAGACATCCTTTATCAAACATACACGAGTTGATCTCCGCACTTTCTGGTGCCTGTGTCTTCTCCACAATAGACTTAGCTAGTGCTTATCATCAAGTGGTTCTACATAAAGAGTCTACATTTTTTACAGCATTTGTAACGCCTGAGGGTATGTTTCAATTTTCACGCATGCCGTTTGGCTTAGCCAGTGCTGCTTCTGTTTTTCAGACTCATGAAGGAAGTTTTGGAAGGATGTTATGGAGCGATTGCCTTCCAGGACGATATTTTGATTTTTGCAAAAGAGAATTTTACTGGTGGCCTAGTGTCGATAGTATGGTTGACAAATGGGTCAGACAATGTCTTCCTTGTTCCAAACGTGATAAGTCGGTCAAACCACTGTCTGTGGAAGTAACTCCTATTGAGTCTGCTCAGGGTCCTTGGAGAAAACTTGGAATTGATATTATTGGACCTCTTGGTTTGTATTCCAACAAGGATGTTTATGCTTTAGTTTTAATAGATTATTTTTCAAAATGGCCGGAGTTGAAGATTGTAGATAAGATTTCTTCAACTCAAGTATTTGAATTTTTAGACAAAATCTTCTGACGTGAAGGATTGCCTGCAGCACTTATTTCTGATAATGGTCCGCAATTCATTAGCAAGGAGTTTGATTTATTTCTTGAAAGATGTGGTGTTTTGCACAAAAGAGTGTCCAATTATAACCCACAAGCCAATGTAGAACGCGTTATTAGGGTTGTTAAAGAATCTATCCAGCTTGCTATAAAAATCGGTTTTGAGTTGAAATAAGCATTATGTACTACCGTGTTGTCATACTGCACTTCTCCCAACTCAGTTACTGGTTTATCTCCGCTCGAGATGTTATGAGGAAGAAAACCTGGGGCCCGATTCACAGAACTAACTTAAGACAAAATCCTAAACTTACTACCATTTTGGTATTCACAGAAGGCACTTACTCATTTTGGTATTCACAGAAGGCACTTACACGTTTCGGTATTCACAGAAGTTAGGAGTCCTAACTTTAGGAATCCTAAATGCCTTCTGTGAATACCGAAAGTCTTAAAGTTAGGATTTGTATCAGTATAGGAGTCCTAAAGTTAGGAGTCCTAACTTTACTACTCCTAAACTGAGAAAAATCCTAACTTTATGACTTTCGGTATTCACAGAAGGCATTTAGGAGTCCTAAAGTTAGGAGTCCCAACTTTAGTACTCCTAAACTGAGAAAAATCCAAACTTTAAGACTTTTGGTAGTCACAGAGGCATTTAGGAGTCCTAAAGTTAGGACTCCTAACTTCTGTGAATAACGAAATGAGTAAGTGCCTTCTGTGAATACCAAAATGAGTAAGTGCTGATGGAGCGAGGTTCAGAATAAAATTTTGTTCTGGCTCGCAAAGTTAAACTTTCATAAAACCATAACTGTATTAATCAGTGTATGATGAAAAGTACTAATCAACCTAGTTTTAAAATGCATTACACGACACAAGGGACTAATTTATGTGCTCTATGTTGCACTTGCAAGTGTGTTGAAAATAATAAATTAACCTTGTCTATTGTCTTTGTCAGTATTAAATGCGGCTGTTTAATTAATGGCATGTGCTTATTTTGTGTGCTTATGTTATGTCTTTTCGTCTTTTATGTGGCATCAGCTTGTGGAGAATTCTGTGCGGCTTAAATGAAGATGGTAGATATAAACATGCTGCTTTGTGTGTTTCAGCTAGGTAACATAGATTAATGGGTTAATAATTAGCAAAGGGGGTGGGTAACAGAATGGGTTTCAATACTTTAATTAATTAATGTCTTGTGTTTGTTTGAATACTAGTTTCCAAGGGAGAGGCTTAAGGCCTAGCGTTTTAAAGATGGTGTTTAGAATCCTGTCCAGTGTGGAGCCCTGCACGTATTCAGAAGTGGAAACTTTTACCACATCGACAGTTGACAAAGAAATATGATGAATAGTTTGTGCAAGACGTGCTCTGAAAGTGACAAAATCAAGGACAGGATGCGGCAAATCTGCCAAGCTAAGGAAGTAACTTGAAGAATGTTGCATTTCCGAGGAAGCTAAAGACATGTATTTAATCGGACAATGGAGCAAAAGAAAAGGCTCGGTTTTGGGTTGGAAACGTGATGAGCTGACATGGACTGACATCTGTCAGCCAATAGGATCTCTGGATGGCAAGAGAAAGAATACATTTTAGTGAGATTAGCTAGACAGAAAAGGTATAAAACTTGGCCCCTTTGACAGGAGGACGCTTCTCGCTTTCCGATTCCTGAAGGGCGTGTCGTGCCGTTGGACTCTTTTGGCGCACGTAAGGATAATAGGCCCAAATGATTTTTCCCTTACAGGTGGAGCAAAGAATAGTTAGGGAAATAGCTTGAGGGACTGGAAACTGTTATTTTGCCTTAAACATGCTTACTGATTTGCTTTGAAATGTCAGTCTAATTGATCATTCCTCATTAAATGCTGCTTATTTGCTAATAAAATAATGATTTATTAAATAAAATGCTTTTTCTTTGAAGAATAAAATTAATAAATTAGATTTTGATTCGACAAGCTGGTCTTGTTTATTCATGGTCTAGTTACCATTAGCTGATCCATTTACCTTAGTGACTTAATAAAAAATGATATTTGCATAAAAACCATGGTAAGAGTTGATAAACTGCAGATGTATATAAATGTGTAAATAGTTTGGGAATAGGTTCTGATTAATTAGGTCACATGATTCAGTTGCCCAAAAATTGTCTCGTTGGTTTATGGGCCTTGTGAGTGATTTATGATTAATGGTGAGTATCATGGTGTTGGGTAGTATTGTTGAGACAGTTTTTCTATAGGGGTGCTGGATCAATTCCTTGGTAGCAGAGTTACGGTTGCTATGGTAACTGTCATGCTACCTGGTGATTACATAGGATTGATGTTTAACATATGTTGAGTTTGTTCAGTTGTTATATGTAGTCGAAAGGTTTTTTCCAGCAGTGTGAAAATTCCTGGTTTTGTGCCGGCATAAGAGTAGTGTAACAGGTGAAGTTGCACAGTGCATTTGTTTTGTTTCAAAATAATGGTATTGTCGTATATCACTAGTGTTGTGGTCATACAGCACAAGTTTAGGGATTCTAGGTGTGCTAGGTAAAATGTATAGTAAGGGTTGTCTATGAAATCGTAACTTTCGAGTATAGGGACATCTGTCTTGTTTTAAAACTCACTGTGAAAAGAGTAGTAGAATTTATCCAAGCTTGAGTGAAGGGTAAGGTAGCGTCGTCTATTCTTACTAGTGAGCGAGGATTTCATTGGTTGGTTAGAGTCCTACCAAGATTCATGTATGTATGGTTAGGGATATTTTCCGTTTGAATGTGCGTAAATGAATTTTGTAATATACGATCAAGTGAAACTTTGAATTGTCACTTTAAGTGCATTCAGAGAGAAACGAGTTCGTTATTACCTGCTAGAAGGGTGGAGTAGCCTTACTTTATCAACGTATGAATATTCTGTGAAAATAGCGTCGTCTATTTCACGCAAAAGAATACTTGAGTGACTGTAAAAAGCTATCACTTTATTTTAGTGAAACGGACAAATGGTTTGTTTTCTGGAGTTACTAACTGAATTCCATTGAAATTTGTTTATTAAAATGGCGCTGTGAAAATATTTTGTGAAGGAGGGGTGAGCTCTAGGAGCGAGAGACGAGAAGCTGCAGCAGCAGTGTACGTCACAGGGTCCGCGCTGTGATTGGCTAACATACGTCACAGCAAGCGCGCTGATTGGTTCACATGACTAAGACGAGCTGACAGCTGATTGGTTCATCCTGAAAGCAGTAATTCTATTGGTTGAGCAAGGTGGTGACGTAGCTTAACCTGATTGGCTTGTTGGTGTGTTTCGCGCACGGATTGATTGGTTTTGCGGAACAACCATGAAACATTTACGATCTATTCTAAGTAAGCAGAATCATTTAAAACATGGATTATTATTATATGAGCAGAAAAAGAAACTTTCATGGTTTCAGAAATTAAAACATAAATTGAAATCTGACAAGAAAATTGAAACGCGAGGTGGAAAGTTACTTCATAAGTACAAAACACCTGCAGCTTATATGGAAGGTGAATATGGTTATCATACTTGCCTTTGGTTTGAAAATTGGATGGATTATACCAAGAATGATGGTGTTTTAGCATGGCCGGAAGATGGTTCCTTTAACATTAAGGTTATGAAAAATTTAAGAGACAAGATGATGATACTTGAACCAAAGCCTAGACCTACACAATTTGAGGCTTTAGCTGAATGGGAGGATGAGATGTTTCAATTGGAAAGGGAGAATAAAGGTATAACAAGAGGTACCAGATTAGATATCGATCGAGAAACTCATGAAGATAGAATGCGTTGTTGGAGACGTAGTGCATGTGATGGTCTGTATCCAGCAAGATTTGGTGAGGCAACTAGTCAAAATAATGTACGAAAGAAAAATAATAATGCTGAAGAAAGTGAATTAGAAGATCCAGTTTTGGAAGAAATTTATATTACTAAACAGAGACAGTCTCCTTATCAACCAGTTTGTTCATTTTCTTCCCCAAGAGTTTCTCCAGGAACTACTCCAAGTGCACCTCCTAGAGAAATTATTGATGAGGCATCACCTAGATTATACCAGAATAATGCAAAAACTATTGAAAGAGTAGAAACAAGATCTAGTTCCAGTATATCTGGAGAAAACAGAAATTATGTTGAAACCCCAGTTCGCAGAAATGAAACACCAAGAAATGTAATGAGGACAGAAGGTTGTGGGGAAATGCCAAATACTTCAGAATATTTTCGAACAAAAGATGAATTAATACAGCAGTTAACTAAAAGCATGGAAGCAGTAACGGTACCAGTAACGATTGGACCTGTTCAACCAGTATTTGATCAAAGAGAAGTTAGACACTCAGCTTTAACTATTCCATTAAATGCAGAAATTCAGAAAGTGGCTGAAAATTTTTATTCAGATTTATCAGAAATTCACCGAGAAAAAACAATGATGTCCGATTTAACTTTTAATCAAAGTCCGTTAAGTAGAACACCAACAGGTGCAGAATCTGATGCTGATTCGCCAGAAAAGAGCATAAATAAAATAGATTTAACGCATACCCCAAAGACTCCAGAAATTAAATTACTTGATGTCGCAAAATTAAAAGCAGATTTGGAGGAATTGATTATTGGCACAATTGGACCAGACAATTTAAAGCTGTATCAGGATGAAGAAATATTGTTTATTTGTAAAAGCATACAATGGAAAACTAAAACCAAGTATGAACAGTTAGAAGAATTAGCTACTGAATTGGAAGTTGATTTGAGCAGGCAAAAGAATTTGGGAAAACATTACAGAGTAGATTTTACTGAAAAAGACATTGAAAACCTGAACACTACAGGAAGAATAATTCATATAAAAGAATTAATTGTGTTCCTAAAAAGATTAGGTGAATTACGTAAATGGAGAGTAAAATGGACAAAGAAAAGAGAGGAAGAAAAAAGAGAAAGAGGTGATGTAGCAAATCAGTTTCCAATGAGAGAAATAGCAGGAGGTGGGTATGTGCATGTTCCTTAGACAAGGCAGGATGTCTTATTGTTCACCAATGATTTCCCTCGGCTGAGAGAAAAGCCTGTGGAATGGTATCGACAGGCGGATAGATTTATTAAGGTTTCAAAAGTTCTGTGGATTGATCTTGATGGATTCTTTGACATTGTTGTCCCATCGGATCTTTGGACAGAATGTAACATTTCTGTAAGTTGGCCCAAAGAAGAACCTGCTCGAGATAGAATAACAGGTGCTCCATCAGCAGATGTTATGGATCTGTATGACAAAGTAATTGTGTGGTTGAAAAACAAGATTGCCCCAAAATAAGTTGATTGGGTTAAAATAGACAGAACAAATCAAGAGCCAAAAGAATCAGTACATTCATTTTATTAAAGATTACTTTTGGTTTTTAAACAATACAGTGGCTATGAAAAATTAAGTGAAAAGGATATGAGCCACTTTATATACAGGTTTCTTTATGGTTTAAGACCTGAAATTGGTGAAATGATTAGAAATGGAATTGTTGGTTGGCAATCACTATCAGTTGATGATATTTTGAGAAAAGCAAAATATTGTAGTGATGAAATAGATGCCCAACAAAAGAAGCTTAAGGAGAAAGCTATGTGGGCACAGGTGAAGGTAGCTGAACAGCAGATAGCAACCCTAGAAAACAAAAATGTTAATCGGAATCAAGGAAAATTTAAAGGTAATAAGCCTAGATTGATGGGAAATATTGAAGAGTTTAAGCAAAAACTCCCATGTTTTAATTGCGGCGAAATTGGACACTGGAAGCGCGAATGTAAAAATCCGCCCCGAAATTTTTAAAATGCATCATTAAATCCACAGATGCAGAGTGAGATAAATCTGCAGCAACAGCTACAGCGACAGGTAGTGAATCAGCAGAGTCAGATTCCACAACCGCCACTTCCAAACTGTGTAAATGTGCAGAGATACAATACAGAAACGGGATTCTGCGGAGGAGAGCAGGTAAACAGATCGCAAAGAGTGAATGTGCAAAATGTTTCTCAACAATATTTGATGAAAGAAAATGGAGGGAGTGATTCTGAGGATTACTTATGATGGTGCCTGACAGAGGAGGAAGAGTGTGTGCTTGGAGCCACTCTTGAGGTAGACCAATCAGGTCCATTTGTAAATGGTAAAGTGAATGATGTGGAAATCACTTTTCTTGTGGACACAGGTGCTACCCGTTCTACTGTTAGACCAGTGGAAATAGAAAACTTGCCTCTCTCTGGTGATACTATTCAAGTAGTTGGCGTAGCTAATCAACAAATTAAAACAGATTTAACAGAACCTGTCAAAGTTGAAATTGGTCAATTTAAAGACAAACATAGATTTGTAGTTTGTAAAAGCAGTCCTGTAAACTTGTTAGGGAGGGACATTTTATGTAAGATGAATTGTAAAATATATTGCTCACCGGATGGTATTGAGCTCCAAACTCAAGAGGAAGATGGGCTTTACAGATTAACAATGTTAATGGTTGAAGCAGAGGAAAGTAAATTATTTCCTGCATTTGATAAAGATAATCTTCCAGAAGAATTAAAAGAGACAGTCAATGCTAAAATTTGGGATTTGACAGGAAGTGAAATGGGTTTGATGAAAAATGTTGACCCAGTTAAAATTACAGTGACACAAGGAGTAGATTTTCCAAACATTCCTCAGTATAAAATGAACGCAGAAACTATTGAAGGTGTTATACCTGAAATTGAGAAATTCATAAAACAAGGTGTTCTTAAGGAAATTGAAAGCAGTCCATGTAATTCACCGATTATGGGAATTAAAAAGCCAAATGGAACTTTTAGGATTGTTCAAGACCTGAGAAAGGTTAATCAAATAGTTGTTCCATGTTGCCCAGTTGTTCCAAACCCAGCGGTAATTCTTTATCAGATTCCGCATGATGCAGAATGGTATACAGTTATAGATCTTTGCAATGCATTCTTTACTGTTCCATTGCATCCAGAAAGCCAACAAATATTTGTGTTTAGGTTCCAGGATCGCATCTTAGCATGGTGTCGTATCCCTCAATGGTATACAGAGAGTCCATCTATTTTTAATCAGTTGTTAAAGAAATACTTGGAAAACTTAGATTTGCCTGGAAAATCAACATTGGTGCAATACATAGATGACATCCTTGTGGCTGGAAAATCACGAGATAACTGTATAACAGATACCATTACTCTTTTGAATCATCTGGCAGATGAGGGACATAAAGTGTCTCCTGCAAAATTACAGTTTTGCAAACAAGAAGTGAAATATCTTGGTCACAGGATTGCAAAAGGAATCAGGCAGGTGACAATTGAGAGAATTAAAATGATTCAGGGAATGCAACCTCCAAAAACACAGAGACAGGTCAGAATGTTTCTAGGAATGGTTGGTTATTGTTGCCAATGGATTAGTGGATTTTCAGTAATTGCAAAACCACTTCAGAGATTGACAAAAGCCGACATAAAGGACCCAATAACTCTAACAGAAACTGAGTTGGAAGCTTTTGAGCAGTTAAAAAGAAGTTTGTGTGAAGCACCAGCATTGGGAATACCAGACTATGAGAAGGAATTTGAGCTGTATTGCAGTGAAAGGGAAGGTTGTGCATTATCAGTTCTGATTCAAAGACATGGAAAACTGAGAAAGCCAATAACCTATTTCTCAGCAGTTCTTGATCCTGTTGCAAAAGCATTACCTGGCTGCTTAAAAGCAGTGGCTGCAACAAGTGTAAGCCTTGAACAGAGTGAAGGAATTATAATGGGATTTCCTGTAAAAGTTTATGTACCCCATTCAGTTGAGATTCTTCTTACCAGAAGCAAAACACAGCATTTGACAAGTAACAGATTAACCAAATATGAGAAAGTAATTCTGGGATCAGATAATGTCTTGATAGCAAGGTGTGTGAATTTAAATCCTTCCACATTATTGCCTGATGGTACAGTAACAGAAATCAAAAATGAGAATGACATTGAGCATGAATGCCTGGATGTTTTATAATATTACACCAAACCCAGGCAGGACATTAAAGATGTCCCATTAACTGAATCAGATTTTGTTTACGTTGTTGATGGTTCATGTTTAAGAACAGATGAAGGTGTTCTGAGAGCAGCATATTCTGTCTGCACAGTTGCGGATGTAGTTGAGGCTTCCTGTCTCAAAGGAATTCGTTCAGCTCAAGTAGCAGAATTGATTGCTTTGATTCGTGCATGTGAAAGAGCAAAAGAGTTAAGGATTACCATAGTGACTGATAGTCAGTATGGATATGGCGTAGTCCATGACTATGGCCAGCTCTGGTCTCAAAGAGGTTATTTAACTTCTGTGGGTACTCCAATCAGGAATGCAAAATTGATCAAAAGATTGATCGATGGCATTCAGCTTCCAGAGAAAATCGCTGTCGTAAAATGTAGAGCGCACAGGAAGGGTGATGACTATATAACAAAAGGAAATGCTTATGCAGATGACATTGCAAAGTTCTGTGCTAAGAACAATATGTCCATCAATCGGGAGAAAAACAATGAACATGTTTTGAACTCACTTATGCTAACATCTGTAGTTGAGACATGGCAAGGAGTAAAAGATTTACAGGATGAGGCATATGATGAGGAAAAAGACACATGGTTAAAAGCAGGTTGCAGACAGCGAGAAGAAGATGAGATTTGGGTTTACAAAGATGACAGACCAGTTATGCCAAATAGCATGATTGCTGACATGGCTCGAATGTATCATGGTCCAGGACATATTGGAAGGGATTCAATGATCAGATTGTTCAGGCAGACATGGTACAATCCAAAGTTCAGACTAATTGCAGAATCTTTTTGTCAGAGATGTTTGACTTGCCAGCAGATCAACCCAAACAGAAAAACAGTTGTGAGCATGGGAACCATAGGACGGGAGGGTGGTCCTTTTACTAGATTGCAAATGGATTTCATTGACATGCCACCCCATAACAAGTTGAGATATGTCTTAGTGATAGTCTGTTTGTTTTCAAGATGGGTGGAAGCGTTCCCAACACGTCACAATGATGTTAGGTGACACAAGGTCGAAGAAATTGTGTTAGCTGGAAAATACATTGATGTAAGACGTAAGGTCGAAGAAAAAGTTGTTAGAAAGTAGGGTTTTCTATTAAAAAAAGAAATATATAAAATAGGGGGGTATTAGTAATTTTTAAATTGTTAAATTTTTGATTTTTTTGTAAGGCTCTTGTTTCAGAGTAAAGATGCCTACTACTAACAGTAATTCAAGATGTTCTATCCTAAGAAGATGTTGTAAAATGTATTTTATTTGTGTGGTTTTAATAATCTTTGTTTGGTTAATTTTGGCTGTCATTTTCCCTTTTGGAGTTGACAAAGAGATGTACAAAGCTAATATGACAAGTAAAACTATGGCTAAACAAGATAATCATGGTACAGCAGGCAAAACTAACAGAGGTATTGATCATAAACCAGAGATCCACCAAGATAGATCTGTTTGTGATTTTTCTAGTAATACTTTTTCAAGACTTTTATCTGAATATGTTAAGGTTATGGATGTTAAAGATTGCTACATTTGTGTGAAACTACCTGCTTCTGTTTCGGAGGGGGTAACATATAATATGCTTCCCCTTACTTATGGCATTACTTGCAGCGTAATAGCTAGTCTGTTTTATCAAACAGGTCGTTTAGAGTACTATTATTCTAACTACGACGAGATTTTTGCAAATTTAAAGTTTGATAAAAGCTTGAATAAGCATAAACAAGCTAAACAGATGAGGGAATTTTTCATTGTAACTAATGAACTTACTTATGAGTATGCTTTTAGAAACAATTTAACTTGTAAATTGAGAGCTGAAGAAAAGTCTTTCTTAAACCTAGTTGAAGAGAGAAGAGCAATTTATAAAAGAAATGAGATGCTGAAACAAACCAAATCTAAGTTTTGGCAGATTGAGGACGAGAAACTCAATGGTAGAACTGGAAATGTTGCTATTCACATAGATAAACCTGTTAGTGGAAAGCTTTGTATTAGGAGAGATAATACGCTTTTTGACAATTACTTTGTGGGTGCAAGTCAATGTGAAGATCCAATTTTCCCTGGAATTTATTTTGTATGTGGGGACAAAGCTTACTACAATCTCCCAGACCACTGGTATGGGACTTGTTATGTTGGTTTAGTTTTTCCAAAGATTTTTCATGTAGACAGAAATGTAAAGGGTTCATTTGAAATTAGGAATCATCTGAGTAGATTCAAGAGAGAACGTTTTTTAGAAATTTTGGGAGATATTTTTGGTGCAGTAATACCTTTCGTGGGTATAACCCTGAGTGCAGTTAAAATCAGAAAATTGTCTACAATTGTTGACAGATTGTCTACTGATACTTCTGGTGGTTTCCAGCTAGTGGATACTGAACTTATTGCTATGAGAGCTATGGTTATGCAGAACCGTCTTGCCCTTGATATTCTGCTTGCAAAAGAGGGAGAAGTTTGTGGAATATTACATGTCCAGCATTGCTGCACACATATTCCTGACAAGAGTCAGAATATTGAGATGTACATTAAAAACATTACAGAATTACATTCAGAAATTGTACCTTTAGAAGATGAAGATTTTTCAGAACGCTTGAGCAAAAGATTTGCAGCAATCAAAACCTGGTTTCAAGAGATTGGTAGTTCAATTTTAGGCAAAATACTGACTCCTTTATTAGTTATAGTTTTTGTGGTACTTTTGTTGAAAATTAGTTGCATGCTACACAAAAGAAAGAAATATCTAAGAGAAAAGAAGAGGATTTATAAGCTCAGAAAAGAACAAGATAAGGAAATAGAACTAGAAGAGTTTCGTAGGTCACAGTATGAGAGTTACAAGCAGACAGCAGAATCAAAACTTTAGAAACACTAAAACAGTGAAAGTCAAAACATGTTCAAGGGTTTAAATTTTTGCTAAAAATTTTGGGTGTAGTTTGGTGATTTTGAAATCACCAGATGAGGGAGTTGATGGAGCGAGGTTCAGAATAAAATTTTGTTCTGGCTCGCAAAGTTAAACTTCCATAAAACCATAACTGTATTAATCAGTGTATGATGAAAAGTACTAATCAACCTAGTTTTAAAATGCATTACATGACACAAGGGACTAATTTATGTGCTCTATTTTGCACTTGCAAGTGTGTTGAAAATAATAAATTAACATTGTCTATTGTCTTTGTCAGTATTACATGCAGCTGTTTAATTAATGGCATGTGCTTATTTTGTATGCTTATGTTATGTCTTTTCATCTTTTATGTGGCATCAGCTTGTGGAGAATTCTTTGCGGCTTAAATGAAGATGGTAAATATAAACATGCTGCTCTGTGTGCTTCAACTAGGTAACATAGATTAATGGGTTAATAATTAGCAAAGGGGGTGGGTAACAGAATGGGTTTCAATACTTTAATTAATTAATTAAGGCTTAAGGCCTAGCGTTTTAAAGATGGTGTTTAGAATCCTGTCCAGTGTGGAGCCCTGCACGTATTCAGAAGTGGAAACTTTTACAACATCGACAGTTGACAAAGAAATATGATGAATAGTTTGTGCAAGACGTGCTCTGAAAGTGACAAAATCAAGGACAGGATGCGGCAAATCTGCCAAGCTAAGGAAGTAACGGACTGTTACTTGAAGAATGTTGCATTTCCGAGGAAGCTAAAGACATGTATTTAGTCGGACAATGGAGCCAAAGAAAAGGCTCGGTTTTGGGTTGGAAACGTGATGAGCTGACATGGACTGACATCTGTCAGCCAATAGGAACTCTGGATGGAAAGAGAAAGAATACATTTTAGTGAGATTAGCTAGACAGAAAAGGTATAAAACTTGGCCCCTTTGACAGGAGGGCGCTTCTCGCTTTCCGATTCCTGAAGGGCGTGTCGTGCCGTTGGACTCTTTTGGCGCACGTAAGGATAATAGGCCCAAATGATTTTTCCCTTACAGGTGGGGCAAAGAATAGTTAGGGAAATAGCTTGAGGGATTGGAAACTGTTATTTTGCCTTAAACATGCTTACTGATTTGCTTTGAGATGTCAGTCTAATTGATCATTCCTCATTAAATGCTGCTTATTGGCTAATAAAATAATGATGTATTAAATAAAATGCTTGTTCTTTGAAGAATAAAATTAATAAATTAGATTTTGATTCGACAAGCTGGTCTTGTTTATTCATGGTCTAGTTACCATTAGCTGATCCATTTACCCTAGTGACTTAATTAAAAAGATATTTGCATAAAAACCATGGTAAGAGTTGATAAATTGCAGATGTATATAAATGTGTAAATAGTTTGTGAATAGGTTTTGATTAATTAGGTCACATGATTCAGTTGCCCAAAAATTGTCTCGTTGGTTTATGGGCCTTGTGAGAGATTTATGATTAATGGTGAGTATCATGGTGTTGGGTAGTATTGTGGAGACAGTTTTTCTATAGGGGCGCTGGATCAGTGCCTTCTGTGAATACCAACATGGTAGTAAGTTTAGTATTTTGTCTTAAGTTAGTTCTGTGAATCGGGCCCCTGGTTCCAAGATTTTGCCTTGGTGGTTGAAAGTAAAAAATTCTTATGATTCTACTTTGGATCTATCTCAAGTTAGGGAGCGTGTCCTGAAATATCAAAAGAAGATGAAGGACAACTTCTCGAAGCATCAGTTTTCAGGATCTAAAATAAAAGTGGGAGATTTTGTCTGTGTCAAGTTTGGTGGTCCTTCTGGCAAGAAGTGGGCTAAGTGGTCTGATCCTGTTAAAGTGATAGAAGTTTTCAGCAAAGCAGTGAGAGTAGATGGAGGTAAAATTTGGAATTTTAGACGCATATCTTTGTGTAGATTTTTGAGTTCACAAATTGTTTATCAACCTATTGTTCCTACATTCAATGAAGAGGGTGATAATGGTTCAAGTTTCTTAGGCACACATGATAATTTTATGTCTAGTTCTAATGTTTCTGATTCATGCACTAGCAGTAATGACGACACTCAGAGAACAGACCCAACTTTCACTCAAGACAATACAACTGAACCGTATAGTATAATTCCTGATTCTGAGAGTCATGTGATTGAATTAAGGAAAAGTTCTCATATTAAGCATACGCCTGTGAAAATGAAAGATTTTGTTCAATTTTAATTGTTTCTGACTTGTTTTTTTTCTGTCTGCATTTAAAAAAAAAAACATTTTAAGGAGGGAAGGTGTGTGGTGTTCCTATGGTATTAGAATGATATTTTACATTCTACTCTGGAGAAGTTCCATGCAGGCAGTTGTGAGGGTTATGTAAAGGTTGCTGCCAGCTGTGGTTGTTGAAGCTGTCGTCTCTGAATAAACCTACTTTTATGGCAATGCTGTGTTGGATGTTACTTCAGTATTCAATTCTTTTTTACATATTGGGACAGAGCTGCCCACTATGACAGGAGCCCACATTACCTTACTACACAAAGAGGGCAAGATTTTGTAAAGCATACCAACTCATAGCCCTTCTCAATTAGGAGCCAAGATGTTTCCAGACATGCTTGCAATCCGTTTAATGCTGCACATGCCATATCTTATACACCCTGGTTAGTCCAGCCTTGTCGCTAACCGACTGGCAGCAGACAATATCCACCAAGTACTCTACCTTATCGAACAAGTGTGCTGCAGAAAGATTGCACTTAAAATATTGCCACTAGATGCTGAAAAAACATTTCTCCATCGAGTACTTTAGGAGATAAAACTGGGACTTCACAAGCGGGTCTGGATTGCTGCCAACTACAAGACTCTCCTCAGCCACATTCTTGATTAATACGCACTACACTGAATCATTTTTCATATACCAAAGCATGAGGTACGGATGTGCAAGGGTCAGGTACTGTCAATTATATATCATCTGCAAATAAGTGGATCATGTGCTATTCTTGTCCGAACAACATTCCCCGGGTCCCTTGTTTATTTTTGTATGTGGGTGGCACGAAGTGCAATGGCCAGTATGAACAGATGGGGTGGCAGTGGACAACCCTGCCTAGTGCCTCTGTGTAGTAATAATTATTGAGTGTAGCGCCTATTAATCAGGATTGTGTCCTGTAAACTCTCTGGCTGTAAGATTAACTTAGCAAAGCCAGATATCCTTGACATAGGACTGCCAGCAGCAGACATCAAAACACTAACAGAGTAAACCCCTTTCCGTTGGGCTAAAGACAAGACCGAATACCTAAGGATCTACATCACTTCTAAACTGCAGAATCTCTCTGCATCCATTTATCAAAGATTGCTTAATGCTAATGTTATCAGAGCTTATATAGCGCACAGCTGCCCCAGCATAAAAGCGTCACAGCGCTTCCAGCATCAGAAAAGGGGCCTAACCACTACAAAAGGATAGCTCCAACAAAATCAAAGACCAGTGAGCTAAACTAAGGGAAAAAGGAAGGTTTTAATCGCTTTTCTAAAGTCCAACAGACCCTCCAAACCACGTATTTGAACCGGCAGGGAGTTCCATAACTTGGGCGCCAAGCAACAGAAGGATCGTCCCTCCGCTCAACAGCATTTTACACGGGGAACAATGACCAAGTGCTGCCTTAAGAAATGCAGCGGGCGGGGAGGAGTATACGGGGTAAGCAAGTTACCGAGCAGGCTAGGCGTAGCGAGCTTCAGTATCTAGAAAGAAAGACAAAACGTCTTAAATTGAATCCGCTCCGCCATGGGAAGCCAATGAAGTTTCCGGATGGTGTCAGCAATAGGACAGAACAGAGGAAGCACCAACAAGGTTCTGGCAGCAGCGTTTTGAACACGCTGCATCCGAATATTTCAGCCTGATTGGCCCCCAACGGCAGAGATCTGGCATAGTCCAGTCGAGATAGAATAGTCGCCTGGACAATCAACTGGCGTGTCGGTGGTTCGAAAAACTTCAAGAGGGGCTTAAGACCTCGCAAGAGGCCAAAGCACGTACCGGCAACATTTTGGTATGGATTTGTAAGCTGAGAGAGGAATCCATCCAAACCCCCAGGTTCTTAACCACCTTCTTTGCAATCATCATAGACCTGCATAGATGGTGAAACCTATATTTCTTTTGGCTGGGACCAGTAGCGGCTATTAAGATGAATATTCTGCCCAGTTTAATGTATTTTTCCAGGCTCTTTCAGTTAAAATAACTAAAATAGAGCTACATGCCTTGTAAAGAGATACAGGCTACTTTATATGGGCGGGGAAGAGAACTCAAATAGCCAAATCGCCATACAGTTCCATAGACACTCGTGAGGGCTCGGGCTCCCAAGTGGCTCAGTAAAACAATGCTATTACTCCTCTCAGATCAGAATCTCTTTGAATGGTCTCTGTAAAAAAAGTAAAGGTACTGGATACACATGGATGCAGTAATACTGGAGTGGGCACCCTAGGCGATACAATGGTTAACTAAATCTGATAGACCAGAGGTAGGCTAGTTCTCAGAAATTCTGATCCCACAATGGACATTTGGGATATGATAAGGAGAAAACGACCATTGATTTCATTCCCTTCTTCGTCTACATTGTTGTGGAGAAATTCAAATTTTACACTGAGGAACACAAGGGAGGACAAGGGTGGCTGGGCAGAGGAAGGTTTTTGGATGCTAAAGGACCTTATTGACAAAGACGGCATTAAAATGTTTGAACAATGCAATGCAGACTTGGGCGTACACCCCATCAATAAAACAGCAGCCATTAGACTCGTTAGAGGTTGATGAAGCTACTCCCTAGTTATACTTCACCTAAGGGTCTCATCTCCAAAATCTATACAGCATTCCAGCCAGGGATACCGAGGGCCAATTGTCATACATGAGGAAATAGTCAAATATCCTGCAGCGTGAGATCCCAATGTCACAGTGGTACAGGCTCTGGTAGCTATTCTAAACAAGGATTCTCTTTACAAATATGTAACACTGCAGCACATGACACCCAAAAGACTAAAAGTAAAGTTTCCAACTACATCAGGCTCAGTTGGAGGTGCTGTAGTCAGATGGAGATGATATGCACGTTTGGTGGTCCTGCCTACACTTGCATATGTTTTGGAAAGAGGTTCTGAGACTTCTGAGAGGGGTTCTAAGTTACCCGTTGCATCCTGACCCATCCCAAGGACTGCAAATTTATTTCTACTGGTGATTGGACGATAACACCCAACATGATATTGACAACAAAACAACTGCTCACACAGAAATGGAAATATACGGCAATTCCAACAATCCATGAATCGGCAAATAAATGATGGTCCCTATTGGCCATGGAGAAATGTACATGGGACTTGCATTATATTAACCACAAATACTAAATTCTCATCAATTCTTCTCAAGTACCAAAACAAAAATTGCTAGAAATAAGAAATAAGCGCTTTAGAAGTGCCACTCATACAAAAATTGTTGTTGATAAGGGAACACTCTTTACGATAAAGCATGCCGCCTACTGTGGGGGAGGAATTTGCATCCTAATTGTTAAGAGAACATGCTTTCGGAGCTTGTAAACTTGCTTGAGCCTTAGCCCATGAAGTAGGGTGTATAATTTTACCTACACTAGCAACTCAGACATTTTGGAGAGGTAAACACAGTAAATCGTCATTGGTTAAAATACTTCACATCAGTGTATAAAATATCAAATTAAATAGAAATAATCATCTGTTTGATCATTTTAATATTTTTCTGTGACAAAATATGTTTCGAAAAATTAATGCCAAGCCGGAAACAAATAAAAGCGTACATTTAAAATAACAAGAACGTTATTACTCTATGGAAATTATTCTTAGTACATTTTAAAAATACTAAATACAAAAGTCATATGCTCAAAAGTTTCATGGCAAACATTAATAAAACAAAAAAATCAAGAAAAGCAAATTGTAATCAATCAATGTTAGAAATGTGGGGTTCTAGTTGGCAGAGGTATGCACCTTGACCAAGTAGGGACCCTTCCTTCTAGTTAGGGTAAGAGTATTACACTTCTAAAATAAACCCTGCTTATCCCCTTGGTAGCTTGGAATGAGCAGTCAGGATTATCTCAGAGGCAATGTGTAAATCATGTGCACATAACACACAG
The DNA here is from genome assembly GCF_964261635.1 of Lissotriton helveticus. NCBI lineage: Eukaryota > Metazoa > Chordata > Amphibia > Caudata > Salamandridae > Lissotriton > Lissotriton helveticus. The sequence goes on along the minus strand of NC_136069.1, from coordinate 471,797,690 downwards.
TAATACAGTGAAAACACTACAAAAGGACATAACACCAGTTTAGAAAAAAGCTGATATTTATCTGTGTTAAACAAGACGAAAACGGTTTAAATTCAACACATAGTGATCAAAATATGAATATTGCAAGAATAGACTCAAAATACAGTTCTTTGAAGTTAATAGCTTCAACCTGTGACTATCACGGCATTGTGAACAAACAAATCCAACAGTTCAGGCCAGCTGCAGCATAGCGGGCCAGCTACGGTGTCAGGAAGACCCGCCAACAATAACTTGGAATGCAGGGCATCTGGGACCTTGCGATAAGCTCCGAAGGGGAGGCGGAAGGAGGAGGCGGTTCCAGGGGTCAGTGCAGGAGTCATCGGGCCCTTAAAGCCAGGTCAAACTCCGTGAGGTTGAAGTCAGAAGCACCAGCATCTGCAGGCCTCGGGACTGTGGTTCAAAGTGGACTGGTGAGGCGTTTGGTGCCCTCAGGTTGTGGTGCAAGCAGCGGCTCAGTGGCGGCATCCATCAGCATCGGTGAGACCAGGGCTGCAGTGAGAAGTGGGGCAGCGCTCATCACTGTGCTGGCAGGTCACAGTGCAAGTAGAGGTGTTGTTGTGGCTGAAGCCAGTAATCCAATGAGGCCAGGAATTGGGTAACTGTCCTACAAACTGTTAATTATATTCATATTTATAACTTTCAGAACTAAGCTATACATGTAAAGTATTATCACTGCCAGACCAAATTTCCTGATGAAATTCAGTAGGACTAAGATCATACAAACCAATAATTCAGTTAGAGCTACGCAGAATAATAACATAGTATCTGCAGTTCAGAGATCTCTCTATTAGAATTCCTTCCCACCGTGAATAGCTCAATTTGAATGCACATTAAATTATTTGAGACAAATCAGGGAGAGACAGAAACAGGATTTGCTTAAAGATTAGATTATTATCAGAATTTTAAGAGGAGTGAATACATCATTATCAGGCATTTAAGACCTAAGAGTACAAGATAATCAATTCAAAATCTGAGTTGCCAGTAATTACCAAAGCTCTGGGAAAGTTCAGGAAAGGACATGAAGCATTGCTGCTCAAACATACTCTCCCTGGAGAAGATAAGAAAACAGGTAATAGCGCACACAGCATATGCGTCAGTCAAATGGGAAGAGAGTAGAGTCCGCAAGGATGTTCCAAAGTAAGGAGAGGCGATGTCTCTAAGAGCTAGAAGAAGAAGCCCCCCTTTCGGTCATATCAATATATAATATAATCCTCAAGTTCCAGGGTGACACCTCCTGGGTCACCTCATTTGGTCAGACCACTCAGTCTGTTGGTCAATTCGTATAGGGTGATTGTCACGCAGCATAAAGAGGACACGTATTATAGCAAAAAGGTGGTGATCATCACGTAAGTCGTTGAACCATCCAGTGTGTATAACTTTCAAACAATGGACCCTTTGCAAAAACACATTAAGTGAGTTCAAGAGGACAATTTCTCGTGACGGATGTTCCCAAAGTATCGAAATTGTTTTAACAAGTCCTAGTATGCGAATAGAAACTCTCCCTGCGAGACATAGTTTCTTTTCACATTGCAAGTTTACAAAACCTTTCCATGAGAACAGAATCAAGCAAAGTAAGGAAATGCAGGCCAAAATTGAATTTGGTTAAAGAAAAATAGAATATTAATTAATGGAACTAGACATTTTATTTATATCCTTTGGGACAATATATATTTCTTTAGATTTGTTTGCACTCATAAAGCATTTTAGTTTCATTATAAATATCATGTGTAACTATGACATATTACTGTATTTTCAAAGTACCAACATGTTCAAAACATTAACTATTAATGTTGTTCCTAGTGATTCATATTAGTACATATATGAAGATTATTCCCTATAAGTTTCATAGAATTTGCTTTTAGTATAAACATGCAGCATTATTTTTCTCCTTAGTCACTTGGTCCACAGTTTCACATATGTAAAATATGGAATTTAGAATTAAACCTTTCAATAGCACATGTAAATATCTGTAAATCCTGCTAGACTTCATTAAATCCTTCACACATATCATTATTTTGATCAGAATGGTTAGAAATCTTATGACAACTAAATAAAACACATTTAACTTTTAATTGACACACATTGAATTAGCAACTGAAATGGGATAACTATGAACATATACTACTTAATGTAAATGTTCCATCTATCCTACAATTTATCTCCATACTTTTACACTGCAGTAATAAGTCTTCTCATGATTTTTTCCTCATTCAACGCATAATTTGCACAGCAGGTGCACGTTTGTCATTTTTCTCACAATGTGTCAAAGTCAGTTAAAAGCCTCAGCAGTTTTCTGCTTTATCACCCTCAAAACACCCTTGTTGTACCATTGGGATCCCCCCGACATGACCTTGATGATCTGGGTGTGCTTACTCTGCCCCTCACTCATTTAAAAAAAATCTATTTACAGGACACAGGGATCAAGTCCCTGAGTCTTGCAATGGCCGCCAAAAGATATTGTTCAGGTTGAAACAAACCAATGTTGATTTACTGTATATATAAGGATGTACTGTATATATAAATTCACGGATAAAACCAAAGGTTACAGGATCACTATAGTTAGGCTGAAGTTTTATCCATATAAAACAATAGAAATTCAGCATTAATAGTTATACTTATACTTGTATTTATGTTAAGGAACTATGACTTGTTGCCTACTTAATGGCATGAGTTATAGTAACTTCGGAGAAGTCTTACTATAAGTATAACTGTAACTGCTGAATTTCTATGGTTTTGTATGGGTAAAAGGTCAGGCTAACTAAAATGACCCTGAAACCTTTGGTTTTATCAATGAATTTTTCATTTTTAGTTTCAGCAGAAAAAGGACAATTTTGGGGTCATAAGGAGCCCCTCAGGGACCCCTTTATGTGTTCTATGGGGTCAGCATACCTCTATCCTGACCCCTTACATGTGTTTGATGGCGGCCACAACTTTTCTTTCAAGCTGTGGCCAGCCAATCAGGGCCTTCCTTCTCCTCATGATCCCCGGATCCTCCCTGGTTTGATCCGCAGGTCCTCCGCATCCCTAGATATCTATATATTTTAGCCTCTAATATCCCTAAAACTACTAAATGGATTTACACCAAATCGCAAAAAGCATGCTTTCTGCACCAAGAACTAGCTTTCACCCAAATTTGGTGTAATTCAATCCAGTGGCTAGGGCTATAGTTGTGTTAAAAAAATTCTAAAATCCCATAGACATGGAATGGGGGGGAAAGTGTTTTGGGACACCCCTTTTTCTCGGTCCTCGCTTGACGGATCACCCAAAACTTTCAACACAGCAGCTGAACTGACTAAAGTATGCATTTTGAAAATTCTGGACGATTTGTCAACCAACCCCAAAGTTATTGGCACAACAAAATGCTCTTCCTATGGAAACTTTAGTCGTAATTATAACTACTGCTGGCTATTGCCAGCCGGACACATATATACATATATGTATATATATGGAAGTGCTATACTGATGATCCCAATGATGTCCGCTGGGAAGAGAAGTTGTGGATGACAGCAAAGTGGGAGGCGGCGTCTCTGCAGCGAGGAAGTCACTGGACATTCAGCGCAGGGACCAGTCCTCTCCCTGTCTCGAAATGTCATACTCAGTATGCCGGCGTGTTTCATGGTGACTGGGCACCGTGTAAAAGCGGTGAGGACAGTGGGACTTATCAATTTTTGTATATTGGTCGCCCCCGACCCTGTTTATGTGTACGTTTACATGGTGAATGCGGCTGCACAAGTGGAGACTTCATGAATGTATGCTCATTACGACTGGCCCCTTACACACAGGACTGCTTTATTCAGTAACCCTTTGGGAGCCCGGAATTTAGGCCAGTTAAGAAAGGCATGCAGAAAAGATGGAGGATTAAATGGACAATATCTTTATGAAAAAGAATGCCGTGACACTGAGCCTTGCCCTATAGCGCCCGAGTCTGTGACACTGCATTCTGCTCTTCACCGTCCGAGTTCGTCAGGAACAATACGAACTTCGGATTAAAGGAGGATTAAATGAAGGATTAAATGGACATTACCTTCAAGGAAAAAGGACGCAGTGACAACGAGTCTTGCTCTACAGCGCCCGAGTTTGTCACGTATAATGCGAACTTGGGTGTGTCCATAGGCGGCGCATTCAAGTAATTGCTTGATTAGGGTGACCAACCGTCCGTAAATTTCACCGACAGTCCGTAATTTCGGCCGTCTTTCCGTTGTCCGTGAAGGATTCTTTAACGGACGCCATTTGTCCGTCATTTTAACAGGGCACCGGTTGCCCCACCCTAAAGCCGGCACAGCTTGCACCCACCTCCCTTCTTCACTCTGATGCTGCACCAAAGCTCCTCAGATACTCAGCAGCATTGGAGAGGCACAGCGGGGTGGCAACCCTCACACCTCCAGCCCTTGATGACCTGTTAAGAGGTGGTTCGAAGGTGACTGAGAGGGAGGGGCTGAAGGTTCAGGAGCAGCGACATATATTCACATGCAAACAGCCCTGAATGCATCATGTCTCTGCTATTTAGAGGGGGCTCACACATTCCATTTCTACCCAGGGCCCCAAACATCCTAGACTCGGCCAGATTACACGAGGCAGCACGTGGTTCTCTTCACCGAGCTTAATTACTGTCACTAAATTGTAAGCAAACCTCGGTTCTTCAAACATGCAGTCTATAATGTAATACAATAAAGAAATGGCACAATCACACCCACACTGATTAACAAAGTATGGAGGAAAATCAGTTCAATCAGTTGTCTTAGAGTATCTCCTGTAAGTACTGTACATCACAGTGGGGGATGGCATTTTGGACAGAGAGCCTATCTTCTCGTTGTCTTGTGCAGGAGGGGGCGAGGAGCCCAAGATGATACTAGAATACTTCATGCCCACCCCTGTGCCCACCTTGGTGGATCCTGTTCACTCTCCTGTGATGGCTCCTGCCCTCCCCTCAGTGATGGCTCCTGTCTCCCCATGTGGTGACTCCAGTCCACCCCCGCCTGTGATGGCTCTTGTCCCCCCATGTTGTGGCTCCAGTCCACCCCCACCTGTGATGGCTCTTGTCCCCCCATGTTGTGGCTCCAGTCCACCCCCGCCTGTGATGGCACTTGTCCCCCCATGTTGTGGCTCCAGTCCACCCCCGCCTGTGATGGCTCCTGTCCCCCCATGTTGTGGCTCCAGTCCACCCCCGCCTGTGATGGCTCTTGTTCCCCCCTGTGGTGGATCCTGTCTCCGCCCGGGGTGGCTTCTGTCCCAGTCCTGGAACGGCCCGTTCAGCGAGGGTGAAGTTCTTGATGGGCCTCTTCTCAAAAGGGCTCAGCTCAAAATTAATATGGAAAGGTGGGCGAGTAAGTAAGTGAAGGGATGGGTGAATGGCTGGATGAATTAGTGAAAGGGTGAATGGATGAATGAAAGATTGAATAAATAGATAATGAGAGAGGATGGATGGATTGATGAGTGAGGGGAAGGATGGAGAGAAAATGTAAATAGCTGGTTGTATGGGTGGAAGGGTAGCTGGATGATGGATGAGGGGAAAGATGGATGAGGGGAAGGATGGTGGATGAGGAGAAGGATGGATGGATGGATGGATGGAGGGGAAGGATGGATGGATGAGAGGAAGGATAAATGGATGGGATGGATGGATGGGTGAGGGGAAGGATGGATGATGGATGAAAGGAAGGATGGATGAGGGGAAGGATGGATGGATGAGGGGAAGGATGGATGGATGAAGGGAAGGATGGATGGATGAGGGGATGGATGGAGAGGATGGGTGGATGGGTGGGTGAAAGGATGGATGGGTGGGTGAAAGGATGGATGGATGGATGATGAGGGGGTTGGTGAAAGGATGGATGGATGGATGATGAGGGAATGGATGGATGATGAGGGGGTGGGTGAAAGGATGGATGGATGATGAGGGGAAGGATGGATGATGAGGAGAAGGGTGGATGGATGATGAGTGGGTGGGTAGAAGGATGGATGGATGGATGATGAGGGAAAAGGATGGAGGGATGATGAGGGAAAAGGATGGATGGATTATTAGGGAAAAGGATGGATGGATGATGAGGGGAAGGATGGATGGATGATGAGGGGAAGGACGGATGGATGGGTGGGTGAAAGGATGGATGGGGAGTGGGTGGGTGAAAGGATGAATGGATGATGAGTGGGTGGGTGAAAGGATGGATGGATGATGAGTGGGTGGGTGAATGGATGGATGGATGAGTGGGTGGGTGGATGGTGGGTGGGTGAAAGGATGGATCAGAGGATTGGATGGTGGGTGGGTGAAAGGATGGATGAGTGGGTGGGTGGGTGGGTGGATGATGGGTGGGTAGGTGGATGAGTGAAATGATGGATGGATTGATGGATTGATAAGTGCAAGGGTGAATGAATGGACATATGAGTGAAAGGGTGGATGTAAGGATGGATGAGTGAGTGAAAGGGAGGGTAGATGGACAAAAGGATGAATAGATGTGTGAAGGAGTGAAATGATAGATGGATGAATGATAGGGTCAATGGATGGATTCATGAGTGGATGAGTAGATGGATGGATGGATGGGTGGATGGATGGAAGGAAGGATGGCTAAGTGAAAGGGTCAATGGAGAGAGAAAGGGAGGATGGATGGATGACTAAAAGAGTGGATGGGTGGAAGGATTAGTAAGTGAAAGGATGGTTGGATTGGTGAAAGGGTAAATGGCTGAATGGATGAGTGAATGGATGAATGGGATGAAGAGTGGATGGATACGTGTACAGATGGATAGGGTGAAAGGGTAGATGGATGGATGGATAATGGAGGATGAGTGAAAGGAAGGATGAGGGGATGGATGAAGGGTTGGATGAGTGAAATGATAGATTGAAGGATGCATGATGGATAGGTTTGCAAATGGTTGAATATGTTTGGAAATGGCTGGGCTTACTTATATACTATTGCGCGACCTCTGATGTGTCTGTAAAATGTACCTATTGTCCTGAAGTTTTGTCCTGAATTTTGACCTCCTGTCCTGAATTTGTGTCCTGAATTTTGACCCTTTGTCCTGAATTTTTACACTCACCGTCCTGAATTTGCACCAATGCCAGTTGGTTACCCTATGCTTGATACGAGACAGAGGCATTATGGTAACGGTAGTCCTGGCCAATACTATTAGACACTATCCTGTATTTTGGTACCTACAATAAGGTTTGAACTGCGCAGATGTGGGTGTTAAATGGTCATATGCAATTCAGGTTTTACATTGTGTAGTTAGCATGAGACACCGAGGGTTAAAGGAGTGCATCCAAGCTTGTTAATATCCTTCAACCGATAACCAGACGTGACTGCTCGATTATTTCCTAAAGGTTCTCTCATATGTTAAATATCAGCAATAGAATATACAGGGTCTCCGTAGAGTAACATTGTTTAAGAAGTGCGATTTCGTATAAATTCACCATGTGACTAGTGCGATGGTTTTAGTAAAATGGTCTATAGTGACTATTATGTTAAAACAAAATGAAGGCATTTTATTTTCCAGTGTTCGAATACAAATTAAGGTTCTGTATTACAGTGGTTCGTTTTTTTGCACATAGCACTCTATTAACGAATATTTTTGCATTATGTGTTTTATTTTTAATTATAGCGTTTGCCACAAAGTATATAGCATCAATTGCAATATTTATGCTTTTTTCCCTGGTTATAATGACTTGGTCAACATGAACATTTCCATGTCTATGATTCTTTTGTATATAGGCCGACACCAAAATGGCGCACATTAAGATTGAAGAAGGCTGCTGCGACAGCCAAAACGCGTCTCTTTTTTGCTGGGAGGAGGAGGCATGATCTAATAAAGAGGCCTTAAACCCAAATAGCCCTCGTGTATGTGCTCTTTTCCTGGTGTGGAGTAGAGGTTTCTTTTTGATATATATATATATACACACACACACACACATGCATATATTTGTTCACCTAACTATAACGTCTTTTCGACCATTGTTTTTCTACATTTTTTTATAGAAGGTAAAATATTATTACCTTACCTACCTTTTGCATCACTTTAACCTTTGTTATTTTCAGTGAATATCTAGTTTTATTAATATAAAGTAATATTTTACTACCATATGCAATATCATCCCCTCGCAGGCTGCCAACTCCACGCCATGCAGGGCCTTCGGCCCAAACCGCTGGTGGTGCCAAACTACTGCAGCACCTGGAGCCTAAATCTCTGCAGGCGCACATGGCTAAGTATGCTATGTTACAATATAAAGGGTGTCATTTTAAGGAAGGCAGATCTATCGACTTTGTCAAAGTGTCAGAACACCACAATATAAAAGGTGGGCCTGTCAGCATTATGAAGGGGTCAGGATATCAACATATATAAAGCACACATATGGTCTTTGCCAAAACAAATCACCAAAAGATATGATCAAATGTATATTTCACTCATTCACACAGTGCACAGAGCTACAGCTAGGAGTAGATGTGGTAGGCTCTTGTCAGGTCATGGACTTCAGGACCCAGGAGACTCACTGTTTTTTTAATGTTGGTGGGGGGCTACTGCACTCACTGCATCCCCCCACTGCATTAAAAACATGCTTTGTGATGCCCCCTGCTGCTTCTAGGGGTCCAACCAGACTAAAAGAAATCAGTAAAAAGGCATTGCAAGGCATTAAGGGATGCTCCATGCTGAAACATTGAATATAAACTGAGGGGCTCCTGCCACTCATTTATTAACCTTTTACTATTTTATTTTATTTTATGGGTGCTTCGGTACTCGCTCAGGACACCCGCATCCTTAAAAGTAATTGAGGGCTGCTGGAGGAGTCCCAGGGCCCCTGCTGCCCTGCCGGCTCCTAAAAGCAGCCCCATGGGCCACACAGGAGCCAGCAACACATTTAAAAACAGATTAATCTATTAAATAACTGGAGTGTGCCAGGTTCTGCCCAGGACACACCACATCTTTTTTACGTAAGGGGTGCAGGGGGAGCTCCGGGGCCCCCACACCCCATAAGATCCCTGCAAGCTCAGGAGCCGTCATCTTTATTTATTTATTTTAAATAGTGGAGTGCCCTAATGCCCACCCAGGGCACCCACAACAAATGCCACATTTGAGGCTGTGGGGGAAGCCCATGGCCCCCACAGCCCACCGGCTTCCTTGCCAGCACCCATCCCCTGTGTGGCGGAGCCAGCATTACTTCCACCTGGTAGGAGCGGCTTATTTTTTGCTCCTTCCAGGTGGCAGCAATTCTGTTTTTCCCTGCCCACTAGAGCATGAGCAGGAAGAAACTCTTGTGATCCCACCCAGTGGGAGCAGCTTTCTACTCTCACTGGGATGGAGCACATTACACTCCCTTGTGGGCAGGGAAACCACTGTGTCCTGGAGGTTGGGTCCCCAGGACACCACTACTTAGCTGGCTCTGAGGAATGGGTTACATGGGCGATAAAATGGCTCATGAAGGGAGTGCCCACACGCCACCCTGCCCTTTCACATTAAGATGCGACCCAGGGGGATTGAGTCACCGGTGCCTGGCAAAGGTTTGGCGAGAGGGGCAGTACGACTGAAACTATTATCCAACCCATTGCCAATCTGGAAATGGTAGGGGACTATCCCACTACAGAGCTGGCATGCCTCTTCTATGAGTGTAGGAATAAGAATGGTTAGATGCAGCTTTCATACTGATTACAGTAAGAACTGGTGAATTCCAAAAAGTAGTAAATCTGCACCAACATGTAGAAGTAAGTATGTGAGTGTGAATGTACTACTTTTTTATGAATAGAGCCCACAGTTTGAGAATACCTACACTCTTCTATTATTGTGGGTGTTCACAAACATTCAAGGCAAGCCACACTTTGAAATGGCCATTGTCCCACCACTTTAGTGGACATATAGCCTTGGATGCTTCTGCACTCATGGTGGAGATCCCCACCCCCTCGTGAATGGGCTTGTGCCACCCAGGAATGCCTATGTTAATTACTAATACATGTAAAAAATAAAAAAAGGTACATTTGGTCACATATTTAATTTTACAACCAAATGTTGTTACAGGCCCTAAAACCTTCAAATTTGTGTGTAAATACTTTTAAATAAGAATTGCATCAGGTCATTGTTATTAGACATACTTCTAAACCTGACATTACAATTTAATGAGGTTCATACTTTCAGATTACCTTGTTTTACTTAGCTAAAGCCTCCAGAAGATGGCTCATATCCAATTATAATGTCTAGGTTTATTGTGTTAATAGCAATAGAACCCTACATTTATATTATAAAAATAAGACCGCCTCCCTGAAGAGCTCTGACACAGCTCTTTTTCCGGGGTGGGTACTCAGTTAGGGGCAAAGTGGGCATCAGATGCATGATCACTGTTGAGTTGAAAAAGCAGGCGCAGGTAGATAAACTGGTTAGAACTGCGCCAGTCACCTGAGAACCTTCCAGAGCAGCAGTGACACTTCCTCCTTCACAGTGAGGGCTTCAAGGTGGCGGCCGCCATGGCGCTCACCGGTTGATTACACAGTGACAGTCCTGCGATTGGGTCTTCACCTATTGAATGATATAGAGTTGCAGAGATTGGGCACCAAGAGTTTGCTGTTTATCTTGTGAGTTATACTCAAGGAATCAGTGCCACTGAGGAAGTGACCTCTACTGTTTACTAGTTTTATTTTGTGGCTTTATCTTGGTGCAAATATTGAGTACCATTATTTATGGTCAATACTTTTTCCAAAGAATGCTTTCCATTTACAGCTTCTTTTATTAAATAAACAAGTATTACACTTATGTGCCTTGGCACCAAGGTAATGCATCAACATGACTCTTGTGAATTAATATGATAGCACATACTATTAAGGTTTTTTTGACTTCCAGACCACCTCTGGAATTAATTCTGCCTCCAGAGTACTAAGGTTAATATAACATAACATGTGCATTTGTAATTAAGCATAGGCTTCCTACACAGCCTTCTTTTGGCATTGGGCACCACTCAAGTTAAACATATATTATTGTGCATGGATAACAATGAATACAGAGGATAGTCTAAACTGAGGGGTTCTGAGTGATAACAAAGAAATAACCAGAGCAAACCTCGAGTTGGCTATGAAGCAGTGCTTAATTTGATCCTGAGGTTTCCGCACTGGCACTCAATTGTCAACACCGGCGCTTGTGATGGTCTGGCACAATGTGGCGCTGCCTGGGTAATTTTTAGATGACCACAACAACAGTTAATTATTATTTCCATATACATTAAAAATGACTATTACCTGCCACTCAAGCCATTGTTACACCTTTGGGGGCAGAAATAGTCCAAATTGTCACACTTGTAGGAGTGTGATGGTTATTAGTTGTGTTGTTACTATTATTGGCAGTATGGCAGGGGCACTGTGTGGTGCAAGCTGCAGTAGCCTCCTGAAGAAAGCCCTGGCAATTATTTTTTCACAAATTAAGCACTGCAGTGTTGTCACTCATAGCACCAAGGTGAAAACCTTCCGTTATTCGATGTTAGCCATGTACAATTTTATGTTATGTGTAGCCCACTCAAATTGTCTGCCCCTGCTTTAAAAATCTATCCAGGGATCAAGGAGTCATGCACAACATGGCCCGATCTGCCTCAGCCCCCTTCCCTGTGCGACAGCTGGTGTCCTGCCACACACCCTCTGACCATCACACCCTTACTCTCCCCTAACAAAATAATCTGGCATCATGCCATAACAGCCTCAAATACTACCCTTAGCATTACCATCCAAAATATTTAAAAAACATACTTGGTCTTCTGCTATCCAGTTTCACCACAATCCAAATTTACCACCGACTCCCTCCTCAAGTCTGAACAATAAACCTGTGTCTGGCCAACTCCCACATCACCCTCCCTTCATCACCTCACACCTAAATATATAAAAATAATATTTGGTCTGTGTTATGTAAAGGAGTACAAAAGGGGGTGGTGATGGACGGAGCATCTGAACCAATCAAACACTAACACCCAGTCAACAGATCTGGGTTTAATCCATCACCGTTCAGGGAATAGCCAGATTTTGAATTTGGAATTTATGCTAGTGTCTTTCTGTGAGAGTGATATATAGCATGTAGAATTATAGATGTGTAACTGCAACAGGGCGGACCCCTGTTCCCCTATTATTTAATATTGCAATGGACACCATCTACAAGAAAAGCGTATGCACAGTGGCAGCCCTGGCCCATTACGTCTCTCTATGTATGCGGACAATATACTATTATTTATTCATCACCCCATAGACAACCTGGCCCCTCATGTATGGGAAATTATCAAGTTTGGTGGCCTCTCTGGCATACAAATTAGTTGGGTGAAATCAAAGTTATTTCCTTTTACAGAAACCACAAAGCCCTCACCCTGTGAATACCTTTTCAAATCGTGTGAAGATTCCACCAAATATTTGGGCATAATCCTACAGAGAGATAAAAAAGTGATCTGCCTCAATTATGGCCCCATCATAGCCAAACTTATAGTACAAATTGATCGATGCCGGCCCGCTATTATTAAAATGGTCGTCCTCCCCCATGTTTTGTATTTGTTTCAACACATACCTATAGCCTTGAAAAACTATGTTTTACTAATGCTGCGTAGCCTACTGTTGAAGCTAATTTGGGCCGGATATACACCCCAGATAAAATGGAACACACTTGTTCTACCCTTCGATCATGGAGGGTTTGAAGTCCCTGACTTTTAGACATATTTCCTAGTGGCACAGTGCCAAGGTTACATACCGCTGGTCTCATCCAGATGCTCGCTTAACGTAAGTTAAATACAAACAACCTGTTGGATAATACCCAAAATGTATTGTGGGTGGACCACTTATCGAGGTTTACACCTTCTATGCCTCAGTGTCAATAGTTTTTAGAAGAATGATTAAGTGAGTCCACCCATTGAAATAAAGTAATATTCATTCCTTTCATTGTTCTTTCAGTTGTTCTTTTTAATTCAAGTGACTATTTCCATTAATCCATCAGTATTAAGGTGTTCCACAAAATAAGTACAAAAAGCAGCCAACACGTGTTTCCCCCCCTTATGACTCGTTTGCCTCGGGCTTTCTCAAGGCTCTTATTAGGTAAAATATGTGTTTCACTCATATGTATTCCATATGGCTCATAATGATAGCCAATGAAAACTCAACTGAAATACAAGGCTAGGTCATTTTTGTAATTATTATCTCGTTATGGATTAAATCCTGAGATGTGGTTCCATAGACGTTAAACCTGAATGTGATCTAGTGGATACAACTCCCCTGGCATCTCTATTACTGCAGGGCCTTAAACTAGACCCCCTACGACATTCAGACTCTATGTACCACATGCTGGGCCTGGAGAAATGTAAATGTAAATGTAAATGTTTTTGAGCTTGTAAAGCGCACTGCTACCCGTCCATAGGTCTCCTGGCACTGTATAACTCTGGGGAACCCGTCCTGGCTTTCCCTGTGGGATGGTCCCTTGCTGGGAGTCCCCAAGGTGGAGCCAGGCATCCCCGGAATTGGTGGGGCCGTTGTGGAGATTAGGCAAGCTAATGCCCAGAGTTGCCGAGTGGAACCCCTGATTAGAGTAAGCACCGAAGCGAGAATTATCGAGTCCGCTGGCCAAGGTCCACGACCCTGCCGCGTCGGCAATTGAACCATGGTCCCGGGCCGACTTCTGCCCTCGGGCCTGCCGCCTCTAACCAGTGAGCCACACTACACTAACGTCGTTTAATGGGTAGTGACTTTTTATACTCCCCTGTGCACCCCCTTACATAGAACCCATGGATCCCCCTGGCATTAGAAAAAGTGATCCAACTTACATTATCCCAGCAAGACCTGCACATGATGGGTGCCCTATTCTCAGATGGGCATGTGCTTACCCATCAGATAACACCGGGTTCACTATTCTTCATAAAATGCATGGGACCTAACAAACACGCATCCCCTCTTATCCACTGGCCCCAGACAACTTAATCCCCCTGACATTGTTAACAGCAGACATGGAGTGGAACCGACTGATCTCTAAACTCTACTGTGCATGCATAGCCATTAAACATACCCATGATGGTAAGATCAGGGAGAAATGGGAACATGACCTAGGCTGTTCTATTTCTGACAAAGAATGGTTTTACTGTTGCTCACAAACAAAACTGGTCTCCCCTAACCACCATCATAAACTGCTCCATTTTTAGTTTCTACATATGGCCTACACAGGCCCTAGTTGACTGGACAAGCTCGACCCCTCCAGATCCTCCTTTATCACAAATGCAGAACCCAGAGGCAGACTTCGCTCATTTGACGTGGACCTGCCCTCAATTTCAACGTTCTGGACTGGCATGTTTGACAGTCTCTTGCACATTATTTGGATGATAATCGAGCCAACCCCCTTGGTGGTACTTTTGGGGTATGTGGCTGATGTCCAGAGGAGTTCCGGCATATTTACTGCAAGAGCCCTGCTACTGGCGAAGAGAGAGATAGCCCTACATTGGTGCAGCAGGATCGGTCCCACTTTTAAAGCCTGGCTACAAAGAATGACATATTGTGATATGTCGAGTGAGGTGTACACAATGTTGCACCTCTCCGTGACTATTTGTTGTCTTTAGGGTCAGACACGCGAAGCCAGGATTCCAGACCACAATCCATTGGACATTCTCAACAGCCTGCTGGCCACAGGCCTACTTGATTAACTGGATTTTCTTTTCTTTTTAAAAAAATAATTTTATTAACAATTTTACAACAATTTATTCCCCCTCACACCCCCCGCAAAGGACAATTCAAAACAGAATGAAAATCAATGCAAACAAAAAGCAATCTTTTCTACACGACAATAATCCATGCCTACAATTGTTTATATACTTACAAAAAACCAGAGAGAACAGAAAAAGAGAAAAAAATGAAAAAACAGATATACCATACACGAGGGAAAAGAAAAAAAGGTAAAGAAGACATAGGCAGGGAAGAGATGAAAATAATGGCATGCCTGACCAATCCTAGACTAGGAGATACCAACAAGTGGGGAACAGTAGACAAGCCCAAATGATAACTTCACAACAGAATCTATGGTCTAACCGTCCTGTTTTTCCAATCTATGATCGGATTCCATATCCGCAGTCCTAGTGATCTTCCCTTCTTCCCCTTTCTAGCGTATATCGCCTTTTCCAGATTGTGTATATGCAACAACCTGGCCAACCATTGCTGCATTGTAGGCGGAAGTCTATCCCGCCATGCGGAGGCTATACATAGACGTAGCACCGCCATAGCCACAAATACAAAATATACATATTGTGGTTGCAATGTACCCTGCTCCACTCCTAATAGTATTACCTCAGCTATTAACCTTAACCTACAATTCAATGATCTATCAAAAAATACTTCTATGTCTTTTAACAGGGAGAGCAAGTTCGGACACTCCGCAAATATATGCTTTAGATCTCCTTCCGTGCTATCACATCTTGGGCACATAATCCCCTGGGTGCCTCCCCACTGAGCAATTCTAGCTGGCGTGTAATATAGCTTATAAAGGGTTTTGTAATGTTGAGCTTGTAGAGCTGATGAACAAAGAGCCTCCTGCCCAAGCTGCAATGATTTTCCGAACACCCCCACAGGTATCCCTAACGCATCCATCCATTTTGTTTCAAATTTTCCTAAATCAGCCCCTCTATGAGCTATTAGCTCAGCATACAGTCTTTTAATCGTACAACCGTGCCCCCCTCGATTATTCGGAGTATTGGGTTATCGCCAAATCTAAGTGGGCCCCCTCTTTTGCCGGCCAAAAAGCTTCTCGTCTGCAAATACTTGAAAAAACTCCTTGTGCTAAGACCAAATTCCCGTTGTATTTCTGTAAATTGACGTACTCCCGGCGGACCAAACAAATCCCCCATTCTTTTCACTCCTAATCGTCCCCATTCCTTAAACGTAGCGTCAGCAAAAATCTCGGCGGGTAATGTAGGATCGACCCCATATCTAGTATATGCGTGGAATCTTCCCAAGCCAAAACTTCTTTTAAACGCCTTCCATACCTTGTATGCCGCCTCTATCGTCTTGAATCTAGTTCTCTTAAAGTAACTTGGTTCCGTATATCTCAGGAATGTATTCTCTGCCTCTTCCACAAGATCAACCCATATATCTCTGTTGATCCTGCATGTGTCTCATTTTCCATCTCGGCACCTCCCAAAAGGCCTGTCATTTGCTGTAAAGCTGCTGCCCAATATTATAATCTCAGGTCTGGTAATGACCATCCGCCCCTATCCCTTGGCAGTGACATGAACCTTATTGCTCTTCTTGTCTTACCCTGTGACCAGACAAATCGGTTAATCATGTGCTCTATTTTACTAAACCAAATTAAATTAAAAAACAAAGGGATTGTTCTAAACAAATATAAAAATGTTGGCAGTAAATTCATTTTAACATAATGTACCCTACCTACTATTGACATGTGCAGGTTATGCACCCTATCTAGGTCCTTCTTTACTTTCTTAATGATAGGGCAAATATTAATTTTCACTAGTTTATCCAGATCCGCTGTAATGGTTACACCCAAATAAACCCCCTACGCCACCACCGGTGTATCTATACAAACTGCATGTGCATTCTTTATAATTTGCGTCTTGGTTTTATTCAGTGCATAACCAGCCACCCGCCCAAACTGCTCTGCCTCCTGTTCTATTGCTCTAATAGCCTCTGCAGGTGATGGTGTGATGACCACGATATCGTCTGCATAGGCGAGTACTTTAATGAGCTCCATTTTGGTGTTTAAAGGGCAAATTTGATTGTTTAGCTCCAGTTTCAGGATCAGTGGATCTATATAAATTGCAAAGAGTAGGGGCGAACACGGGCACCCCTGTCGTGTACCCCGGGTAATTGCAAAGGGAGCAGTATGGCCTGCATTCACCCTGACACAAGCGGTTGGATTTTTATACAATGTTGAATCGCCTTGACAAAACCTCCTTCAAAGCCCCCTCTCCTTAATACGGCCCACAGAAACTCCCACGAGACGCGATCGAAGGCCTTTTCGGCGTCCAACAGCACGGCTGCCATTGGTTTCCCCTCCTCACCCTGTGCATTGAATAATGTAATCATCTTCCTAACATGTAGTGTGGTGCCTCTTTGTGGGATGAAACCATGAGGTTCAGCGAAGGGTTATGAGAGTGTCCAGAAATATAATGGCGCTCTACAGGTAGTGGTTCGAGAGTAGTGATGAGGTTTGGGTGGTTGGTGCTTCTTGATCAGAGATAACCCTGGTCTCCGAGAAAAGAAGGGGTAGAGAAACTCTCCCTCCTGTATATATGTAAGCAAAGTCAAGCGCACACAACCGTAGTAAGTTCCTAGGTTAAGTTTTGTATCGTTAGATGAAAGGATAAGATCAAACTCCAACTTTTTTTGTTCGCGTTTTTTTTTTCTTTTTTCTGGTGAGTATTTGTTTCACAAAAAAAAAACAATTGTAAGGTGGCAAGGTCCGCCGCCGGGTATGCGGTGGGTCATAGAAGGCAAGCCAATCCGCTTGTCCTAGTTTGTAGGCTTCAAGCCGTATTGGGGGGACGGAAAATAATCCGCGGGTTCTCCGGGTTAGTGAGAACAAACCCAGTTGTCTTGACATATTGAAAGCACTTCCTTATCGCGTCTTTCCGAAACTGACACCTGATCAGGACTGGGTTGGAACTATCCCGGTCCCACGATACAGCCCTCAGTCTTACTCAACAGCCCTGAAGAGTCACGGGTCTACCCCGTTGTTGACGAAACATGTGTCGGCTGTTTTTTTTTTTTTGTGAAACAAATACTCACCAGAAAAAAAAAAACGCGAACAAAAAAAGTTGGAGTTTGATCTTATCCTTTCATCTAACGATACAAAACTTAACCTAGGAACTTACTAAGGTTGTGTGCGCTTGACTTTGCTTACCTCTTTGTGGGATGAAACCATGTTGGTTGATGCTCACCAGCTGCCCTATTACCTTGGCAAATCTAGCCGCTAACGTTTTTGAGAAGATTTTTAAGTCGGCATTAATCAGTGTTATTGGGCGTTATGATCCTGGCTCTGTGGGAGCTTTCTCTTTTTTAAGAATTATTATGATGTCTGCCCCTGCCCAGCTAGCTGGTATGGATATCCCTGCCTGTGCTTCCCTAAATGTTCCGACTAGGACCACATTGATAGATGACAAAAAAGTCTTGTAAAACTCCCCAGGAATCAGATCTGGCCCGGCTACCTTGTCAGATGGCAAGCTCAGCATGGCCTCCCTAATTTCCTCTGCATCTAGGCAGGCATCTAGTGAATCTTGGTCTTCATCCTGCAACACTTTGCTCGGTGAGTCTTGTAAATATCTCTGTATTTCAACAACGTCCCTATCCTGCTCCTTCTCGTAAAGCTTACAGTAAAACTCCCTAAAGACCTCCAGGATTCCCCCACTGTCTGAGATCAGATTGCCACTACTATCACTTATTTCCTTAATTTCCCCTTTGGCTGCCCTCTGTCTCACACGTACTGCTAGCGTGCGCCCCACCCTTTCACTGCATTCATAGCATTTCTCCCTCTGTGCCTTGTATATTTTAGCTGCTTTGACTGCTATGCCCTCTTCTGCCGCCGCCTTGGCAACCATAACCTCCAGTGACCGTTGTGCCACCTCCTGGTGCTCTAGAGTAGCCTGTGCTAATCTCTGTTCTGCTTCCAACAAAACCGTATTTAACTGATCAGTCTTGACCTTCTCTTTTTTTTGATTAGCCAAACTATAGCTAAGTGTTTCGCCCCGAACCCCCGCTTTGAAGGCGTCCCAATCATTCCCTGTGGTAGTGCTACCCCTATTAATATCCCAGAAGCCCTTTATCCACGAGTGCATGTAAGTGACATATTCTGCATCCGTCAGTAATTCCCTTTCAAACGTCCAGGACCTTACCTGTCTTCTGAGCCCACTACCCTCTATTGTCAAGATCAGAGGGTTGTGGTCCGACAGGATTCGTGGCAGTCTTTCCACTTTAATGTTAGCTAGCATTGACCTAGTAGTAAAAAAATAGTCTAGACGGACACATTTAGAATGAGGGGCTGAATAATAAGTAAAACCCGCCTCCTCTGGTTTTAGTTCCCCCCAAACATCCGCCAGTGCATTGTTACTAGTCATATTCATGATTGCTCTGCATACTCTCTTTTTCCTTCCTTGATATTGCCCTTTTGAGTCTAACCCTAAGGCCCCAATAATATTGAAATCTCCTGCTAGGATAATTCTTGGGGCCCATGTGGCCAGTCTATATCTAGAAATACAAATATCTCTGGATCGTCCTCAGTTCAACCATAGATCGATCCAAGAGTGACCCAGTCTTCTCCAATCAGACATTCGATCAGGGCCGATCTCCCCCATTGATCCTCCAGTTTCTTTCTTGTCCTAATATTAAATAGTTTCATTAAGATAGCCACCCCCCTGGTTTTAACCCCCTGTTTTGAATGTGCTATCAGGCGTAGCCCTAGTTGTTCCAGCAGAAATGGTTTATTGCTCTCTATGTGGGTCTCCTGAAGACAAATGAAATCAGCATGTGTATTTTTAAGTAAGAGAGCTACCCTTTGCCTTTTAAACCTATCATTAAGCCCGCACACGTTCAGTGTCAACACCTTAATATTTGAACTCATATTGAATCCTTTTTTATTTTCCGCACATGACCCCGAGATATTCCTCTAGGCCTTTCTTTGTTGCACCTTTGTTGCTTTCCACCTGTACAGGCCCCTTTTTTCTGGCTATTCATGTTGACTTTTATTTCCACCTCGACTTCCCTTGATTGCGTCTTCCCTTTGACATAATTGTCCACTCTATCCCGTAGTGCCCTCCTTCCTTCCCCCTGTCCTGTGCTTCCCCCCTCCTTCCCCCTGCGGCCCCACCCCCAACCCCTCTTCACAGGCAAATAGGTCAATCCTGACCTATGTGAGGCTGTTTCCTGGCCCCTAGAGTGTCGCCTCCCCCCTCTACCTTGCTCGTAAATTTACCTGAACCAATATTGAACAAAAAACGAAACCCACATTGCCCTTGCAGAGTACCCCATTGAACTTAAACTTATAGTCTGACCATAATAGATAATTCACCCTTGACTGTGTATAAAGTGACATTTCATACTTTCAATCCCCCATTGTTTAGCTAAACAACAGTACTCATTTAACCGCAAGCCTGAAATCTCCCCGGCTTCTTTTTTCTTTCAGCCCGGTCAAGAAACTCTGCGCCTTGACCTCCGAAAAACAAAATCTGGTGTGACCGTCCAATATCACTTTAAGTCTAGCCGGAAACAAAAGATAGGCCTCGCATCCTGTCTTCTGAAAAGGATCAATCAGTTGTCTTAGCCGCCATCTCCTTTCTACCGTGACATGGCAGAAGTCAGGCCGTGCGAAGAAAGATGTTCCTTTGAAAGAGCGACGGTCTTGGGGCTTAGCTTTGTCCATGATCTCTTGTCTAGCCAAACAGTTCCCCACAAATACCAGCATGGCCCTTGGTTTATCATTTTGTGAAGCGCCATACGTTTTCTTTTGGGTCGGGGGATACCTTTGCGCCTGTTGGACCTCTACCTCCCAGTTCCAAGACACAATCTCCGGGAACGCTTCTTTCAGGAGAGCGACCACAAATGCTCTGGGATCCTGCTCCTCCACCCCCTCTGGGATACCCAGTAGCCTGATGTTATTACGTCTCTGCCTGTTCTCGAAATCCTCGAGTTTCCACTGTAGATCTTCGTTGCTTTTCTCCTGGACTGCTCTGAACTCTTGCCAGTGGGTCACCTCATCCTCGAGTTTCCCTGTTCTCTCCTCGACTTCCGTTACTCGGCCTGCCATCTCAGCATACAGCTTGTTCATTTTGCTCAAAGAGCCTTCAATTTTTTTGTTGACTTGTTTAGCTCTTTTGGACTCAGTCCTGGCCTCCCCCTGCATTTGTTTCAGAATTGCATAAAGTAAGTCCATTGTAGGAGCTTGGTTTTGATTTTGTGTGCTGAGTGAGCCAGCCTGCTGATCTCTTATGCCCCCTTCCTCCTGGTATAGGTTAGACGTGGCCGAATAATCCCAAACCAATTTTTTGGCCATCTCTAACTGTGTTGGGCTGACCGGGCTTTGCTGCTTACGGCTCTGGCGATTTCTCTGCGGCTTTCTCTTCTGATTTATGGTGGGCCGTTGGATCGTATCCTCTGATGTGGACTGAGCCTGATCTGCATCTGATGTGAAGCTTACTACTGAGCTCTCATCCGAGTCAGAGCTCCCACTCCCGGATGATGTATCCGATGTACCTGTTTCATCATTTACAGAGAAGAAACGTATCTCATTAGGAGAGCCTGGCACATGTGATTCTTTTGTTATCATGGCCTATATTTCCGAGGGTTCTGCGGGTTCAAGGCGCCCTTGGAGTTCCATAGTATACCCATCCTCATGCCCAATCTCTTGTGAGCCAATCTCCACGGAGTGCTACATGGGGAATTCTGATATTTCTGTAACACTTGCATCTAAAGTTATTGGTTCCCCCAGTGCTCCTGTATGCCTCAGGCCGCTATCCGGAAGGACCGGAGCATCGCGAGGTGTGTCCGACGATGGTTGGGGTTGCTCAACACCACCCCTGATCTCAGGATCTGCTAAGCCATCTGCTAAGCCATTTAGCCCTTCTAACGTATTGAACGTGTCTCCACTTTCTCCCCCTGCAACAGAATCATGCAAAGTCAATCCCATACTGTCTGACTGAGATACAGCGCGGCTTACCTTACTGCGCGCATCTTTACCTCTGCTTGCGGTTTCTGCATCTTGTGCGGCCTCCACAGCGCGCTGCTCACCCGCCATCCGATCCCTCTCTGCTGCCTTGCACAGATCCGACCCATCTGCCGTCTGCTCATCGGGAATCGCCCTGCTCGGTATTCCCGGTGCGTGCGCCGCCACCACTGCAGTCGAGGCTGCCGCTCGTAGAGTCGATGATGATGAAGATGTCGGTGAGCCTGCACTGCGGCCGCTCAGATCTACACCGCTTGTGCTGCCGCTTTGGATAACGGATTTCCTGGTGCTCCCCGGAGCCCCTGTAAATGCCTCCATGAGGGTAGGTTGCCTCAGCGTGCTTCTTGGAGCTTTAGGGGTTGCCTCTCTCTGCGATAACGCCGCCGCCTTCAGGGCTCTTTTTTCAGCCGCTGCTGTTACTGCCTTACGCTCAGCCCTCTGCTCGGCTCTTAACTCGGCATCTCTCTCCTTCTCTTTTCTTTTAAGTTCTCTTTTTCTGGATGCTGAGTCCATGGCAGTATCGGTGTGTTTTGCTGCCGCTTGCTTCCTAGTCACCACTTGCGTGTCAGGTAATTTCACGGTCTCATCCACCTCCTTCTGTTTCACCCCGCGTGAAGGCATCTTGTCTCGACATCTTCTGGCAGGACTGTATTTCCGAATGTCTTGTCGAGAGAACCAGGTAGGCTGCAGCACTTTGTGAAGAGACTTCTGCTGTAGCAATATCAGTGCCTTAGATAGTATGTTCCTTATCATCGCCCAGCTAATCCTCTGCATTATCCTCTTTCGTTAAGGACATTTTCCTCCTTATCGGGAGAGGGAGTTATTTGCGACTCACTCCTGCGACCGGTCCGCGGCCATCTTGCCTCCCAAAATGTCTGCCAGATGAACTGGATTTTCATTGTATAGCCTCGTTTGAAACTGTTTATACCCTGCCCCAGGGGTCTCTGATCTGTGCATTTCCGAGTCCCATGCTATTGTTGCAGCCTCTTCTGTATCAATCTGTTGTCATAACATTCGCTATATGATGTGCCATTGTGTGTGGCTCTTGATGTGCTGGTTTGCTTTGTTGCAGATAATAATAAATGAATGGTTAAAAAAATAGATGTGTAACTGTGAATAAAGGAAATGTTTCTCATTGAGGAGTTCTGAGTGGCATCAAATAGAGAACAAGAGTAAAGTTCGAATTGTCTATAATGTCATTCAGTACCCCAAGATGAAAAACATCCCAGTTATTCACACTTTGGGCATCCATAATTTTATGTTATATATGGCTCCCCTAAACATCTGCAGAGGCAGAGTACTAATGAGAGAGCAGTACATAAAATATCCTATGTCTCCAACCAAATACAAAAAATAAATACCAGCGCTCTTGCTGCCCAGCCCTACCACCCTCTAAAAATAACCCTACCCCCATTCAAATACAAATATAAAAAATGCCTGGCCTCCTGACACCACTATGTTCCTTTCGACCCTATCTGAATCGTGCCAAAGACTGAGCTCTCACAGAGCAGACTTCCGTTCCAGCACTGCAGTGATAGTGACTCTCTGAGAGCGCTTGGGTTGTTTTCTCCTGTCGGCGTGGTGGGTTCACTGAGACCTGCACTGACAGGGCTTTTGAAGGTGCTTGACACAGGCGTAGCAGCGCTTGCATACTCCCACAATGCTCGGGTCTGTGGAGGAACAGAAGAGGAAGGAAAAAGTGGATGAGACAACTAACTGCTTTCCCACCCACCCATGCCTGGGTATCTGCGAAACAAAGGGGAAGCAAGAACTTACCCTAGTGACGTCACAACATTGGGTTACCACCTTAGTTACCCACTTGTATTACATAACAGCAGTGCTTAACCCTTATTTCAAACCAGTCTTCGTGATAGAGGCTTCCTACGATAGCCATATATATACATACCAGTGAAATTATTCAACGCAACTCCTGCAGTAGCCAATTTTTAGGCCTTAACTAAATCTGTGTTTAGTACATTGGAATCCCATTGAGCAACTAGCTTCGACTTTCTGCTAGATGCACATTAGGGTTATAATTCTGAAATGAAACATACATTTCTAAAGGCCTTTACCTAATTAAATCATTTGCCCTGGGTATGAGCCAGATGATTTGCCGAGAATTTAATTTAGAATGTCTCCACATATATTCTAGATAATAGTTGCTCCCTTTTTCATGACAAACCAATCAATTTTCAATATTAAAGCTACACATGTAAGACATTTCTTTACCGCATTCACCATTATGCTTATCTTACATTTCTGTATTTGCTCAACAAACTAGTTCTTTACATATTTCTAATCACGTACAAGCACTGTATTCCCTTACGCTTGAGTTTGAAAAGCACCATGTGTATTATTTTAAAGTGTTCTACAGCATCTGAGCGTTTTTCACAAAAATTTTGAGCCCAGTTTACAAAGCTTTTTGGCGAGTTGTTTTGTCTTTACTTTTGAGTTAGGTTCAATTTACTCCTGGATTTCCAGTAGTAAGGTACACTTACTGGTAAGGCGTTTTGTGAATGGGGAGATCCATGTGTATCCCCTCATACACCTGTGCATTCTTTCTGGTTTCTCAGGTGAAAAATGCTGTTTTCATTTTATGTGCCTTCTTTAATGGACATCTTTAAAAAGACTTGTGCTACTGTACTTTTTTAATTTTGGGGCAGGAAGGGCAGTTCACCAACGCCCAGCTCACCATCACTGAGCAGTGCACAAATGCGTGACAGTCTTTCACATCTCCATGTCGTTCTCTCACAACACTACTAATGGAGAGTAAATGTTAAATGACAGTTGCCTCTATCAATTCTCCCCTATCAAAAGAGATTTACGATAATTATGTCTTGATGAAAACATGAAAAACTGGCTATGTCGAAAAACTAGATTTCTTACTGCACCCTTAAAGCATGCAGAAGTGTTTGAAACAAGGAAATGTGAAAACGTAAACAATGACAGAAACAATGATTATTTACCTATGCCTGTAATCATGTGGTTTGAGAAACTAAACTTAATTAACATAGAAAACGCGTGGTGACGATAGCTTCTAAAATGTGTCAAAATTAAATAATGTCTACATAATAAAGTACCTGAAATGATTCAAATGCTTAATTTAGCAATGACCGATAGAATGAAAACTTGCAGCTTATTCTAATGTCGTGTGATAAAGACGTGTACTTCAGAATGACAGGTAAGTGACATGTACTTCTGAATGACACGTAAGTATTTTGTTTTGAAAAAATAAACATGCAAATGATTTTTCAGTAGTGCTTAATATCGACATATAACCTTTAAAAAGATTAATGATTGAATTATTTAAGAAAATTCAAATACAATTATTAATTCGTGTTTTATATTAATCATAACGTGGTAATAATTCAGCGAAAATTAATGTAGGCCTCAGATGCTTTTCTCTTTTTCTTGTTCAAAAGGCAGAATCTAGCTGAAGTAGTCACTTTAGACACTGTGAAAACTACAACAATGGACTCACTTTTTATTTAGCAACACATTTGACAGAAATATATCAATACTATTGCAAACCTGGAGAGGATGTCTGGAAACAGACAGACTGTGAGCAAAGTGAAATTTCTTACTTCTGAGGAAAGGATGGAAATATGACATAATTGGAACTTGATGAATTTGCAAAAGGATTACTTAATGCTTCCGGATTGCTTAGTGAGGTATTGATCACACAATGAGCAGCTCATTGTGAACAACCAATAAAAAGCATATGGGCCGACAGAAAAGATCCTTTGTGGGTGTAAACCGAGAAACTTTTGGATGAATAATTGCCCCTTGGAGGAGGCGTCGGACTGGCTGTCATTTTCCAATTTCCATGGCTGGCATGCTGTCAGACTGACTTCTGATTTCGCTTTAATGCCAAACCATTGAACTGAACTTTCTTGACCGATCTGGAACCTCCACTATGCCGGCTGGTAACGGGAGTTCACTGACTTCTTTCTGTGGCACGCTGTGCTTCAGTTCTGCTGAATGTCGATTTTTCTCATGTTTCTCTCTCATTCCTTTACTAAGCAACCAGCAAATGTTCTTATTGAATCCGTATGGTATTGTGTGGCTATTTGTACTAATTATTTGTTATGAAATCTAATCATGAAATGTGATCATGTTTCTGACCATTCAAATTGAGGCTTTAAATAAATACTTTCCTTGAGCAAACATTATCGTATTTGGGTCTTCTTGGGTAAACTTTCTTGTCTTAAGGTTTATGGATTTTGGTGACAACTGTGTAATGGTGATGAAATTGGCATGTATTTAGCATTTCTTTATTCCAGGTCCTCATAAGGAATTGCCTCACATTCTCTAAATATCCAAGTCCCTGTTAGCTCAACAAAAAGATCCATTGGAGGACCAAGGTTTGATAATTAGGACGATGGTTATTTTCTAAATAAAGAAAGTGTAATGGTTATGGGCCCAGTAGATGATGATGATTTGAAATATTGGAAAGAGATAAAAATTTGCCCACCTCTCCATTGCAACGCTACTCATGTACCAACTCTTCCATTGCCAACACTTGTTTTCGAGATCAATGGTTCTCGTACCTCTCTGAAGGGCGTTGTGGGACTTCCAGGGGAAAAGGGGGCTGCATGCCGTGGCAACACTGCAGGTCAACAAGGTTAGGAGGCAGAGCAATGCCTTCTGACAAAATGACAAATTGGAAGCCATGTCACCCTTTTTGTTTGCCTTATTTTCATGTACAGTCCAGGCAGGATGATTTTTGTTCCCTACTACGGTACAATGCACAGGTCAGGGAGGTGAGTGGGATCGGAGATGGGTGGAGAAGGTTGCCAGAACAGACCAATGCAGAAAAGCTCCTATGACTGCTTTGGAAGATATATTGTGTGTAACATGAAGAAAAGTTTGAGAAGAATAAAAGTTATAAATATCTTTAAGAAAAACACTCTAGTGATGCTTACTTTTGGCATATCATTGTCTTAAGACACTTGTCAGGAACTGTTTGTGTGAGGCGGTACCTTTTTGTTTCTCAAACTTACTGTGCTAGGACCCTGCTCCATGACGGATCATGCACGCATGTTGCCAGGGTGTCGGTTCCAGGTGAGCACCACGACTGGGACAGTCTTTGCCCTGATTTACTTCCTCACACTCTGACCATGTGCTTGCTGTGTGAATCCTATAGCATAGCCATAATTTTTTTGTTTTATGGAGATGCCCCTTCGTTTGCGTTAATAATCATTAGGTAATGACTTAGACAGCTGTAAAACATCTTAATCAATTTCTTCATCCATTTGCCGAATTAAGATTTATAGTTTGAAGGGTAAAAATAGGTATTAGTCAGTTAAAAAATTTTTTTTACTGGTATTCACATAAAATTACTGTATAAGCCATTAACATATCAGCCAGGCGGCAACCCTATCTGAATCATGGCTGTGAAGCCCAGAGAAAACACCCTCACCCCACTTCTCCTCGGCCGGATCCATCACTGCAAGGCCGAGGGGAGGGGATTCCTCCCCATGGACCTTACAGTACTGGATCATGGCTGCTTGTAACCACATCTGTAAATACTACCCAGTTGGATAGGAATAAAACACAAATTATATGTACAAACCATGTAAAAATGTTTGATGACTGATACATATAAACAAATTCATCCATAGCAACTTGTGTATATATGCCAAATATTAAACACGCAAAAGGGGAGAGGGCCAAATTGTTTATACTCCAATACCCCGAACCTCCTGAATGGACTATGATCACATACACAATGGGTATATAGAGTTCACCAACATAAGCAAGGGAAATTCCCAAATTAGAAAAAACTGCCCTCACTCACATACCGAAGTATGTGACATGCTTCATCATAGGGCCTGCTACAAACGCCCTGGTGTAGCCACATCCAGGGCGGAGCATCAGGGAGGGGAAAAAAATAATAATAATAAATTTCCACGTTACAAGACGTACAACATAATACGTAAATACGTACAACGAGTAACATACATAAGTGATACCGTGTGTGGAGGAACACCTCGTGGATCTGATGTGCGTGCGACGAAAATTAGTGCAGTAAGGACGTGTGTTAAAACTGATTAGGGGTGCCAAGAGAAAGAAATACTTTATTAAAACCAATTGTGGTACCCTTATCAGGATTAAAAGAAAAGAAAGGATGGGAAAAAGGTCTTGATGAGAAAATAAGGTTTCTCAAGACTTCCCTCCTACCACTGCTCGAGTCAATATGCCAAATGCCAGGAGAGTATTAATTCACTAGTTTGATATGCTCATGCTTTGAAAATTCTTGCAAGTGAGCTAAAGGGTGGTTATAATACCGTCAAGACATAACTCCTCTCCTAAAGCTGCTGGGTTGACAACCTTCCAGATTCCGACCCAATATATCCACAAAATAAATAGGATTACACATAATCCAGTGCCCAGGAACTAATTTACAAAGTTATAAAGTTGACCTCAAATAGTTGCATTTCTCCTAATCTTCCAATAATGGGCATACTCACTGGCAATGAGAAACTATTTTCAGAACAAAATTATACAATAACCCTGTGTTGCGAGGCCCAGGGGAGAGGAAAGCCCTCCCCTTGGGACTTGCAGCGTTGGAACATGACTGGTTGAGAGAGCCAAAACCAGTGAATCATCAAATCCTCATACATCATTTGGCCCAATTGCTTGCTGGACTTTCTACATGAAAATGGTCAAAAAAGTGGACAACATCTGTTTCATATAACAAATTTTACATGACAAACGAGAGTGAGTTTGAGTAGTGAGGGCTTATACTAATGTCACGGGCATTAGGATTGTGTTAAAATGTTTAGGGTAAACAATTCACCATATAAATTATGGTTTTGGTGTATTGTGTTTCCTTTTTAGAGCGGTGCCTCCTTTGTCCTGAGCTGTTGCCAGGTGGGGTGAGGCTTTTTCTAAATACTCTTGAGGTAAGACTCGATGGTATATGAAGCCCACTTTGAGGGCAGGTTTGATAGCGAATTATAGCTACAACGATGATATTTAAGACATATATATACTGTTTTTCGAGACTCTGTTTGTACCTCTTGTATTTTTCACAGATCTTTCAAGAGGCACGAGGATCGTGAACTGTGAGAATACTGGTCCACAGTGTATCCTTTATGGTTTTCCTTTTCTTGTGTTCATATCACTTTTTACACTTAGCAGTAGCATTAATATCTATTAGGTCCTGACGAAAGCACTAGGAGTACATCTACCTTTGAGTGCTGAAACATTTTGACCGACTATTAGTGGACAGCTATCTATTGAAACTGTCCCTCTGCACTGTTTTTAACTCTTGATCGTATCAGACAAAAATAAAGTTTGGGGTCTGATTACGCTTCAATTTTATAAATCACGTCACTTTTTGCACTGCACTTTTTCCCATACACTTTAGAAATTACATCTGCTCACATCTGTTTCTACACCTTTGAAAACTTCCTTGGGCTCCTCCATCACTAGGGTGGAGTGTCAGCCCTGTTAAAGGAGACCCAGATGATGAAGCATATCACCTGGAATGGTGAGTGATGAGAATCCATACAATTTTCGCATATTCCTTTAGAGTTTTGACTAGTTACAGTATTTTGGTTCTTTTCCTTTAGACTTCGGGATATACTTTGTGTGTTATAAGTTTACAATGGGGCTGCATATCCCGGTTTGTCTATAAATTTTGGCCTCTGACCCTACCTAAAGTATAGTGTGTTTTGTTAAACATCTGTTTCAGCCATGGAGAGCTTGACACAGTCTGAATTTCTGCTTATGACGGGAACTGTAAGATTAAAGCATTTTTGAGATCTTTGGATATAATTCATTGATGTTTCTGTTAAATTGAATTCATTGATGTTTCTGTTAAATGGTCCTGAACGTGTGGGACAGAGGCCCATACAGTTCTTCACCGCAATGGGTTTGTGGTCAATGAGACTCTTAAAAGATTAATTCAGTGTTCAGAAAGGACCCCAAGTATTAATATCCCCTGTGTGACTTTCTCCAGCCACCTAACATTTTTTAGAGGTAAAATATCTGTGTTGTTTCATTTTCTCTGTTATTTTCTTCCATCAGAGGAGGAACGGGTATTCAGCACTGTACCATGACTGCAAGAACTAGGAGATGGGGTATCTCCACCCCTGAGGCTTGTAGTGCTGAACCATGGCTTTGAGGCCCTAGAGAGGCCTATTCCCTGGTAGATGGTATCCACCAAAGAAGTGAAAGTCAAGTTACAATATTTATCAGAGACAATGCCTTCCATATCTTTATGCTCCCTGATTCTTGAAAGGTAAAGAGGTGGCATGTTAAAAAGAATGTATGCAAAATCATCTGTGTTTCTTTTTAATGAACAGCTTTCCCTGTGCTTACACTAATAATAATACATAATTAGTTATGACAGTGGCAAAATACGTTTGCTGTTCTAGGTTTTTGTTTCATGGGGACAATACTAGATTTTGACAGATGTAAAAGTTTTTTTTAAATATATAACATAAAAATACAACCTATGCCAGTAAAATACTGGTCAGATGACTCCCCAGAGTGCTGCCTGGTACTACACTTGCAATAGTATCTCCGGTTCTTTGCACTGGCAAACAGTATCTCTATGAGGCTATGTGTTGTACTTACTATGTTTCTGATGTATTTCTTGGTTTTCCCTGCAGTTCCAGTGACATGTCAAGTGACATGACATGTCCCCCACCCTGTCTCTTCCTTTCTTGAATCACACCTCAGTGCCATTGAATTCTTCATCAATCCAACTCTATGCCTAATGCATCACTACATCACACTAGTCTTGCCTGCCTCCTGATTCCCAGGATGACTTGTGGCATGTCCCTTTATTCAGATACTCCGAATACACCCTGCTTGCAGCTTCCCAGCTCTATAGCAACCTTACTCAATACTTCACCACCCACTCTCTTCCTCGTCCATCCTCCAACCATCCAAACGTCCATGTGAGGTGGGATTCAGGAAGGGAAGAGACTTGTCACTGGAACTGCAGGGGAAACCAAGAAATACCTCAGAATGGGAAATACCCCTGCTTCCAGCTTCCAATCTCTAAAGCAACCTTAACTCAATTCCTCACAACCCAATCTCTTCCTTATCCATCCTTAAACTCTCCGAACGTCCTGCCTGCTCTATATCTTCACCACCCAAGCTTCCTGTCTCCTCTATCCCTACTTCACCCAAGTTCGCAGTATACCCTATCTATGACCCACAAACGCTTGCTCTCTGCTTCATCCCAACACTATCCAAGCTCTGTCTACTCCATACCGCCATCCCCCTTGCAACCATGTCTAGTGCAGCAAGACTCAGTATAGTGGCCGACATCCCTTTTCCAGGCAATTGCAGCCATGTCCCAGTGCTGTGAGAGCTTAGTAACGTGGGCCACCTACCCCAGGGCCATTGCTTGAAGCTTGAGACCCAAAGCTGCATTCAACAATTTAACTTCCTCCTTGTGAACTGTTTGCTTTCCCAGACCTCCCTTTGTATCATATTGCTGTCCCTGCAAAGCCTTTGATTACAGTTTTATGCAACACTTCTTTGCCATGGTGATTTGTGCTGAACTCCTTGATTCCTTGCTTACATTTAGCTTGTGCTTTCCGGTACCCACAGCCCTCCTTCCACACCCATATAGTTCACTTTGGTGGGGGTGATTTCATCCCCCTTCATTCTCACGCTTCCCAAAGTAGTCTGTACTTTGCAAAGCTTTCAAAATAAAAATAAAAAGATAATCTATCAGAACTCAGATTTATCTCCATGCAGTTGCTTAAATTGTGCAGTGGCTCAGTGTTGCCTTTCAAGCTATATTGCACTGTGAGTTATTTGCTTACATATTTTTCTGGCTCAAAAATCGTCTTTGATGCATAACCTACCTTGCATGGAGTCACTGGGCACTATCTTAATCCAGTACTGTGTATGTGACAATCTATCTATAGTGGGAGAGGTGTGGCGCCGCGGCCAGGGCGACTGACGCTGGAATCTCGGGATCAGGGTTCGATCCCCGGCTCCGGCGGCAGGTTAGCCCAGCACCATGCGACTCTGGGCAATAGCTTGCTTAATCTTCCCGACGGTCCCCAGCGCCTAGAGACCCTAACGGGTGATTGTGCGCTATACAAGTGTGGATTATTATTATCCTGGAATTTTACTCATGGGCTAATCAGGAAAGGTAGTGAACTTCGGAGTAGCTATCAGTTTTACGGCATAGCTTTTCCATTCACTGTCACTAAGATAATGTAAAGGCACCTAGGAAGTTGCTTCTTGCAAGTTGCTTCTATTATGTCAAACAGCATTAATGTTTAAGTCATGCCAATTCCTGTGATTTCGCTTCACATGAACATAAGGGCCATTTTGCCCAGGACACCAAAACTCCTAGAATCCTCTTGGCCCAAGCATTAGAGTGGACTTATTCTCATATCCGTTTTGAGTTTTGGAATATAAACCTCTGACTTGTAAATCCGTCATCTTATTTATTTTATTTAAAAAGTTTTATATAGTGCTGGCTAGACTCGGGGGTATCAGAGCGCTTTACATGAGTTACAGGTTACATAGTTACAAGACTTAAATCAAAGAGTCACAGGGGGAGGAGGAGGGGGAAGGGGGAATACACAACGTGAAAAACTAGGAAAATAATGTCAGATATCCGGCTAGGTAAGTGACGGCCGTGGAGGTGAAACCAGGGCCAGACTCCTCTTTAGCTGCATATGAAAGCTCCACCGGGCATCGGCCAAGTTTGCTCGTGCATCGAGTTGAGGTTGTTCTTAGAATCACAGTGTCATCCTCAAATTGAAAGACTGGGTTCCTTTATAATTACATTTACTCTTTACTTTTGTCTAGCAGGTATCTTTTTGTCAAAGAGATGTATATTTCTGTTCTCCTGTAAAGAAACACTCAAATCCATTTTTCTCAGGTGTGCAATTGAGTGTTAACCAGTTTGAAATAATGTGGCATTGCCCTTTCAAAACATCCTAGTACCCTAAGTGCCTGGGCGGTCTTTCAGTGTGCATCTTTGATTACCATGATTTCACAACTGTCCGGTACCTCCCTGCTGGTATATTACCATTCTGTTTTTTTAACGGAGTGGCCTCGTGATCATCCTAGTTTGTTCTTTATACTGTGACATTTTGCTTCTTAGTGTATATCTCTTGGCACACCACTACCTCCATATGGTGAGTTGTGTTAAGTTTTGTAATTCGGAGACCGCATTGAGTCCAGAGACAGATGTACGTTGTTACAACGCATGCTTTTACCACGCATGCTGTTACAACGCAAGTTTTACCACGCAAGCCATTACAACGCATTGCTTTGGGGGGTGCTAGATAGTGAATAGTTTAATTTACTATTCCAACTCCAGTCCCCGTGGATAGTAGGGAAGGTGTTGGATAGTAAATTAAACTATTACTTATCCTAGAGCGCCCCCCAGTGCAATGCGTTGTAATGGTTTTCATGGTAAGCCTGCGTTGTAACAGCACTGCGTGGTGAAAGTTGCGTTGAAAAGGATGTTCCCCGTCCAAGACAGTTGATTTTAGCCTAAAGATAAGAGTGGCTCAGTTCACAGAGGATATAAAGGACTAATTTATATAATTGTAGGCTGACAAAGATGTTAGTGTTTGACCTCCTAAAATGTATAGATGCCAATTGTCCATTGTGAAAGTTTTCAAGTCAGTGATATTTCCCACTATTACTATGCCACAGTTGCACAGGGCAATGCTGTCCTTGGTTGTTAATGGTTTTGTGGAGACAGCAGTGCTCACCTTTCAACTGACAATAGACATGTGAAGCAGAGGGAAGGCTACAGGCTACATGACACCATTACACACTGAGCTAACTTCAACGGGCTTGATTCTAGGGATTCTAGGGCAACCACCATAAGAGCTCCAGGACAACCTCCACTTGCTATTCCATGCAAGATATTCATGAAGAAGCAACCATTACAATACTGATCATGAACAAAGAGCACAAAAAGGACAGAACTCAATGCCAAAGTTTCGAATGGCACAAACCTAGGGACTTTGAATGTCAGTTTTGGTGCCACGGATTGTCAGAACTAAGGGAAATACGTCTGTGTACCTTGTGGCAATTGCTACCATTATGTTAAAGCCCAGAAAGAGTTGATGAAGCTGCAGAGAGATAGTGGCCTTCCCCCATACAGAAAGTCCCAACCCCATTCAGCCCTCGGCATGAACTAAATAATCCTGTTGGAAGGATACAAATTCATAAATGAACACATGACGACAAAGAAGGAAGATGCATCTTCCATGTTATTAATGCCTCAGCAGTGGGGTCTAATCATGACATCATCCAGATGCTTAATGTCTCTGACCAGTCAAGACAGTCAGTGGGCACTGACAGTGCTACCGTGAACCATGTACGCCAACTCAAGAGCTGAACAACTAGATTAGGTTGCAACGGACACGGAAACCCATGTCAAAAGTTGCAAAGTTTCCATGAGACCTAGAGCCTCATTTCTGCAAATGCTGTACATAGGTACTGACTGCAAGGATCTGGGAAACGGAAATGGGGAATGGTGAAGAAGCAACAACAGCCCAGCAGACAACGCTATAGTATATTCCCAAGGATCCCGACAAATATGGATAACAAATTAAGCTCAATTGGTTTAATTATAATATAGCACACTGCATATTTATGCAGATATTTACACATGGTATTTTCTCTTTACTTACCAGCTCCGAGACTATGTAAAACATCCCTCAAAGGGACAAGAAGGCATAGGTATCACAAGTGCTGAGAAAAGTTGAGCCCTTATGCCAAAATGTCCCAAATTAGCAGTTCCATGCACCGGGTACCACAATAGCAGCAGTATACGGACAAATCTCTACATTCGACAGGACAAGGACAACACCCATAGTGAAATGTGAGAATACGAAAAATGTGCACTCATGGGATCTTAGGGGTTCAAACTAAGCAGCTGGGAGAACCCTCCAAAACTATGATGCTAGGCAGCATGTTTTTCTCTACAACTTCGTTTTGAGACACTCTGCCATCAGAGACCCAGAAACAGAAGTCCTTATATGACATGAATGACTCTGAAGTGTTCTGACACCATTTTGGTTTGGGCTCAGATGCGAACACAAACTGCCATAATGCTCCCGGGTTCCAGAGACACCATTCCATCCTCGCTCACAGATGGTGCCTTAGGCATAGCACTCCAGCATGTCCTAGAGCCATCAACTGCTGACCATACACTAAAAACAGTGCTACCCAAACGTTTTGGTGCGAAACCCTAATTTTTACAATGACAAACGTTTGCATCTAGCTTTAATCACAAGAGGCGAGTGAGTTTTTAATGTAACTAAAGCATTGTGTGGTAGCACACTGTCATTTACTGACAACACATTTCCAATGAAACAGACACTAAATTTGTACAGACATACATTTTTACTGATAAAATTATATTGCACTCAAAGGATAATGTGAATATTTATCATTTGTACAAAACCAAGTAAAGTGTCTTGATTTGTTTTAATCCTACTAAACACTTGAGAATTGTTGCTTTCCTAACTGCCCAATGCTGCAGTTCATCTGCAGGTATTTTCATTTTGTTGTGTTACAAAAAAAAACATCCTACATTCTTTCCGTTCACACTCTCTGTATCCCGGCAAGATTGTCAAGTAATTCACTTTACTTCTTTCTCTGACTGCAAAGTGAGAGGAGTTTGTAAATACCAATACCGTGTTAAAAAAATAAGCAGCAATTTATCAGAAGACATAGCCTGACATTTGACCTCTCTCTTTGAAGTGCAGTAACTGTGACAAAATAAATTCCGAATTTAAAAGCATGTTTATTTATTGCATGGACTTTCAAGAGCCACTAAAAATTGTCTCGTGACCCTCAAGTGGTTCATAACCCGCGGTTTAGGAAACTCTGCACTAGAATCATGCAAGGAACATATCTCACAGGATATACATACGCTAAATCGGTGGTTTTGATATGCTTCAGATCGCAGGCTGAACACTGACATAGACAATTCCAAAAACTACCTATGCACCACTGTATTTGTATTGTAGATTTCCAGTCTCTACCTTTATGCAATAAATATAACTGGTAAGTTATAAAGAATGTCTCCTCTGACATCAATAGAAGTTCCATGAACCAGTGTTGTCTGTGCCACCTTGGTGCAATTACTATCATCCAAGATGGTTCCCTCTTAATCTTTCTGAGAAGCCTGGGTATGAGAGGGATCGGGGGAAAAAGTACATGAAGATCCCTGACCATCTGATCGAAAACACATTCCCCCACAACCCTTGTTGAGGGTTCCAGCTTGAATAAAAGCGGCATTTCCAATTCTCTTGAGATGTAAAGAGATCTGGTGTTGGCTTGCCCCATTGTTGGAAGATTGTGTTCAGAATGGATTGATTTAGTTCCCATTTGTGGCAGCTTTGACTTGTCTTGCTTAAAGTGTCTGCCAAACTGTTGTTCACCCCTGGTAGCTGTTCTGATCATATTGTTACTTGATGTTATGTTAATTTCGATTTATATAGCGCCAAATCACCGACAGGTCTCTTAGCGCTTGCTTTGGGAACCCGCCCTGGCTTTCCCTCTGAGATAACTCCTACTGGGCATCCCCAAGGTGAAGACCAGGCATCCCATCGCAGGTGGACCGTAGTGGAGATTAAGCGAGGTATTGCCCAGAGTTGCAGAGTGTGAACCCATGATTCGAGTAGGCACCAAGGCAAAAATTATTGAGTCCATGGACATTTTGAGCTCAAGACCCTGCCGCGTCAGGAATTGAACCCTGGTCCTGGGTCTGACCTCTGCATCAGGGTCTGCCTCCTCTAACCAGTGAGCCACACTTCTCCACATAAGGAGATAAGATAAGGAGATGTGCTAAAGCCTATCCATATTTCTTGTGCCTCCTGCGTTAGGATCCGAGATCTTGTACCTCCTTGTTTGTTCAGGTAGTGCATGCTGGTTGTGTTGTCCGTTCGTATCAACATTGAAGATCCTTTTTATTCTTGACAAAAAAGCTTGCAGGGCAAGTGAGATTGCTTTGAGTTCCATGAAATCTATGTGCATCTTTGATTGAGTCAGGGTCCATTTCCCGCTGATTTGGAGATCCTGAAAATGGTCCCCCAAACCTTCCAGAGAAGCGTCTGTAGTGATGACATATTTGGGAATTTGGAATAAGAACGTTATCTCCTGATTAAAGATTGTCAAAGTTTATCCACCAAGGAAGTACTTTTATCATAGTTGGTGAAAATGTTGATGATATCGCTGAATGAGCCTTCTATCTG
Organism: Lissotriton helveticus; assembly: GCF_964261635.1. Taxonomy (NCBI): domain Eukaryota; kingdom Metazoa; phylum Chordata; class Amphibia; order Caudata; family Salamandridae; genus Lissotriton; species Lissotriton helveticus. The sequence goes on along the minus strand of NC_136069.1, from coordinate 471,760,812 downwards.
AACCCATTGTTTGTCTAATCCCTCCTGCAAAGTTCTCGCCCTTAGACGGGCAAAAGGCACTAGTGAGTGGCCGATGACATCATGTAGCGAAGTGATTTGAGATGGCAAACAGAAACAGGCTTTTTTTTAATAAGATTTGTGCTTCTGTCTTTCTTATGACATGAATGCCTCGTCTTGTAATATATATAGAATTGCTCCCAGAAATAATATCTTCATTGAGGTGCAAAGGAGAGCTAGGCTGCCACTGGGGCTAGACACTTCCTAAAAAAATCCAGGTAGCTGACCTGAAACCAAATGGGAGGACTTTGAATTGATAGTGAGTGCCGGCTACCATGCATCTAAGAAATTTGCTATGTTTCAGATGAATAGGGATATGGAAATAAGCATACTGTAGATCTAGGCTTGTTGTGTCATCTCAATGATTGAGGAGGCCCAGGATGTTTTGAAGGGTTAACATACAAAAAGATTACTTTTTTAGGTATTTGTTCAATTTCCACAGGTCCAGAATGGGTCGCTAATCTTCTGATTTCTTCTTCTTGAGGAAAAAACAAGAACAGAAGCCCATTCCTTGTCGAGAATGCAGTACTTTCTCTATGGGACCCTTGCTTAACATAGCAAGCACTTCCGAAAAAGATGGAGAAGAGGTGGGTGCCCTCGTTCTGGTGGAGTGGTGGGTGGAATCTGGGTGAATTCCAAAGTGTGGCCATATGTGATGAGATCCAGTACCCATATGTCAGATGAAATTTTCTGCCCCTGATAAAGACATCTTGAAAATTTGGCTCCCGTTAGATGGTGTTCTGTCAGGGGAGTAAACGGTGCTATAAAGTTGTCACTGTTTTCTGCCAGTGTTGTTGCCTGCGCTGCCTGCTTTCTCCTTGGTGGTTGCTTGGAGTAGGCTGCTGCTGCTGGTGTTCTATATGGTTGGTGTTTTTGGTAAGTTGGCCTAAAGGGCTGATGAAAAGGCTGATAATTCTGATACCTCTGGTATCCTCTTTCGCATATTCTTACCTTCGATATTAAGTCCCATGAAATTCTTGACATCATGATATTCTGGTCCCGATATTTGAGACCCTCAATACTTTGTGGCAATATTATACATCTGGAATAGCCTTCTCCTTCAATCTGAAGAAAGATTGTTTCATCTTCAGTTTTTTTGGGCCACAAATTCTTTTATAAAACAAATTAGAGCAAAGAACATGCAACCAAGTCAATATCACTGGCATACAAATAGGAAGCAAATTTAAGTTCAAAATAGTTTGATTTTTCTTCAAAAGAGAATCTGTTTCTAGTAAGAAACTTTAGCACACAAAGTAACCATGACAGACACGCCAAAAGTGCTGGATTCAATGTATCATCAACCACCCAGGACTGTTCTTTCTGTCACTCCTGCAGTGGAGGTAACCATGGGTGACACAGAGCCTTGCAGGAAACAGCACTGCCCAACAAAACAAGAAGGTGTTACAAAGACAGTAACAGAAGAACATCTTGCTTTTGAAAAGGGCGGGAAGCGGTGGTTCAGAAAAAAGGCATGCATCTCCTATACCGTGTCATAATCTCCACCAAGCAGAAGCCCCTTGAACATAAAAGGGACAAACTGAAAAATAATATTTTGGGACAGTTGGTGTGCCCAGGTTGCTATGTTCACCTATTCTCATATTGAAGAACATGAAAGCCCTTCCATAGTACTTTTAATCAATCAGATTTCTTCTACTGGATCGTGCTCCTTTTGACAATGCTCTCAGAAATCTTCAATAACCACCTTTAGATGTAAATAAATTAAATCAGCCAAAAATACTCCACTCTGTAAAAGACAGATTCTTCCATCTCCTTTTGTCAAATATTGCAACAACATATTGTAATTACATTTACTCTTTACTCTTGTCTAGCAGGTATCTTTTTGTCAAAGAAATGTATATTTCTGTTCTCCTTTAAAGAAGCACTCAAATCCATTTTTCTCAGGTGTGCAATTGAGTGTTAACCAGTTTGAAATAATGTGGCATTGTCCTTTCAAAACATCCTAGTACCCTACGTGCCTGGCGGTCTTTCAGTGTGCATCTTTGATTACCATGATTTCACAACTGTCCGGTACCTCCCTGCTGGTATATTACCATTCTGTTTTTTTAACGGAGTGGCCTCGTGATCATCCTAGTTTGTTCTTTATACTGTGACATTTTGCTTCTTAGTGTATATCTCTTGGCACACCACTACCTCCATATGGTGAGTTGTGTTAAGTTTTGTAATTCGGAGACCGCATTGAGTCCAGAGACAGATGTACGTTGTTACAACGCATGCTTTTACCACGCATGCTGTTACAACGCAAGTTTTACCACGCAAGCCATTACAACGCATTGCTTTGGGGGGTGCTAGATAGTGAATAGTTTAATTTACTATTCCAACTCCAGTCCCCGTGGATAGTAGGGAAGGTGTTGGATAGTAAATTAAACTATTACTTATCCTAGAGCGCCCCCCAGTGCAATGCGTTGTAATGGTTTTCATGGTAAGCCTGCGTTGTAACAGCACTGCGTGGTGAAAGTTGCGTTGAAAAGGATGTTCCCCGTCCAAGACAGTTGATTTTAGCCTAAAGATAAGAGTGGCTCAGTTCACAGAGGATATAAAGGACTAATTTATATAATTGTAGGCTGACAAAGATGTTAGTGTTTGACCTCCTAAAATGTATAGATGCCAATTGTCCATTGTGAAAGTTTTCAAGTCAGTGATATTTCCCACTATTACTATGCCACAGTTGCACAGGGCAATGCTGTCCTTGGTTGTTAATGGTTTTGTGGAGACAGCAGTGCTCACCTTTCAACTGACAATAGACATGTGAAGCAGAGGGAAGGCTACAGGCTACATGACACCATTACACACTGAGCTAACTTCAACGGGCTTGATTCTAGGGATTCTAGGGCAACCACCATAAGAGCTCCAGGACAACCTCCACTTGCTATTCCATGCAAGATATTCATGAAGAAGCAACCATTACAATACTGATCATGAACAAAGAGCACAAAAAGGACAGAACTCAATGCCAAAGTTTCGAATGGCACAAACCTAGGGACTTTGAATGTCAGTTTTGGTGCCACGGATTGTCAGAACTAAGGGAAATACGTCTGTGTACCTTGTGGCAATTGCTACCATTATGTTAAAGCCCAGAAAGAGTTGATGAAGCTGCAGAGAGATAGTGGCCTTCCCCCATACAGAAAGTCCCAACCCCATTCAGCCCTCGGCATGAACTAAATAATCCTGTTGGAAGGATACAAATTCATAAATGAACACATGACGACAAAGAAGGAAGATGCATCTTCCATGTTATTAATGCCTCAGCAGTGGGGTCTAATCATGACATCATCCAGATGCTTAATGTCTCTGACCAGTCAAGACAGTCAGTGGGCACTGACAGTGCTACCGTGAACCATGTACGCCAACTCAAGAGCTGAACAACTAGATTAGGTTGCAACGGACACGGAAACCCATGTCAAAAGTTGCAAAGTTTCCATGAGACCTAGAGCCTCATTTCTGCAAATGCTGTACATAGGTACTGACTGCAAGGATCTGGGAAACGGAAATGGGGAATGGTGAAGAAGCAACAACAGCCCAGCAGACAACGCTATAGTATATTCCCAAGGATCCCGACAAATATGGATAACAAATTAAGCTCAATTGGTTTAATTATAATATAGCACACTGCATATTTATGCAGATATTTACACATGGTATTTTCTCTTTACTTACCAGCTCCGAGACTATGTAAAACATCCCTCAAAGGGACAAGAAGGCATAGGTATCACAAGTGCTGAGAAAAGTTGAGCCCTTATGCCAAAATGTCCCAAATTAGCAGTTCCATGCACCGGGTACCACAATAGCAGCAGTATACGGACGAATCTCTACATTCGACAGGACAAGGACAACACCCATAGTGAAATGTGAGAATACGAAAAATGTGCACTCATGGGATCTTAGGGGTTCAAACTAAGCAGCTGGGAGAACCCTCCAAAACTATGATGCTAGGCAGCATGTTTTTCTCTACAACTTCGTTTTGAGACACTCTGCCATCAGAGACCCAGAAACAGAAGTCCTTATATGACATGAATGACTCTGAAGTGTTCTGACACCATTTTGGTTTGGGCTCAGATGCGAACACAAACTGCCATAATGCTCCCGGGTTCCAGAGACACCATTCCATCCTCGCTCACAGATGGTGCCTTAGGCATAGCACTCCAGCATGTCCTAGAGCCATCAACTGCTGACCATACACTAAAAACAGTGCTACCCAAACGTTTTGGTGCGAAACCCTAATTTTTACAATGACAAACGTTTGCATCTAGCTTTAATCACAAGAGGCGAGTGAGTTTTTAATGTAACTAAAGCATTGTGTGGTAGCACACTGTCATTTACTGACAACACATTTCCAATGAAACAGACACTAAATTTGTACAGACATACATTTTTACTGATAAAATTATATTGCACTCAAAGGATAATGTGAATATTTATCATTTGTACAAAACCAAGTAAAGTGTCTTGATTTGTTTTAATCCTACTAAACACTTGAGAATTGTTGCTTTCCTAACTGCCCAATGCTGCAGTTCATCTGCAGGTATTTTCATTTTGTTGTGTTACAAAAAAAAACATCCTACATTCTTTCCGTTCACACTCTCTGTATCCCGGCAAGATTGTCAAGTAATTCACTTTACTTCTTTCTCTGACTGCAAAGTGAGAGGAGTTTGTAAATACCAATACCGTGTTAAAAAAATAAGCAGCAATTTATCAGAAGACATAGCCTGACATTTGACCTCTCTCTTTGAAGTGCAGTAACTGTGACAAAATAAATTCCGAATTTAAAAGCATGTTTATTTATTGCATGGACTTTCAAGAGCCACTAAAAATTGTCTCGTGACCCTCAAGTGGTTCATAACCCGCGGTTTAGGAAACTCTGCACTAGAATCATGCAAGGAACATATCTCACAGGATATACATACGCTAAATCGGTGGTTTTGATATGCTTCAGATCGCAGGCTGAACACTGACATAGACAATTCCAAAAACTACCTATGCACCACTGTATTTGTATTGTAGATTTCCAGTCTCTACCTTTATGCAATAAATATAACTGGTAAGTTATAAAGAATGTCTCCTCTGACATCAATAGAAGTTCCATGAACCAGTGTTGTCTGTGCCACCTTGGTGCAATTACTATCATCCAAGATGGTTCCCTCTTAATCTTTCTGAGAAGCCTGGGTATGAGAGGGATCGGGGGAAAAAGTACATGAAGATCCCTGACCATCTGATCGAAAACACATTCCCCCACAACCCTTGTTGAGGGTTCCAGCTTGAATAAAAGCGGCATTTCCAATTCTCTTGAGATGTAAAGAGATCTGGTGTTGGCTTGCCCCATTGTTGGAAGATTGTGTTCAGAATGGATTGATTTAGTTCCCATTTGTGGCAGCTTTGACTTGTCTTGCTTAAAGTGTCTGCCAAACTGTTGTTCACCCCTGGTAGCTGTTCTGATCATATTGTTACTTGATGTTATGTTAATTTCGATTTATATAGCGCCAAATCACCGACAGGTCTCTTAGCGCTTGCTTTGGGAACCCGCCCTGGCTTTCCCTCTGAGATAACTCCTACTGGGCATCCCCAAGGTGAAGACCAGGCATCCCATCGCAGGTGGACCGTAGTGGAGATTAAGCGAGGTATTGCCCAGAGTTGCAGAGTGTGAACCCATGATTCGAGTAGGCACCAAGGCAAAAATTATTGAGTCCATGGACATTTTGAGCTCAAGACCCTGCCGCGTCAGGAATTGAACCCTGGTCCTGGGTCTGACCTCTGCATCAGGGTCTGCCTCCTCTAACCAGTGAGCCACACTTCTCCACATAAGGAGATAAGATAAGGAGATGTGCTAAAGCCTATCCATATTTCTTGTGCCTCCTGCGTTAGGATCCGAGATCTTGTACCTCCTTGTTTGTTCAGGTAGTGCATGCTGGTTGTGTTGTCCGTTCGTATCAACATTGAAGATCCTTTTTATTCTTGACAAAAAAGCTTGCAGGGCAAGTGAGATTGCTTTGAGTTCCATGAAATCTATGTGCATCTTTGATTGAGTCAGGGTCCATTTCCCGCTGATTTGGAGATCCTGAAAATGGTCCCCCAAACCTTCCAGAGAAGCGTCTGTAGTGATGACATATTTGGGAATTTGGAATAAGAACGTTATCTCCTGATTAAAGATTGTCAAAGTTTATCCACCAAGGAAGTACTTTTATCATAGTTGGTGAAAATGTTGATGATATCGCTGAATGAGCCTTCTATCTGAACCCATTGTTTGTCTAATCCCTCCTGCAAAGTTCTCGCCCTTAGACGGGCAAAAGGCACTAGTGAGTGGCCGATGACATCATGTAGCGAAGTGATTTGAGATGGCAAACAGAAACAGGCTTTTTTTTAATAAGATTTGTGCTTCTGTCTTTCTTATGACATGAATGCCTCGTCTTGTAATATATATAGAATTGCTCCCAGAAATAATATCTTCATTGAGGTGCAAAGGAGAGCTAGGCTGCCACTGGGGCTAGACACTTCCTAAAAAAATCCAGGTAGCTGACCTGAAACCAAATGGGAGGACTTTGAATTGATAGTGAGTGCCGGCTACCATGCATCTAAGAAATTTGCTATGTTTCAGATGAATAGGGATATGGAAATAAGCATACTGTAGATCTAGGCTTGTTGTGTCATCTCAATGATTGAGGAGGCCCAGGATGTTTTGAAGGGTTAACATACAAAAAGATTACTTTTTTAGGTATTTGTTCAATTTCCACAGGTCCAGAATGGGTCGCTAATCTTCTGATTTCTTCTTCTTGAGGAAAAAACAAGAACAGAAGCCCATTCCTTGTCGAGAATGCAGTACTTTCTCTATGGGACCCTTGCTTAACATAGCAAGCACTTCCGAAAAAGATGGAGAAGAGGTGGGTGCCCTCGTTCTGGTGGAGTGGTGGGTGGAATCTGGGTGAATTCCAAAGTGTGGCCATATGTGATGAGATCCAGTACCCATATGTCAGATGAAATTTTCTGCCCCTGATAAAGACATCTTGAAAATTTGGCTCCCGTTAGATGGTGTTCTGTCAGGGGAGTAAACGGTGCTATAAAGTTGTCACTGTTTTCTGCCAGTGTTGTTGCCTGCGCTGCCTGCTTTCTCCTTGGTGGTTGCTTGGAGTAGGCTGCTGCTGCTGGTGTTCTATATGGTTGGTGTTTTTGGTAAGTTGGCCTAAAGGGCTGATGAAAAGGCTGATAATTCTGATACCTCTGGTATCCTCTTTCGCATATTCTTACCTTCGATATTAAGTCCCATGAAATTCTTGACATCATGATATTCTGGTCCCGATATTTGAGACCCTCAATACTTTGTGGCAATATTATACATCTGGAATAGCCTTCTCCTTCAATCTGAAGAAAGATTGTTTCATCTTCAGTTTTTTTGGGCCACAAATTCTTTTATAAAACAAATTAGAGCAAAGAACATGCAACCAAGTCAATATCACTGGCATACAAATAGGAAGCAAATTTAAGTTCAAAATAGTTTGATTTTTCTTCAAAAGAGAATCTGTTTCTAGTAAGAAACTTTAGCACACAAAGTAACCATGACAGACACGCCAAAAGTGCTGGATTCAATGTATCATCAACCACCCAGGACTGTTCTTTCTGTCACTCCTGCAGTGGAGGTAACCATGGGTGACACAGAGCCTTGCAGGAAACAGCACTGCCCAACAAAACAAGAAGGTGTTACAAAGACAGTAACAGAAGAACATCTTGCTTTTGAAAAGGGCGGGAAGCGGTGGTTCAGAAAAAAGGCATGCATCTCCTATACCGTGTCATAATCTCCACCAAGCAGAAGCCCCTTGAACATAAAAGGGACAAACTGAAAAATAATATTTTGGGACAGTTGGTGTGCCCAGGTTGCTATGTTCACCTATTCTCATATTGAAGAACATGAAAGCCCTTCCATAGTACTTTTAATCAATCAGATTTCTTCTACTGGATCGTGCTCCTTTTGACAATGCTCTCAGAAATCTTCAATAACCACCTTTAGATGTAAATAAATTAAATCAGCCAAAAATACTCCACTCTGTAAAAGACAGATTCTTCCATCTCCTTTTGTCAAATATTGCAACAACATATTGTAATTACATTTACTCTTTACTCTTGTCTAGCAGGTATCTTTTTGTCAAAGAAATGTATATTTCTGTTCTCCTTTAAAGAAGCACTCAAATCCATTTTTCTCAGGTGTGCAATTGAGTGTTAACCAGTTTGAAATAATGTGGCATTGTCCTTTCAAAACATCCTAGTACCCTACGTGCCTGGCGGTCTTTCAGTGTGCATCTTTGATTACCATGATTTCACAACTGTCCGGTACCTCCCTGCTGGTATATTACCATTCTGTTTTTTTAACGGAGTGGCCTCGTGATCATCCTAGTTTGTTCTTTATACTGTGACATTTTGCTTCTTAGTGTATATCTCTTGGCACACCACTACCTCCATATGGTGATTCGGAGACCGCATTGAGTCCAGAGACGGATGTACGTTGTTACAACGCATGCTTTTACCATGCATGCTGTTACAACGCAAGTTTTACCATGCAGGCCATTACAACGCATTGCTTTGGGGGGTGCTGGATAGTGAATAGTTTAATTTACTATTCCAACTCCAGTCCCAGTGGATAGTAGGGAAGGTGTTGGATCGTAAATTAAACTATTACTTATCCTAGAGCGCCCCACAGTGCAATGCGTTCTAATGGTTTTCGTGGTAAAGCCTGCGTTGTAACAGCACTGCGTGGTAAATGTTACGTTGAAAAGGATGTTCCCCGTCCAAGACAGTTGATTTTAGCCTAAAGATAAGAGTGGCTCAGTTCACAGAGGATATAAAGGACTAATTTATATAATTGTAGGCTGACATGTTAGTGTTTGACCTCCTAAAATGTATAGATGCCAATTGTCCATAGTGAAAGTTTTCAAGTCAGTGATATTTCCCACTATTACTATGCCACAGTTGCACAGGGCAATGCTGTCCTTGGTTGTTAATGGTTTTGTGGAGACAGCAGTGCTCACCTTTCAACTGAGCACTTTCAACTGACAATAGACATGTGAAGCAGAGGGAAGGCTACAGGCTACATGACACCATTACACACTGAGCTAACTTCAACGGGCTTGATTCTAGGGATTCTAGGGCAACCACCATAAGAGCTCCAGGACAACCTCCACTTGCTATTCCTTGCAAGATATTCATGAAGAAGCAACCATTACAATACTGAGCATGAACAAAGAGCACAAAAAGGACAGAACTCAATGCCAAAGTTTCGAATGACACAAACCTAGGACTTTGAATGTCAGTTTTGGTGCCACGGATTGTCAGAACTAAGGGAAATACGTCTGTGTACCTTGTGGCAATTGCTACCATTATGTTAAAGCCCAGAAAGAGTTGAAGAAGCTGCAGAGAGATAGTGGCCTTCCCCCATACAGAAAGTTCCAACCCCATTCAGCCCTCGGCATGAACTAAATAATCCTGTTGGAAGGATACAAATTCATAAATGAACACATGACGACAAAGAAGGAAGATGCATCTTCCATGTTATTAATGCCTCAGCAGTGGGGTCTAATCATGACATCATCCAGATGCTTAATGTCTCTGACCAGTCAAGAGAGTCAGTGGGCACTGACAGTGCTACCGTGAACCATGTACGTCAACTCAAGAGCTGAACAACTAGATTAGCTTGCAACGGACACGGAAACCCATGGCAAAAGTTGCAAAGTTTCCATGAGACCTAGAGCCTCATTTCTGCAAATGCTGTACATAGGTACTGACTGCAAGGCTCTGGGAAACGGAAATGGGGAATGGTGAAGAAGCATAAACAGCCCAGCAGACAACGCTATAGTATTTTCCCAAGGATCCGGAAAAATATGGATAACAAATTAAGCTCAATTGGTTTAATTATAATATAGCACACTGCATATTTATGCAGATATTTACACATGGTATTTTTTCTTTACTTACCAGCTCCGAGACTATGTAAAACATCCCTCAAAGGGACAAGAAGGCATAGGTATCACAAGTGCTGAGAAAAGTTGAGCCCTTATGCCAAAATGCCCCAAATTAGCAGTTCCATGCACCGGGTACCACAATAGCAGCAGTATACGGACAAATCTCTACATTCGACAGGACAAGGACAACACCCATAGTGAAATGTGAGAATACGAAAAATGTGCACTCATGGGATCTTAGGGGTTCAAACTAAGCAGCTGGGAGAACCCTCCAAAACTATGATGCTAGGCAGCATGTTTTTCTCTACAACTTCGTTTTGAGACACTCTGCCATCAGAGACCCAGAAACAGAAGTCCTTATATGACATGAATGACTCTGAAGTGTTCTGACACCATTTTGGTTTGGGCTCAGATGCCAACACAACCTGCCATAATGCTCCCGGGTTCCAGAGACACCATTCCATCCTCGCTCACCGATGGTGCCTTAGGCATAGCACTCCAGCATGTCCTAGAGCCATCAACGGCTGACCATACACTAAAAACAGTGCTACCCAAACGTTTTGGTACGAAACCCTAATTTTTACAATGACAAACGTTTGCATGTAGCTTTAATCACATGAGGCAAGTGAGTTTTTAATGTAACTAAAGCATTGTGTGGTAGCACACTGTCATTTACTGACAACACATTTCCAATGAAACAGCCACTAAATTTGTACAGACATACATTTTTACTGATAAAATTATATTGCACTCAAAGGATAATGTGAATATTTATCATTTGTACAAAACCAAGTAAAGTGTCTTGATTTGTTTTGATCCTACTAAACACTTGAGAATTGTTGCTTTCCTAACTGCCCAATGCTGCAGTTTATCTGCAGGTATTTTCATTTTGTTGTGTTACAAAAAAAACATCCTACATCCTTTCCGTTCACACTCTCTGTATCCCGGCAAGATTGTCAAGTAATTCACTTTACTTCTTTCTCTGACTGCAAAGTGAGAGGAGTTTGTAAATACCAATCCTGTGTTAAAAAAATAAGCAGCAATTTATCAGAAGACATAGCCTGACATTTGACCTCTCTCTTTGAAGTGCAGTAACTGTGACAAAATAAATTCCGAATTTAAAAGCATGTTTATTTATTGCATGGACTTTCAAGAGCCATTAAAAATTGTCTCGTGACCCTCAAGTGGTTCATCACCCGCGGTTTAGGAAACTCTGCACTAGAATCATGAAAGGAACATATCTCACAGGATATACATACGCTAAATCGGTGGTTTTGATATTCTTCAGATCGCAGGGTGAACACTGACATAGACAATTCCAAAAACTACCTATGCACCACTGTATTTGTATTGTAGATTTCCAGTCTCTACCTTTATGCAATAAATATAACTGGTAAGTTATAAAGAATGTTTCTGCCCCTGATACAAAAAAATCCGAAGTCTCCCGCCCACAGACTAAGGAAGTTACCTTTACAGAGATATTCACAGAGGGCCCGATTCACAGAACTAACATACGACAAAATCCTAAACTTACTACTTTTGGTATTCACAGATGGCATTACGTTAGGATTTTGTCTTGTTAGGATTTTGTCTTAAATTTGGATTTTGTCCTAAACTAGGATTTTGTCCTAAGTTAGGATTTTGTCTTAAATTAGGATTTTGTCCTAAATTAGGATTTTGTCTTAAATTAGGATTTTGTCTTAAATTAGGATTTTGTCCTAAATTAGGATTTTGTCCTAAATTAGGATTTTGTCTAAAGTTAAACTTAAGTTTTACTTAAGTTTGTCTTCAAAATCCTAATTTAAGACAAAATCCTAATTTAAAACAAAATCTTAATTTAGGACAAAATCCTAACGAAGTAAAAACCCTAACTTAGCACCTTTGTGGTCTTCGCAGAAACTCAGTAGGCTCTGCCATCACCCGGGGTTCGACAAGTGGGATGTGATTGGTATTTCGACAGTCCACGACCTGGTTAAAAAGGGTAAGATCCTCAGGTTTGATGAGTTACAGAGGACCTACCAATTGGCGCCGGGTGAGGTCTTTCGATGTAGGCAGCGTTCCCCAGCTGTGAGGACATACCTCTTGAAGATCGACTGATGGACGGGCAGTTGCACTCCAAGGCGATCTCCCTGACATATAGGAAACTCAGTAATAACATGCCTGATTCCTTGGGAAAGCTTAAGGAGCGATGGGAAGGGGACCTTGGGCCAATTGATGAGGAGGATTGGAGGCAGGCCCTGATGTCATCGAGAGAGGCTGCCATCACAGTTAGATTTCGGCTAATTCAACTTCGTATTCTACATCGCTCATACCTGACGGGGATAACGTTAGCGAAAATTGGGTCTCGACCAGATGACTTGTGTCTGAAGGGCTGCCGACAGTCGGCCACCTTTTATCATATGATATGGGACTGCCCGCTGGTGCGGAGACTATGGGACAGAGCCACGGCCCATATGCAATCGGCACTCGGGAAAACGCTCACTTTGACGCCCCTCTTGGGCTTGCTTAATATATGGGAAGATACAGACCTTACTGAAACGGAGCAGCAGTTTGTGACGCTGGGCTTCACATTACTTAAGAAGGAAATAGCGATGGGTTGGGGCGGAGTGACGCCGCCTGCAGTGGCGATCTGGCGGAAAGAGTTTGACAGATGCATGGTAGCTGAGAAGGAAGTGTTTGTAGCCAGGGGGTGCCCGAAGAATTGGGATAGGAAATGATCCCGGTGGAATTCATATAGGGGGAGATTTGTGTATCGCCTGTGGTGGAATTGGGCCTACGGAGGCGAAGGGACAGGGAAAACAATGTTTAATATGTATGGTGTTATGGCCGCGATCCTAAGTACGGTGCTAAATGTAACTTGCAAATGTATTGTATAAGAAACGGATGTTGTTGTCTGTCACGCAACTTTCAATAAAAACATTTATTTTAAAAAAAAATCCTAATATAGGACAAAATCCTAACTTAACAAAAAATCCTAACTTAAGACACAATCCTAACTTAAGACTACTAAATGCCTTCTGTGAATACCAAAAGTAGTAAGTTTAGGATTTTGTCATAAGTTAGTTCTGTGAATCGCCCCAGAGAGTAGTGCTAGTGACATCACCAGCACCATTCCACCAGCAGAGCCGCACCCACGAATAAGTGCAGCTTTTAGGACTGGTAATCAGGAAAGCAGCCCAATTTCAAACTTATCCACCTTCTCAGGAACTAGCATATCCTCACTTCTGCGCCTACTTCATCATCTTCCAAAATGGCGGAGTTTACGTGGGAATATGGTCTTAAAAATGATGTGGTCTTTAGGCAAATATCTGTACAAAATCGTGTTTAGCCAGTAAAAGCAGCTTTTTTTTATACTCCTTAATCATTTATCCCTGTCATCCGCAGGAATCTGTGTGATTTCCGATGCTTTTCACGGTTGTATTGATTACTGCATTATTTGGAGATCGTTTACTTGATCTTAATTGTCATATTTGTAAAATGGGAAACACAACAAATAAGCAACGGATGTACTTTGGACATACCTTGAACAAATTAAAGCAAAAATGTTTATTTGGGGGAAACAAAAATAAAAAAATATCAGCTGTCATACAATCAAAAAAATGAAAGAAAATCTAAAAACCTAAATACATTTCTAAAACAGGAAGGGAACAGTATGTAGGGCTATATGCCATAGTATAAGTGTATAACAAGGTTTAATCACTAAAGCCCCTGAATAATTACATCCTCCACCTTGCCATCAAAGCCTCTACTAATAATCTCTTGATGAGCCAGGAACTGTCAGAGGCGATGCAGCTTATCTTCCTGATGTTTCTAAATGGCCTGAAATCACTGGTGTGACATAACCCAGGCATGCCTCTCCAGTGGCAGGAGTGGGCCAGGAGTAGGCCTGTGCAGTAAATTCTGTTCCGTTCGCGGAATTTGCAGAATTTGTGTAATTTCACGTTCCGCGGAGAACGCGAAATTGCCCAAAATTCTGCATTCCGTGACTTCGCGAAATTTTTTGCTTGTTCGCGCTCTCAAATGCGTGTTCGCGAGATATTTCTCCCTGAGCACGTAAACAGCGATTGCGAACAGTAAAAAAGCATTGCGAACAAGCAATTCCGCATGTTCGCAGAATTTCTGCGTGTTCGCAGGGATTTTTTACCATTTTGCGAAGATTTGCGTAACGCGATTCCGCAAATTCCGCCCACCCTTAGCCAGGAGTTTATGTTTTTCAGGTTTGAGCTGGAGTAGCGTCATCCTGTCTGTCCGGTGTGGGTTGCTGCCTGAGGTATTCTAGTGTTCCTAAATGACCAGACGCTGGTTGTGGATCTGCGTACTGCCAAGCTGCTCCTCAAACTTGGACTCTACATTAGGCTCTCTTGGTGGACCTGGTGACTGAGTGCTACACCCGTTCTACTATAAGCGGCTCACTGCGGTTCTCCATCTGAAGGAAGAAAAAAACACATATTATACTTGTCAGAGAGCAGTTTAGAAGAACCTAATGAGTAAATCAAATCAATAGGAAAAATTCATGCTCGCTAAATGCACAAAAGAAAATATCTCGGTTAACATTACCTGCTTAAATATAAATGGCATTTTTTTTGTAGCAGTGATATGCCATTCATCCATCATTCGTTACTCTGTCTCCAAATCGCCTTTGTTTTGGCAGTGCTCTTCAGCAATTCAAAAATATAGATGCTGAACATAAAAGAAGATTTGTGAACCTTTTGCCCGCTCCACTTTCTCCTTTAAAATGTCAAAGTCTTTTCACTGGAATTCATTATTGACATTTGCTTTTCTTGGTCTTTCACATTGTCACATACCATAATCCAGGCAACCCACAGAATGAGTAATACAATGCTGTACCAATTATAGGAGTATACATTGCAACAAATGCCAAGTAACATGACATAGCAGATCCTCCAGCCGCACTGGGGCCACCTCTCCGGCAGATGGTGTTTGCACCTTCACTAGCAGGGCCAGTATGGCATCTGCTTCCCTGGTCATATTGTCTTTCCATCTGTACCTTGTTTGATGTGTTATGTTTATAGTGAATAGTCCCTGGCTGACCTTCCTCCACCACCAGCATTTTGCACAGGTATTTTTCACTTAATATGAAATGCACACCACTTTAGAGAATCTCAGGCTCCTTTTCAGTGTTCTGAAATAACCCCTTACACAATAAAGCATGCACAAAATGTAGATCCTCACGCCTCTAAGTTAGGTACAGTTTTAAAAGAGTTTTCTACAAAGGTTCCGAATACATTTCTATCTCAATCTTTGTCTTATTTTTCATCTGTGTTCAAATTAAATATGACATTTACCACTGATCATGTAGAATGTTAGCTACTTCTGTCAGATGAGTACATTTTGGGACATTGAGTTTGCTTAAAGAATATGTTATCTCTCTTAAAACGTTGTATCATATGGAATACTGAAAATATTCTGATTAGTGACATGTCAAGACAAGAGACTGTTTACGTTCTCTAGAATGAGCATAATTTCATGACATATTAAATTAAGCGGTTAAATTGTGCACATTGTAAGCATATGGACACCACTAAGCCTGCACATCATTTTGAATTACAACGTCATTAGAGGCAGAACGACCCACAGAGTAACATTTTCTGCAGCTCACAAATCTGTTATAACTTAAAGAGAGAACTAATAAAAAAATGTTCACAGGGCTGCAGTGAAAACAAGTAGTTTTAGTAAAACAAAGTCCAGTCCAAGGTCTAGAGACATTTTTCAGTACATACGATGCATAAGAAATCGATGATACATTCAAGAAGAAACATGTTAACATGAGCTAAGCCCATTGTCTAATAAACTAGCTTAACTGGCTCTGACGAGACACACAGTGCCAACATTCCTCATGCATAACACACTCTCAGGAAACTGATACCATCAAAGTATGACACAAATACAGACATAAGGGAGACAGGAGATTACACAACTCCCTTTAAAAAAAAAGAAACGAAGCAATTAAAAAGTGCCCAGCCCATACAACTACAAACACTGAATTCAATCATACCTCAAAGTTCGTCCTTGCAAGAAAACACAAACACCAACCAGCATCAAATGCACCTCAACACACTCTGACAAACAGAACAAAACAACCATACCTCCATTACACAAGAGTAGACCAGTGGAGCAGCAACCAGACACAACGGAATGGTTACAACATGCCCTTAAAACTCGCCAAACAAAAGATGGTTGACACACATACTACAATACAATGACATAGGTGACAGAGAAGACGCACACGAAATGCTGGTGAACCTCAAAATGCAATCACAGTACAATTTGATGCCAAGATATACCCCTAGAGTGGCAAAGCATGAGCAATGACGCCACCCGCTTCGTGGTGCAGACAGAAACATGATAGAGAACAATAGCATTGATGATCAAACTCCACCCTAGAATAACTGGTTATATGACCTCATGATACATTTCCATTGTGAGAGAGTGTATTATTAGTTGGGGTGAGTGGTAGTCCATCACAAGTAGTAATGGCACTTTTCTTGGTAGGTCCAGTAAAGGTTTCAGTAAACCTGAGCTCCACCCTTGGAAGCTGCAGCACAACGAAACACGCTTAACTTAAGAAAATGTATAAAGTATTTTGAAATACCAAAACAGTTAAAAAGTAGATTTTTTAATAATAGTAGCGAATAGTTCAATAAACAAAATGATATATAAACTACACAAATCCAGTAAGGGGAACAAGACATATGAATTTTTAAAGTTTTAATGAAATTTTAGCACTAAAAAGCACAAAGCCCCAACCGGTGGCAACTGGTATTGCTAGTCTGGGACAAGGGCACGTTTTGTGGCCAACCGCAATGGAGTGCGGGTCGGATACAAGGCCCATGTATGTACTGGTGAAAGAGTTACCTTTGGCATAGAAGGTTTTCTATAAAAACGATGGTCATAGAAGAGACGTTGGCCGGGCAAGCTGCATGCTAGGTCCGAGTTGGGGTTCGATGATGGAGGGTTGTGGTACAGCAGGGGCCTGGTGCAGTCTTCGCAAAGGTGGGAAAGGGCTACATCTGTGCTCAGGAAGGTCTCAATGTCAAACAGATTTGGCGC
The DNA here is from genome assembly GCF_964261635.1 of Lissotriton helveticus. Classification (NCBI taxonomy): domain Eukaryota; kingdom Metazoa; phylum Chordata; class Amphibia; order Caudata; family Salamandridae; genus Lissotriton; species Lissotriton helveticus. The sequence goes on along the minus strand of NC_136069.1, from coordinate 471,743,728 downwards.
TGCATCACTTTTGGTGAAGTCCTCTATGTTAAGACTTAAAACCTTTTCTGGAAGTCAGGCCTCCTTAAACAGGGCAGACCAGCAAGTTGGATCCTCCCAGCAATTTGATGGTGACAGTTTCAGACTGACAGCAGTCTTGGTCTTCTACCGGATCTTCAGAAGAAAAGTTGGCAAAAAGTTTGTAAGTACCAGTTTTTGCAGGTTGGGGAAGAGGAGTACACTCTATCACCAGTCATGGGGTCCAGGACCTCAGGAACAGCACTTGAAGGCCAGAATTGGCTACAACAAAAGCCACAAGTAGGGTCCACGGTAAGCCAATAGAAACTATTTAGCTGGGCTCTTCTGGAAAGTGGGCTCTATAATGTCTTATGAGTTAGAGATGACAGGACCCTTTTGTTCCCTGATGGACTCCATTAAACAGTGACGTAAGTGCTTGGGTGTAGGTGAAGGCGCTTCCCCCTCTAGCTGTAGAAAATAGTTCCCTACCCACTATTAAGCCAATACACCAAACTTCAGAGCAAATGCAGGTTAGGCCCAACTTACCCTCTCCATTGCAAACGCCCTGCTTTCCTGAAATTAAGACTGGCCAGGGCTTAGCGGGTAACCCAGGGGGGCAAGTCTGAAGCAACACCAGAGTGCAGCAGATAGCAGGAAGAGGAAGGCTCAACCCAACTACTCACTTAGGTAGAGCCCCAACAAAATACCGCCAATTGCCCCCAGAGTGCACGCCCTACTTGATTGTCCTTAAGGATGTCCCTGAACCCCACCTTGTGCAATCAACTCACAGGCTTTGAAAAATAAAACTGTTCACAGGATAAAAACAAATGCAAGATGGTCTCAGGAACGCACTCAGGAAGTTATATGGGTAAGAGGAGCCCCTTGGCTAGGCATCCACCCCAAAGACTGCCCTAGAGACTGTGTACTAGTCAACGTTATGACTCTGCTACTACTAGAACTGCTCCTGGGGCGATTAAGTATGATGACTTCACTTTCAGTCTGAATCAAAGTGCTTGCATTAGGGTACTTCTATAGACCATTTTCCTCCTTTACTCCCAATAGAGACACACCCCGACTGAAAGGTTCTACTAACAATCCTGGCAAATATTCTTAAACATAGCCACTAAAAATTCCTTTGAACTCCTTTCACTCTTGGATGCTCAAGAATGATGCTGTATGAACTCAGCACTTGGGGGCATCGGAACATCACTAAAAGCGGGAGATCAACAGGATGACTTTGAAAGTTCCACTACTCCAAATCTGGTCTGAACGAAGGGGACATATTGTCATCTATTGGACTTTCCTTCCCCCACAAATTTGTTAACTGTGCAGATGGAATCATATTAAAAACAGGATTTCAACAGGGTAAAGAAACAATTTAATCAATTAATGTGCTTGATTTGTAGGATCAGTCTAGCACTTTGACAGTAAATAATTTTACTGTGTGTAGTATTATGTTTCATTTGATTGTAAAAAATGTGCAAAATAACTTAACATTCAGTTAAAAAAGAGGGGTGACAATAAAAAGAGGAGTTGTCCTAAATGTTCCCAACCCTGAGATCAAAGGTGAAGACCAACTCAGCCATTCCCTTGGCATTTATCATGTAAGCAGAAGAACCTGGAAAGGGCATTTGCGTGGTCTGCCCCAGGTATGTGCTCCACTGTAAAGTCTATACCCTGTTGGGAGATGGACAACCTCAACAGTTTGGGGTTTTGCCCCTCTCATCTGCATGAGCCATCTGAGAGGCCTGTAGTCAGTTTGAACCCTGAAGTGAGTCTCAAACAGGTAGGCTTCAGCTTCTTCAGTGACCACAGCAAAGGCTTCCCTCTCTATGGTCTCCAACACTGCTCTCTGGGGAGCAGTTGCATGTTAATACAGGCAACTGATTGATTCTGACCCTCACCATTTAGTTGTAATAACACTACCCAAATTCCACATTCTGAAGAATCTGTTTGGACCATAAACTACTTGCTGAAATCAGGTGCTTTGAGTACAGGTGCTGTAGGCAGCACCTCTTTCGGGGTGTCAAATGCCTTCTGGCAACCTCAGGCCACATGAAGTTCCTTCGCTGCTTCTTTGAAGTCAGCTTTTTCAGGAAGGCTACTATGGTGCCCTATCCCTTGATGAATATTCCTTAATAACCTGTCAGACCCGGGAAAGCGCTGAGTCTGGGTTTTGGGAGGCTCCATGCCATGATTGTCTGGATCCTGGGTTAGAGAGGCTTCACATGTCCTCTGCCAACTTCTTGACCCATGTACACTACAGACCAATGCCCTATCTGAGACTCGCTGGCCTTAATAGTTAACCCTGCCTGTTGCAGTGCCTGAAGCATGTCTCTGAAGTGGTTTAAGTGGAACTGCCAGGTAGAGCTAAAGACAGCAATATTATCTGGATATGATGTACTAAACCTCTCCAGCCTTTACAGTATCCTGTTTACCAGGATCCGGAACATGACAGGGGTATTTCTTCAACCCGAAGGGCATTACTTTAAGGTAAAAGTGTCTCTTTGGAGTTGAGAATGCTGATCTCTCCTCGACTCCCTCCACCAGGGTAATCTGACGGTATCCTGAAGTCAGATCAAATGTGGTAAGATACTTGGCAACCCCTAACAAGTCAATGAGCTCATCAGCTCTGGGGATGGGTAGTGTGTCCTTCTTGATGACAGCATTCAGTCATCTGTAGCCCACGCGGAACCTGAGGTCTGGAGTCTCCCCTTTTGGGGGTGGCCTATGGACTTCAGGAGGGCTCAATCACCCGTAGGAACAACATTTTGGAGACTTTTACCTTAATGCTGGCCCTTACTTTATCTGACAACCTGTAGATTTTCCTCTTGAAAGGTAAACTGTCACCAGTTTCAATGTCATGGACACACCACTGGGTCAGTCCAGGTGTCAGATAGAACAGTCCAGCAAACTGCCTCAGCAATCGGTGTCAGTATCTCTACTGCTGCTGTGTTAGTGCAGGGGAGAGCAGTACTCTCACCACTGACCCACCCTTGGTGTTGTGGGACTAGAGGTCTGAGAGAAGTAGTAAACTCTCCGACACCTCACCTCCATTTTTTACCATGAGCATGGTCATGTCATGCCTGTCAAAGTAGGGCTTCAGGCGGTTGACATGGAACACCTAGTGGGTGTGTCTAAGGTACCAAGGTATACCAGGTAGGCCACATTACCCATCTTCTTCAATACTGTGTAGGGCCCAGTCAATTTGTCATGGAGGGCCATGGGAGTCTCAGGATCCACAACATAAACTTTCTGACTTGGCTGGTATACCACCAAGGTTGCCTTTTGGCCATAACAGGTCTTGATACGCCCCTGGCTGGCCGCCATGTTTTTATTAGCCCTCTTCATATACTGAGCTAAGCTGGAATACAAGCCCAGTGCATAGCACACAATGCTATGTTTGGTCTCCCTCCCTTTGTGAATTAAACCCAGGGGACCTATGACATTGGTGCCCATACAACAGCTCGAATGGGTTGAAGCCCGCTCCCTTTCATGGTACCTCCCTGTAGGAAAATAAAAGACATGGGAGTAGGACATAACACTTTCTACCTAGTTTCTCAGAGACAACCCCATAATCATGTTAAGGTCTAATTGAATCTTTCCACAAGAACATTGTTTCGGGATTGATAAGGGGTGGTGAACTTGTATGGTACCCGTCACTCATCCCACATAGCCTTCAAGGAAGCAGACATGAATTTTGTCCCCCTGTCTGAGATCACCTCTTTGGGGAACTGTACTCGGGTAAAAATACCAAGCAGGGCCCTGGCTACCACAGGCACAGTTACTGTCCTCAGTGGTATGGCTTCAGGGTACCTAGTAGCATGTTCCACACAAACTAAGAGGAACGTATACCCTGAAACAGCTTTAGGTTCCAGGGACCTTCTCAAAAGGTGTACAACCACAGGTAGTAGAATTATGGATGCCTTGGATTGTCCATCGTTCTTTTCATTGACTTCACAGGTGATGCAGGAGTGACTGGATGCCTTCATGTTTTCAGACATCTAGGGCCAGTCAAAGTGGTTGACAAATCTGCCCCAGGTTTTGGCCTTCCTCAAATGCCCAACCAAAGGGATATCCTGGACTTCATTTAATAGGAAGGCTCTATACTGTTAGGAGACAACCAATCTCATAGTTGCCCAAGGTATTGGATCCCTAGCCTCACTGTAAAGGCCACCCTCCTCTATGTAGATCCTGTGGGTTCCATTGGTATCCAACTGCTCCTGGTCTTCAGCCAGGCACAAAAGGGCTTCAAGTGTTGGGCATGTTCTCTGGCTTTACACAATTCTTCCCTGGAGGGTCCTACTCCCCCATGCATCTCAGGCAGTTCTGGTGGGTCTCTCAGGGTAGGCACTTCTTCCTCTTTAAGCTCCATTTCCTCCTTCTGGGGGTCAAATTCTTTCTGGGCTGTGGGAAGTTCTCAGGCAGGTTTCCTGAGCCTCATGCCCTTCTACTTCATAGTGGGAACCTGAGCCACTGTTCCAGACTCCATAATCTCTTGACTTCGATGACGGGCTGGCTAGGCCTGTGTGGCCACACACACCCATGCAGGCAAACTCAACATGTCTACATGTCTTCCTTTCCACCCCAGCCCAAGCAGAGGTTTATAGGTTGTATCCCAGCAGACAATCCGCAGAAATGGCAAGGCTCACAGGTATTGTCTTCGTTCCAGTAACCTTTTAACACTCAAAGGTGACCGTTGACATGGGATGAACTTTCCCCTCATTGTGCTTACTACCCTATGCAGAATATCTGGAATAATCTACTGTAGGGAAAATGACCGGTCCACCACTGTGGTCATGTTGGCTACTGTAACCCTCAGAGCCTCTACCTTAGTCCTGTTGAAGATTGGCCATTGCCTGTACTTCACTTTGCTAGGAGGTTAGGCGGCCAGGGATTAAATATCCACACCATCCACAGAGACTATAGTGACTTAAGTCAAACCCCTGCTTTCCCTTGGACAAGCATCCCAATTCCTACACTAGCAATCCCTTGGGATTGCCCACCTGTGGGGGGCTTTTTGTTACAGATTGAGTCCCCCTTATGTCTTAGCTTGTGTCAGTCCAGGCACACTCCAGCCTTCACAGGGTCAAAAGGGTTCTTCCCCTTGTACCCTCCCCACTTAGGTTTGGCAAAGACACTGAACCCCCCCCCCCTTCCAGGTAGACTTTTAGGGCCCTTGTGAGAAGACCTTTTTCTCTAGGCTTCTCCCCTTTTTCCCCTGAGAAGGGGTTGAACCCTGTTTCTTGGAATCACCCCTCAGGGACTTTGTAGACACCCTAGTACACACCCGCACATCAGTTGCCTTACCAAGCTGCCTTGGGTCAGACAACTTGAAATCTACTGGGTGCTGGAGTAACTCTGAATGACAATTACTCAAGATGCACTCCTTCATAATCAGGACTATATTGCTTTTCACCCAGTTCTCTAAAGTCTCCAATGAAACATCTACAAAGCCAACCCAGGATTATTGTGTGTCGTTGTGTGTGGGCCCTGGTGCTTCTTCCCGTGCTCTCCAGGTGTGAGACCAAACGTCTGCCCAAAGGCATCCTTCATGTGAGCGTGAGAGTCAGCTGTCCCCTGTTCTAGAGTCTGGAGTGTATCCCTCCCCTGTTTTGATACTAACTCCCACAGTAAGGCTCCCCAGTGATTTAGATCCATCTTGCACATTCTCAATCCCTTTCATAGTAGGCAAACCATTTGTCAATGTCATCCTTCATCACAAAGCTAAGCACAATACCTTTGGGCAATCAAGGGGTGTCTGACCCCCAGTAGATACCTCACCAGTGCTGCTACCATATTCACTCGGCATCAAACCCAGCCTGGCCTTCTTTTCCTCCAGGCCAATTTATTTTCTTCTAGTGCCAATTTGGGCTGTGGCTGCCAGTTTGGCTTGCAACTCACATTCCGATTGCCTGTCACTGAGCTCCAACTTGCGGGTGGCCAGTTCATGTGGGCTTGTGCTGGCAGAGCCCACTTTACTTCCAGCGCTAGATTGTGCACCAAGGAACTCATTTTGGAACATATTGTCAACTTCTCCATCATCCTCTGGAGTTATAGCTTCATCAGAGGGGATCTGTGTTGGCATCCTTCCTACCAGGCCCTAAGGGCCTTCCCGAAATCTGCCTTCTTGGCTTTGTGGGCCAGTTTCAACTTTCTTTCTTTGCATAGAGCCTTCACTTCACTATTCACAGAGTTGCCAGTGTAGCCATATCCAACTCCATGTTGTCTTAGAATGTAAAAAAAACGGAATCAAGAATAATTTTAAAAAGTCAAAAATGACCCAATAAAAAAACTGCTGCCAATTAAAAATGAAAAATCTATTTTTGCTTCCTGTTCAATTTAGCGATTTTTAATTTTCAACTTAATAGCTGAGTGGTACTGCTAAACACTGATTCTGGATCCCACCCCCAAAAGACCATTGTGAAAAAGTGGATTATAAGCTGGGCTGGATGGTAGTCCAACACTGGTAATAATGGCACTATTCATGTTAGATCCAGTAAAGTTTTAAGGAATTTAAACATGAGCTCAACCCCTGATAACTATTGAATAAAGCAGACAGGTTTACCTAAAGAAAATGTGCAAAGCCTTTAGAAGTACCAAAACAGTTAACAAGTCGAAAACACAGTACAATAAAAATCCCACTTTGATTTAATACACATAGAGACTATTGTAATGACCAAAATGACAACAATCTAATAAAAGGAAGAACCAGAAATATGAATTTTTAAAGATTGAATTAAATTGTAGTTCTAAAGAGCACAAAGTGCCAAACAGGGGCAACTGGTCACACAATTCTGGGACAAGGGTAAGGTTAGAGGCCAACCGTGATGGAGTGCGGATCGGATACAAGGCCTAAATAGATCTTAGTCAAAGAGTTACCTTTGGGCTTCAAATTCTTCAGGTGAAAATGTGCAAGCTGGATCTGAGTTGGGGTTAAACGAAGGCAGGTTGCAGACGTCTACAAAGATACAAAAGCTCCGAGCAGACAAAGTCTGGTGTCTGTGCCAAGGAAGAGGAACTAACAATTGAGTATTCTAATGTTATGATGGCTGAAGCTCATTGATTTGAACAGTTGCTAGAATACCTGGGACATAAGCGAGAGAACTTGCATCACGCTATTACTTTTGAGAAATAAAATGAATGATGTTGCTCCAGATTTATGGCCCTGAAGAAGTGAGTTGCCCGCAAAACACGAGTTGGCTGTTAACATCGAAATTTGAAGCTTGCACCATGTTAAAGTGGAATAATTTCTTAGCTGTAATTGTGTGAAAATGTTACATGTAACTGTATTATGAAATTGTATATTTGTTTTTATCATAAGAAACTACTTTAAAGAAACTGTCCTTTTTAGATATTTTGCTTTTGTAACTCTGCTAATACCCAGTCTAAGAACATTTTTCATCAGTTCCTCCCTGGAATTAATGTAACGTGACGTTTAAATTGTGACCAGTGGGGTTTTCTGGTCTTTTTCCAGGTAGAGGTTTACAGGGCCATTTATAGTGACAATAAATCCTGTTCTCACTTTTTATATGACAGTTTGAACTGGCTTCTCGCATATGACTCAGAAAGTGCATGTGACTTACAATTGCAACCACTCAATATGATTTGTGGAATGGACAGAAAAGAAAATGTAGTACATCTAAATAAAATACAATTATTATATAATCCTTTTTTAATGCCATGTGCAGGCCTCCTTCTGAAGGCAAACGTGAATGCATGGTTTTGTGGGTGTGTATATGTATATGGTATTTCTATAGCACAGACATAGTTAAACGGCAGCAGAGCACTACTGAGGGTCAAACCAGGCATAACGGCAACGAGTGATAGGAGATGTAGCTGGGTTGTGGACGGTTAATGGATTGAGATGGAGTATTCTTTAAAGAGTTGAGTCTTCAATTCTTTCTTAAAATGGAGATGCCTTGAGGCATTCCTGATAGATATGGGGATGCTGTTCCAGACCTTGGGCACATAGATTGAAAAGACCTGCTGCCTTGTTTTTTTCTGTGTTTTACACTTCTTCTCTGAAGTCTGATAGTGTCCTGGCAATGGTGGTGTGCTTAGATGCAAGATAAGCGGGAGTGCTGATCATTAAGGCATTGGAAATGATGCCGCTGGTTTTCAGAAAGGTGCGGGTCGAAAAGGGGAGACAATGGAGTTCCATCAGGATGGGGGTGATATGATCATACTTCTGCAGACTCTGGATAAGACATGCTGAAGTGTATACACTATCCTAAAGGGGTGCCACTGTGGAATGTGAGAGGCCTGGGAGATGGGCATTATCACCATTCAGATGCTAGAGTATGAAGGCTTGAACAGCAGTTCTGAAGATTTATCATGAAACCATAGCCACTGTTCATACAAGAAGATTATAATGATCCAATCCAATCCAATCAGAAATTTGTATAGCGCACTACTCACCCAGAGGGTCTCAAGGCGCTTAGGGGAGAGGAGTTCGCTACTGATCGAACAACCAGGTCTTGAGTTGCTTCCTGAAGGAGAGGTGGTTCTGGGTACAACGGAGGTGGGAGGGGAGGGAATTCCAGGTCTTAGCCGCCAGGTAGGAGAAGGATCTATCTCCCATGGTGGATCTTCGAATGCGTGGAATCGCGGCGAGGGCTTGGTTGGACGAACGCAGTTGGCGGGTGGGGGTGTAGAAGGTCAGGCGGTTATTAAGGTATCTGGGTCCTAGGTCGTGGAGGGCCTTGTGTGCGTGAGTGAGGAGACGGAACGTGATCCTCTTGCTGACGGGGAGCCAGTGCAGGTCTCTCAGGTGTCCGGATATGTGGTTGTGTCGAGGTATGTCCAGGATGAGTCGTGCGGAGGCGTTCTGAATGCGTTGAAGTCTTTCCTGTAGTTTGGCTGTGGTTCCGGTGTAGAGGGTGTTTCCGTAGTCCAGGCGGCTGGTGACAAGTGCTTGGGTGATCGTCTTCCTTGTTTCGATGGGGATCCATCGGAAGATCTTTCAGAGCATGCGTAGGATGTTAAAACATGATGATGAGACGGCGTTGACTTGTCTGGTCATCGAGAGGGAGGAGTCTAGGATGAAGCCCAGGTTTCGTGCATGGTCCGTTGGTTTGGGTGCGCTGCCTAGGGCCGGGGGCCACCAGGAGTCATCCCAGGTAGAGGGGGATGATCCCAGGATGAGGACTTCCGTCTTTTCTGAGTTCAGTTTTAGGCGGCTGTTCTTCATCCACTCGGCTACTTCTTTCATCCCTTCGTGTAGGTTGGTTCTGGCGGTGGTTGGGTCTTTGGTGAGGGAGAGGATCAGCTGGGTGTCGTCGGTGTAGGAGATGATGTTGAGGTTGTGTTGGCGTGCCATGGATGCGAGGGGGCTCATGTAGATGTTGAAGAGGGTGGGGCTGAGCGATGAACCTTGTGGTACGCCGCAGATGACTTCGGTGGCCTCTGATCTGAACGGGGGGAGGCGGGCTCTCTGGGTTCTTCGGCGAGGAATGAGATGATCCAGTCCAGTGCCTTATCTTGTATCCCGATGCTGCTGAGGCGTTGAATTAAGGTTTGGTGACAGACCATGTCGAACGCTGCGGAGAGGTCCTGGAGGATGAGGGCCACTGTTTCCCCATTGTCGAGTAGGGTTCGGATGTCGTCTGTTGCTGCGATGAGGGCGGTCTCGGTGCTGTGGTTGGCTCGGAAACCGGACTGTGAGGGGTCGAGGGAACCGTTGGACTCGAGGAAGGCGGCGAGCTGACTGTTGACGGTCTTCTCTATGACTTTGGCGGGGAAAGGGAGGAGCGAGATGGGGGCGGTAGTTCTTAAGTTCGGTGGGGTCTGCTGAGGGTTTCTTCAGGAGGGCGCTGAGCTCGGCATGCTTCCAGCTTTCCGGGAAGGTGTCGGTGTTGAAGGAGCAGTTGATGATGTCCCGGAGTTGAGGGGCGATGACGGAGTCGGTCTTGTTGAAGATGTGGTGGGGGCATGGGTCGGTTGGCGATCCGGAGTGGATGGTGTTCATTGTGCGGATGGTGTCTTCGGTGCTGATCAGGATCCAGGCGCGGAGGGTGGTGGTGGGGGGGTTCGATTCTGTGGGTGGGGGAGTGGTCTGGTCGCCGAAGCTGTTGTGTATGTCTGCGATCTTGCTGTGCAAAAACGAGGCGAGAGAGTCGCAGAGGTCTTGTGAGGGAATGATGTCGTTGTTGCCGGAGCTGGGGTTGGTGAGCTCTTTGACGATGCTGAAGAGTTCCTTGCTGTTGTGGGCATTATTGTCTAAATGCTCCCTGAATGCTGACTTCTTGGTGGTGCGGATCAGCTGGTGGTGTTTGCGGGTGGCGTGTTTGAGGGCGGTCATATTGTCTGTGTTTGGGTTTCTTCGCCAGGCTTTCTCGAGGGCGCTGCAGTTCTTCTTGGAGTTCTTGAGGTCGTCGTTGAACCAGGAGGCTTTTTTGCTTCCTGGTTTGTTGGGACGGTTTTTCAGGGGTGCTCGGTCATCAGCGCAGTTGGTGATCCACTGTGCGAGGTTGTTGGCTGCTTGATTGGGGTCCGTTGATCTGGCAGGAGGGTTCTGGTTTAGTGATGTGGTGAGCTGGGCGGTGGTAATTTTGTTCCAGCTTCTGCGAGGGACCTGTTGTGGGTGGTGGTGGGTCGTGGTCTTTCTGAAGCTGAAGTGGATGCAGCTGTGGTCTGTCCAGTGGAGTCCCGTGGAGTGGTTGAAGGAGATGTGCTTGCTGGAGGAGAAGATTGGGTCGAGCGTGTGTCCGGCGTGGTGGGTGGGGGTGTTCACCAGTTGTTGGAGTCCGAGATTGGCGAGGTTGTCCAGCAGGGTGGTGGTGTTCCTGTCGTTGTTATTCTCCAGGTGGAAGTTGAGGTCCACTAGGAGAATATAGTTATCGGAGGGGAGGGCGTGTGGGCTGACAAAGTCAGCGATGTCTTCGCTGAATTGTGTGTGGGGTCCTGGGGGTCTGTAAATGAGGGTGCCTCTGAGTGTGGTCTTGGGGTCGGTGTGTATCTGGAAGTGTAGGTGTTCGGCGGCTGTGAGGGTTTCGTCGGAGCTGGTCGTGATGCGGATGGTGTTCTTGTGGACGATGGCGATGCCTCCTCCTGTTTGATTGATGCGGTCCCTTCGGATGATCTTGTAACCGTCAGGGATGGCTATGGCGATGTCGGTTTCAGTGAGAAAGGCGACGTCCAGAGTTGTGGAGTCGAGTAGGTTCCATAGTTCAATGGCGTGCCTGTGGACCGAGCGGGTGTTGAGCAGGATGCACTTCAGGTGGTTGATGTTGGAGCTCCGCTTGGCGTGAGCGGATGCAGTGTAGGTCTTGATGCAGCAGAACTTGCAGGATTGGCAGGTGAAGGGTCCTGGGTTGGCTCGGTAGCAGTCGGGGAGTCGGCCGGTGTTGAGTGCAGTGAGGGTGGCGGCGTCGTACGTTTGGCGGGTGGGATGGCCTCTCCAGGGGGTCTGGCACTGGGCGCGGTCCAGGCGTGAACGGGCGCAGACGGGCTTACCTATGGCGCGCCTTCGGCGCGTTTAGTGCGCGCCCGCTGCGCGTATGCAACTCTGCCATAAGTGGAGAGTTGAGGGGGCGGTGCGAGGGAGGAGCAGCTGGGAGGCGGAAGCGGGGTGGCGAGTGGGGAGGGGATCGGTCCAGAGATGCTGGAGGGAGCGGGAGTGGGGCCGCGGGGAAGCAGCGGCAGGGAGCGGGGAGGAGAGACGGGCTAAGGGCACAACAATGCAATAATAATGGCACAGGCGAGATCGGGGGCACAACCAAGGAGGTCGCTGGCACAAATACCAAAACAATGCAATAATAATGGCACAGAATGCAGGAGATACAGTGCGAATACGATATCAGGCACACCAAGGCAATATGGATATGATACCAGGCACAATGGCACAGAATGCAGGAGATACAGTGCGAATACGATATCAGGCACATCAAGGAGGGCCGCGCGGCGGGTGGAGCGACCGGTTCTGACCAGGTCAGGACGGTAATAAACTAAACATATCAAAATCTGTTTAAAAGCTCAAGTATATCTTAAGAACATTTATGGTGGCAAAAAACATGGAACCTCTCTACTATGGAAAAGTTATGCACGATTTTGAGAGATGTAGAGGTCTGTTTGAGAGAATATGGACTCCCTTCCGCACATACCAGAAGAGGAAAATCATGCACACACTTCGGTTTCCTCCCCAACTGATGTTGTCTGTGTTAGAGGAGGCAATTTCATCCCCTACCTAATTTACACTTGTAAAGATGCAGGGGTGAGGGGGCAGTCCACCCCAGCTGGCATGAGTTTCGGGGGCGGCAACTTCCCCCTCCCCGCTCTTACCTGCCGGCTCTTCAATTGGCCGCCGAGAGGCGGCGAATGGAAAAAATCTCGCCAGCACCCCCGCTCTTTGATGCGACCGCAGTGGGGAGGCAAGCACGGGGACTGCCACGGGTGGCCAAAGTGCAAGCTAAGCCACTGTAGAGATAGATGGGACACGTTTGGTGATCAAGAAGAGTGTATAATTATTTCTTAAAGGGTGTTTTGATGATGTTTTCCTATGTAAATTATTTTGAAATAGGATTCCATTAGGCACTGATATGTAGAGCATTATGTGTCCTCTTGCCAAACGATAACTGACAAAGTATACATGCTGACCTTGACTGGTGTCACTCTAAAATGTACAAATAAAGTGTTTAAAAAAACTACAGCAGCTGATATGTTGGCAATGAAAGCTTTTTAACACAATTATCAAAATCCCAGCGACAGAATAAACCTGCAGAGTTGGTATGAGTCATATTTCAGAGTTTGAGTCATGTTTTGTGCAAAACATAAAAACAAAGGCTGTCTAAAAAGAATAAGAGGAAAAATGATCCATCACTAGCGGGCTAAGACACTTATGAGTCAGAATGGGAGATTGGGCATTGAAAAAGGTGCTTTAAGGCTAACAAAATATTTTTAAAACATTTTTGTTTTTAAAAGTGTTTGTTGCGCTTGCTGCATGCTATGGAGAATTCTGTCTGTTGTATTCTTGCTGTTTTTTACCAATAATTGTCCATGGGATCTTAAATTTCTACTCCTCAACAACTACTTCAACTCACACAAGCTGTTTTATGCTCTATTGTTTTGGGTTTTATATGGCGCTGGCTAAACCCAGAGGTATCAGAACGCTTGACTCTTTCATACTCCTATTCTGTCCCCGATGCCATTTCTAAATGCATCCTTGTGTTATACTTGTGTGACGTTATAACCACTGGTATTGTTCAACTATGACTCTTATGAATCCCCTCAAGGAACTCTTGTAAACATTATCACATAATATGTAAAGCATACTGATACCTTTGGGTACAGCTAGCGCTATATAAAACTCAAAATAATAAAATTTCACATTGCCTTCTAATAAAACAAATGGTATAAACATGACTGCTGAGCTATTAGAACTGTACATTCTGATAGGTCCCAGCTATTTCTCTAGAATCTTTTTATGAATACATCAATTTATTCTGGGAGAAGTTCTCGGGTTGTCAAAACAGATTGACTGGCTAGATCAAAAGGTTAAAATGTATTCAAAATTATGACTTTTAAGAATGTATTCCACCAAGGGCTGGTGAAATCAGTTACAGTCTCATTAGACAACAATTCCCTCATCTATGTTGCAGGTTTAGAGAAACAATTTGCTCAGCGGACACATTTACCAAACCCCAAGACCAATACTTATTTTGATGAACTACTCAAATGTCTTTGTTGTATAAAGCAATAAGTATGCTGTTGTGAGTTTATAATGGAGGCTGAGGACTTTCTGATGAGTACTTCATTGTTTTCCAGTCTTTAATCATCACATTTATAGTTACATCGAGTTGACACATGACCACGAAAATAAATATATGAAGATAAAGTTTGAAAGAACTAAATCGAATTGCAGAGGAATGGATTAAAGATTATCAATTTGGTCAACAGTGGAGAAAATAGGGTTAAAGCCAATCGCACAATAATTAATTAAATGATGATTTAGTGATATGGAAAACCTTCTTAAGATAATATGCTTCACTTGTCCGTGAATCCTTGTGCGGGAGAAGTATCTCTTCTAAGAACTATTCATGACTAAGAAAGATTATTGACTGTGTTGATAACTCATTTTGAACTGAACCTTTTGTTGATAATTCACCTTAACAACATGTATGAAATTATGTATATGATGATGATTGTCACTGCCCATCCCTGTTATTATGGTTCTGGTTCTCGAATATGAATTTACTTAGAAAAAACAAAGACAAGAAGTGTTTTGCAAAACAGGAACAGTTGGTTTAATTAAACACTGTGGCCGGGATTACAGCATACAGACAAGGGTCTGAGGACTGACTCAAAGTACAATCATTTTGAGTGTCTTTATATAAATTTTTCAGAGCATCATAAAACAATTCATAGATTCAGTTTAGGGAGAAGAATGTGGGCCTAGTCATGGCACCATAAATTACTTCCGTGGGTCTCAACCTTGCATGAACACAATGTGGGCCACTGGGTAACGTGTCCAAATGTCACTCATGGGAGCGCATGATCACAGTGTGTGCTGTGTGTGCTATATCCTGATTGGCTGAGTGCTCCTAATTTCATGTGGCATCTAACTTTACGGTGCTTTGGGAGCACGCGCCCCCATGTTTGTTTTATTGGGGACAATCTCCCAAGACTATTGTGGCATCACTGTCTATTTGTAGGACTAACCCAGGTTTTCCTGTTCGCGTGTTTGTTCTGCAGATTACATGCCACCCCACCTGTGATCTGTCAATCAGTTGCCTCAGGGCTAGGCCGCAGGGCAAGCCTGACCACGTATTTCTGACTGTGAGTTGATGGAAAGGTCATATCGGGTAATTTCGACATCAGTGATTCAATTTACCAACACCGCAACATCAAGACTGCATCAATTGACAACCACAGTAAAGAAAAGAGAGAAAAACAGACAGAGAAAAAGTATGACTTTGTCAAAAAATACCTTATCCCGCTCCATAGCGCATGCTACCCGATGACAAGGGGAGGCTTTGCGCTGTACACAGGACAAATTAGCCCAATAGTCTGTCAAAATTGGCACCGGGACAAAGTTAACAACAATTTACATGGAAACAAGGAACAGCTTGACACCCACAGGCCCTTCTTGGCCAAGCACAAGCTACACCTAATCTCCAAGGTCTACATTTTACCTAATATCCAAATTACACCCTATATCCCACCTCAGGGGTCAGGCGTACTATCTGTATCATGTCCAGCGGTCCAAAAGAATAACACCTCTCACTTCTTTCAGATACCAACATCGTTAAGAAACCAGTAGGAGGGGGGGCGTGGCCAGCAGCCGGAGATGGCGGCAGCTTGATTGAAGCGGCCTCCTAGCTTATCCGTGCAATTATCCGCTTGTAATACTTCCCAGGCGGGAAGGCTACGACGCCCAGGACCGGGGGGCGGCGTCCTATGTTATCGGGATCACGATCGGTGATCAGAATCAGCAGTTCCAGCCGACGCCAGTGGGGGCCTGTACGCGGCACCCGGACCGGGGAGTGTCCTGCCCTGCCCAGCGGACAGGAAGTGTGCTGTTCCGGGCGGAGGAACACCGGAAGCGCCCGCCTGAGCCTGGCGACGGGAAAGAGGGTCCCGCACCATCCAAACGCACTGCCGGCGTCTGCCGGTGTGGAGTACACACCCGGACGCCCCGCCGAGTAGGAGAGGTGAGGGGGGGGCCGCTCAAATCTTGTCGGCCTGCGGAGTCGGGAGGACCAGTGTGGAGAGTGAGCTCCGGTGGTGAGGAGCCGCCATTTTGGGACACGCACTGCGGACCCGGGCTCACACGCAGTAGATCCCACTTTGAGCTGAACCGACAGTGCTGGATCTTGGGGCTTGGCTGACGGGCGGTATACCCTGACCCGCCGGGGATCTTCCGACACGTAGGGCCCTCACCAGCACTATCTGCAATAGCGGGGGGCCTAGCGCTTGGCACTGATTCCTCAGCTTTGATCCGTCCTGTGCAACGGTGTCCACTGCCCTGACAGCTTGACCGGGACAGCGGACTGAGTGCCCCGAGGACGCCGAGGCAGTGGTGACGAATAGGGCGCAGCGGTTGGGGCGACTCCACACTTCTTGGACTGGCGGCTCCCACACCCGCCCCACACACAAGTGAGGCGGAATTCTTTCTACGCTGCGACGGAGCACTGTGGGGGGGCCCGGTGCTGCCTGGCAATCCGACCTAGCACATTGTGCGTGCCCTGGGAGCGGCTTGGACCGACGTACTGACTCGGTGGCGTGGGACGCCGACTTCACACGGGTTGGCCGTCCGCCACGGATAAGATGGCTGGCAAAGGTCCGAAGGCGGGGGGGTCGCAATCCCGCCTTGACCGATTTGCGTACGACAAGCCCACTTCCGCACCGTCACCCCCCGATGCCAAATCGCAGCAGGGCAAGTCAGCGGAGACGGCGGGGACCAAGAAGGCGACTCTGGACGACGTTATGAGAGCCCTCACGCAAGTACAAGCCACGGTTGGTTCGATCTCGGCCGAAATCACGCTCATAAGGGCGGATTTCCATAAGATGTCGGAGAAAGTGAACAATATGGAAGTGGTGACCAAGTCCTTAGTGGAAGATGTGTCAGAGCTGCAGATTGGTATGGAAAAAGTGTTGAAAGAGAATAAGGTCCTACGTGAGAAACTCGATGACCAGGAGGGACGCTCGAGGCGGAACAACGTTCGTATCGTAGGTGTGCCGGAATCGGAAGACACAAGGGCAATGGATCTATATGTGGAGGACTTAATCAAGCAGAAACTTCAACCTAAAGGACTCTCCGCATTCTTCACGGTGGAAAGGGCGCACAGGGTCCCTGGAGGACGCAGGCAGACGGGGGCCAACCCTAGACCGATCATTGCAAGACTTTTTAACTTCAGGGATCGTGATGCCATCCTGCAGGCGGCAAGGAACTCTCCACCTCTTAAGATACAGAACTCTACTGTAGCCTTTTTTCCTGATTACACGGCCGACGTCGCACGGAGGAGGAGAACCTTTTTCGAAGTGAAGAAGGAACTAAGGGCGAGAGAAATTTCATACTCCATGCTGTTTCCGGCCAAGCTTCGAATTGTGGCAGACAATAAGACATGGTTTTTTGACTCCCCGGAAATGGCGCAGGAGTGGCTAGAGGGTTGGAGACAGGTGGACCCCCCGCGTCGCTCTAACAGGCACAACAAGAACCGTAATGCAGGCTCCCAACAGAGTTCACAATCCGCTGAGGAGGGTGCAGTGGCACTTTCCCCCTTGACCGACCTTCAGGAGGATGATGCGGAGGAGGAACAGTGATTCATGATTATTGGACGGCTGAACTGAGTAATATGTTGAATGACGGTGCCACCTTGGACACTGGGCGGAGGGCCTCCGCGGCCGTAGGTGGAGGCCGCTGATACCGGAGGGTCCTTAACCCCAGCAAGCAAGTACTTTGTTTTGGGTTGGGATCGGGCACTCTGCTGAGTTGGGGGGGCGGGCAGTTCTGAGTCCGTTGAGCAGGGGGGCAGGGAGGGGGGGAGTTGGGGGTAGGATGGGTTCTGGGTTTTCAAATGCTACGCAGGGTCAGGGTCTGTTCCATGAGAGTAGAGCGTGCAGAGTAGGGGTACCGCAAGGGGGACTACATGTTCACTTTTTTGACTGTTTATTGCTAGGCACCGGTCGGCCGCCCGACCACTCCTCTTGCCATGGGGGGGAGGATACTAATATGGGGCGAGTGTCTCCGCTGACCCTGATGTCTTGGAATGTGAGGGGCCTGGGGGATAAGGTGAAACGGGGTTTGGTCTTACAAAGTATAAAGAGGGCGACCCCGGCCCTGGTATTGTTACAGGAAACTCACTTGACGGGCACGGCCACCAGGGCCCTTGATAGGAGAGGCTATAGAATGCTTATTCACTCAGAATTTACTAGAGGATCCAGGGGTACTGGGATACTAATGCATCGTTCGTCTAGGTTTATTATACAATCAGTTAGCGCCGACACACAGGGTCGCTTTGCGGCGGCTCACGGCCAATGGGAAGGGAGGCCGCTTAATGTGGTCTCAGTATACATCCCGCCGGCCTTACACGCCATAGCCCTCCCAGAGCTGGGTACCTTTTTGTTAGGCCTCCCGGAAGGGGATCTTATAGTGGGGGGTGATTTCAATGCGGTGGTACATAGCTCAATGGACCGCTACCCCGTGCACGCGCGTTCGTCAGGGCCCTCCAAATTACATGATTTTCTGGAAGCACAGGGGTTGGTGGACATATGGAGGCAATTACACCCAGAGGACCGCCAGTACACATACCACTCGGCAGTACACGACAGCCTGTCGAGGATTGACTACTTCCTCACACTAGGGGGGGGCCGTCTTAATATTACTGACACCCACATCAAACCACGAGGAATCTCAGACCACTCCCCGCTGCTACTCACTCTGTCCTGCCAAATTGGCACCTATAAGCGCCTCTATCCCATATACCCGGGTTTCCTCAAAGAGCCGGTCGTAGCTAAGGCCTTAAAGGCGGGCACGAGATCTTACTTCGCTGACAATGAGGGTTCGGTGACTTCCCAGGTAACATTATGGGAGGCTTATAAAACGGTCCTACGAGGGCAGGCAATCTCGGCTATCACACAACACAAGCGCACACAGAGCCAGGATCTACTAGATCTGGAAGAGCAGCTTGGCAGGACGACACAAGACCATGAACATAACCCGAGTGAAGCTACCCAACACACGCTCCGGTTGTGTCAGCAAAGATACACGGACCATATGCGCTGCAAAGTGAGGGGCAATATGGCGGCGACTACGAATAGAATCTATGAAATGGGCGATAAGGCAGGTAGATTGTTGGCCTGGTTGGAGAGGAAGCGTGGAGGGCAGAGAGCAATACTGCAGCTGAGAGATTCGGAAGGGGCGTTACAGACCAACCCGGTTAGGATAGTAGAGCTCCTGGCAGACCACTTTCATTCTGTCTATTCCCCTGAAATTGAGGTCACACGAGAGGTGGTGGAGGGATCACTCCTAGGGGTGCCGACCCGTACTCTCCCCCAGGACGCTCGGGACGAACTTGAATCGGACTTGACGTCTGAAGAGATACAGCTGGCCATAACGGCGCTCCACCCTGGGAAGGCGATGGGCCCTAATGGGGTACCGATAGAATGGTACAAGATCATGGGTGAAGCGCTTTCCACGCCCATACTTGCAATGTATGTGGAAAGCCGGGAGCGTGGGTTGCTTCCCCCTGACCAGCGTTTGGCTACCATAGTGGCGATACCGAAGCCCGGCAAACCCCCTGAGGACTGCGGGTCTTACCGCCCTATTTCACTTCTTAATGCGGAGAATAAAATTTTGGCGAAAGTACTGGCCACCAGACTCCTACCCCACCTACCGCTTCTGATCCATCCTGACCAGTCGGGCTTTATGCCACACCGGAGCACGGCGCTGAATCTGCGACGGCTCCACGGAGTACTGGCTCGCGCCCCGTCATTGACGGAACCGGCAGCGGTACTCTCCTTGGATGCCAAAATGGCGTTCGACATGGTGGAGTGGCGGTATCTCTTTGCGGTCTTGGAACACATGGGTATAGGACCCGGATTCATCTCATGGGTCAGATTGCTATATGCCGAACCGGTTGCGAGGGTGACGGCCAATGGTTGTGTCTCGAGGGAATTTCCACTGGCAAGGGGCACGAGACAGGGATGCCCTCTCTCGCCGCTGCTCTTTGCTTTAGTGCTGGAACCTCTGGCTGTGATACTTAGATCCACTCAGCTGTTGAAGGGCATACATTGGGGAGATGGTTGGGAGGATAGGGTATCCCTGTATGCGGATGATATGCTCATCTACCTGATGGACCTTGAGAGCGGTATTCCGGTACTGCTAGCCCTGTGCGAGAAGCATGGCGCGGCGTCAGGCTATAAGCTTAACTGGTCCAAGTCCATACTGTATATGGTACGAGGAGACCCACCGGTTCTGCCTCCGGATTGCCAGTTAGTAGTGGAGCACCGTGCCTTCAGATACCTGGGGATCCAAATCGCGAGAGACTCGGCGACCTTTTTGGAGCTGAATCTTGTGCCCCTAGAGACTAGGTTGAAGGCGGATGTACGCCATTGGAAGGCCCTTCCGCTGACGTTACTGGGTAGAGCAGCGCTATTTAAAATGCTGGCGTTACCCCGCTTCCTCTATGCACTGGAGAACGCACCAGAGATGGTTCCACCATTGTTCTTCCGCAGAGTGTCGGCGCAGCTGTCGGCCTTACTGTGGAGTGGCAAACCAGCTAGAGTGGCGCACTTAAAAATGGTTAGGGACTGGTACCATGGAGGGATAGCGCTCCCGCACCTTGAATTATACTACTGGGCTGCGCACCTCAAGGTAATTAACCAGTGGATACACGGTGCACAGGATGACCCGGCATTTATGGCGGACAGGAGGCAACTGGGTACGAACACTCTTCTGGCCCCGCTTTACAACAAAGGCCTGGTGGGAAGGCTGGAGGGCCCTACCAAACACACGATCGCTATCTGGCATAAGGCTCAGAGACGGCTGGGCTGGGAGGGAGTGATTACTAATCTCACGCCGCTGTGGGACTCCAAGGCCCTTGGTAATTTGCGCACTAGCAAGGGATTTGATCGATGGGACACCATCGGGATATCCACGGTTGGAGATTTGTGGTCCAGGGGTGCGGTGATAACCTTCGAGACACTGAGAGTACAATATGACCTTGGGGTCACAGAAACATACCGATACATACAAGTTAGACACGCACTCATGTCAGTGTTGGAATTGGGAGCGCAGATCCCGGAATCAGCTCCGTTGGAGGATCGGCTCCTTACCGACTACATGGAGAGTGGTGCAACATCCCTCACCTACCGTAAACTGCTAAACAATCTACCGGATCCGCTGGTACGTTTGAAGGAGAAATGGGTGGAGGAGATTGGGGATCTGAATGACTCGGAGTGGAATGCAGCGCTGGCGTCCCCTAGGGAGGCAGGTATATCTACACGTTTTAGACTGGTCCAATTTAAGGTACTACATAGAGTGTACTATACACGCACAACATTACACAAGATACGTAGGGCAGATCATCCGTACTGTCTGAGGAACTGTGGGGAGGAGGGTACGTTGTTCCATACTCTGTGGGATTGTCCTGTTATACACACCTATTGGAGGCGGGTAGCACGGACGATCAGTCAAACACTAGGGTCATCATTCTCGCATGACCCTCGGATATGCTTACTGAATGTGTGGGGTCCAACTGATCTGTCACCGCAGGGGAAACGCTGGGCGATCATTGGTGTGATGCTGGCAAAGAGGGATATAGCACAGAACTGGGGGGCACCGACTACTCCGACACTGTCGCAGTGGTGCCGGAACATGGACATGCTTATGGTGACGGAGAGAGCGATTTACAAACAGAGGCTTAATCCACGCAAGTGGAACAAGACGTGGTTGCCGTGGAACTCGTACAGGGGAGACATTTGTGAACCTTTGCCTGAGGAAGAGGATCTGGATAGCTCAGAGGAGGGTGAAGACGAGGAGTAATGTTGGGACTAGAAGGTTCAGTTAAGAGGGGTGGGATTGCCCGGGCGTATGACACTGAACATGTGGATGTTCTTAATTCTGAACGACAATGTGAATACTGCTTGTTGTGCCTCTATTGACGCTAATGATATCATTGATTCGCAAAATGGTAGGTTGTCCCTGACCTTTTTAGTAGTATGTTTTCTGTTGGGGGGAAAAGATGAAAATTTGAAAAGTTGCTTTTTTTGATTGCATGCAGCTGAATGTTGACGCTGCGGTATACTATGATTGTGTATGCATAATTCTTCTGTGGTGGCAACAATAAAACACATTTCAAAAAAAAAAAAAGAAACCAGTAGGAGTGAAAGAACCCTTTTAGACTAAAAAATAAGATCAAGGTGCTGGCCATATCACACCCAGGGCCTAGGCATACCATCTGTATCATGCCCAATGGTCCAAGAGGTGAGACCTCGTCCCTGAATCACACCCAGGGCAAAGCATACCATCTGTATCACGCCCAGAGTTCCAAGTGATGAACAACCTTCACCTTTCCTAGCATGTTGGCTATCGAAGAAAGGTGGCCTCCATGGGATCGCCTCGGAGCCTCCTTCCAACTACTAAGTTCAGTCACATGAAATAGGTATTATGTCCGATTACTGTCAGGTGCAGGGTACTAAGGTTACATTTCTGCACTTCTTAGTTTTCTCAAATGCTAAATGCTGGAACTAAGGATCAGATGTAATCTCTTACTGATGGCGGCTTCAGAATGGGTCTCCACCTTGCGGATTCAGCAGAACTTTCAATCAATTGTGGCGTCACCTTCCTTGCTGCGCAGATGTGAATCCGTCAAAGTGGGGTCCTTTCCTTTGGCTGCAGTCTGGTTCCAAGTACCAATCTCTCCTGACTGGCTTGCCAAAATGTTCCTCGAATATCAATTTACCTTTAAAAAAAAAAAGACCAGAAAACTGCACCTGGAAGCACAGCATACAGAAACAGGTCTGAGGACTGACTCGAAGTGCAATAGTTTTGAACGTCTTCATATACATTACTTGGAGCATCATAAAAAAATGAATTGATCTGGTTGAGGGAGAGGAATGTCGGCCTAGTCATGGATCCTTAAATAACTTCCACCTGTTAACAAATGCAGGTGTCTCTCAACCTTCTGTTGACACAATGCGGGGCAGTGGGCAATATGTCCAGATGTCTGGCATAGGGAGACCATGACCACTGCGAGTGCTGAGTGGGCTATTTCCTGATTGGCTGAGTGTTCCTAACTTCTTGTGGCATCCATCATTGTGGTGTTTTGAGAATTACTGTCCCTCCGGACATGTGTGTTTTATTGCAGCTAATCTCCCCAGACCATTGTGGTGTTGCTGCCTACTTGTGGGACTAATATGGGTTTTTCCTGTTCACACATTTGTTCTGCTGGTTATGTGCTACCCCACTTGTGATCTGTCAATCAGTTGCCTCAGGTCTACGTCGCAGGGCCTTCCTGACCATGTATTTTTGACTCAGGGTTGATGGAGAGGACATATCGGGTTGATTCGACAGCAGTGATTCGATTTAGTTTTCATGCACACATGTATCATTGTGTACATCAACATCAATATTAACAGTCCTATAACAAGAAAATGTTAATTGTGAGAAATAATACAGGATGTTATTATAATAAAGGGCACAGCACCTTTGAAATGCAATGGTAAATGAAAAAAACCTTTATTTGAATTACCGTTATATGACAAATTACATGTGTATAATAAGATATGAGGAAAACGACTTTGAAAACCAAACACAAAAGATAAATCATGAAATAACAGTAGTCAAATAATTTGGGAGAGTTGCTCATTCATTTGAAAAACAATTTGTAACCATCTCAGTATTGAAACAAGTCCCTTTTTTACTGAAGTAGCCTACATCACTTCCTGTCTAATCCTATCCACTGATGTCGCTTTCTATAAATTGTGATGTGAATGTGTAAGTTCAATAGGACTTGATTGTGAGTAACCCGGTAGGGGGCTGCAGTAAAATAGTGCACTTTTTATTGTTACCACCTGGTAAAATCGCCCCAGTACCGGGCAATTACTAATAAGATTACATGGAATGGAGATTTTCCAGTTCAAAAACCACACAGAATCCCCTATTCGCATGCAGCATTAGCACATTAGAGCGAAGCACACAGAAGCCAGCAGGAGCAGACAGAGAGAGCTAAAGTGGTACAGTCACAGCCGGTGCAGGTAGCAAGGTGGAGCAGTGGAGCGGGCGGGGCAGGGGAGAAGTCGACAGACGACGGAATAGGTTTTATTAATTTATTTAATTTTACCTATTCCGTCGTCTGTCGACTTCCCCCCTCCCACACCACCTCACCCCCGCCCTGTCGCACCACACTTACCTGCGCCAGCCGCCGCTGAAGTGATTCTTCATGCTGGTAAATGCAAACAGAGGAGGCAGAAGGATACACCCGTCCAGCAAATTTTATTGGGTAAGAGATCAATACTCCATTGGGCTGAGACAAAATGTTATTGACAAAGTCTCAACCAATGACTGAAAGAGACTGGTCAAAGAAAGATAATGGTTGAAAGTAGCAGTCCCAAAGCCCACTCTATGTATATTGTTAGTGATAGGACTTTTTGTCAGCTATGCTGTCAAAACACAGACCTAAAAAGAACATATTTACTACAGACAGATGAAGACTAGTGTTGTGTTCCTGTTCTTCAGAATAACACAGGACACAGTAGTAGTAATCCAAGGTATCTTTATTTCTTTATACAATTGTCTTCTCGCAGTGTGACGATCCCACGACCTCTCACCTCGAGGTCCTAACCCAGAATGTCCCCTGGTCCCCTCCCCTGACCGGATGTGGTGTCCGGTGTCCCCTGTCCCCCACCCTGTGCCCCAGGGTCCTAGTGCCATTTCCACAGCACAACATCTCCCCCTTTGTTGTGAACAAACTTTTCTTCTCATTTTGGTCTGTAGCTCGTGATGGCGAGAGAGAGCGAGAGAGAGAGAGAGAGAGATATCTCTACCCCTCAGACATGCATGTGTCCACCGCTTCGATCTCTCTACATCTCCTCTATCAGTCTTTTCATCTTCTTGCATTCCCTTCTTGGTCGTTGTTCTCTGACGTCAGTTTGTGGTTCTGTTTGTGGTGTGTCTTCCTTCAGTTCTTGCTTTGGTGTCTCTTCTTCTCTTGGTTTCAGTTCCCTGAAGTGGGAGCTGTTCCGCGTGATGTGATATTGACCGGCTGATGCTGTGACCATGGGCCCCTTGACTTCTGTCACCTTCAGCGGATCTTTTGAGAAGGTGCTGTCTGACTTTTTTACTCGTCTCTGTTTCACTAGCACAGTGTCTCCTTCTTTTATTGTTGTGCCGGACGCCTGTCTTCTCTGGTCAGCGTATGCTTTCATTTTCGCTTTCTGTTCCTTGTCTCTTGCTGTGATGTCCTTTTGTTCTGCTTTCTCCACCTCTTTTATTTGTGGCAGTCTCGTTCTGCTTGAGCGCCCTAGTACCAGTTCTGCAGGGCATCTCCCCGTAGAGCTGTGGGGGTGTTTCGATAATCTCTTAGTACTTGACATAGGGCCTGGCCAGTTGATATTTCTGTCAGTTTTGCCTTCTGTATCGCCTTCTTTATTGTTCTCATGAACCGTTCTGCCATGCCGTTCGCCTGTGGCCACAGCGGTGTTATTCTTCTGTGGTTTACCCCCAGGTATGCCATGAACCTCTTGAATTCCTCGCCTGAGAATGGCGGGCCATTGTCTGTTTTGAGTGTCTGAGGCGAGCCCCATGCTGCGAATACATCATCTAACACTGGCAGTGTTGCATTTGCTGACGTTGATGCTACTGGTCTCATTATTGGGAACCTCGAGTATTCATCTATGATTACCAGCAGGTAACTTCCTGTTTCCAGGGGGCCATAGAAGTCTGCTGCCAGCTCTGTCCACACCGCCTTCGGTAGTGGGGACATTTGCAGCGGCTCTGGTTTTGATGACGGTCCTGTTATTTGACAAATGTGACAGCGCGTCACCATTTCCTCCACCATGTTGTCTAGTCCCGGAAACCACACTTTTTCCCGCAACATTTTTTGGGTTGCTACAATTCCTCTGTGTGATTCATGTGCCAGTTCCACTGTTCTTCTTCTCAGTGTCCGGGGCATTACTATTCTAGTGCCTCTCATTATTATTCCATTTCCACACTCCGATAGTTCTTCACTTATCCTTTTGAATGCTAGCAGTTCTTCTTTCTCTACCCCTCTTTCCACATTACTGTTGCTGTTCACGTGCCTCCATCTTTGCTGTTTGGTGATCTTCATTGATTCCTGCATGGTGTGATCTCGTTTTGTTTCGTACTCCAGTTCTTCCAATGTTATCGTTGTCAGTGTACTGAGTTTCAGTGCAAAATTGAAATATTCTTCTGCATCGTTGTTGCTTGCGCGGTTTGTTGCAGAGGGTGCCGTGACACATAGTCTGCTGGGTTGTGCTCTTTTCCTGGCTTGTAAATGATCTTGAAATTGTAGTCCATGAGCCTGATTCCCCATCTCTCTATCCTGGGCGGTATCTTTGCGTTTGGATTGCCATAAATTGTTGTTAGTGCCTGGTGGTCTGTTATGATTGTGAATGGTTTCCCGTAGATGAACATGTGGTAATGTTTGCAGGCCCACACCACTGCCAAACTTTCCTTTTCTGGTTGAGAGTATCCCTTTCCGACCTCCGACAAGCTCTTGCTTCCATAAGCCACTATGTGTCTTGGAGAGTCCCTCCCTGGTTGATGCTGCGCCAGTATTGCTCATAGTCCCACTGGACTTGCGTCTACTGTCAACTCGGTGCATAGTCTTGGGTCGAAATAGGCCAGGTGATCCACTGCTGTTACGGCCTGTCTTATTTCTTCAAACGCTTTGCTGAATTCATCGG
The DNA here is from genome assembly GCF_964261635.1 of Lissotriton helveticus. NCBI lineage: Eukaryota > Metazoa > Chordata > Amphibia > Caudata > Salamandridae > Lissotriton > Lissotriton helveticus. The sequence continues at coordinate 471,717,364 of NC_136069.1, read as the reverse complement.
TCCATAAGAAGCTTTGTCCTTGCTTTGTCAGCTCTCTTAGCGGTGCGCTTGTAGTGGCGAAGTCTTTGATATACCTTGCGCAGTAGCTTGCTAGACCAAGGAATGACCTTACTTCCGCTACGTCCGTTGGTTTCTTTGCCTTTTCCAATGTTTCCACCTTGCTATGATCCGGCCTCATTCCTTTTTTGGAGAAGATGTGGCCGAAGAAAACCAGTTAGTTTCGCCCTAGCTCGCATTTGTCTTCGTTCAGTGTCAAGCCGGCCTGCTCAAGGTGGGAGCACACTTCTCTTAAAGCTTTGTCATGCTCCTCGTCCGACTTGCCGAATACTAGAATGTCATCGCTATAATTTAAGCTGTTCTTTATTGGCCTTATTATTTGTCTTCTCGTTTCTTGAAATATCTCTGCAGCCGATGAGATCCCAAAGCTCAAACGTTTGTATCTAAACAGACATAGGTGGGTGGAGAATGTTGTGATGTACCTGGATTGAGGATCCAGTTCTAGTTGGTGGTATCCCTTTCACAAGTCCAGTTTGGAAAAACGCCTCGTGCCTGTGAGACAGCTGATCATGTCATCCAAGTGTGGTCCAGGATGTCGTTCACGTTCAATGGCCTTGTTCGGTATCCTCATGTCTACACATATTCTTATTTTGGACGTGTCTTTCTTTGGGACAGCCACAATGGGCGACACCCATGGCGTCGGTCCTTCCGCTGGCTCTATTATGTCCTGTTTTAGAAGTGCTTCAAGCTCCTCTTCTACCTGTGGCTGTAGGTGGATTGGCACTCTTCTGTGGTGTTGTGCGATTGGCCTTACTGTCTCGTCAAAGTGCAGCGTAATTTGTCGTCCTTTCAGCTTTCCTAGTCCTTGTAGTAGCTTGGGGTATTCTCTCAGAATGTTTTTCCTTTCTGACATGTTATATGTCATTGCCATGAGACCCATCACTTGAGCCGTGACATTGCTCAGCAGGCATGGCGCCAGGATGTCTCCTTTCAGTACGTGTATCTCTTCGGTTGTTCTTTGGTCTTTGTACGTCAGTTCCTCTTTGAATTTTCCCATGTTTGTCACCGGTCTTTTGGACCCCCACATGATTACCTTGACCCGAGATGGTCTTAGAACCGGCTTTCCGGCTGTTTCTTCACCGGCTGTTCACTCTTTTCTTTTCTCCAGCCTCCTGAGCGGTTGTTGTTCGTCATTCGTTGAATCTGTTCTCCACCTCTCGCTTTACCTCGTTCCATTTCTTTTGCGTGCGCTGTTCCTCTGGCTTCAGCCCTTCCTAGCGCTAGGATGTTTTCCAGTGAGATTGGCTCTTTTAGGATCCTTGTGCGGAATTCGATGTCACAACAGCCCTCGATGATGCGCAATCTTATTGCCTGTTTGTTGTCGAACTTGTCGAATTCGCAGTGAGTTACTAGTTTCCGCAACCTTGTTGCGAAGTCATCCAGAGATTCTTCTGCTTGTTGGAATGCGATCATGAAGCTGTATCGTTCGAAATCAACATTTCTCTGGGGATCAAATTTGTCCGTTAAGCATTTCTTTAGTTTGTCGTAGGTGGCAATCTCTTCTTTTGGCAGTGTCACCAGTAGGTCCTCCACTTCATCTCCTACTAGGTTCAGAAATAGACCTTTCATCTTAGCTGTTGTTACATCAGTTGCTTCCACATAGTTTTCAAATCGTCTGACCCACTTTTCCCATCTTATTCCTGTTTGTGGTTCAGATAGACTGAATGTGAGTGGGCTCCTGTATTGCGCACTTGGTTTTGGGTCTGCCATCACTTCACTATAGGTATTTCAATTGCCTTTGCTATTGTTTTTTTTGTTTTTTTTTTGGCTTTGTATCATTACTCTTTTGTCTCTTTATGCCTCTTTGTTTCCTTCTTTTTCTCTTCTACTTGTGTTTTTGTATCTTTACTCTTTTGTCTCTTTATGCCCCTTTTTATTTCCTTCCTTTTCTCTTCTACTTGTGTTTTCTACTGTTTTGTTCCTTATTTTCCTTCCTCTTACTTTTATCTTGCTTTAATTCCCTTTTTTGTGCCCTTTTTGGTGCTTCTCGCGCTTTGCCTGGCCCCAAAATGGCCGCCGCGCTGTTCCTCGTTCCTTATTGGTCTATTCGCCTGACCTCCGGGATTCTCGCGGGACTTCGTAGCCAATCGGGACGCTGCCTGACTTCAAAATGGCCGTCCGTCTAATATTCGCTCTGATTGGCTCTCGCACCTGATTCTAAAATGGCCGCCGAGACTCTCACGAGAGCTCGCGCCGATTTCTTTAAACTTCGCGCTTTCCCTCCAGCGCTTACCCGATCACTTGGTCTTCTTCTCGCAGCGGTCGGGGTGGGCTCCCGTGTCGCTGCGCTTCTTCAGTGCTTCAGTGGCACACCAATCTTCTTGCTAATCACGAAGCGATCCAGGGTGGGCTCCAGGTTTAAAATCGCGATTCCCTCAATCTGCACACAAATGGATCTCCGTCCTCCTTCGTCGCCAGATGTCGTGTTCTTGTTCTTCAGAAGTACACAGGACACGGTAGTAATAATCCAAGGTATCTTTATTTCTTTATACAATTGTCTGCTTGCAGTGTGGAGATCGCACGACCTCTCACCTCGAGGTCCTAACCCAGAATGTCCCCTGGTCCCCTCCCCTGACCGGATGTGGTGTCCGGTGTCCCCTGTCCCCCACCCTGTGCCCCAGGGTCCTAGTGCCATTTCCACAGCATGACAACTAGTGCCTAGGAGACAAGGTTAAAGGAGCCATCAGTTTCAGATTCAAATACAGATAAGGAAATACCTTACAGTGTCACTGTAGTAAGGAGATATAGGTTAAGCCAATTAGCATACAACTGTTACAGATTTAAATAAAATATCAAGGCGACAGGGGAAATGTGTTAAAGTAGTGAATCTTAAGGTAGTTTAAGAGAAGCAACTTAGTGCATGTCACTAAAGTCAGATATCTTGACATCTTTACCGGAATACCTGACCACCAATTATTTTTTCATTTGGACCATCAATCTCATGAAATCAGACCACAAGCTCAGATGCAAAAATAACAAAGTGTATCTATACAATATTGACGTAAAAAGCGTACATTGAACCCTTCCAGTAAATAAAAGTACTTGATGGTAGAAGAACCTTCCACTGCTTGGCAACATGCACTAGAGCCAACAAAATTAATGATTGTGTGGCCAGGCCTTATCAGTGGTGCGCCACAATTTTAATGATAGTAAACTGAACAGTGAAATGTGTCTAGTCTTGAGTATGAATGCCGGTGCAGAGGAAGGCTAGGCTTACAGAGCTATAAAGACCTAGAGAAAAAGCACAAGGTACTAGAGAGGCAAAAGTGCTGGGTGGATAGGGGTAGGAGAAGCTGTCTGGGAAGGCAACGTCTCCACTTGTGGCCAGATTCTTACTGGTCGCAGTGGTGAAGAGTGGGCAATGTAGCAGCGAACTGGAGCTTGGAAACTAATTTTCAGCTTTTAAGAATTCAGTGTGATGTTCATGCTTGTTGTCACATCTGGTCCTGTGGCTTAGGGTCCAGCATACCTTTGTTTATACTAAGCTGGAGTACTAGGAATAGACAGGAGCAATCACTTTGGAAACAGACATTGGAGAATGAGTGGAGTAGCAGTAAGTGCCCACGAGTGGCAGCATTTCAGATGGAGTGAGCAGCAAAGTGTAGGATATTAGCAATAAAGAACCACAGAATACACTGTTTCCATTTATCCAGAAGACATTGCTGTCAGGTTTGACGAGCGGATTAGCAATATGGTAAGCAATAGTGATGGCCTTGGGGAGAAGCAAGAGAACTTGAAGGAACCAAGATGGGCATTACTCTTGTAGGCATGCCACAAGAAACGCAATAGTAAGGTGTAGTAGTTTCACCCAAAGTCGTGGCCGTGAAGTTTCTTGAGTCATCTGCACAGAATGGAAATGTTAATGAAGGTTGTAGTAAAACATCTGGGTTCCATTTCAAAACTCAGCCCAACAAGCATATCCTTCCTCAGCAGTTCGCATTGTGATCAGATACAGAAACAGCCTGCTAAAGAAAAAGAGCAGGGTATTTAGGGCCTGGTGAATAAAGCCAGACTGCTGTCCCAAAGCATGTGATTCACAATAGCACGGGGTTGCGACTGCAAAATGGCTTTATAAAATGTACCAAACCCATTTAGCTTTTAGATAACATGTTACCAAATTGCAAAATGGGTTTAGAAAGTGTAGTATCTTTCTATTTAAATTACTTTTATTGTACTGATGTTACTACAGAAAGCCATAATGATTTGGTATTTGGACATTCCTTATAAATAGCGACTCACTCGGGTATGTATCAATCTTTTTGTGACTGTAATCCAGTCGCAAAACATTGAAAAGTTAATGATTCTCGGGATCCTGACTCCAGATTTGCGGTGGTTACACATTCGTAAAAGGGAAGGGGCCCATTGGGCCCATTTCCCTTGTGTACATGTAAAAAGAGTTTGTTGGGGGGTAGGCTTATGATTTCAGAGTGCCCACTTTGTAATGTCAATTAGGCAACCGATATTTAGATTAAAAAATGTTCTATTTAATTCACTTCATAAGACAGTATCAGATGAGTCTCATTTCCATTAAATAATAACTGCTAACATGTTTCGTGAACAATGTTCTCTTCATTCTTTCTTGGAAAGAATTGAATAATGTATCAACATATGAGGTTGCATTTAATTCGGAAAGTCTTTCATTTGATCTTGAAGATCACTTTTTATTATCTATATCTCTTGTGCTAAGATGTTTGTTTCACATTCAGTTCTCGGTGGTATTAGAATACCTTCTTGTAGAATAACCCATGACTGTCACGGTGTTGTTGAAGGCTGGTGGAAGTAGGTTGGAGGCATGTTTAACTATTTCAGAGAGTTATTTTGAGTGGCTGCTGATTCAATTTTTGATCTTATGGCACAGGGCCTTTGCAAGTATGATATTGTTTTGGTAGGTACACAGTAGGATGTCTGTATGGAATCATTGGCACCATCATTTAATTTGAGCTCCCAGAATTTTTTATTTCTTCGGGTCGGGATGCACAGTGCCGAAGTGCAGAGGTTTTCATCCTCCCCCTGTTAGGATGAGTGCCCTGATGTACCTTTAATGTACATCAGGAAATGAGAGAAGTCCTCACGAGTGTAAAAAACTGCCCATATCTGTCCAGACAATTGTAATGCAAGAAAGTTCCAATGAATGGAGACGATGCATGCAGCGTCCGAATCTAAAATAAGCATTTGCAATGCAATCGGTCTCGCCTTTAGGACCTTATATGTATTTAGCTATGCAGCATATTAGCCTGGGTGCTGAAACATGGAGGGAAAGTAAGCACCAAACTGCGTGACATGCCAGGTATGGGAACACATGGAGAGAAATAATATCTTTCAGCCGGAAATGATATAGTTCAAAGCTCTGTTTTTAATATAAAATCAGGGCCTTCGGTGGTCATATCACTGAAATACAAGATTTGAAAAAAATATATTGTCTACTGGTGCTCGTGGAAGACAATTTCTATGGACTGGTATCTAGAGAATGCTAAAGTGATTCTGGTATTTTACTGACCTCTGCTGGTCGTTTTCTATCAAGAAAGTTAATTAGAGGCAGTTGCCAGAAAAATAAAAAAAGAAAGTCCCTCAGCAGAAAGCAATTCTGGTATTTTACTGACCTCTGCAGGATGTTGTCTATCAAGACAGTAAATAGAGGCAGTTGAACAGAAATAAAGTCCCTAAGAGGAAGTAGACAAGTCCTAGGGCTGATCTCCAGAGCCCACAAAGTACACACACATATAAGTATATACTAAGTATATAAGTATATACTAAAGTATATACAAGAAGTCTTAACTGCTCGACCTAAAAACCCATCTAAAGGGAATCCAAGGGCATGTCGAAAGCCAGGAAAAGTCATAAGTGCACAGAGCAATCATTATCAGGTGTCACAAACGAAATTACCATGCCTCTGGGGTGTTACCAGGCTGTGGGCGTGAAGTCAGGGACTGAAAAAGGAGTACCCAAAGTAGCTGCAGCAGATCATTTGAGGAGCATAAGTGTAAGCCTGACAACAGGTTATATACAGACGACTGAACTACCTTTTTATGATATCAGCGAACCACCATTATTGATGGAAATTAGCTCATGAGATTGCTGATCCACTAAGCTCCTGTTAAATCACAGAACTACCACTGCTGACCGTCTCTAGGACTAAAATAACAAGCATTTGCATTGCAATAGGTCTTGCAGTTACGAGAGTTTGAGCTATTGGTCTTGTAAATGACAACGCCTTTTATATATGTGTTGTTTTTAAAACAGCTAAATAAAAGACATTGTCATTTACAATGCTAATCGTTAAAAGCTCTCGCCAATGCAAGACCTATTACATTGCAAATGGAGTTGGCGCCCATGCTATACATTTTTTTAAAGCGTTAGGAGAAAGCATTTCCTGCCTGCTGAAAAAAAATCTATTTGAGAAAATAGTGCTCGGAGGCTGTAATTAAAGCCTACCAAGTAACAATACACGTACAAGGGGGTGACAAGGCGGTACTAAGGAGGGAATACTAAGCCTATTGACCAATGACCAGCCACAGTTTACAGTGGACAATGGCACAAGCTAATGAAAAATATGGGGTGAGAGTGGTCAGAGCTTCAAGTCCCTACCTAAATACAGCATGCAAAGCAGTGCATGCTCTGCACAGGCTCGGCCTAAAAATGTTGACTTGCAAGGAGATTAGGAAAGGACTGTAAACAATAGAGTGATTAAAAGGGCCAAGAGTTATAATTCAAAGGCTGTGGTCGACAAACAGTTTTGCGCCTTAGTCTGACATATGCAAGATACTATTCCATCTGGTGCAAAAAGCATGGTCAGGCGATAGCTCATCTGACTGAACACTGTCCCTCTGTGAGATCTTCAGGGAGAATTAGTTGATCGTGGTGCATATACCTATACTCTAAATTTGCCTCGGCTGGGCTGTTTAAATGCTGCATAAGTTCCGCTCCTTTCACCACGTGGATTACTTTGCTGTTATTCTGCACTTTGGTAGGAAATGTGCCGTACAAAACAATAATATTTTTAGATTGAAAGGATTGTATAGGTTCTTCTTATCAATAACTGGATTACTGTGCTGATTATTTTGTTGTAAATGTAGTTTATTAGAAGACATCTGTGCTTCTGAAATTATGCATTCATTTTGCTCCTATCACCAACTAAAATACTGTGGATATACCATTGTATTGGATATGCCACTGTAACAGTAGGAAATATCTTTGCCTTCAGTTCTTATCTGGTCATAAACTGGATTATTATAGCAATTGGCATGTTTCGAAGTCGATGTTTTAGCAGGTATTTGGTGATATCTGGGTCTGCAAGGTCTTCCACTTGATGAGTTTGTTATAAGTGCCTCCACAGGGAAGTTTCCCATCCTAGTGTAAGCATGCTACAGCTGCCATTTCAGTATTTGTAGTAGGAACATAGAGGCACATGCATCAAGCAGTATTTTCTTGCGAATCGGCACATTTGTGAACACAAAACAATGCTTTACAGGTGCAGCAAACCCTATTTTGCGTTTCAGTAACCTGTTACCGAATCACAAAATGGGTTTTCAATTCGCTATTAGGAAGGGGTGTGTTTAGGGCAAAAACAAAAACCAAAAAAGGGGTGGTGGAGGGTCCGAGGGGAAATATTTTTATAGACCAGCTAGTACCTAGTCCCCCAACTCAACAGTAAAACACACGAGAGGTACTACAAGTCTGATGTGTCCCTCTTTCTACTAAGGAAAGAGCAAAGATGGGTCTACAAATTACGTAGCGATACGGAGGGATTGAACGATGACATCCCATGGATGCAGCTGTGAATGTACACCTAAGGGCACACATGTGTACATCTGACGACATCTGTTAATGATTTGATGCTTTTGAAAAAAGCTAATATAAGCTTTTTTCAATATCAAAGGGTTTCTCCCTTCCATCAACAATGTCAACAGAATAGCCCTCTTTGTAAATCTTCACAGTCTCCATCCAATGAGAGAGTGAATACTTTGCATAGGTGTAAAAGAGTAACATTTATCCACTGGCCCCCGCCAAAGCTTTTCTACTCTGGCAAACTGTGTGTTTTTATGTATATATGCCACCCTTGGCTATCTTGGCCTCTACAATACTTTGCCATGTAGGTCCCCATACACGAATCCACACCTTGGCCTCACGATTACCAGACCACATTGTGTATTTGGGAAACCTCGGGCCACATTAATGCCCTGGTCGCCACTTTGCCAGTGTTGATAATTATTTTGTCCCATCATACTACATCTGATGACTGTGTACAAATTCCATTACCATTTTTGTCGCTATGCGACTTTTGACAACTCGTAATTGCCCACATACACTCTAAATATGTGCGCTAATACAGACGATGTCTTAGCAGCCGAGTTGAATATTTGTTGTTATTTGTGTACACCAGCGACTGATAACGGGTGTTCTTACAGACAGAAAGCGGACATATCTGTGAGTAAATGAATGGACGTTGCTGATTGGCTTAGCTGTAAACCATGCGCGAGCCAATGAGAACGTCTTTAACAAGAGTTTCCTCCAAGGTCCGCCATCTGTATTTTCGTAAACTACCATGCTCTGGAAATGATAGCTTTTCCAGCTTTTCTGTCCTATTGGTCTTTATCCAACTATTAATATAAGCCCCTGATTGGTTGAACATTTCCTACTGAACAGTTTTTCTTTGAAGGCCGCTCGCTTCAGACTTCGGAGCTTGCTATGCGCTGTCAATGAATACTGCCGCTTGAGCTACCTGCTCTGATTGGTCCTTGTTTCTTAAACGGTGTGGCTCAATCGTCAGCTGCCATTGGTTCTGACTTCACATACGCTGGAAACCAATCAGATTTTTTCGGTGACAGCTCCCTCTCAGGTCCGCTTTCTGGCATACTTAAAGCCGCGGACAACTTGCAATCACCGCCTCCCCCTCGGCTCAGTTCTTACCCCGAGGCAACGACGGAGAGGTTAGTGACTGCGGCTCCTTTCTACTCAGATAGATGCTGTCTAGATCTCTTTCTTTGAAAGAATTATTTGTCAGCATAGGATTTGGCGTCTTTGGTCACTGGCATTTGGTTACTCAGCTGCTCCTTTTTATCATGCAGACAGCTCAGTTTAGCCAGGGCAGTTTTTCCAGTTAGGCGCTTTTTCCTCATGCACTGCAAATCTGCACCTGCCATTTTTCCCTTTTGTATCACCGGTAAAGATGCTTTTAAACCCCTTTTTTGATTGTCTCTGGATTTAACCTTAGATTCATATGTTTATTTCCAGTGCGTGGCCTCCTTCTACCCTGAGCAGTTGCCAGGTGAGGTGAGGTTCTCTCTCCCTGCAATTAGGGTGAGTGTCAAACATTTAAGTAAACATGGATCCATTACAGAGATAAGGGATACACAAAATGTATACTTGTAATCCTGTTTTGTTTTTGTTTCCCACATTGTATATACAGGAGAAGATACACCAAAAATTATTTAAAGCGGGTGTAGATCACATATCACATCATTGAAAGTAAGTGTTGCAGTAGCACCTTAAAGGTCCTGACGAAAGCCGTTTTGTAGGCTGAAACATGTTGACCGAATAACATATCTGGTGGGTAGCAATTCCTTGCATGCTATCTTTATACTGCTTTTTAACCATACCACTTTGATGGTCAGACCCAATAAAGTTTCTTATGACATCATTGTAGGTATTTTTAAATCACGTGGATCATTTTCCTTCCTTTTCTTCTTTTGAGCACTGCAACTTCTTGCCCCTCCCGCTCATTTACTGCCATCTGTTGGTTGAATGTTTGATCATTGGGTCCGACATTAGGCAACCTCGAAATTTCTTTCTGAGGAGGAGCCTACAGGACACCATTCTTCAACACAAACATACCCAGATGACGAGATTCCACTTATGAGTGGGCTGATGGGTACTTTTTCCTCATACTCTGTATCTTCTCTTCTTCTCTCATGTTCTTTGGTATAACAATGTTATTTCTTTGGATCAACTTCGTGGTCTGGTCATAAAATGGGACACTTTTAGGTTCCAGCTATCTCTTTCCGTGTGTTTAGGGCTAAGCATGGGCGGATTTTGCGGATCCACGATTCGCGGATTTAGCGGATCCACGGATCGTGGATCCGCAAAATCCGCGGATTTAGCGGATTTGCGGATTTGGGGGCGGGGCTTCATCGAGTGTGTGGGCGGGGCCAAACGGACGGGGCTTCCACGCGAGCGCACATGCCTCTTGTGTGTCTAAAAGGTCAGAGACCGATCAGAGCAGCATCACAGCGGATTTTCGATGGTATATTTGGGAAGAAGGCACATCTGCCCAGCCTCCCAACGCTCACGATTTTTTTTGGGCTGATGAATGAGTCACTGCATTTGCGCTTCAACTAGTTCCAGCGACCAAGTGTGTGTTACTATGCAATCGCGCCGAAGTGCGCAGGGGTCCCTTGAGTGAAATGTCCATCATAGTGGGTAAATGGCGGGAAGACGGTGCACACCTCGAGTGTGTGGGCGGGGCCAAACGGACGGGGCGTCCATGCGAGCATGCCTCTTGTGTGTATAAAAGGGCAGAGACCGATCAGAGCAGCAGATTAATTTTTGGGCTGATGAATGAGTCACTGAATTTAAGCTTCAACTAGGGCACATGCTTTATTGATATCTGCAAGTGTTTCCTGTTGAGGTTTATTTTTTTGTGCCAGGACCGTCGTGCCCGAATGAACCCTGCCCTTCATATTTATTCAAGAAGACACCACCGTTGAAATAATTTACGATGGCGCCGGCAAGCTGCCAGCGCCATCCTGCAATAGTTACTTAATTAGCTTCAACAGGAAAGCTCCAACTGTTAAAATAAAGCAGGCGCTCAAGCCCCTGCTGTATCTTATCTATTAGAGCTTCCTGTTGAAGCTAATTAAGTAACTATTGCAGATGGCGCTGGCAGCTTGCCGGCGCCATCGTTAATTAGGCTCGCTTGAACTTTTGACCGCAAAATCCGCTCCGATCGCGGATTGCGGATTTTCGGCAAATTCGCGAGAGTTCGCGGATCGCGGATTTGCCGAAAATCCGCAAAATCCGCGATCGGAGCGGATTTTGCGCTCATGCTTATTTAGGGCGTCCCTTCCTAATACCGAATCGCATCAGTATGTAGGAATGTTTTGTGACCGAAATGCGGTTGCAAAACATTCGCATTTTATCACCTACTTTAAGTAGGTGGTAACCCATTCGCAAATATGAGAAGCGGTCCCCAAGGCACCCCTTCCCCTTTGTGAGTGTTTGTTTCAGCAATTTTTTAGAGCAGGCAGTGGACCATTGCCTATTCTTAAAAAATTAAAAGAAATCTTTTAATTTTACTTTTTGTAAAGCATCTTGTTTTTCTTTAAGGAAACAGGCTGCTTTACTAAAAAGAAAAGATTGCTTTATTAAAAAGCAATCATGGACATGGTTGTCTGCTAAACCCAGCAGGCCACCATCCCTGTGATTTTTGTTATTCCTAAGTGGTCACAAATTGCGACCTATCTCATTAATATTCATGAGGTAGGTCATTTGCAATCCCATAGGAATAGCAGAAAGTGTTCAACACACTTTCATGCATTTGCCATTTTACGATTCTCTTATTGCGAATCACAATGGTTGGCAATTAGGAAACCGCAAAACGTTGCATAGATACATCTGGCCCATAATTGTATGAAAACAAGGCTACCGAATGTAGAAACATAAACTGTACAAAGGATCCTAAATTATACTTAGTAAAACTAGGCACTCAAGTAAGGAAATTAAGTTTAGTACAGGCCCAAAAGAATAGTTATGTTACACCAGTGGCGCTAGCTCAGTGTATTTATAGTTAGGTCTGACTTTCCATAGGAAAGTGTCAACTCTGATACCTAAAATAAAACTAATAAGCAGAATTTTTCTTTGAGAGCAAGGTTTTTATTCAGCTGAATTAAATGAAAGCACCTGGAGCTCCAGCAAACTGTCTCACTAAATACTCTACACATGGGTAGTTATAAACTCATCCAGCAATGGAAATGTACTCATTGGTTCAGTTCTCAGGCAAAACAAACAGATGTACATCCATTATACATGTAACAACTTCTCCCTGGTACACTGACAACACATGTTAAGCAATTCATTCTTCTCACTGCACCTGCAGTCTTGAGAGATGCTTGCAAATGCCAGAATGAGAACATCATATCTCACTCATTAGTCTTTCCATGCCATCTGGAGCATAGCTCTGCAAAATACCCTTAATTATTTGTCCTTGAAGGTTAATCGTTTATTAGTACTGTAGCAATGAGTTAATGTGACACAAGCAAGATGGACTCAGTTTAATTTGTAGCATAGGCACCCACAAAGCTATTTTCTGTTAATAACTTTGGTGTCGCTCTGGAAATCCAAAAATATGTTCACTCACTTCAGCTCCTTCATGGAAATCTTTGTGCTGATTAGTCAATCAGGGGCCAGACATAAAAGGTCCCAAAACATTGATTTCTCATTTTAATTCCCATAGGAAAATTTGCTCTCTGATACACAAAAAACAGTTGAACAAAATGACTTAAAATTTGGCAGACAGATAGAACTTTACTCAGAGAGTGTGTTTTTCATTATTTGGTGTAAATCCTCTCAGATTTTTTTAAAAGAAGAAATTCGAGCTAAAAGAGGTGCTTTGGTGGTCATGAAGGAGTTAATTTCCTGAAAATGTTTGGGCGATCCGGACCACAATGTACTTTTGGTACCAAAAAAAATAAGGACTCAAATCCCATTGACTGATGGATGCTTTTTTCCTGTCATTCAATGGAGTACCACATTACCCAGGATAGTACAAAGATATGCAATCTGATTGGCTGAACTGATTGGCCAGCTGGTACATCTCGGAAACTGTGACCCCCCTTGCACTCGTGGGAGGTAACCCTCCTCACTCCTCAACCCTGACCCCTGTGACAACATTTATAATTTTTTTGGGGCCACAGGTACTGCAGTATTCTTGCGGGAACCAGCAAGCCCTTCTGTGAGCAACTGCAGTACTCTTGTGGAGCCAGTACAGCCCTCCCTTGAGGTATTGTGGCACTCTCACAGGACCCGCCACACAAGTTATTACTCCACAGTACTGTGGTACCATGCAAGCTTCAAAGAGGAAGCTTTCACTGTACTGCAGTACCATGGGGTGACTACTTGCGAGACAGGAACTGTAAGAGTACTGAGGTACCCGAAAATATATATTTTTTAAATGAGTAAACAATGCAGGTTGGCTGTGCATGGCCAAAGGATGTCCGTAGGAGGGGTTGGGTGCATGCATGAGGTTGGAAGTAGGCCCTGGCTGAAGGCATGTGTACCGCGGTTGGGCGCCACCAGGGGTTTGAGGGCAGAGCTTGGTATAGGTCAGGCCCTGCAGACAAGACCCGCTGTGCACAGCCAAAGGAGTTGACTGCATGTGAAGGGTTTGCCATTAGTCCAATTTAGAATACAATTTAAAAAAACTGAAATGCACTGAAAAAACAAAGGTTACAATTATGTTATAGTTAGGTTAGGTTCGAAGATTGTAACTTGCAATAAAAATTAATGGAACAATTAATGAGACATGAGCTAAAATTAAAAAACACAAGCCAGTGAAAAACACCAGTTATAGTTTAATCAAAAAACTATAACATTTTCCCCTATATTAGAATGTTAATGGCCTCATGTATTACATCACCTATGACATGGAAACCTTTTTAAAAAGGATGAGAATGTGGACTGGGCATTTAATTAGAGATGGGTGCAGAGCCTTGCCGAAGGCTGGTGCATGATGAGCAATAAAGGCAAACTGGTACTGATGGACTGTACTTGCAGTTGGATAGTGAAGCAGGCTGGTCCAACCCTGAGACAAGGAGTCTGAGGGTCATGGGGAAAAGAGGTGCAGACTGCCAAATATGCAGTGTCTTTTGTGGGACACCTCTGGCTCGGCTCATGGAAGTGGAAGGGACCCAGGCCAAAAGAGGGAAAGCAGTGATGGTGTTATGAATCCAGTAATCACTATAAACTACAAAGGCCTTGAAGACAGTTTACACAGTTGGTATGAGCTTGGGTGTCAAACTATGGTTCTAGAGGAGGAGTTCATCCCTTAACCCTGCTTGGCACGAGTCAAATGCAGGTGGCAGCATGCCCTGGTAGCATAAACTGGATCTGAAGGAACGTCTTGGAGCCTTTCAGGTTTGAGAATGTGAAGCAGTAGTATGACCCGAGGAGAGGTTCTGCCTTGCCCAGGCATCTATTGACTTCAGGCTTTGGCACAAAGGTAATCTGAGGTCAACAGAAGGAAAGAGTGGGCAAGGTCCCACCCCAACATATCCCAGCACATAAAACATCATCAGCTGTTCTAGGTGGCACAGTTGTCCTTTCATCAGTATCAGATTCTGAGTCTCCAGTTCCAATATGAGAGTAACTTCTTGTACTTTTCCGGTTCCAATTGTTCCTCGTGCATCTTTCGCTGTGAACTTCTCCAAAGTAATAACATTTGTAGTACTCTTGATTGTTTCGTTCTAGCCTGACTAGATGTCTGTTTGCGCTCCTATCTTCTTGTCATCCTATTGGATCTTCAAGTACATCGAGCATGCTCGAATGGTTAGTCTAGCTTAGACTTCAGCTGAGCTGCTGTTGTCTTCACCCATGCTGGGGTATTTTTGGGGGTCACAAAGTAATGCTACATACCATTGTCAATGAGCTTAGCTGGAAACATCAGCATAAATTGTAAGCCAAGTGTGCACAAAATCTTTCATTTCAAAGTAGGAGTTTTGTTGTTTCTGAACCTGAGCACTAAAGTCAGGATACAAATAGACTTTGCAGCCGTCCACTCCTATTCCCGAATCTGTGTGTGCCCTTTCATCTGAGAAAAAAGTGAGAAAGTCAACCACGGTATACCCACTGTTCTAACCAATTCTCCAAAAATAATTCCATGCTGGGGCCCTCTATCTTTTCAGGCAAACCTAAAATCATGATAGTGTTCCTTTATGAGCGGCCCTCTATGTCTTCAGCACCCAACTTAAGAATATCCATCTGCATTTTAAAGTCTGCAAATTGCTGCTGCAGTTATAACACACTTGGTCTTGTGCTCGCTATGGTTGATTCCACTTCTGTCAGCTAATGTATTCTGGTCTGCTCATAGAAGGTTTAGATCAATTGTTACACCATCTATTTTTAGTCTCTAGCACCAGGTGCAAGGCAGTTATGGCCTCAAATTTTGCATCAAACTTGCCCGCGGTCTCTACTGTCTCTTCCTTCGTAGCCATTGCTCCTTCCACAACGTAATTGCCCAGGCTGTTCCCCACCCTCTGGTCAGCAGATTGGCCCAGCTGCTGCTGCGTGCTAGCTTGCCACCTTGTGGTTTCCCCGTTGTGCAAAGCAATCCAGTTCTTCGCTTTAATACATCTGTACAGCCAGACAGCTGACCCAACAAGATCGCCTTCTCTAGGCACCATGGGAAGCAAGTCATGAACACATGGTCTCAGTATAAGCATATCTACTGCGCACATAGAACAGACATCACTGCTCTCTTCTTCTTTACAAGACCACAAACAATTGGGATAGCTCTCAGCCAACTCACAGAGCCAGCCAGTTTCCCCAATATGTTTTCTCTTCTTTCTCCTTATGTGCATGTTCAAGTGTGGTATGCAGGCGGCATGTGCATATTTTACCTATCACGCAAAAGTACTGAAGGCGACTCTACTACAACGCTCAGCAGTGGCGCAGTGTCATATGATTATTTAATCATTAATTTATGTTGTTTGTTCTCTAATTGGGGGCAGCAATGTTTGTGCCATGCTGCGTCTTCCCCCCATGATGCAGTGGCCGGGTCTCAGCAGGCCTCCTCTCATTGCAGCTGCCATGCGGGTCTGTAATGTCAGCAGGCAAGTTATGTTAGCCGCAACCATGCTCCTCCACTCCTCTTTTCCCCAGCTGCTGACCCTTGAGTCCTCCTTCACCACAGGTGCTGCTATCTTTTGTTTGTGGCAATGGATGAGCACCTTCAAGAGGATTTCAATGACAGGAGTTGGAGCTACCCTCATGCACATCTACTTGGCCATCTTGCTTAACCCCCTCCACATCAGTGGGTATCCCTTAGATACCCCTGGAAGCATGAAGAATGTACTGTAAATTATTTTCTCTCAGGCCATCAAGCAAAAAAGTTTTAGTAGAGATAGTATTGCCTGCATCTGTTAGCTCGTTCTGACCTTTGGGATCCATTTCACAAAGAAAGTTTGCACAGTATACAGTTATAGATTCTTGCAAGGGTGCAGATATATGACTTTATGGAATTCATATAAGCTTCCCGGTGTACTCTTGGAAAGCTATGACTGTTACTGGTTTGGAGGTGTACTATTGTAAAATATTAGTGAATTCCTTTCTTCACCAGTAACGAAGCATGTCAGCATGCATAAATGTAGTACAGTTAAGCATGGTGAAATACCATCTTCTTTGTGCACTGGCACATTTTTTCTCCTCCATGAGGAAAATATTTTACCCTATGGAGAAACAGTTTTTCCTGTAATCCACACCAGTTGTGAAGGTGTTGCCATCGCCTTGAAAAAGGATTTACTCCTACTCTTGGCGAGAGTAAATAGAACCAATCGTCTTACCACTTTCAGGTTTTGAAGATATTAAATAGGAGTTTGAGCATACCCGTAATCTTCCTGACAGCCCTCTCATTTGACCTGCAACTCCCCTCCCTTTGAGTGGGATTTATTTCTGCACAGTACTACACCACTTTGATGTAATATTGTGTGTGAGTCAAAGGTGCAAGGTCACCATTTGTGAATATTCTACTCTTGTACATCAAATTATTTGCATGTGTCAGCCATCTAAAACTATGTAAGTGGCTCTGTTAATTAGGCACTGATGCTGAGCCCTAAGGTTTTACTTTATTGTGGTTTCTGTATCGCCCATTTCCAGCTGTGAATCATGATACCTGACCTGAATGTCCCTGTCCCAGGGATAGGTATGTGCCTCCTCTCCCAGCTTAAATTGCTCATCAGTACCCACTCAGCATTCCTAATCTAACCCAATTAGCTGCAGTACATATCCATCTTGTCCTTTTCCCTTGCTGATTTGTTTTTCCCTTTATCCAGCTGTACATTAATTCATTGTGAATGAAACATTTCCCCATTAAAGATTTACTATTACACTGTAATACATACTAGGGGTGGGCATAACTTGTGTAATTCTGAGTAGTGTAATCACGCAAAATTACCCAAAAAGTACTTAAGAAAAGTAATTCTGTATTTAAGCGCTATTTTCTTGCCACAAAAATGCCCCCGCCATGTTCAAAATGGATGCGAAGATGTATTTTGCACTAAAAAATAGCGCTAGATGCAACAGAACATGACTAGCAAGCATGAGCAGCCGCTCACGGTCGCTGAGTGTGCATTTCAAGTAGGATTTTCCCCCAACTTATTCCCAGCATTTTTCTTGGCCCAAAATGCTCCCTCACATCCACAATAGACGCGAGGATGCATTTTGGGATAAGAATGCTCAAATTACTCTTAATTATCTCAGCAGGCATAATTGGGTTATTATTGTTCATTCCCATCAAAGAGTAACGTGGAATTAGCAAAAAACTCTGATTACTCCCCCGTCATTGAAATTCCGCCCAGGCCTAATATATACATCTCCATGCCCTTGAATGATCTCCTTTGTCGACTGTCCCTATCAGTTCACCTAGATGCTTGTCTTGTCTACTCAAATTCTTTGCACAACAGAACAATGAAAGAGAGAGAAGAGAAAGCGTTTATAGTTTATAGAAACATTACTTAAATGTAACTGTGTCTTTTGCTTTTGTTGAGTTTTCATATTATATTGGTTGATGAAGTGCAATGAAAGACAATGTAATATTTCCAAGCAAACCATGAGGTAATTATTAGAGACACAGAGGCAACGATGATACATATTCTATCTTATTTATGGACTCCTCAGTCTGTCTAAGCCAAAACAGTATCATAAAACACAACCACATTTCCAACTAAAAAGTAAAACAGTCCACTAATCACTGTATAACAGTCCATAGACTCTTCATGTAATCCTCCCCCGTGACTTTTACACACGAAGCTCTGTTCTCAATGCTGTTGTGATGAATCCTGTTTCAGTTCTGCACCTATGCCTAAATACAGTCGTCATGAGACCTTGAAGGCAATCCAGTGTCCTGTCTGAGATTTTTTTTAAATATTTATATCATAGCAGCAGTAGCACCACACAATGGTCACAGATAATGTAACTTGACAAACCCAAGAAACAAATACGTTACTTTCACCACACAGGCCTTCATGAGTGGGTGAGAGGCAATTCAATGAATGCTGAGTGGGATAATCCTGACCTCTGTGTCCTTAATAGAGGTGAAACTTTCCTGCTTGTGAGCTAGGGAATTCTACATTCTATGTCAGGAGTGATGAAGCAGGTAAACTGCTGAATCCCTACTCAACACATAAAACCAATTTTGACACCTTGTAAAAGAAAATGACAGATGTGCACAATTGGTGCACATTATACGTTGAAGAGTATTGAGAAATAGATCATAAAGAAACTTAGTTACTGCGTCGTAAAAGCATGCAGAAGACTTTAGACTAGATGAAAATGCTATGAATCACATAGGTTCATGTTTACTAAATTCCATGGCGTATTCTTTAACGTAGAATATAAATGTGAAAGTGATGACTCACATGTTCTGGAAGGTTCATTACCCAATCTTCTTTGAATAATTATATATGTGATAAATTAACAGGATTAAATATAAATTAGATAATCTTATGAACAATTATTGAAGAGTTGTTTTAATATTATCTTTGTTTATGGTAAGTGTGCACCAACCGAGAAAAAGAAATGGTGCTGCACTTCCTGCTAAATCCAATTTCACTGAAACTTTCAGAGAATGGTCTTCATATATGTACTAATGAGAATTACTAGAAACGGTTCAGTTACTTCACATTTTGAAATCATTTTATACGTTGGTACTTTTGAAATTGTAGTAATGTGCCATAGTTACACAGACAAATTGAAATGGAATTAAAATGCTTTGTTAGTGGAATAGATTTAAGAAAGAATATAAGGTTTTAGACACTTTAGAATGAATTTTGTATTTCCATTAATTTATATTGTATATATTTCACGAACTAAAATTAAATTTAGGCCTGCATTTTCTTGTTCCTGCTTGATCCTGTTCTCATGAGAAAGCCTCATACATTTGTACTGTGGGATGAAACTATGTTTTGTAAGAAGAGTTGCCACGACATACCAGGACTATTCGCAGCTATTTTGCTACTTTGAGAACATCTGCCGTGAGAAATTGTCTTTTTCAACTCACTCATGTAACTCTGCTGAAAGCCGATTGTGTATAATTATACATTTTTGAATATTTCGACAGCTTAAGTGATGATCTCCACCTTTTTACCATAAAATGTGTCTTTTTTGTGCTGCATGACAATCATCCTGTACGACTGACCAATGGGCTGAGTGGTCTGATCGGACTAGGTGACCCAGAAGGTGTAACCCCGGAACTGGGAAAATATCCATTGGATTGATAATCGGATGCACCTTTTATCGTTTTGCCATTCGGTTTGGCACTTTTCTACCTTTCCAATGAGGATTACATCCCATCGGACAGAGACAACTTTCGTACTTGCCGTGGTGGGGCTAGCTTGTGACTTTAACTGCACACCCTAAGTAAAAAACAACACGCAAAGCACTCATTGCAATGAATGCATGCACACCAAATGGGGCAGGCAGTGTGGCATGCCATTTTTCTGAATGTATGACGTTACAATGCATACATTTACAATGCATGCCTTTACAACGCAGCTATTACATCGCAACATCCTTTACAATGCATACATTTACATCACACACCACTACAATTAATTGTTTTAACTACATTTACAACACATTCCATTACATCACATTATACATTTATAACGCATACCATTACAACTCATACCATTACATTGCATTTAAGGTAAGTGCTGGATAGTGTAGGGGCAAAAATGACTATTCTAACTCCAGGGTGTGCAACAGTAGGCTAAGTGTTGGATAGTGTAGGGGTACTATGCGTTGTAATGGTATGCGTTGTAATGACATGCGATGTAATGGATGCGTTGTAGTGACATGCGTTGTAGTGTCATGCGTTGTAGTGACATGCAATGAAATGGATGCATTGTAGTGACATGCGTTGTAAAGGATGTTGCGATGTAATTACTGCATTGTAACTTTACTGCGATGTAATGACTGCATTGTAAAGGTTGTTTCCCCATTCTTCTACTTGTGCTCAGTGTTATGTCCTGGGATGACCAGTCTCCGCATCAAGCATGCCTGAGACCAGTCCTGTTGTACTATAAAGGCTGGCGCTCCATGCAATAAGTGATTTGTTTGTCAACGAACAAGGCTGACAGGGTGAGAGTGAAAGGAAAAAAAGAGACATTGAGCAAGAGGAAACGCCAGCAAGAGATAGTGGGAGATCTCAAGAAAGAAACTTGGCGAGGGAGAGAGAGAGAGAGAGAGAGGGAGAGAGAGAGAGAAAGAGAGAGAGAAAGAGAGGGGAGAGAGGTAAAGAGAGATAGAGAAGAAAGAGAGATGCTGGAAATAGGGAAGATAAGGAGCCAAAAAACTGTGGTAATCTGTTACACTGTCATTTCTATTATATGTTTTGTTACACTGTAATTTTCATACTGTCACTTAAAAGTTTAGAATACTCCTGTGCATCTGTCAAAGTAGGTTCTAGATTCCAATGGAGTACAGGACTAAAGCTTGGCTGGGATCAGAGGCGTAACACAGGCCCACGCAGCCCCCGCGGTGTGGGGGGGCCCCTGCGCTCCAGGGGCCCCTCACTCAGCGGAGCCGGCTGCAAGCAAGCCTCTTCAAGTTTTCACGAATTAAATCAAATGGTGCGCAACCGCGCATGGCCTCACCAAGTCCCTATAAATTAAATGGTGCGCGCACACCACGGTGACGCCCTCTAAGCCTCTTCATGAATTAATCTAAGAAGACTATACTTTCTAACACCTGTGCAGTGCTGTGGGAGTGAATAACTTTTAAAAGGCTGATCTAGGAAGTGTGGTAAGTTTTTGACGAGATCTACCTCTCACAATGGCCTCCCTGCCCTGCCAAGGGAGTGAGAGGCAGTTATTTACACATGTGATTTGCTTGTTTGTACGTGTTGAGGCCAATCACATCGTTTTGTCATTATTTCATGGGTTCACTGGTGCAGTCTCAATGATAGACACATTATAGTTTAAATCTTTTATTGATTTTCAGACAGAAGAAAGAAGAACAATATCCCAACTCCTTAGAGACATTGCGATACAGATACCAAGTGTCGCTATAGATAGCATTACCCAGTAATATGCATGCAGCTGGTCCGCGGAAGAAAACATTCAGCAGAAGCTGAAGAAACAGATCAACATATAGGCCTCCATGGTCGTGCTTGTGATGTAAGAGGCATAGAGATTGGGTGGCCTATGTGTCTTCCGGAGAAAGGGAATACCCTGCAGGGGCCTAGCTGCTACCACTTGGTCTTGGAACAGCCAGTGCTTTTTGGATTCCAGACGGTTCCACTCCACCAAATAGCAGAGCTGTGTAGCATAGAAGTAGAGCTGTAGGTCAGGGACCCCTACTCCTCCTTGCTCCGGGGGCAGGATCGCAATTGCGTGCCTAAATCGTGGCTTGCATCCTTGCCAAATAAATCGTGCCAAGTCCGACTGAGTTTGCTGGATCCAGCTGGCAGGAGGGCACAGGTGTAGGGTCTGGAAGAGATAGAGGATCTGGGGGAGTACTGTCATTTTGGTCGCTGCTATTCTACCCAGCCAGGAGAGGGGGTGGTGTTTCCATTGGCCCAATTCTTTGCGGCTGTGGATGCGGCGTCTGTCGTAATTGGCGGTGATAGTGGCCTGTATGGTGGAGCCTAATTGCACCCCTAGGTACGGGATCGTGGAGGGGGACCATTGAATAGAGTGTTCTTCCTGTATGTGGGCTAGCGTAGTCGGGAGAGGGAGATATTAAGCGGTGTTGATTTGTCCACATTGATCTTGAAACCCGAGGCTTGTGCAAAGCAGGGGAGTTCTACGAAGAGAGCCCTCAGTGCCTGGGCTGGGCTACTGAGAGAGAGCAGGATGTCGTACGCATATAAACTGATCTTGGGTCTATCCCCACCAAATTTTATCCCGGTGAGAGGGGGTGGTGTCGGATTCTCAGTGCCAGCGGCTCCATGTAGAGCGCAAAAAGGAGGGTAGACAAGGGGAATCCCTGTGGAGTGCACCGACCTATGGGGGAACCTGGACGAGGTCTGACCATTAACTCGGATTGCGGCCTTGGGGGAGCGGTAGCAATTAAGGATGCAGGTACGCAGCTTCTCTCTAAAGCCAAATCGTTGCAGGACTAGTTCCAGATAGGGCCAATGCACCCTATCGAAAGCTTTCTCAGCGTCAATGCCCAGTAGCATGTATACCCTCTCCGTGCAGGACGCCTTCTCGATGAGGTGCAGTACTCTCTTTGTATTATTGCTCTTTTGTCGTTGTGGTATGAAGCCCACTTGGTCTGGCTCCACCAGCTGAGGCATGTAGGGCGCTATCCGGGTCACAAGGATGCTCGTATAGAGCTTCAGATCTATGTTGAGGAGGGAGATTGGTCTGTATGAGCTACAGAAAGTTTTGTCTAACCCGGGTTTCGGGCTGACTACAAGCGATGCCTCTAGCATTTGCTCAGGGATCGCTCCTTGTTGTGTGAAGGTGTTGAACAAGCCCCGCAACAGGGGGGCAACCTGGTTGCAAAACATTTTGTAGAAGACCGCGAAGTAACCATCTGGCCCGGGCAATTTACCGAGCCGGAGCCGGGATATAGCCGCAATCACCTCCTCCGTCCCTAAATCTCTAAGTGAGCTGCCTGCACTGGGTTGAGAGTGGGTATTGGTGAGGCCTCCAAGTAAGTAGAGCTGTGGAGAGCAGTCAGAGAGTCTCCTGAGTATAACTGAGCGTAGAAGTCTCGAAAGGCTTCCGCGATAGCCACTTCGTCTGCGGTAGGTCCCCCCACCCCCCAAGGGTCGGATGGCCTGTACACCTTGATGTTGTCTGACCTCTCGTAGTTTGTGAGCTAGCAGGCGGCCGCACCTGTCCCCTCCGGTGTAATAGGAGTGGCAGAGACAAAGTACAGCGTATTCGGCCCTATCCTGATCCAGCCCAGCTAATTGTTTCCGCTCCAAGCAGAGTTGGTGCCAGGCCCTGGCCGCTCCAGTACGTTGGTGCATCTGTTCCAATTCTGCAACCCACTGAGTGAGCTCTGCCCATTTCTGACTCAAATAGCTATGAATTCCCCCCTCAGGACAGCTTTAAGAGCAGTCCACTGCGTCGCTAGCGAGGTATCTGAGTTGGCGTTAAAGGCGAGATAGTTCAAAATGGCTGTTTTAATTTGATCCACGTTGGAGGCGCGAGTAATATCGAGTCTCGCAAGCGCCAGTGCCGCTGTGGTTGCTGCGTGTGTGGAAGCTCAAAGGAAGCCATAACTGGGGAATGATCTGATAAGGATGCAGTGAGTATCTCGGAGTCAGTGGCTAGCACCTGTAACGGGGTGGAGCAAAGAAAATAATCTAATCTAGCATAAGTTTTATGGGCCCCGGAATAATAGGTGTAAGTGCGGCTGTGGGGATGGAAATGTCGCCATAGATCTACGAGACCCAATTCCTGGACACAAGCCAACCCTGCCCAAGCTAGAGCCCCCACCTGGCTTGTGCGCTGAGAGGAGCGATCGATGAGATTGTCAAAGACCAAATTCTGATTTCCCACCAACAGCAGGCGTCGTTCTGTGTTAGCCGTAGCTTCAGTAAGCGCATTGTGAAAGAATTTATCCTGACCTTCATTGGGGGCGTATATGGATCCTATTATGAGGGACACCCCAGCTACGAGAAATTGAAACGTGAGCAAACGCCCCTTGATCTCGGCCTCCTTTTGGAGAACTTTACCCTGAAAGGAGCGAGAAACAAGTATGGCAACCCCTGCTGATTTATTAGAATTGTAGGAAAACAACTGCGTGGGGTAGGCGCGGGATTTCATCCTGTGGTGGTCTTTGGGGATTAGACGTGTCTCCTGCAGTAGGCAAATGTCGGCAGTGGATTGTTCGAGATAATTGAGGACAGCTCTGCGTTTGATTGGGTGATTGAGGCCTCGCACATTGAGTGTCAAAATCTTGAGTGGTTTATGTGTCATCTAGTATGTGAGAGGGAAGTAGGCCATGTCTTGCGCTGTAGGAGAGTTCCAGGCATGCATCGTGTGGAGAGAGTAACAAAGTGTGCCAGCAGGTGATCCGTGCCCATGGAGGGAGGGAAAAGGTGGATGAGGGGAACCAGCCCAAAAAAGAAAACTGCCTAAAAACCCTTAGAGAAAACCCCCCACCCACAACCCACCCCAAATTGAGAACAGTTCAAACAAGTTCAATGAACAAAAATAGTCTGCCGTCCTGGGACGACTGGTCAGTCAACAATGTGGGGTCCATCGTGGAACCAAGAGGGGGTGCATTCCCCCGCCACCCTCCCAATCCCAGCAAATAAACAAATGGAGGGTTCAACGCTGTGAGGCGATCATTTGGCAGTGGAGTCTTCTCCGGCAAGAACTTCAGTGGCTGCTGTCAGGGCTGCTTGTCGACCTCTGGCAATTTCTGAGTGTGCGGATGCCGGGGCCGCCGCCTTCTGCCCTGGCGTTGCCATCCTGATGGGGACGTCTCGGGTCCCGAAGTGGTGCTATGAACTTCATCGTCTTCACTCGGCTTTGCCATTTCCAGAATGCGGCATGCTTCCACTAATGAGCGGAGTTGATGGAGGTTTCCATTATGGCGAAAAATAAGGCGAAAAGGATGCCCCCAGGAATACGATATCCCCTGCTGCCGGAGATGCTCAGTCACTGGGTGGAAATGACGCCATTGTTGCAGGGTAATCAGAGCTAAGTCCTGGTACAGCACAGGGGAATGACCCTGGAACGAGATAGGGTGGAGGGTTCTTGCTTTAGCAAGGATGGCTTCCTTGATTTTGTTTTGTAAACACATTTTATTCAAGTTTTCAATCATTTAGACAAATACTTTTCAAATTCACATTCCATTCCATTATACAATGGTTACTAGACGGTAGCCCTATCATACCCGCTCTATAGCCCGTCTATCGCCTCCTTAAACCTCGACACTCATTGCTTCATGAATATTGTCTATGCAGTAGAATTGTATGTGTCATTACAACCTTCAGTGCCGCCCTGGGCATCCTGTCCATATTGCTCTAGGCTTGCACACAGTCTAATTCCTCTTCACAGCATATAAGCAACTATCAAAACACAACAAACTTCCCCCTTCCCTCCTCCCCCATACCCTCCCCCCACCCACCAGACATGTCGCTCCCTCCCCTCAACCCCTATGTCATACAGCTTGTACTCCTGCCATCCACCTCACAGCACTATGTCAGTGATCAGAGTCCCAACGACGGAGATGCTCTCTGAACAATCACCGTACCAGTCATCCTTCCCACCCATACTACAAAAGCAATGCTCCAGAGCAGTAAGAGAAGTCGCCCCTTTCAGAAGTAGCCGGAATATCCCCTCACAGTCCGCCCACTTTATAAATTCCCGCAACCATCTTGCTGCATTGGGCATGGTGACCGCTTTCCAGTGGCTAGTAATCTCTCTTGTAGCTAGAACTAACCCTAAGTCTACGAGTTTAATAGTGAGTTTATTACGGGCAGTGTGAGGAAACCAGTGTAGCAGGCACACACCTGGTGTCAGCTGTAGATCCCTATCCGTTACCTCTTGCAGTTTGGCCATGACCTCCCCCCAGAACCCATGCAACATAGGACAGTCCCAGAGCATATGGAGGAATGCGGCATTTTCCAGCTTGCACCGCGGGTAGGTTGTGTGGGATCCGAAAAGCTCATTAAGTTTAAGGGGGGTCAGGTATGCTCAATGGAACACATAAAATTGTCTTAGTTGAAATCTCACATTCCTGGAGCATTTCATGCACTCTCCATCAGCATCTCCCACGTCTTTATCTCTAAGGCAGTCCCCAGATCTGCTTCCCACATAGTGCACAGCCCTTCTAAAGGAGTCCTGGACCCCTATGTGATTCTCTTATATAGGCAGGTGACCGCCTTAACCTTCTCCGCTGAGATGACCACATACCAGCAGGGGAAATCCCTCTTTTCCAGTGCTTGCGTATGGCTGCCGTCAATGCCGCATGTAGGAGAAAGTCCTGCCCAGGAATTTCATGTCTTTCCATGAGAACCTGAAAGGGTATGAGGATTCCCACTTTGTAGAGATCCCCGAGATTTGAGAACCCTAGGTCTTTCCAGTCTCACAGCCGTTGCCAATCTCCTCTCTGTGGTAACACCTCACAGAGCAATATTGGGATCTCAGGTGTGTACGAGGGTCCCACCCAAATTCTTCTATTGGCGCAATTCCAGCACTGGCGCATCACCCACAGATCTCTCGGTACCTCTCTTTCACGAAGCGGCAGCTGAAGGAGAGTCCGAGCAAGCTGGCAAAGGCCTGGGTCCATACCCCTGTGGTCCTCCTCCGCCCTCAACTTCCCTGCCATCGACCGCGCATACCATTGAAACTGGGCCGCATGATAATATGCCTCAAAATCAGGAGCCGCTAACCCTCCCTCCCACCTAGGGCGCATCATAGTGCTCAGTGCCACTCTGCGCCGTCCCGAGCCCCACAAGAAACCCGTAACCATAGTATTCAGTTGGGCAAAGTATTTTCCAGGGATCCAAAGTGGTAACGCTCCAAAATAGTAGAGTAGACGGGGTAGGGTCACCATCTTTAGCAACGCCACTCTCCCCATAACTGACAAAGGCAAGGTTCCCCAGAAATCACATTTACTCCTGGTGTTTCTCAACGCGCACCCCACATTACCCTCGAATAAGTCAGAAGGCTCATGATAAATTCTGACTCCTAAATAAAGTAAGCAACTGCTTTCCCACCTCACATCCAGACCATCTGGCGGTTCAGCTCTACCCCCTCGTACCGGGAAAAGGCACGTCTTGTTCCAGTTAACTTTGAGCCACGCCATCCGCCCTAGTCTCTCCAGCAATTCTCGGACACCCTGTATTTCCCCAGCAGCATTGACGAGGAACATTAAAAGATCGTCCGCATACAGAGCAAGGTAGTGGGTCCGACTCATCCCGTCCAATCCCCTGTAATACCGTCCCGACTCGATGGCCAGGGCGAACAGGAGGGGAGACGGCGGGGATCCCTGTCTCGTCCCCCTGCCCACCCTGCAGGCTTCAGAAATCACGCCCCGTTCGGACCCTGGCTGTCGAGCGGCTATATAAAATCTTCGTCCAGGCCACAAACCCTTCACCCAGGCCAAATGCCCTCAGGACCCTAAACAGATATGACCACTCAAGAATATCGAAGGCCTTTTCAATGTCAATCGATAGCACGCACGCCTCTCCCCCCTCATCTACCGAGCCATGTACCAGTTGGCACAGCCTTCGTATATTGATGGCCGTATTCCGTGAAGGAATAAACCCAGCCTGGTCCTCATGCACTGGCGTTTTCATGTGGGCCATTAGTCGATGGGCTAGAATACTACTCAAGATCTTATAGTTTAGATTAAGCATCGCGAGAGGGCGATAGGCTGTGCGGTCCCATGCCGGTTTGTCCGGCTTGAGGAGGGGCACAATTACTGCTTCCCTTGTTGAGCTAGGCAGGTAACCATCCTGCTTTGATTGATTGTAGAGTGTTAACAGCAGGGGGGCCAACAGATCCACATACGTGACATACAACTCATATGGTAGCCCATCAGTACCCGGAGTTTTGTTCCTGGCCATGCGCTTTATGGCTCCCCTGATCTCTCCCATCTCCACTGGTCAACCTAAGCTCTCTGCATCCTCCTCCTTAATCTGTGGCAGTTCTATGTTTAGGAAGCCCCCCTCCTCTAGAACTCCTGGATCTAGCCGACTTTGATATAAAGAAGTATAATATTACAAGAACTGTGTGTTGATAGCCTGTTGGCCATAATAGACTATGCCATCCTCGAAGTGCAGCTCTAAGATTGGTGTCCCTTGGCGCGCTGGGTTGGCCAACCAAGCTAATAATGCCCAAGATTTATCCCTCTCAGCATATGTGCTTGCCGCATATGCCCTGTGATCGTGACATCTGAGTCGCTCTATTTGCATCGCTACCTCTTCCCTAGCTGTCAGAAGTTCCTCCTGCTTGTCCTCCCGCCAAGGCCGCTCCTTTTCTATATCTCCTAACCATTGCTCTGCCCTCTGTACATCACTCAGTAAGGTTTTACGTACTCCCACCGCTTCCCCAATGCATTGTCCTCGAATCACAGCTTTAAATGCATCCCACTCCTTATGCAGACTAGTGGACGTGTTAGCATTGTGTTGAAAGTATTTCTCTATAGCATTGCCTATGGTCATTTTGAAGACCTGGTCTTCCAATATTTCCGGGTGGAGACGCCAGCTAGCGATGGCGGACCATATCCGAACCCAGTTCAAGGACACTAATAACGGGCTGTGATCAGATGTCGTCCTTGCAAAGTACTCACCCAACACGATCATCATATGCACATCAGGCGAACAAAGGATAGCATCCAAGCAGACGTGCAACTCATGCATAGCTGAAAATTTAGAGTAGTTTCGTTCCCCCGGGTGATGGGCCCGCCAGGTGTCAGTCAGTCCCCAGTGCCTTTGCCAGTCCCGTCAGGCTTCAGCAATTCTATGAGCAGGTGCATCAGGGAGCGGAGGATGAGAGCGGTCCAAGTCTATATGCAATTGAAGTCCCTCCCCAGGAGTATAGGGCCCGACAACACCATTGCCAATTTCTGCAATAACTGCGCCAAGAAAGCTGGTTGTTCAATATTAGGAGCATATA
The DNA here is from genome assembly GCF_964261635.1 of Lissotriton helveticus. Lineage (NCBI taxonomy): Eukaryota > Metazoa > Chordata > Amphibia > Caudata > Salamandridae > Lissotriton > Lissotriton helveticus. Next base: position 471,688,505 of record NC_136069.1, on the reverse strand, counting down.
TGCATCCGAACGTAATATCCCTGTCATCCAGTCGTCCCGTGATTATCGTGAATCAGGCCTTCGGGATCTATAATCTGCCTAACACATTGAAATCCAGACTCTAACAAGGTAATAATCTATGTCCAGATTTTTTTAGAGCTTGTTGAACAGCTAGGATGTTAACTCTCGAGATTGAACCGGCAATGATAGGTGTGGCATGCCAACGTTCGAGAACGTGTTTTTTGAATTACTTCTTTTGCGTTAAAGAACCCCTACCTTTTTTCATAAAAGAGAGGCTTACCCTTGTTCCGTTTTTGCTATTACCAGATAGTTGCAGCGTGACCGCTCCCACTACGCTGTGCAGGCCGTGATTTCTGCGAATCAAACAACAGCTCACTGAGGCAAGTATTAACAACGCCCTAAGTGTACCCAGTTTGTTCCCGTCCCCTGAAGTACACTTAATTGAAATATCTGTACCCTTTTTCTTGTAGCTTCGCCTTCCCTGCCCACTCCTTACCATCTAAACGTATACCATCGATTGGTAAGCCACTGAGTGTGTGGGGTGGGGTAGCTGAGTTAGGTTCACTGAGAGTTGGTCAAAACATTGAAAATATGTTCAAAGGGCACTTCCTGATCCTTTTTCGTTTTGGTGCCATTATTTGAGTTGTCACCCAGTTTTGACTCAATTTTAATTGTTGCTTTTTAATTTTTGGTTGTGTTCTGTTTAGATTCCACTTGTGGCCCTGAAGAGAATCCTAAGAAAAGAATTGGGATTCGAAACGCGTAGGCCCCTTTGCCACATCACAACTGCGGAAACGGCTTGGTTATCGAATTAATGTCTCCACCCCGTTTGTACATTACGTAGAATCTTTTGAAAGTGTAAAATAAGTTACTAAAAACGAATGTACATTTAAAAAGAAAAAAAAGTCGCTTGGTTGATTTTTGTAACATTTTGTTCTCAGTGTTGTGGCTTTATGTTCTTTTTTATGTATATATAACTTTTATTACTATGTGTATTTCTATCTTTCTTTGAATAGTGTGAAAGGTTGCTGAATGCCTGTGATATGGGTGTAAGAATGAATGTTTGAAGATAAATATTCAGTTTCTTCTAATTGCACTTGTCCTCCTTTTGTCAAGAAGCTTTTTTGATTGTGTAAAAATAGAAATCAATTTTTCTAAAATATTGAAATAAAAAGCTATTAAACAGCAACTTCCGTCCTTGAAACCTTTGTTCAGGTTCTGGTTAGAACAATGTTTGTTTAAATTATTCACAACAGCATTGGCACCCCATTTTCGTTTTTTGATAATCAGGCTCAGCCATTGCTGAATAGAGCCAACCCATAGTTGTTTTTTAGTAACACATTGAAATGGCACCCCCGCTCGCACCCATACGAAGGTCCCTCTGGCATAGGCCGAATATGTGGTGTGAAATACCTGGCCCCTCCAGCGAAGCTGTAGCGCCGCTCCTTCTGACTTCGTCAAGTGGGTTTCCTGGAGGAGTGCAATTTGCACCCCTCTCCATACCAGGTAGGCATGAATTTTGTGCCACGTCCCAAAGTGTGCATCCCCCGTACATTCCAGGACATAATTTTAATTCCTACGGAGGTACCCATGGCTCTAAGTCAAGTTCCTGACCCCAAATGGCCCCCATAGCGACATGTCTGACCCCCCCACCCACCCCTAACATCAAACTTTCCCCAACTCCCAGTCCCCAGGACAGGCACACAAGAACAGGTCCCCATCCAAACAAAGATATTTGTACAAAGAACCAAAGAAAGGAGGTGGCGTGTAACCCGCATCCGATGGCCTCCGAGCCCTCCCCGGCCCCCCTCTTATAACCAAAGCACCCATCAGGGCCCCCCATCTGTTGTGGATTCTCTCTGTAGCCCAGTAGCTGGGTCCTTATGTCTCAATGCCACTTCTGACAGCACTCCATCTTATGATTGCTACCCCCCTGCCAGCCGCTCACCCGAACAACCCATCTGCTGTCTGCGGAGTGACATCCGGAAGCTCTGTATCAGAAAGTCCCAGCACACTGCTCGATCCCGAACTCTCTGCCCCAGCCCTCTCATTATCCGTGCCAATGCTAGCCGGACTGACTTCACCTTGGCTAATGTGCGCCACGGCTCGCACCGCTCGGTCACGTCCTGCTGACGCTCAGCGGGGGAGATGGGTCTCTGCAGCGCCGCCGAACTAGGCAACCGAGCCCGAGGGGAAGCGGGTCTTGGTGAGCGCATTCCATCATCGCCTCGGACCTCCAACCAGTCCCATGCAGCCTGCGAAGTAAAAAAGAAGTGCACAAACGAGTCCGCAGTGACCCTGAGGCGAGCTGGGAACAGCATGGCATAAGAAAGATGTAGCTGGCGCAACTTTCGCTTGACTGCTATGAAAGAAGCCCTCTGTTGATGCACTACCCGAGTGTAATCTGGGAAGATCATCACCTTACTATTCCCAATATGTAGATGCTGGTGGTCCCTGGCCCTCTGTAGTATAAAATCTAGATCCCTGTAGTGCAGTAGTCGCACCACCAAAGGGCAGGGTGGAACTCCCGGTTTTGGCGCACAAGGAAGAACCCTGTGTGTGCGTTCCAACGCATAAAAGGGTGACAAGCCATCTGGCGCCACCTCTGTTTTCAACCAAGTTTCCAAAAACTGAAGGTTTTTTAGTCGTGAGCGCCCTTCACTGTCCTCAGCCCTCATTTCCAGTACTTTGACCCTAGTCACCACTTCTTTCAGCGAGGCTACCGATACCTCTTTCATGTTAGTTTCGTTGGTCGCCACTCTCTCTTTGAGTTTTCAGTGATCATCTTTCAAGAGAGTGAGATCCGAGCCAATGGCAGCCATCCTAGCCTCCTGCGCCTCCCCCGAAGCGACAATGGCCTGCATAACATCTCCTAGTGACTGGTCTACAGATTGTCCAGGCCCTTGCCCCCCAGTGGCAGTGTCATCGTCATTGGTATGTTGGTCCGTCTCCTCCATCCGCAGGACCTCAAAACCCTTTTTTATGGACACTCTGCCCATCTTGGAGTCCGTTAACCGTAGAAGCCAGCAGTAGAAAGGGTTCTGACTAGCCTCTCCTTCCCCAGATAGATGGCGTAGTATCTGTACCCCCACCACTAAGGTAGTTCCACCCAGGCCTCACCAGAAATCTATCGGGCCGTTGAACTCTCCTCACGATGAGTCCAAGTGCAGTCTCTCAGAGCAGCTCAAAGTCTCAAGTCAGCGGGAGCAGGTCCTTCCAGAGCAACCCCCCCCCCGTCGGTAAACAGGAGCAGCACTGTTAAACGCCTAGCTCGTTCTTCCCGCGTGTGGGCAGGCCTCTGTGTTCGCCCTAGTGGTGCAGAGCTTGCACAGTCACACCATCAGGACGCTCCTATGTGGCCCAGCTGCAGCCAAGCCCAGGTCTGCACTTTCCGCAGCGCTAGGCCTCCACACCGTCAGTAGGATAAGCCCCCACGCAGGCCTCCGCGTTGAAATAGCAGTACGCACTCCCAGTTAGCATGCCGGCCAAAGGAGCCCAGATGAGGCATGCCCAGTGTCCATCTGCAATCCCCAGCGCCGTGTCACTCATACATAGGGTCGTACCAGGCCCCAGGATCCCTCTCCTCAGTGCCCTCAGTAAAGTCACAGGAAGCCCTAGGCCATCCAGAGCTGGTCAACAGATTCCTGGGCCTTTCGCCCTCTTTGTGTTTCCTCCTCCCTGCAGGGCCCAGAGGTGCACAGTCAGCCACAGCACCTCTTACCTGGTCAACCTCAGCTCCCTAACAGTAATTCCACCGGGCAACATCCACACAGCCACAAAGGACACAGCTACCACCTCCAGTCAACTCCGCTGGGCCCGCACAGCGCCAAATTCGTATGCAGAGGGACTTATCATAGCGTGGGCAATGTCCTGCTTGCCACCATTTTAGGGTCAGGCAATCGCCGCCAGCCGGCCAGGTATCCTGTGCTCTATCCCACTGCTCCCAGCCGTGGATCAACGCCCAGGGAGGGCGCCAGCACCACCCGACCTCTTGCACACTCAAGCAGCGAAAGTCCTGGGGCACTCACTCGCAGCAACTGCCGATCTCTCCTCCCGGTGTCAGCTCCGTCGTGTGGTAGTCATTTTGAGTCGTAGTCAGGCAGTCTCCGGCAGGAGGGATAAAACCTCGCTTTGTTCAACTTTCCGGCCCTGCAACTGGTTGCCGCGGTGGGGCCCTCGATTAAGGCACAGGATTAATTATTTCAGAGGGCGGCCACAGAGGAGCTCCGAGGTCTGCTGGTGTTCAAATCGGTGCTCAAGCCATTCCCCCAAGGATGGCTTCCTTGATCTTGAAGTCCTGGACCCACACCAAGATGTCTGCTGGCACCACGTGGGGGCGTGTGATGGCCCCACTCTATGCGCCCTATCCAGCACAATTTCCGCGTCCTGCGATTCCCCCAGAATGTGACGGAAGAGGCCTTGCGTAAATGTGAAGAGATCTCGGTTGTCATCTGAGGGCTTAACTCCGCGGATCCTGATGTTGTGTCTTCGGGACCGGTTTTCAAGGTCTTCCATATGTGTTTGAATGTCCACGTTCTGGTCTTGAAGTCGGTTGATCTCTTGCTGGAGTAGGGTGATTTTGGATGCTGTAGCGTCGCTTTTCTCCTCGAGAGTCGCCACTCTTTCACCCACTCCATCTATATCCCTGCGGATCTCTCTGACTTCCGTGGCAAATTCCGTCTACACCGATTGGATGTCCTCCCTAAGAGTGAGGAATAGCGACTCCAGGAAGGCTTTTGTGATGGGTACATCTCCAGTGGCTGTGGAAGGCTTCGAGGTCCCCACCTCGGGTGTTGCAGTAGCCATGTTAGGTATGGACTGTGAGCGGCCAAACATGTCTTTAAGGGGTTTTGCTTTATTGTTCCTGGTTTTGGACATGCTGTCCAGCCGCAGCCTAATTGCACTGTAGTGGCAGGTGAGTGAACCAGTAGCTCCTTAGGAAGGGGTCGCCATGGTAGGGGCACCTGGCGCTCCGTCGGTCTCGCGAATATCCTCTGCGGTCTCCCTTGGCCCTCTACTCCGCAGCAAGTTGAATGCCCCAGTGGGTGGGAGAACTAACCTCTTGTATCCAGGCTGTGCATGTGCCCGGGGGCACCCGGCGTTGGACAGTGAGCCGGCGGTCAGCCGCTCGTGTGATGGATGGAGGGAGGGACACCCGCTACGTCGGCAGATGCCCCTGTGAAAGGCAGATGCTTAGACGGATCCGGAGCTCTCTTGCCATGTCCCTTGTGTGCAGCACCTTACGCCTTTGGCGGCGGTCCCAAAATGGCGTCTCAGTTGAGGTAGGCTCTCCTGAGGCCAATGACTGTCCCAGCCTATGCCGCCTTCCTCGTATTTGCTCTTGCTGTTGTGCTTGCCAGTAGGGGAGCCGCCTCGGTGCTTATCTTGTTCCTTTGCACCTCCACTTCCACAGTGCCCCAAGATGTCAGGGCCCCGTCGCCACCTGCTTCCAGAAGGAGGGCCCCGTCTCAGGCTCCCATGGGCCGCAGTGCAGCCGACTCCCACGGCATGGATGCCCCCCGCTACTCCAATGGGTGCCTCAGGTCTCCACACGGCTCACCAGGGCTATGCCGAGCAGGCGCTATTAGCGTTGTAGGTGTGCCAGGGGGATCCCAGAGTTTGTCCCCTCTGTTGTCAGGCCACCAAGACCTAGGCCAGTCCCCAGGGTCCACGCGCCTAGTCCCCACCTATCGCCCATCAATACTGTTGTGGCCGCTCACTTTGTGTCAGGCAGGCACTCCTCACTGGCCCCCGGGGGTTCTTCTGAGGCGGCACCACCGGCAGTATAGTCCCGCGACCGGCTTCTTGGCAAACAGGGCGAGGTGTCCAGGCCCACTCGGCCGGTGCCGCGGGCTTGCGTAGAGTGCTGCCTGGGTCTGCGTGTCATCCGCGGGCCTGGCTAAACTCTGGGCCGGGGATCACCGCCGCTCTGCGCGCCAGTCCAGCCCAAATCCTGCCTGCTGCCTGTTGATATCGCTCAGCGGGGGTCCCTCGGCGCACTCCCAGGGCATCGTGAGGTGCAACTGGTGATGCTGACGCTCCTGTCCCCCACTGCGTGAGCTGTCAGCCAACCTCCCTCGATGTTGTCGGACACAGCCCCCCCGGCGGGACGCCCGATGTGCGGCGGTCCCCGCACCAGGAGGGGCAGCCGGTCAGCAAACCTGAGTTGGGGGAGCTGGAAGAACAAAAGTTGCCCTCGGTGGTGGGTCCACCAACCACCTCGTTGTCGAGGCCAACCCGACGCAGGGCGGATGGGGCGGTGTCCTGCGGCTCCCGCCGGAGGCTCGTGGTGGCTGTGCGGGCCAGAATTCCGGGCACTAGCCAGGTCCAGTGTCCACTGCGGCGCTTCACCAGGCCCCCTGCGGCTATGTGGGCCCCGTGGGGGCCGTGCTGTGCTGGTACGGGCGGGCGACGGGCAGGAGCCGAGAACAGTGCTTCCTACCTCATCGCCATCTTGGCCACGCCCTGCATGATAGACACATTAGACTAATATTTTATACATTTCGCCAGACACAGGAAGGTGCTGGGACATTAATCTTCATGACAAAGTAAAGAATAAAGTGCTAAAAATTACGATTTATAAAACTGATAAAATATTGATGTTACGGTGGTAGACCATGCATGGGGGGGGGTGTCAGGGTGGGGGTAGGTGGGGTCGGGGTGGGGACTGGGGAAGGGGTTGGGGTGGGGTGGGGGTTCAGGGGAATGTGTTCTTATTAATGAACAAGGTTGATTGGCATTCGTTTTCTTGAAAATATGATTGTGCATTGTCTGAAATGTGACTATTGTCCTGCGGTACCCTCTGGATTGCAGAGGCCTGCATTTTGTCAACAATCTTCAATAAAAACAGTTTAAAAAAAATGTATATATTGATGTTAATAAAAAAGATAGAATGGAACATTTTGCTACATGACATTGTTCATTCGATCCAGTTTGAGATTCACAAATTTCCTTGTAAGTTTTATCATTTATAATAATAGCCACACCACATAGCTCAGAGGGTTGCGGGGCAGATACACAGCTCCGTGTATGGCTACTGGTCTGAAATCTGGGAGTGTTAACTTAGCCCTCGATCCTTTAGTGTTTACATACCGTGACTATGATTAACCTGGGTGATAACAACGCCTACTATTTTTGTGACAAAGGTTTAATAAGCCTGTGGTGTATGCCATATAAATGTTACATCACATGCGTTTGTATAGCACATTCCCACCATTTGTTTGGTTTCGAAGCACTTTCTGAAACTGGCCACCATTTGTAGTTCTGGGATTTTGGTTGATTGGAACATAAGTGAGCTGTTGATATTGCATTTGGATATGCTTCATTTCATTTAGATAGGACAAATTTTAGCATGGCGACTGGCAGGATGGTGTGCACTAAACTATTGTTTACTGGTGCGTTAAATTATCTAGTGGCTGACTTGATCTTGAATTAGATCCATGTGAAGCATTATGTGGGTGGATGGATGTACTGAAGGGACATTGTCATTTGTGTTGTTGTTCTGGAGTATACCGGATTCAGGTGATTGTAACGTTTTCAGGCACCTTTTACAATTTATTGGTTTGAGGATATGCAAGGTGGCTGTAGTAGTTTTAAAGGGGAAGGAAACACAAGGTACATGACCATCTACTATACAATGCAAGGCTATATCATGCCATTCCATGACTGAGTGCCCTTCCATTTCTGGTGCTTTAAGATCTTCTTCAAGTTTCTTCTTGCTAAAATGGGTGTAATTTCTGATATTTATATGTTTTGATCGTCTTCATTGTGTAATTTTATTTGCAAGAAAGTGTCACTCATAGTCGTTGAAATGTCATTCATAATTACTCAGAAATTATGAAAATGGCTCACATGGCAATCAAGCCTTGGCAGCTATGCCAGCAGCAGCCCCCGTGTTCAAGCCTCCAGGGGCCCATCAGCACTGTAGTGCACACAGGCAGCACTACACTCTCTTGCCGGCGTTGGTTGCACCAGCAGTGAGTTGCCACTTAACTCATAACATTCTTGCCTCATAAATTAAATGGTGCGTGCCGCGTGCGATGGGTGCAGGTGAACTGAGCTGCCAGGCCCAGCAGCAAGGGGGTTGAAGGCAACTGCCTTGAGACCAGAGACCATTTGCATATTTTCATACCTTTGTAAACTGGTTACTCAGGCTTAGTTTTTTTCTAGTTCCAGTTCCCCCTTGGCCCCCACTCTGCCTATTCCTTACTTTTGACATTATTGTTACAAATGGCATAGCTTATATATTAAGAGGGTTTCCCACTTTCTCATTAGAACTTTGAGAAAGACAATATAGAGGCATTTCATTTCAATGTTGGAGGTTTCAAAGCAAAATATGCCAGATTTTTGGATGGTGGGGCAAAGTGGTAGGTGGTGGGCCAGGCCACAGGGGGGAAGGGGTGGGGGGGCACCTCCATGTGCATTGCAGGGGGGCCCCCTCAAGTTTTGTTACGCCACTGGCTGGGGTGGATGTCATGAGCGGTTCATCTATACTGGAATAAATCATTTGTGCATATCTTGGATGTGTTGGATTCATTTCATGTAAGACTCCCTTTTTCATGCAGTGGCGACGACTGTTTTCAACATTTTTGTGCTGCTAGCTAAAACTGGAAAAGTATTATTTGTTTTTGTTCTCAAGTGCTCCATTGCTGTGCCAGGCCTCTGTGCTTTACTTTCTTTAGGCTTTCTTCGCTCCTCTGTGTCTTTCCCACTTAATACTTTAATAGGCTTGTTCAGCAGTCATTATTGCCCTTCCTCAAGCCTCCTGTGATCCCACGCTGCCATTTGTTTACACGTGCTCCTTGCTCCACTGTGCTGGGAGCACCTACTCCAGTGTTGGTGTTTACGTTAACGAAGATACTCCGCGCTGGGAGCTTCTGCTCGGGCAGCGTCGGTACACTTCCCTGGTTTAGTGCCCAAGGTGTCACCGAACTGGGAGCCTGGGTTGACTCGGTATCAGTATCTGCAAGCTCTCTCCGAGGTGTCACTGCTCTGGGGGCCTCGGTTTGCACGGCATATGCTCATTTGTTCTTCATTGTGGCACTGTGTTGTAGGGAATACTTTGGGACTGGATGGTCAGGGACTACCGTCCATCCCCCTCCCCTGCCTTGTGCACCCCACACATTTATTAGGAATTGAACATGAGAGAGGAGTTTCTTTGGAAGGCGGGGCGTCTTATTAAAATAAGCAATATTTACACAATCATTTATACAGAAAAACACAATCAACATTTTGATTACAATCCATGTAGACAAGTATCCAAGGGCTAACCTTAACATATTTCTAATACAAAATATTTCCTATCCGAATCTAACATTTTGGATCATAATCATACATTTATTAATTTTTCTGCATATCCTATTTTTGGGCCTACGGCAAGGTTGCTTACCTGTGTCAGATCCTTATCAAACAGCCACGCCCTCACGTCTGAGTGCACATGCGCAGAGGGCCCGTTTACCAAGCGAGTACTTACCCCCCTCTCGGTTACCCCCGTACGCTCCATGAACTCCATTAACCAAAAGGGGGCCTTGCACTCTGCACGGTTTAATGATGTCATAGTGCACGTGCGGGGTGGCCAACTAGCCTAAGGAAAGCGTGCTTCCCCCGCCCCCGCACCCATCCAACAATCCGGATGTACTGCCCCTGGAGTTCTAGAAGAGACCACTTGTCCCTCCCCCTGGGCGACCCCATTCAAGAATGGCGCCACCCCTAAGGACCTTAAATTGACTGCTCATCAATCATGACCTTACCGCCACAGGCCAGCATAGTTGCCCGACTATCTGGCCCCCCCATCCTCCTACTCTGCAAGGTCATGCCCAGACCCAAAACCCCCTAGCCATGCCAAGATGTTCTCTAAAAGTAAGTCATTGCCCACACTAGTCAGGTGAACCCCATCTTGTAAGAAGCACTGTTCCCCCCTGACACACTCATGTGGGATGTTTTGCAATTGAGGTGACCGAAACAATTTCTCTAACTTGTTGTTGATCCTATTTACTGAGTGATTCAACGCTTTCACCGAATTCCCTCCCCTCCATCTGAGTCTAGGAATTATCTGGGACCAAACTATGGTGCAGCCCTGGAATGTATTAGCTAACCAACCTACCCCTGTGATCATCTCTTCTATCAGGACCCTTCTGTTCAGTTTTACCATGTCGTTCCCGCCCAAATGTAAGATAACAACTGCGGGCGGGTGTGTCTGTTGAGCAACTCCATAACGAACCCTCTCAACTGACTGAGGCAGAGCCCCCCTACCATGGAAGAAGACCTTGAAACCTCCCTGTGCCGCCCTCCGTTTGTAATAACCGGTAAAAAACACAGATTTAACACGTTTCACATAAGAATGCCCAATCACCCATACAACTTGTGTCTTCTTTTCCTGTGCCTGGGTCCGCCATGATGAAGATACTTGCTGGTGATGTGTTGACGGCAGTTTCGGCCCTGCGTGACAGGTTCGGTAAACTGAAATATAAGCAAACAAACAAGACAGGCATCAGCGTAATTATTCAGCCACCCTCACAACATGTGCAGCCGCACATAACGCTTATAACAATTGGAAGACCATCTCCCAATTCTCCTCACACTGCTATTGTGTAACCCTAGCAGTTCCTTCAGTGGCAGCCCCTATACGGAACAAATGTGTCCCAAAATCCTTAGGATTTAAGCCTGCCTTGTCAATTGTCAAGCTAACACTGTCTTGAATTGGAACCTGGTAAGTGGGGAACCATCTGCATGCATCAATAATGCCCCCCCTAGTGCGCCTACTCTCTGATTGAGGAAGGCTTCCACATACATCACTGGGCAGCATGGATTAGTTTGCGCCCAATGGAGTACCAACCCCTCACCACGGGCTTCCTGAACAGTCTTCTATTTGGTGATGGTAATTAACAGTGTATCACCTACTATTCTTGTGTGCTCAAACTGGAGTCCACCTAGCAGGTCCTGCTTACTGCTAGCCACCAGCTCCTCTACCCGGAACTCCCCATAAAAGGCTAGTGTAAAGGCCGCCCTGAACAATAGCTCTTCCCACGATGAACTGCAGATGCTACACAGGGCATTTAATAGCGATGCCAGCCGCTCTAAACCTATCGGTTGCCTCATGTCTGTGACGTTTGCTTGGAGGCAACGCCTCCCCTTCAGCGCCTTCCTTACAATGAAACTATTCGTGCGATCTTTGGTATTCCTAATCTGTGCAAAGAAAGAGACAACTGCCACGTGCCAACTGGCTGTCGCTGCGGAGCGCCCTTCCCTGTGCAATGCATCTAGATACTGAGTGAAATTCCCTGCCTGATCCCATCTCTCCGCCCAACCTGGTCCCAAAACAGTGCAATAAGACAAAAAACGCCCCTTCCTAAGCGGTTCTGGTCCTGGGCGCTAGGCTAGCTGCCACTAGGTTCTGTAGCTGGGGGCACCAATCTGCCAGAGCGTTGCTGGGAAGTGTGTAGGCGTCGCCACTGCAGATGGTAGATGTTCCCTGAATACCTGCATCTTAAAGCAAGAGAGTGCGTCAGCTGCATTGTTTAACACCCCTGGGACATGTTTGGCCCTAAACTCTATGTTAAGCTTCATGCATACAGCACTATTTCTTTCAGTAGGCGCAGTATCAATTTACACCGTGCCACTTGTTGATTGATACATTCCAGTACTGTCATGTTATCAGACCAGAAAATCACAGATTGATTATACAACTGATTCGGCCAAACTGTCATTGCAACCCAGATTGGAAATAGTTCCAGGAAACCTATATTAGTTGTCAGACCACTCTCTTCTCACCATACCGGCCACTTTTGTGCCACCCACTCGTTACCAAGTATGGCGCCAAAGCCCACACGGCCCGCAGCGTCAGTCCATAAACCTAACTCTGCTGACGTAGTGGGTGGACCGGCCACACTACTCTGCCGTTGAAGCTCTCCAGAAATGCGATCCGAATCCGCATGTCCTGGCGGACCTCGGCCGGCAAACTTGTGTGATGGTGCTTCTCCCGCAGACCTGTCATGGTCTGCAAGATTGAGCGGGAGAATGGTCGCGCCATGGGTATCACTCTCAGTGCGAAGTTCAACTGTCCCACAACCTGCTGTAACTGTTGTAGTGTCACATTGTCCTAGGCCAAACATTGCTGGAGGGCTGCTCTAAATTTTGTGATTTTGTCTTTAGGTAACCTAAAACAACCCTCTACTGAATCCAATTCAATGCCTAAAAATTCCAATGTGATTGCTGGACCTACCATCTTTCCCGGCACCAGCGAGACCCTAAAAGCCCGCATGAGCACGCCAAATTCCTGCAATGCCCACGCACACTCCTGAGAGCCCGCCGACCCGAGAAAGAGAAAGTCATCCAGGTAATGCATGACCTGTTTATGTCCAGTCCTCTGCCTAAAAACCCATTCCAAAAAAGAACTGAATTCCTCAAAGTAGGCGCAGGAAACAGAACAATCCATGGGCATACAATTATCCATATAGAATTTTCCTTGGAATGAGAAACCCAGCAGATGCTGATCTAGAGGATGCACCGGCAGTAGCCGGAAAGCAGACTCAATATCCAACTTTGCCAACCAGGCTCCCGGTCCCAAAGTCCTCAACATCTCCACCCCCTGGTGAAAGGAAGCATACTTAAAGCTACAAATGCCTTAATTGATGGCGTCATTTAGTGATGCACCCCTAGTTGCAGACAGATTATGAATCAGCCTGAACTCCCCCTTATCCTTCTTTGGCACCACGCCGAGAGGTGAGCAAACAAAATTGTGGACAGGTATGTGATCAAAAGGACCCGCTATCCTGCCTAGGTGTAGTTCCTTTGCTATCTTTGTCATTGCCACCTCTGGGTTGTGCCCACCGCTGGGATCCTAAAGCCCTGTAAAAAACCTTCTTGTAACATCCTAGCAGAGGCATGGTCTGGGTACCTGTTCAGCCAAGGAGTCATAGTCAGAACGTCAATGGGTGAATTCAACACCTGCCGTACTCCCTCCCTAGTCCTGTTTCCTTCTTCCCCTGTATCCAGAGGCGTTACCTTTATTGAGGCATGTTGTTTCTGGGTGGGAAAGTTGATTACAAATGGAGCATGCGTGTCTGAACTTGCATGTGCATTGTGCCATGGTGCATGTTCGCTTATTAAAATCCCGGCATACCCCTTTACGCCCCCCACTGCTCCCTGCCTTTGGGGCCACGCCACCTCCCTGTGCGGATGTACGTTGTTACGACGCGTGGTATTACCACGCGTACCATTACAACGCGTATTTTACAATGCAAGTCGTTACCACGACTTGCGCTGTAGGGGTGCGGACTTAGTAATAGTTTAATTTACTATTCCAACACCAGCCTACGTACAGTAGGGAAGGTGTTGGAATAGTGAATCTACTATTCCTTGTCCTTTAGCGCCCTCCAGCGCAAGTCGTAGTTACGACTTGCATTCTAAAATACACGTTGTAAAGGTACTGCGGGGTAACATCCGCATCGTAAAGGATGTTCCCCCCCTGTGCCGGCCGAAAGGGCTGTTGGGGTTTGGGGGGGTAACTCCTGTTCCAACTCGGCCCGCCCCACCAGTATGCCCTGCTGTAAACTGTCCCTACAATGAAATGGAATCCACCTGATCCCAGAAAAGTGAGGAATTAAACTCTTTAGCCTTCCTAAAACTCATGTCATAGTCTTTCCATCCTTCCCCCCCATATTTATCATGGAAAGTTGTAATCCTACTCTGGTAACAGGCCATCTCCGCTTGCAAGTTAGGGGACCGCTCGGCTGTAATCGCCATAAACACAGAGAAGGCTCTAATCCAGTTGTTCAATGTCTCTTCCACCCTGAATCTCACCATCTCCCCCGCCATTCGCCAGGCGACATCCAATCCTTCTGTTTCCTGGCATACTGCATTTCCCTTTTATCCATAAACAAAGAAAACATATTGACATATTTGACCGCCCAAATGAAATCCTTCACATCTTGTGTTACATGCTGAGCCAAATGTTCCCTCCTGGAGGGTACTGTACCCTCGCCCAGCACTGGTAATGTCACCTCCTTACCAATTTCCCCAGCATGTGTTGGTTCTACCATCTTCTCACTTCTGGGGTTGCTGCCTGGACACGCTGCTTGTGGGGGAATAGGCGTACTTGGCCCCCCCCACTATTCGGGGCAGTCATGATCCTTGCCACCATCTTACGTGCCTCCGCCAAAGGATCCTCCCCACCTCCTTCGCGCCTACCAACGATGGTAACATCTCCCCTATTCCTAGCCAAGGGAGCACTGCCGCTATCTGCGCCGCTAGCTCTGGTGGTACCTGACCAACCCCTGCAGGTGCTGCGACATGGACTGGGGCTGCTGGGCTTGGGACAGGACTCCCTGGGACTGGAGCGGGGTTAAGCGTGGGAAACACCGGGACTGCCGCTGGGACCACCAGAGGCACTGAGCTTAGCGTTGGGACAGGTGTGGCAGGTACCGGTGTTATGGGTATAATTGCCGGGACTACTGCTGGGACCACCAGAAGCGCCGAGCTTGGTGTTTGGACCGTTGCAGCAGGTGCAGGTGTTATAGGTATACTTGCCGGGATTTGGGGAGTAGGTATAGGGATGACCGGTGGCGCCAACCCCCCTTTAGGGCCCCCCTTCTTGGCTCTGGCCCGCTTGGGTAGTGGATCCGATTGCCCCCTGGGCTGCGGGGGTACTATTATTCGCTTGGGCCCTCCATATGGCCCTGAATGATCATCTAACCTCTGTCTGAGCTCCACCACGCTCTTCCCTATCTGATCCACTTGCCCCCATCTCCTGTTCATTGATGCCATACTACACATCATACCCTGCAGCATGTGTTCCATGCGGGAACGTTTGGTGCCACGTCTACTGGCCATCTTCTCTCACCTCACAACTGCTACGCCACCGATACCTGTGCTAACCCAAGAACACAATGTATCCCTGCAACCACCAGGACCTACCCTGGTTTTTACCTGTAGAAAGTTGGAGGTACACAGACTGGCCATAAGCCCCATGCAACCGGGACCGCGCCACACCAGCTAGCCTGGGTGTTGGGCGAGCCCACTCTAGCCCGGCGGCCCACCAGAAGCAGTGAAGTGCAGGCCTGCCTGTGTCCCCGGATTGCGCCGTCCACCGCTTCACTCGCCGTGGCCTCAGCCAGCAGTGCCCCCCTCAATGAGGTCCTAAGATGAAAACAAGATTAGCATATAGCACTGCCACACGAAAACGCCAAAAAGTATTCCACTTTATAGCTGTATCCAAGCCCTTTTACATGAGCTTTAATTAAACAATGCAAGCGTTAAGAAACGCAAGAAAATTCAAAACCTGTGCTTATTAAAACATTGCCCCGAGCAGTTCAGTAAAGAACCCTCAATTTCAATAAAACTGTGCGTATAACAATGATTTTAATGCTAAAGTAATAGCCTTGGCTAAGGCAGAGGAAGAGCATACCACGGCTATTTCCCATGGGGCAGATGCTACACAATCAATGTATTTAGTTACTTTATTAAAAAATGAGCTAAACAATAGTCTTAGTCAGAAAGCAGCACAGATTTACAGTGCTCATAGGAGAGACATTTATGAAAATGGGGAAAAAGTGGGAAAGCAGCTGGCGTTGCACACCCGTCAAAGGAATGTTTCCAATCAGATCAAATTGATAATTGACAATGGTAATTCATATACGCAGGCAGATGAGATCATTTCGTTATTTCAGCAGTATTATCAGAAGCTATATACGGAAGACTCTACCGTTTTATCAAATACAGAATATGAATTTTTGAATAACTTTGTCAACTACACTGAGGTTATAAAAGAATTAGACGATACTACACGTCAGGATCTGGAAAGAGAAATCACCTTAGATGAGGTATTACTATCTCTAACCTCACTTACATCGGGCAAAGCAGCAGGTCCTGACAAACTACCCATAGACCTATATAAAATTCTGAGCCCACAGCTGGGACCAATACTTCATGACCTGTTTTTAGGTATTCAGTGGAATGGGTTAACCCCGGATTCTTGGAATAACACAAATATAATTGTTTTCCCTAAAAAAGAGAAATCACCTCAGCAATTAACATCATACCGTCCCATATCATTAATCAATGCGGATTCTAAAATATACGCCAAGGTGTTAGCCACGAGACTTAGTAGTGTTATTGAGCAAATCGTCTCCCCGTGGCAACATGGCTTTGTTCCTGGTAAAGGAACAACGGACCATACATCCAGAGTAACTGCCTTGTTTGATGCCATGACGGTCACGGGGGGCAGAATGTCAATGATACTATTAGATGCCGAGAAGGCATTTGACCGCGTCTCGTGGAAATTCCTGTGGGCAATTATGCAATTAAATAATTTTGGCCCCAAATTTATTAAGGCGATAAGATCAATGTACCTGTCTCCCAAAGCTAAAGTACAACTGATGGGATTGGAATCTGATGATATCAGTATAACTAGAGGTACGAGGCAAGGCTGTCCCTGCTCCCCCTTATTATTTGCTTTATATATTAACCCTTTGATTTTAAAACTTATTGAGAGCCCTAGTATTAATCCAATTGTTCTTGGCTCGTTTTCTACTAAAGTATTAGCACATGCTGATGATATCGCGATCTTAACATCAAACCCGACTGAGGCTATGGAGGAAATTGAGGCTATAACTACAGAATATGGCATCTATTCTGGATATTCTTTAAATAAAAGGAAGAAAATTGTATTATGTACTGACAACATCAACTTTATTGATCAAAGGAGAGCTGCAAAGGCTACCTATTTAGGAATTGTTATTGCCCCTAATGTTAAAACCGTAATCAACCTTAACTTCATTCCACTGATTCAAAAAATTACAAAAGATCTGGATAGAGTAAACGGGCTCAACTTGTCCATTATAGGGCGGGCTAATTTCCTTAAAATGAACATACTTCCTAAATGCCTTTACCTGTTTCGAGCAATTCCACTTGCTATAGATCCTAAGATCTTAAAAACTCTTGAATCCCTTATGATTAAGTTCGTTTGGCAACATGGAAAAATCCGAAGGTCTCATAAGTTAATGTCTCTACCTAGCGAAAGAGGTGGGTTGGCAATACCTAATATTAGTATGTATCACCGGGCCGCACTTCTTAAACAAATGACCCCATTGATTAGCTTCAATGTAAGGGTACTAACCCCTGATAATAATATTCCACCATCAATATATGAGTTATTATTAGGGGATAAGGCTAATGGGTTGTTTCTACAACAGATTGAGGCACGAGATTACAACAATGATCGGAAGTATGAAATCATAAATGGGGCATTAAAGGTTTAGGGCAAAGTTACTAAACACTTGCACATTACCAAATGGAATAGGTATACCTCTTTGTGGTATACAAAGGCGACCCAGCCATTTTCAAACGATATTATAGCAAGGAAATGGCAGAGACTTGGAATTCTGCGTGTTAAGGATTTCCTTGTACATGAGTTAGAAACTACTTTCTTAGACGTTAAGGATAAATATCATCTCTCTAATGGGGACTATATTAAATATGTGCAAATATATACAATCCTCAAGGCTAAGAGACCCACCCTCGATCTACAGAAAATAGAACTTTTTGAGGCTATCAATAGATCCTATATAAGAATTGGTGTTATATATAATCTTCTCCTTACTAATGTACAAGATGATCTGGAAAAAATTGAATCTAGCTGGGCAGACAAACTCAGCAATCCCAATGTTGATATATATAAAAGTTTAGAGTTGAGCCAAAGACTTTTTAGGGCTAGCAACCTTAAAGCTCAAACATATAAAACCATATTTGATCTCTATTATACACCCGCTAAATTGTACTCTTGGGGTAGAAGGGAAAATGACTTATGCCCAAGATGTACACAAGGACCAGCTAATTTAATACATATGTTTAGCAGCTGCCCTAAACTGGTTCATATCAAAGATATGATTGCGGATTATTGGGAGGTGCTGTTTGGCCATAAACTTCCAGAAACAGATTCATTGTTTATTTTAGGACATGATTCATCGATCGCTCTATCAAAGAACGAGCAACATTTATTATTTATAGGTACGGCGGTACTTAGAATTATTTTGTCGGCCCACTGGAAAGAAACTGAACCACCAAGCTTCCAGATGTGGCTGGCCCGTGTTTTAGCTGTTTTCAGCTTTGAGAGAGCAATATATTCTACAAGAGGGCATAAATGGAAAAGAATGGGAGAATCAATTTGGTCTCCAGTGTTGAGCTGGAAAACAGGATTAAATACATTTAACTAGATTTACCTTGATGGGACGGAAGGTAACATATAAACAACAATATATGTAATAGGGTATTATCTTTAAAAAAAAAAAAAAGAAAAAAAATTGTTATTTGATATAATATATTTTGTGAATTATTGGTGGAAATCTCTGATAAATCAAGGTCTTGTATTACCTATTGTACCTAATTTTGTTTTATTCTATTATTTTATTGTTCCTTCTTTTTTATTAATGAGAAATCTTTAATATGCATATGAATATCACTATGATTAGGTTTATAATCATGATGGTTTATGTTTTATCTTGTATTCTTTTTAATATGCTTTCTTCTCTTTCTTTTCATTGTTCTGCTATGTACCTGTCTGGATTGGGTTCAATAATAAAAAATAAATAAAAAAACTGTGCGTATTAAAACATTTCTCCCCGCTTATCCTCTGTTCGCCACAGATTAAAATTGTACCCTGGCAGAGAAAACCGTTTTTAAATTTGCCTCGCTGGCCTGTGTAGCTGTGTGGTTTATTAGATGCCTACAGCACCTTGTATTTGCAGGTGGTCTCCCATCCAAGTACTAACCAGGCCTGACCCTGCTTCGCCTCCAAGATCGGGCGCTAATGCTGCAGGCTGCTCCAATGATTAGCTCTGGGAACAATGGCCCCTGAATGCCCCGCTCGGCCCGGGCCCCCTTGCGCCTAGCGCCCGCTGCCTTACCACTCTGCAAAGTGATCGCTTCGCTCCGGTCTATGCGGCACCAACACTTAACCAAACGCACTGGAGACTCGGGCTGTAGATGTGCAAGGCGGAGCTGGTTCCTCACTCTCCCGCCACACCCCCGACGTCCTCTCGATAACTGCCGCCACACGACCTCCACGGAATGCCCCACACACCCCCCGGCTTTTCGACGTGCTCCTTATCCTGGAATACAAAAAAAAAGAGAAAAGCGGTCACAGCCTCGAGAGGCTGGGGGCAAAGGGCAAGCCGGGATGCGCGGGAACAAGAGAACGTCTCCCGCACTCCCCGGCCTTTTAACCCCTCCAAGGCAGACCAGCTCCAACTGGTCTGCCCTCGGCTTCCCCCTCTGACCCGGAAGTGATTCTATCGCTTACGGGTCACCTGGGGGAGACGCGTACCAATCGGCGGTGAGGCGCGCCGGCCGCATCATCTGACGCAGCGGGGGCGCGCCCCACCACAGTTGTTTTAGCAAGGTGATGGGGGGGCGGCGCCCCGCCATACGTGCGGGGGGGCCGATGTAGCCCTCCCCTTTCCTTTTTGCTCGTATAGTTCTTCAACCCGCCTTAGATTGAGACAACATTGGGATCATTCGGCTCACTTGTCTTGTCCAGAATAAATTAAAGTCACAAGCAACACTGCAATCACCGCTGGGAGCCCCCC
The DNA here is from genome assembly GCF_964261635.1 of Lissotriton helveticus. Lineage (NCBI taxonomy): Eukaryota > Metazoa > Chordata > Amphibia > Caudata > Salamandridae > Lissotriton > Lissotriton helveticus. Next base: position 471,668,925 of record NC_136069.1, on the reverse strand, counting down.
ATGTCTCAGATTTGCTTCAAGCGTTTCATTTAAGTGTAAAACGTAAACTTTAAACTTGAAAGTGCATAATATTTACATTATATCACCTGACCTTTCATCTGCATGCAGATCCTGAAATTCATTCATAGAAACTTTGATTTCTTTTTGGCCTGCTGATTGTTTTTTCTGCCTTCATGCTCATTGGTTTTTTGCTGAAGTTCATGTTTACTATTTAAGAGACACTACCACATTATTTTCAAGCTTTTCAAGTAGACATTTCTTAAAGACACATTACAATTGTTTTGGAGTTCTGTACACAACATTGTTTATTCCTTCTTAGCTATTCATTCTGCTCATTATTGAATGGCTGGTGTACTTAATTGAAATAGAATGGGGGTTGGGAGCACACTGCCTCACAGTCCCAGCACAGTTCGCCCCTTTGCATCCTGGTAAATGCAGTACACAGTTCAAACTTACTTCAAAATTAGCGGGAGTTTTTCACCAAAGTTGGTGTAGACATTGCTTTATATCTCTAGACACATGTTTCTGGGTTGAACCCTTCATCAGTAGAGAGCAGCAGTTTTAGAGAGCAAAGAAAAAGCATCTGGGGTTGCTGGAAATGCTGCCAAGTTCCTCTCAGGTCACAGTACCACTCACAGGCACACAGGTGCATCTCCAAAGCTTGTCAGCTTGCTGGCTCAAGGGAGCCTTTTAAACAGAATGGAGGTTGGGCGCCCACTGCCTCACAGTCCCAGCACAGTTCGCCCCTTTGCATCCTGGTAAATGCAGTACACAGTTCAAACTTACTTCAAAATTAGCTGGAGTTTTTCACCAAAGTTGGTGCAGACATTGCAGTATATCTCTAGAGACGTGTTTCTGGGTTGAGCCCTTCTTAAGTAGAGAGCAGCAGTTTTAGAGAGCAAAGAAAAATCATCTGGGGTTGCTGGAAATGCTGCCAAGTTCCTCTCAGGTCACAGTACCACTCGCAGGCACACAGGTGCATCTCCAAATCTCGTCAGCTTGCTGGCTCAAGGGAGCCTTTTAAACAGAATGGGGGTTGGGAGTACACTGCCTCACAGTCCCAGCAAAATTCGTCCCTTTGCATCCTGGTAAATGCAGTACAGAGTTCAAACTTACTTCAAAATTAGCTGGAGTTTTTCACCAAAGTTGCTGCAGACATTGCAGTATATCTCTAGACACGTGTTTCTGCGTTGAGCCCTTCATCAGTAGAGAGCAGCAGTTTTAGAGTGCAAAGGAAAATCATCTGGGGTTGCTGGAAATGCAGCCAAGTTCCTCTCAGGTCACAGTACCACTCACAGGCACACAGGTGCATCTCCAAAGCTCATCAGCTTGCTGGCTCAAGGGAGCCTTTTAAACAGAATGGGGGTTGGGAGCACACTGCCCCACAGTCCCAGCACAGTTCACCCCTGTGCATCCTGGTAAATGCAGTACACAGTTCAAACTTACTTCAAAATTAGCTGGAGTTTTTCACCAAAGTTGGTGCAGATATTGCTGTATATCTCTAGACACATGTTTCTGGGTTGAGTCCTTCATCAGTAGAGAGCAGCAGTTTTAGAGAGCAAAGAAAAATCATCTGGGATTGCTGGAAATGCTGCAAGTTCCTCTCAGGTCACAGTACCACTCACAGGCACACAGGTGCATCTCCAAAGTTCATCAGCTTGCTGGCTCAAGGGAGCCTTTTAAACAGAATGGTGGTTGGGAGCACACTGGCTCACAGTCCCAGCACAGTCCGCCCCTTTGCATCCTGGTACATGCAGTACACAGTTCAAACTTACTTCAAAATTAGCTGGAGTTTTTCACCAAAGTTGGTGCAGACATTGCTGTATATCTCTAGACACGTGTTTCTGGGTTGAACCCTTCATCAGTAGAGAGCAGCAGTTTTAGAGAGCAAAGAAAAATCATCTGGGGTTGCTGGAAATGCTGTCAAGTTACTCTCAGGTCACAGTACCACTCACAGGCACACAGGTGCATCTCCAAAGCTCGTCAGCTTGCTGGCTCAAGGGAGCCTTTTAAACAGATTGGGGGTTGGGAGCACACTGCCTCACAGTCCTAGCACAGTTCGCCCCTTTGCATCCTGGTAAATGCAGTACACAGTTCAAACTTACTTCAAAATTAGCTGGTGTTTTTCGCCAAAGTTGGTGCAGACATTGCAGTATATCTCTAGACACGTGTTTCTGGGTTGAGCCCTTCATCAGTAGAGAGCAGCAGTTTTAGAGAGCAAAGAAAAATCATCTGGGGTTGCTGGAAATGCTGCCAAGTTACTCTCAGGTCACAGTACCACTCACAGGCACACAGGTGCATCTCCAAAGCGCGTCAGCTTGCTGGCTCAAGGGAGCCTTTTAAACAGATTGGGGGTTGGGAGCACACTGCCTCACAGTCCTAGCACAGTTCGCCCCTTTGCATCCTGGTAAATGCAGTACACAGTTCAAACTTACTTCAAAATTAGCTGGAGTTTTTAACCAATGTTGATGCAGACATTGCTATATATCTCTAGACACGTGTTTCTGGGTTGAGCCCTTCATCAGTAGAGAGCAGCAGTTTTAGAGAGCAAAGAAAAATCATCTGGGGTTGCTGGAAATGCTGCCAAGTTCCTTAATTGAAATGCACCTGCTCATTTCCTTCCTGAACAAGGTCTTCAACTCTTCAAATGAAAGCAATGGTTTAAAGCTTTTGAAATCTACCTTATAACTATTTATGGTGCTGCATTTTCTGGTGTAAATAATTAGCCACACGTTACACTTCATTGGGTGTGGAAGGTCAGAGAATGTCTGACCATTTTCCACAACTCACACCTCCTACTGAAACTTGATGTTCTGTGTATGATGAAGCAGTTAACAGATTACAGAAAATATTAAAGATTACACTAGTGCAGTAGTCAAATGCCACATATTTTACACTAGACAGCAACTACAAAATGAATCTGTCCAAAAAATGTTTGCAGAATTGAAAATTCTTGCAGCATCATGTGAGGTTGATGGCAATTTAGATAATTGCCTTCATGATCAATTAATAGTCAACTGTTACGATAAAAGAACACAAGAAACGCTACTTTGTCACAAGAATTCCTCTTTAAAAGAAACATTGGAAATTGCCAGGGTACTGAGAGATCTATTATAGCATCCACAGAATTAGGTAGATTTTCCCAAAACTCTTCCTCTGAAAATGTTCCCATCAATGCTGTCATTGCATCTTCTTCCACTCCGCTTCAATTTAAAAACAATCAAAAAAATAGTCATAATTTTAGATGTGGGTCCAAGGCTTATTTGGCCAATTATAAATCATGTCCTGCTATTGGCAAGTCATGCAGCAAATGCAGAAACATTTGATATTTTGCTACGGTTTGCAATAATTAATTTCTTAGCTGAAAATACTGTTGTGGATCCTGTTTCTCAAGATATTATCCCTGAAATGTCCAGGATGCTACGCTCTCTAAAAATGTAAATGCCATTTCAACCTCTAAAGCAAAAGGTCCCATTTGTAATATTATGATTGGAACTGTACCTACAGAAGTTACGGTTGATTCTGGTTCTCTTATTAAAAGTATTACAGACACCCTCTAGCAAGAAATTTAGAGCTATGTCACCTTACTACCTCCCGATATTAGAAAGGTAGCTTTTGGTGGATCATCTATACATATGTTAGGATTTTTCCCAGTAAACCTGTCTCTCTCAAACCGTTCTATTCACACTAAAGTGTATGTAGCTAGGAATGGTTGTAATGTGCTTGGATGGAAAGATCAAGGTCAATTTAGAATGGTTTTCTGCCCTGGGACAGATTCCTTTATATCTTTGCTTGATACTGTCCCCTCAGGCACTCATCCCTAGATTCATTGTTAAATAACTAAAAAGCACTTTTTTGAAGAG